>NC_071667.1:73231500-73922000 GCF_028554725.1 Zeugodacus cucurbitae
ATGGGCGAATATGCAAAGGGAAACTTGCAAATAAGATTACACATTGAAACTAATGGCAGGCTTGTTGCAAAAAATGGCAGCTGTGTGTATGTGTGTGCCATTTAGGCATAGTCTCAGTCCCTTTTAACATTTTTGGGGCGCAATCTTCTCGCTGCCTACAAGGAATTGTTGTAGAACGTGTTATGTCCCAATGCTGTCTAAATAAATTATGTAAATTTTCGTTTGTTTCGGCCGCATGAAGACAGTCTTTTGCGCTTCAAGTTGAATAGAAGAGAGTGGCGAGGCAAAGCAAGTTGAATAGTATAGAAGTGAGAGAGAGAGGTTGGTGGAAAGCGGGCGCAGTAACATTGGCTGTTTTTTTGGTCAATTGTCCAAGGCTTGTCGACAATTTTCGGCAAATATTCACAGTTTAAAGTTCATTTGGCATTTGTTGTTGTTGTTGTCGAATTTCCCAAACCACAGCTGTTTTCATGTCGATATTGACTTTTGTGCACTCAAGCAGTCGTTCAAGGAAATGTTAACATCTTCGACAAATTAGCTAATAAATTTAACAAGCAGTCAATGTTCCAATATTGGCATATAAAAGAGGGTTTTATGCAATGAAAGTTTTTGTAATTCCGTAGAGATAAAACAATTTCAATTTCTTGTAGAAAATATATAAAATCAATGTTTTCCTGGTGTTAATTTCTTGTATGGAATTTTGGCCATTGCGAGAGAGAGAGGGTTCATATAAAAGGTGTCTTCTGAAAATTGCAAGAGTCCGAGTAAACTCATTCAATCTCTCTCTGAGCCAGTATCAATATGGAGCGTTAATGAAATGGTTTCACTTCAATTCTTTGATTTCTAAGTAATATCTCTGTCTCTTAGAGACCGAAATGTTCCAAATTTTACTTACTTATCTCATAGATTAATTATGTTGTTCAAGGAGATTAAAATATTTTTTCTATTGTTATGTGGAGTGGACTAATTTGGAACAGCATTTAATGCAAATTAAGCACGTTCTTTGGTAATCATTCTTTCCGAAGAGATAAGACAATGTCAATCTCAATTTATAATAAGCCATACTGCTGTTATTACTTCGGGAAGTTGTCGGGTGTTTACTATCCTTTGTGCCTAAAGATCACAGTTCCGTCTCTATGAGCTTCAGATCTTCACTGATCTCCATCACAAGATCAATGAGATTTTAATACTGTTATACTCAATCGTTCTTGAACAGTCAGAAGTGAAGTTAGTTTTAAGTTACAAGGTTCCCAAAGATGAACTGAAGAAGTTATGTTACTGAATAGTTGACTACTTCAAGCGATTCTAATGGGACCCGTTCAATAGTACAAGCTCTTTTGGCTTTTAATTTAACGAATTAGGTTTTCCATTCAAAATTTCCATATTTCTGAATTTATTACATAAGAAAGGTTCTCAGACGATAAATTGCATGGATATCATGACTTCCCAGTTCGAATAAAAATATAAAATTATAGAGGATAACCACTTTAATAGAAAGCACTTCCCAATTTAATAGTTCATTGAGATCTACAAAAAAGCAATAAAATATAAAATAAAACAGTAATATTAAATCTTTTTGAAACGCTTCTGATCTCGAAGATTTACTTTCATAAATTTTGAAAATATTTAATTTTTGTTTACTTTATTAACCCGGTACTGTCCAGAACTTTTTACATTTCAGAATTTTCTGAAATGAAATACAGCCATGTATTTTTCCCCTTGAACACAAAAATGAAATCTATTTTACGATTCATTACATTCAATATTTAACTTTTCCGGAAAATGCAAAATACCAAAACGCTTTGTAGTTGTTGTTTTGTAGTTTAATGTAATTTTCATGTTATTTATGAAGATATAGGGCTAAATTTTGCGTAATCGTGGTTTATTTCTGGTTAAAAAGTAACCTTATATTTAAAGAAGCTAAAATTCTTAAATAATACTTCTCCTCATTGAAATCACACTCTTCTCACTATAATATTTAACACCTTGAAAGTGTGAGAAATCCTTACACCATTCCAGAACAATCTCGAAAACACTTAAATTCACAGTCGCTGGTCACGCAGCTGTGTCCAAAAGTGCCCTTGACGACCGCTGCTACCTTTGAAATGAGCGCGCAACAACAACATTAGAAGCACAAACACCCACAGAAACTAGTGAACGCACGCTACAAAAGCGTCAAGGCGTCAAAGTGGAAAAGGCAAAAATAGAACTGACAAAAGGACAACTTGCTGAATAACAAAAAAAAAAAACGACAAATAGTTGAAATGAAAATAATAATATAAGCGAAATGCATGGGAAAGTGTTAAAATAAGAGCATAGCAGAGCCGAGCCGAGCGAAGAATTACATGTGAGGTCAGCTGGTTAAGAATGTGCAAATGAAATGTCATTTGTCAACTGTCAAAATAAAGGCAAGCAAGAGCCAGCCAACGAAGAATAGTGTGAGAGGGGAGGTGGGTAGGGCATACATACAAGCGCTTAGGGGGCAAGTGACTCTTCAGGGAACGACTCAAGTGGAATAATAATTTCAGCATTCATAAGATGATGTTATGCTGACACACTTTTACCACCAATGCGTATGTGTGGGTGTGTGAGTATATGTGCTATTACAATAACAAATTCAAATAAAAACTTAGCAGCTTGCATATATGTATACTTAAGATGTTATACGCACGCTAAGCAGCACTAAAATAGCACAATGTTTCTTTATATATATCTATGTGTGTGTCTCTGATATATATGTAATAGTAGTAGTGTCTTCGCTAGTTGCTGCGCTCTAAAACAAATGAATGCGTCGAGACTGGCATTTCATCTTGCTGATGATTTGCGAAATAAGTAGCTGATGATTGTTTTCCTCTTCTTCTTCAACTTTTTCTCCTTCTGCTTCATCTTCGCTTTCATATCTTTCACGCTCATAGCGATCTTTATTGCATTTCATTCTCGCATTTATGCCTCGCTTTCACCCTTGTGTGTTGAGGGTTTGACTTATGATTTCTTTTGTCTTGCGTACACCCACACTTAAGTGGCTCAAAATATTAAAACTTCCCTCTATCATTTCTCTGCAAGTCTTACATTCCGTCGCCCCCACTCTCCTTGGTTATCGCCACGCATTTGGCAAACTGCTTTAATTTTCCATGTGACGTCAAAAATTATTTTACCACTCAAACCAACGGTAATAAATCAACGCCAACTTTGAAAAGCGTAAAACAAAAGTGAAATCGTTATAACATAAAGCAAGCACACACACACAAAGTCGGGGATACATGCATATGTAGTTGCAAGACTGTAGCGGGTATGTGTGTGTGTGTGTATGTGTCTCTGTGTTTGCGCTTATATTCGCTTAGGGAATAAAACATGGCGTTGGAAATGGGTGTAGCTGATCCCTTTTGCCAGCGCAAGAAACTGTGACTTTGCCGCGATAAAAGCACGCACAATCTCAAGCACATATGCTTAGATCCTCATATATATGTATGTGTGTGTTTGTGTGTCCGTATCCATTCGCTAGTCGCCAGCTACTACTACTATTTTATGGCGCTCATCATTAGACATGATGTTGTTAAATCACAAAAAGATTGTCTCTTTAAGTTGCTGGAAAGTAATGTATGACGGTTTCCTTCTTTATATGTGTGTGTGTTTTTCGTGGATTTTGTTGCATGTCTATGCACATACATATATTTTTTAAGGCGTTATAAATTGGGCTGTCGCAATAGTTATAAGAGTGAAAATAGTAGCTTTTCATCACTTTGACCCGGTTTTTTTCAACTTTTTTCTTTACTTGTTAGATATTTACAGTTATCATTCATTCTCAAATTTTAATTGTAGAAATATTTTTGTGTCATAGCGAACTGTTAGGAGACTTTTAAGATATTATTAGAAGAAGGAGTGAATAATAAGACATGCTTTCATGCTGGTAACCTCTTCAGAGATTAATCTCTTTTGGAGTTTTTGGGAGAAAAATTATCCAAAAAAGCATATATATATTTTTATTAAACCTACAATTACAGTCTTACCTATTTTCAGAATCAGAATTAGCAGAGAAATGATGAGAGCGACCTTTAACGACAGCTTCGTCGTTCATGTATATTATTGTCTAGGCACTTATCGATCGCATTTAGTGTAGGAATATAGTGATAAAATTCGATTTCGCGATTTGATTCGATGTAGCGTTCAGCATAAATGTGGTTGAACTGACCATTGCTGAAGATATTCTTATATAAAATCCACTTACCCTCTCAAACATTGGGCCTAATCATTGAAACCGTATCGAAAATAAAATTTATTGAACTCACTTACAGACTCGAAAAAAATACATTCCGCGGCTAATAGATGTCGCTAATTACGAAATCATTGAATCAGCAAAATCGAAAATTTTGGTCGAAATGTATTCGTTGATGAGTGAGTTGCGGAATTTTAAAGAAAGTAAACCATTTGGAAGTTTTAAGTAAACAATTACTGGTCACGGACTAAATTATATTTTAGAGACAAGAGACAAAAACAGACTTACAAAAATAAATTAAAGATGTTTCAAAGCGATATAAAGTTGTCCCCTCGAAATAGCGAAAGAATTCTTTCAAAGAGCCTCAGGTGCATTAAATATTTTTTTTTAAAGAAATTTCACAATAGTTAAAGATCAGTTTTAATTTTTTTTTTTTGAACAAAGCAAAAACCACAGACACTTATCAAATTTGTCGATAAAGATCGATAAAGCAGTTTTACGTATTCAAAATCGAATTCGATAAGGATTCAATGATTAGGCCCATTATGTTTCTTCGAAATCGAAGTTAATATACATGTATTTCATTTTGAGTGTTATTAGTGAAAATAAGCGGTTTTAGGCCCGAAAGTCATTGTATCACTTCCCCCTCTAACTAGGTAGAGATATATATGAAAGATTGCGATAATAGTATTTATTATGTTTACAGTATTTTTGATTCTATCTTAGCTACCATTGTAAGATATAGAAGTTGGACAATCTAGAATGCAGTTTAGATCCATAATAGGTAGACAAGTATATATCAATTTGTACTATTCTATACTTTAGATTACTCTTAGATTCTAAATAGGTGAAATCATTGTTTGAGGTCAATCTACTAAACTTGACTACACAATTTCAGGGGTTTGGTAAAAAAAAAGCCATAAAGACTAAATAAGTTAGAACATTTATGAAAAAAATAGTTGCTTGAATTGTTCGAAAAATGCATCATAAACGTATGGAGGTTTCTAGGAATTACATAATAAGTGTACTCAAAAGAAATTACAAATCCACAATTTTTTCTTAGTCAAATTTATTAGTCAAGCTTTGTGTGTATTTTTCTGAAATTGCATCGAAAAGACACTTAACTCTCATTTATTTTAAATTAGCCACTATGATGACACTTAATTTCAAATGTGAAATTAAAAATAATTTTCTTCAAACAAATTACACCTACAAACATATTAATAGATACTGCTATGAAGCAGTTTACCATTAGTTAGATGACACGCTGCATCCACTTGCTTTAATTACAATAACCTAAATTACTCTTAATTCCTACACTCACAAAGGCTATTAATACCCATACGAGTATAAATATTTAAATTAAGCTCTAAACTCTCAAAGTTATTTGTGCGTGAATTAATACACCTGCACTGATACACTCCAGTTTGCTTGATTAATCGATATGAATTTAAAGCGCATTATCCGGCGTATATCAAATTAAATTAAAAATGCCAGTGATGCCTGACTGCGCTAATAGCGCTGAAATGTGCAATTAATGAGCTTAGAGCGTTGCATACTTCTTTGGGCTAGATAAAATTAATTAATTAGATGCGCTGTAATGAACACGTAACCACATGCGTAAACAAGTGAGATTTGAGTAGTTCTAGTAGTGTGAATTATGTTGGAAAATATTGTTTGGGGGTAGAATGGGAGATGGACTAGAAAGTAACTAGTAGGGAACTAGTCTAAAATTTTTTTTTGCTTTTTGAATGCTGAACTTTTTTGTGAGACACTGTAGTACCAAGTTCAACTACCTTTAGCAAGGAAATATTTATAAGATTTCAGAAAACTTCTTCTTGTCTTAATTCTTCATCTATATTCTTCGTTTAAACATATATGAGTGTACACAACTAATTAACAAACATTTACACTTGGCTGATTAAAGACAAGCGCCCACCATATTATATTAATTACATAAGCAAATACATGAGTTTTATAAGTACACAAGAGTGAAAGCGAAGTTTCGCAAATAAAAGAAAACTTATTCTTATTACGAGGCACAGCAAAGAATCTCTCTGTCTCGCCAACTTCCAGTTGATTCAAGTTGAAGGCAAAACTGAAAAGAGAAGGTAGAAGAGAGGAGAGTGGAAATGGCAAATCCTTTCATCCTCCACAAAGTTGTGTCTCTCTCGCCTTAATTATGCCATAAGCATATTTTAATCTCATTCAATTAAGTTAGCTTTTTATTGTTTTTATTGCTTTAATTAGCAGCAGAAAGCGCCTTGCAACTACTCTTACATACAAACATATATACGCTCTCTCTCTTTTATGGCGCATGTGTGTATTTGCGCGTATGTTTGCCTCATCATCATCAGAATTTGCCATCATTAAATACACATATTCACGCTTTTACTCACTCACTCACTCTCACTTACGCCCACACATCCTCATTCATACATCCTACTACCCACTCTCTCACTGACATTTGTATTTGCCACACATGTTGGCTCACGTGTTTGCTTGTGTGTCAATCGAAATTTAATATTTCCGTGTTGCTTGACGTCCGACGCGTTTGCTGTGAGTGTTCGTTTGTGGTCTCTTATGTATGTCGTTGAGTTAGTGGTAGAGGAAATTGTAGGTTGCTTTCGTTGACCTGACGTGCTGGATTATATGGGTTAAGCCCAAGTCAAGTGAGGCAGATTTGTTTAGGAAAGGTTTTTGGTAAACTTTTTTATGGTCTTATTTTGATTACAAATCATTCAATTGTTTTGGAGAGGATGTCATAGCTTCAGTGTTAGAACTACTTAGTTTTTAACACTATCCATCTTCACACTCTTTAGTAATATTTAGTAGTTCTACGATGGATTTTAACTTACCGGTATATTGTTGAGTGTGAAATGAAGATCGGCGCGTGGCCTCGATGGCGGTGTACTGCAGTTGGCGCGCAAGATATCGCCTGGTTCGTAACGCGAGTGTTCGGTGAAGAGTTGCGGACGTTTTTCGGGGAATTCTGCAAATAAATAAACATAAAGAAATTTGTAATTAATAGCAATTTAATGAATTCTGCACTCATTATTTTATTTAAATAATAATTGTCCTCTCAGATTAACAATTGAGCGTCTAGTGAAAAAATTTGAATCCATAGGCACAAAATGTTCCCGTGTCAGTGAGACAAAGAACAAAGAAGTGCCCTTAGTGTCGAGAATATTGCTGCCGCTAACGCATCAATTGAATCAAATTGATCAGTCTCCCACATGTCGTTCTCAAACGTTGGGCATCTCTGTGACGTAGGTCTGACGAATTTTGCGAAAAGATCTTGGTGTACATGCTAACAAGATCTCACATGTCGTTCTCTAACGTTGGGCATCTCTGTGACGTAGGTCTGACGAATTTTGCGAAAAGATCTTGGTGTACATGCTAACAAGATCAAATTGACGCAAGAACCACCAGAATCGTCGTATGCTCGGGCTGAGCAACAACTTAAAAATGGTCTGGATTTTGATCGAAAAATCATCTTCAGCGATGAGGCTCATTTCTGGTTGAATGGCTTTGTCAATAAGCAAAATATGCGTTATTGGTCAGGCAGCAATCCACACGTACTCCATGAGTCACCATTGCATCCCGAAAAATTACGGTTTGGTGCGGTTTATGGGCCGGTGGTGTCATTGGGCCCATACTTCTTTCGTGATGATTACGACCGGCACGTTACTGTGAATGGAAATCGCTACCGCTTAATGATAACTGAATATTTTTGGCCCGATATTTGATATGGACTTGGACAATATGTAGTTCGAATAGGTCAACGCCACATACCACAATCGTCATATTCGATTTATTAAAAACCAAGTTTGCTATCTCACGAAAGGACCTAGTCAATTGGCCGCCTCGGTCGTGCGATTTATCGCAGTTAGACTATTTCCTGTGGGTCTACGTCAATTCTATGGTCTATGCTAACAAGCCAGCACCGATTGATGGACTTTGTACGAATATTAGTTTCAGCTTTTGGACTTCTGCAAGCTCCACTATAAGATCCTTCATTCCATATATGAAACATTGATATTAAAGACAACCCTTTGCAAATAAATTTAATTTGGGTATAACCAATTGACACAATTTTTAGAAATCGATCGTTTATATAGCCAAAAGGTTGATGGATAAGAAACCTAGCTAAAATATGTCGCCTAAAGGTAGGCAAAGAATAATGCCTGAGAGTAGTAAGCAGAAAATAATAACGGTGGATAGTCCAAGCAATTACATTCAGAATGTAAATAAAATGTTTTTAAGTCTATAATATCCGTTTCACTTATTCCTACAACGCTAATATCGCTTGACATGTTTCATGAAATTCTTAGCATTTAGTTAAGATTCGGATTATCTCGTGTGGTAATATTTGAGCAGAGTTGTCTTGTAAATGTAAAGAAATTGTTTGAGTATATGCCAAACATCTTTGATCGAAGTATAAGAAAGCACAGTTCTTCATATCTATTTTTTTCTTCTTACATTTTTTTCCTACCAATTTAACTGTTGCATATATATTTTAGTAAATCAATAAAGAAAATATTCACAACTATACTTCTCTTTAACTAAGTTCATATATACTGTAAGCACAACTGCGTCGCAATATCCATGGGACAGCGTGTAAACATCTAGGCATGGCAAGGACAACATATGTTATATAATCGCACGTTTTAAGTATTCTTTAGGTGTTTAACCATGAATATTTACCTTAAATATACACACGCATACACATACATACTTATATGAATATATGTATATGTGAGCAAGGCAGTGCTACGAAGAGCTTCAAGTAGTCACTTGCTGTCATGTCAAACGAATGTAAATGAAACAAAAATATTTGTTAACTAAATACAGTAAGAAATACGAACATACATACATGCATACATACATATTTACAGTGCAGTTGTGTGTCCGGAATATTGGAAATGATTTTTCGTATGTTTAATTGTGTTTGGCTTGTCAAGCCGGCGTTAAAGTGTGAATATTTGCAAAACACACAGAGAAAATATCAATGTACCGTTATTTGTATTCAATGTTTGTAGTATTTACCGACTAAGTCTGTTTGCTGGTGCTGTGTGAAGAAGCATAAGCAACGAAAAATAATTATTGCTTAGTTGGTAGGAAAGTAAAGCATCGTAAACAAAGTGAATGTGAAGTGAATGCGAATGCAGGGCAGTGAACAACAGTGAAAATGGATGTGGAGAGTGTTATGGATCAACATACATATGTACATATGTAGATGCATTAGATGACTGGTTAAGTTCACGGTCTTCTGTTATGCTTTGTCATTCGCACGCGCTACTTAACACTTAGGCATACACACACGTGATTATACGATACAATTAATAAGAAACTAGCGCTTAGTCACATATGTTAACTACTATACATAATAATATATAGAGAGCATAATAATGTATATATATAGTGGAATGTACTACAACCGTGGATCTCTAGAAAATACTTTTGAGAATCATCATTGAAAAAATTGTTTAGACTCAAAGTTTGTCCACATTAATGCAAAGTTCAATATTGATATAGGTAGGAATCAGTAATGACTAATGACTATATTACTGTGTTTTATAGACTAGTTAAGGGAATCATTAGCAGTCAAGATTTATCTTCTCATTACGGCAGTATATTCTTTAACAAAACCGAAATTGATGCTGTTACTTTCAAACGAAAGAGAGTGGCTAGAGGTAGTTATTACACTAAAAAACTTACACAAATTTTGTCATCTGAATTAAAGTACAATACTTGAAAGTCAACACAAATATTACAGATCCGAGAATTAATACTTTTCAAAACAAGCTTCATAAATAATTGGTCCTACGCTATGTATGTATTAGATTTTTAGCTCCGTTATCAGACCAAATATCAATGTAAGCTACGCACTTGAGGTTAGGTAAGATAGACCTTCAATAACACTGTACAACACTCGGTTGGGTATTAGATCAAACTAATTTGTTTAGGGAGATTGAGTCATAAGTAAAAAGGTGTTTTCTTTGATTTTCGAAGTTAGCCTCTAAAATCGAAATATTTGGTTTCGATGTTCGAAAAAAGAACTTTTTAAAAAAAATATTATTAATTAAAGGCTTGAGCTACTAACTAATGCAAAATATGGAAATATTTTCTTCTTAACCCTTTTATAGCCAATGTTGCCTATAGGTAACGGTTATAAGAAAAGAGTTGAGTTTGTTTATTATAATTTAGTTGCCGCCTATAGGCAACATCCTGTAACTAATGAATCAGGATACAAAGGACTTTGAAATTCTTATCACTTCGTTTTTGAGTTAAGACTAATATATATCTGTCCTAAATTTTAAATTTTAGCTCCGTCTATTTTATTTCGGGCATTAGAGTGTTAATTTTAATGCTGTATAAAAGTATTAGATCTACAACTTTGCTTCCGCCGTTTTCCTAGATGTCCTATGGTCAAGCACTGGTCGATTAAATTGAATTTTTTTTTATATCGATCTTGGATATTTGTGTCAACATTAACCCAACAAAGTATTTGTAGAGATCTGTTTGCATCCCAAACTTATTCTCAACTGAAAATGTCACTTTTTGAGCCGAATTCTCGACATTTGCGGGAAATTTTGCTTTTCTTTTTAAATTCCAAGAAAAGTGCGACTGAGGCTCATCGACATTTGTAACCATTTTTATCCAAAAAAAAAAAAAAACGGCGGAAGCAAAGTTGTAGACCTAATATGACCAGTTTTGGGCTAATGTTTGAAGTTTTTGCTGAAGTAATAATGAATATCTCTAGTGCCTTTGAAACTGTTCTAACTATTCCCGACTTAGTCTGAAAAGTCAGCTCATTGGTAACAACACTGGGTCAGAACTGTAGGCCTGGCAACAAAATAAGGGGATGGTTGAAGGAACAATCGTTTTTTGAGAGGTTAACCTTTCTTGGACATGTATTCAAGTTCTGCCGCTATTTCTTATACTCAGTTCTTTCCAAGTGTTCATTCATCCTATCAATTGTTGACCTATCACCGTCTATTGAGTTTATTTGTAGAAAATTGATAACCTATCGCTTAGTGATGGCTGCAGGACTTGTCTTGTCTTTGTCTTTATAATATAATTTTTCGAAAATAAAAATTATTTTTTATGTAATGAAAACTATATTTACATTATAGAACTTCCCATTTTACATTACAAATGAGTACGTCATTTGACACAAAACATGAAATTTCTTTAATCGACTTTAAAATGAGTTAAATTCCAACACATCTTGTATATTTTCATCAACGAAGTCACACGCTTTACGACTCTCTTAGTTTAGTTGACAATGGCAGGCATTATACTAAGCAAACACAAAACACAACACAAAAAAGGGAAATGCATAACAATTATGGCACTTGAACTGTGCCGTTGTACATCACATTTCGCATTTCGGGTGGCATGCAACGTTGACAACGCCACAAAACAGCGACAGCGCAGCAGACAACGATACGACCGCTTTAGCGAGCACAGTGAGCAACACAAGCACACCGACATGCAGCAATCAAGCAGACGGACAGACAGACAGGCCGAGAGACAGACAGTTAGATGTAGATAGACAGAAATACTCGTGTATAGACAATATAACCGTTAGAGAGCGGCAGTTGACATGCTTAAGTGGCATACAACACTCCACATGCAGCTACCAACACACCAGCCACCAGCTACTAGTCACTAGTCATCAACCATTGCCGCGATTGTCATTGTCTCCGTGCAAGTGTGATTGCATGAGTGTGTGTATGTGTATTTCTAATCTCATGTGTGTGTGTGTGCATGCGTGTATTTGAATGAGCGCACAGAGGGCGCCAACATCGTCATCGTTATCATCGTTAGCGGCGTACGTTGACGCACTTCAACACTCCACAATTGTCAGATAAAAACAGCGAAAACAACAACAGCAACAACAAAATAAAAAATAAAAACAACAACAAAATAAAAATACCAAAACAACAACAACAACGAAATATGAGAGTGTGGGTGGCAAACAAAACAACTGCAAATACTTGCTAGTACACTTTTGATCTTGTTTAGTTGCCATTATATTTGCTAGCAATGTTGTTGCCTCTGTTGTTGTTGTTGTTGTTGCTGCATTCGCATTCGCATTCGCATTAATTTTCCTGTATTTGTTTCGCTTTTCTTTTTGTTGTTGCGCTATACTCCCTACTCCCACCTACAACTGAGTGTTTTGTATTCATTGCGTACGCGTGTGCACAAAAATGCCAGCCAACACTGAAATGCAATAACAACAAAACAAAAATAAAGTTGAATATAAACAAAAAACTCGCAATAGCTTCAACGACTGGCACAAAACCGACTTGTGACATGATGAAGTATGTAGAGCGTGGTAAAATGAAATGAAGTGGCTCGACGTGGCGGATGAGTGACATTTGCATTCAGAATTAGTACATAGAGTAACGGTATGCGTTGTTTTAGCAGACATACAAACTGTGTTTATATGCATTTGTAATATGTAATGCTAAAGCTAATGAAGAAATGAAAATATTGGGACAAGTGTGGGTTGGGGTAAATGCCAATGGTTGTCTTCATAGACTTGGTCTTCTTGAAAATGGAAATTCAGCGAAAAATTCCTTAAGTCAAACTGATGTGGGATATTTGCATAACAGTATTTTAGACAATTTTAAAGTTATCTGCTTATCGTTTTAGAAAACATATACCTCATTGCTCAGATTTTTCTTAATATTTATACTCTCAAAGTTGGATGTAATTTTTTTTGGGGAAGTGGGCGTGGTCCCGCCCCCTATCAAGTTTTTTATACATATCTCGTAAACTATGCGTTTTTTTTTGGTACTACCTTATACAGTCCAAAAATGGAGGAAATCGGATTATAACCACTACAAAGGTTATGTTGAAAACTTCTAAAAATGCTTTAATTCAGTAAGGAAAACCACCAGTAACCTTAAGTTTCATTATAAAGATGGTACAGAAGAGCTGCACTCAAAATGGTATACAAAATTTTAAATAGGCGTGATTCCGCACGCAATGATATGTTGTGAAAATAGGCCAAATCGCTTCACAACCACGCCTACTTCTTATATATCAGAACTTTGGAGTCCATCTGAATAGTGTACTTTACAATATATAAAGTAAGCACTAGTAAAGATATCGGAACAGAACTTTGCAAAAATACTCCATTTATAGTGTCCTTCTAAAAATCGCCGAAATCGGTCCATAAGTTTTCAAGATCCTATATATCGAATATGAGGACCTCGGTGCTTCTAACAAATTTTTTACCGAAATTATAGGTAAGTCTCTCAGATATTATTACAAATTCAGAGGGAATATGTTTCTTCCAATATTATGGCTCCGTGCCAAAAATGAGTGAAATCGGGTAAGAACTTCTCCGAGTTCCCATATACATAATATTAGGGTTTTCAAACTTCAAAGGACTTTATACCGTATATATGCCGAATATGTGGGTCAAATTGTGTTTTGTTTTAATAAAATACATCAATAAATTCCGAGAGTATAAAATGTTCGGTTACACCCGAACTTAGCTCTTCCTTACTTGTTTTTTTAATTTTTGAGCAAGGTTATTTTGGTTTTTTTTTTTAGAAATCTTCTTCAATATTTATGAATATTATCCATTTGCTAATAAATTAAGCCAAAGTTGCTCGCCTATTGAATACAAAGTCATATTATGCATATTCCAATACCATATTAAGGTGCACCAGTGCGTATGAGTAACATTTTCTTTGAAGTTGCTGATTACCTAGTTATTACATACATACATACATATTTACTAACTGAAAATATTTCCGCGTACAAACTGAATACTAAACTGCAACTCATAAAGCCGAAAACACAAACACACCACACTTACACACAGAGATATTACAGAGAAAAACTGCCTGCATCTTTAAGCACTTTACTGACTAACTGTCTGTCCAACTGCCTGCCTGCTTGTCGTTCAGGCTGTCTCTCTGTCCATCCATATGTTTGAGTGTGGGTGTGTGGGAAAATAAAAGCCTGCAAGGCAATAAACTTTGTGCAGTCATGCAGTAAGTTAGTTGCCCCCGAACGCTCAGAGCACTTTGCATTTGGCCGCCACCAATGTGCGCTTTGTTGCATGTATTCTTAAGGTGCAATTTTTTTGTTTGACTGCTATACACCTGGTTCTGCAGCCTACTATTGGAGGTGCCGCTTTGACGATGTCTTAGCAAAACTGAAATATTTTTTTCGCTACTTTATTGCCTACAATGTTTGCTTGGCGCTTTTTTTCGTTTCACATTTCTTCTTTCTCAAATTTTGCTGCTCTTTCTTTCCGTTTGTGGCTGCATAGAGCAGTGGATGAGTGTGTTTACTTCCTTCAAGCGGCAGCTCGTTAGAAATTGTTGCTTTTTTCTGCAACTACAACATGTAGCTGTGCAGTATTCGTGGTGTCTGCGGGTGTGTGTCTTTAATGTGCCAGTGTAAATATCTGCTAGCGTATACTTTATTCATATTATCATCTTTGTCATTACAAATAGGTGGGCGTTTCAACAACAAAGTGGCGTAAGCTTGCTGGATGAAGAAGAATTGTAGTAGAGAGCGAATTGAAGCTTAAGAGTGAGTGTATACGAATAATCCAAGAACGTTGCCTACAATCAGGCGAAGTCCATAATTTGAAAATGATCTTTAAGTTAAAAAATATTACTCCTTTTATCTCAAAACCGAGCTTAACTTGCATTTATTTCTCGTACAAAACAGTCAGACCAACTTCAATTCTCATGCTAAAGTACTACCCAAAATCCACCAAAAACACAACCACCTTCCCGAAAATGTTCCGGTGATTCCTTTAATTTCGCAATTATTGCACAACTCATTATCTCTGCAACTTTATCTTTCCGTTATTTACTTACGACGCTTAAAAGTGAATTGAATTTTTCAATTATGAATGCACATAATTAGCCAAAAGTTTCGCGGAAAACGCCAAAGTTTTGACAGTTGAGCGTTAAAATGTGGCCACAGCCGAAAAAAGCGCCGAGTCAAAAGCGCCAAATATTAACAACAATGCGAGCAAAGTAAGGGAAACTGCTGAACTGAACTTACCCACAACTTGCACTTGCGCATAGGCGGTGGAGGTGGAGAAGAGCGGTGCATCGGCCGTGACTTCGCAAGAAAAGTTGCCGGATAAAGTGAATTTCACGTCGCGTATAACAACTTGTGTGGCATTGGAGATAACTTCCTGGAATTGGGCGAAGAAAAACAATAAAATGAAATTAGTAATATAAAGATCAACTTGATTATATTGTAAAAGGATAAATAGTTAAAAAAAATGGAAAAGGTGTTGTACTGTGCTATAATTTTGTATGAAAAGTTCTCACTGAACAAAAAATGTTGCCTACAATTAGGGTTACTTGGTGTGTTGTCCAACTAATTGGTGATAAGAATGGAAAGGTATTTTAAGATCTGTCACAGAATTAATACCAGTTTTCGTAATTCCAAACTATTTTTCTTGAAATAATTCTATAAATAATATTAATTAAGGAAATTCCTAAAAACATAGTCTACATTTAGGCGGACATAGCAAAGTCACCTCCACTCAGTGTAGCTTACAATATATAATTGAATACTCACATCCACTTTGATCCCCGGATACTGGAAGTGTTTCACATTCGGAAATTCACCCGGCGTATAACGGTAAAACTCATAATTGCCACGATAATACTTGATCGAATAAAGTGGCGCACCAGTGAGGGAATATTGACAACGTAAAATGACCGATTGACCGCGACGTACTGCTGGTGGCTCAATAAACAAATTGACATTGCTGAGGGCGGCCTGAGCGTAATCTGCAAGAAGAAGAGAATAAAATTATTATTAAAAATAGTTTTAGCTTGAAAAAAAAATATTATATTATTTATTATATCAAAGTGACAAATGTGATTCACTCACTGTCGTACCATTCAATCAATTTACTAATTGAAATATTAAATTTAAAAGTTTTCAAGGCAATCTAGTGCTCAATATTGAGTTGCAATGGAATTTGCTATAGTGTGTAGCCTACATTTGGGCGCTGTAAACATTTCGATTGAAATTTTCTCTCAAAAAATCAAAAAATGCTAAATTCATTTAAAGCTGCACATAAAGCAACGCTTACACTCAGCGGCAATTTACGATGCAAACGCGTAAATAAAAATGCGAAAAAAAAAAATTAAATTGAAAATCCAACGGTATTAAGCTAAAAGTTAGCTCGCATGCCAAACGCAATTTCGAGATTTATTTGAACGCCCACCGGATATCAATTCAGTTATACGCGTACACTTTTTGCACTGTAGTGTTGCAAATAAAAATTTTGGACTCATACATACTGCTGTATAGAAATATATACATATATGCCACACAGCCATCGATCAGCCATCACTTTTGCTTTAAGCCAATACAGGCAAAGTGTCGAGATTGCCGGAGCCGCCAAAAAGCGCCAAAAACACATTAACCTAGTATTTTTTTGACTTTTTATAAATTTTCCTCTCTTCTATTTCTCCCCCTCACAGTTTTTCTATTATATTTTATCACTATTGGAATTGAGCTGCCTGCTAGCAGCCAGTGCAGCATCCTCTCCGTGTGTATGAACGTATTTTAAAACGAAACACATAAATCAATTAAAACTAAAATGTCACACCATTTTGAAAGTTTTCCGGTCCCTGATTTTCAGCCAATTTCTGTGGGTGTGTCTGTGGCAGAGCTTCGACGCGTTCGCATTTGCCTAAAGGTCGTTTGTTGTGCTTAGCGTCACTTTGCTCCCACTGTATCCATAGCAGTCTGTGTTGTTGTGTTGCTCAACGCAAAGTAAAAACCAAAAAAATAATAAAAATGGAAATATTGGTGAAATTTTAAATCGCATTTTTCGGTGCCGCCATGACTTTTTTCGAAATAATTTTGCTTTTGCTCTTGGCTTTGTCAGTCGCACAACAAAATCAGCAAACGAAACTAAAACGAACTTTAAGCCTCGACTGCACAACAATTTTATCGTGACCCACACACATATATATACCTATAATATATATATTTATATGATTTCTAGAAATTCTGTTGCTGGTTTGCCAGCATTTCTGTGCTTGTATTGATCTAAGTGCTCGTATATTCATTCATTCATTTGTGTTTTCCGTGTTGTCTAATGGCTTGTGCGGCTGCCGGTATATGTGTGGTAAATGACAAATAGCTTGTCAATAGCGTATTTCCCCCTTAAAATTTTGTGGCGTTTAAGTTGTGTTAAATTTAGTTTTTCTTTAGGAATTTCCAAGACTGAATAGCCCTTTTCTATTTTAAAAAAATTTCATGAAAATGAAAAGTTGAAAAGTTTATAAAATAAATTGTTGAAGTGAGACCAACACACCTAAATTCCATAACTAAATTAGGGCTAAAATGCTGATATTTATTAATAAATTAATTTAACTAGAAGCCTCAATGCCTAATATGGAAGTAAGAGATAAAGAGTGAGTAGAGCCTTTTAATGAAAGATACGACTTTATATTAATAGAAGGTAAATTTAATTGTATCTTAAAGTAATTTTAGCACCACTTGTTACTGGTGTTGCACCATATATGTATTCCTTATGGAAACGTCGATCGGAATAAAACCGCTGAACGTTATTTTATGTAGCAACCATTTAACTTTTGAGTGATCCTTCATATTTACTTTCAATGAACCCATTTAACTAAGAATGAACCTCAATTGCTTCGCAGACTCATCTTTTAATATTTAGAAATAGCCATTCGGAGCTCAAGGCTTGAATCAGTCGTGATCCTGTGAGTTAAAAGCCAGTTCTTGGCTCAAAGTTTTGTTATAGTATAACCCCAAATGGATAATACATGGAATTAAATAACTATTTACTACTCGATTGCTCTATTTTACAGAAAATGTGTGATAAACTTTATACTATATGTTATGAATAACTTTTGAAATTTAATTTACTCCCAAAAGTTTCATATAATTTCGAAAAAAATTCTACACGAATATGTTACCTACAATTAGGCGCATTTACAATTAAATTCGAAATAACAGTTCTCATTAAAGTTAAAGTAAAAAAATATTAAAAAAAGTATTTAAATTGCGTAAGCTAAAAAAATTTATACCATCATAAATCGTGACAGATAATTTCTTTATTTTAATGAATACTCTGCCGAAGGTAGTACGATTATACTCAACATAAAAGCTTTTCATGATTTACTGATTTAATCGCAATTATTCAACATTTACTAATTCAGAACTTAATGTGTAGTTAAGTACTCTCAAAGCCAAATATCTAACTCATTGACTTCTTGGAGGACGCAAATTATGTTAAAAAAATATTTATTTTAAATTAATTTTTTCTAAATTTTTAGTCTTGACAATTCCTTGGTATTTTACAAAGAATTTATTTTGAATTAAAATTGCAGTTTTTAAATTAAAACGTGTTTAAAGACAACTTAAAAGTAGACTATGACATTCATTTCTTATCTTAAAGCAAAAAACTTAAAAAGCTTGCTAAATTGGTAGTTGTTTGTAGATGAAATGATCAAAAAATTTTTAGATGTGAACAGAATATAAAGAAAATCAATACTTTACTGCATTCCCTCTTTGCATATCCCAAGATGTATGCTAACCCAAAATTTAGCTATGTATTAAATATGGCCGACATTTAGGCGCAATCTTAATTTTGCATTGTAAAGTTTAAGTTCAGTTTTCTTTCATGGTTCATAAAATACACTCAAAGCATTAAATACATCCACCAAAAACTACTCCCTTCTATGTTTATTATATTTAGAAATTTGTGTGTTTCAACCTTAAATTAGCCAAGTAAAACTACTAAGTTTTTATACCAGCTTTCCGGTTTTATACCACTTCGCCTATTTGGCCTATTTATAGTAAAAGCTCTTACCCCTTTGAAACACTGAATTTCCTGAGTTTGAGGTAATAATCTCGCTTGGAACTAAAAATTTGTTACACTTAATAAAACTTTATTGCCGCCCAAGTAGTGCTATGCCGCTTGGTATGTGTATTTGAAAGCGATTTCTCATTTATATTTGCCAGCCGGAGCTTTTAAGTCTTACGACCAAACGTTTGCCGAATAGATTTTACGCATTTTACGTTGCTGCCGGTCGGCTGTCGGCACTAAATGAACACTCATTTATGCGATTTTTTCTTTTCACTTTGTCTACAGCGCGTTTTTATTTCGTTGTTTTTTGTTGTGCTTTCGCAATACATCTAAATACACTGTTTTGTTGTTGGTGCTTTCACGTCGTAAGCATGTTCAACGAGTTTTTACTTTTGTTTTCACCCAAAACGCTTTGTTTTTATATACACACGTTGGTAATCGTGATAAGAGCATTAACCTCAAAAGGATATGGCGGAACACACACATGAGCGCCAGTTTTTATATATGTATAGAGGGAGAGATATAAGAGCTTAGCGTGACTGAATGTGTGGGCTTGGCGGCGACCTAGCTGCTATCAGCCATCAGCTATCAGAAGTTGAAAGACAATACACTCATGAAGGCACGCATTTGTGTTAGGTGACTATGGCTGTGTGTGAACTTCAGCGCCATCAAAAATCACCATCCACATCAACATCAACATTAACGAGAATGTGTCAAAGACAGGCCATAAGGAGCCGCAGCCAGGCGAAGCCGGCGCACGAAGGGGTCCCAGTCAGGTAAACCGATTGACTGGCTGACTGACTTAAAGTGCGGCTCAAGCAGACAGCAAGCAGGCTGTGAATGAGTGGCGGCGCGTTGATGACTGCGTAGTATATGTAATATCCGGTTGACTGTTAAAAAATAGCACACGCAGGCTTTGATGACGTATAGAACTCCATTGAGCAACGTCAGCGAGCGTGAAACCAGAGTTAAGGGGGTATTGATTGCTGATACAACAGCAGCCAAGTATTGATTGCGCCACACTTTTATATATTCGTATGTGTGTTGAAGCCTGAATATGCGTGCTCTTTAGTGGCTGCGTTGTGCGTGAATGAGCGTGAGTGCTGTGCTCTACTCTGCTACGCTGTGTTATGCATGTTGCCTGTCTTGGTTGTTGGTTTTAGCCTCAAAAAATGAAAGGCTGTAAGCGCTTTCATGCATTTTTTGTATGGTGAAAATCGCAAATAAGTGCTGTCGTTGACATTTATGTCGGCTGCGCGGTTGCTGTTGTTGTTGTTGTTGTTAACCGCTTGGTTGCCCTTTTTTCCTTTAAATATATAATATTTGTATATCATTTCAAGCACATTCGAGTATCGTAAACAAACTAACAGCAGTGTGTGCCCAACTGGAGCTGGAGTCAATTTAAGCCAATAAAGTGAACGACGAAAAATTCATTTAAGTGAAATCACCTGAGCGGGTTTCTGTGTGTGGCTGAGTGTGTGATTTTATAGGTTATAGTTGTTAGGGTGGATAACAAGTGGGGATTTAATTAAATATGTGATTCTTAGTGCGAGTAAAAATTTATTTTTGCTAACGAAAAATATGAATTTTTTAGAAGAAAATTTAATAAAAAAATAAATAAAAAAAATTAATTTAATTTATTCTAAGACTTTATATAATTTATATAAAAAAATTGTATTTAAATAAAAATTTTCTAAATTTAATAAATTCAATCAAATATTTTTTTTTAATATTTTATTTTTCTTCCACTACCGATTGAAGAACTTATTTTTTTGAGTTCTTACAAGTCTGTAGTAGTAATTACTTTAGTCACTACGATATAAAAATAGCTTTCAGTAAAAAGAATAAATTTTTAATACTGCTCCTAATTCTATGCAACAATATTTAATAGCTGGAAGCTCAAACTGTTGCCTACATTTAGGAGTATATTTCAAATTATAATTTAAATTTATGAAAATTCTTGTAACAACATTTTTATTTGTTACGTTAGACGGTAAGGTCTCTCCATATTGCACAGGCCATATAGAATATAAAAAAAAAATATAAACAATTCAGCTCATCGAGATAATTTTTTTTTTCAAATGTTAGTTATATCATAATATTCAGAAAACTTAAAGAAAAATAAGCTTATAATGAATGTAGAAAGTATACTATAGATCAAAAGTACATTCTTATAGAAATGACTTAACTTCTAAATATATTTTGGCTAATGCGTGACCTATGTGCTTATTTTTCAACATATAGGATAAATTATTCCTTTTGTTGTATCTTCGTTGACAAATTTTATAAAAAACTCTAAATTTCCTCAATTAAATAAACCTAAATTTTTCTCTCTTTCAACAACCTGGCAACCCTATCATAAAAAGCTACTCTCATTTCACTGAAACTCTTACTGATTTTAAATTCAACGCACGCTCATTTGTATTTTGGTATTTATTCCTGTATATATATGTGAGTGTGTGTATGTCGGCTCTTAAGCACAACAAGGAAAACGCGTGGCAACGGCTTAAAACTTATTCCTGCTTTAGCACTCGGATATATACAATCATACATATGCACATACATACAATCACTTATATAATGCTCGTGTGAGAGTTTGTGTTGAGTGTATGCCTATCAACGGATTTATGATATCCTGTCAAGGCGAATATGCAATTTCCTTTTCGCATTTCACATTTCGTATCACTCTATTATTATTTTCTGTCACTGCTTTGCGTGTATTTGTGTATGTACGCGTTTGTTGCGCTTTTATTTCGCTCCATTTCGCCGTTTACAATCCTTTTATTGTTACCAGCCGATTTCAGTAGCACCAGTTGAGTTAAGCGTGCCAAGTGGCACTCGGAAAAAAGCTACTAACTTCGAAGTGGAGTGATCTCCTAAAAGCTTTGGAGGAAGACCAGCTTCTAAAGCAAACATTTAGTACCCAAAGCAGCTAGGAGACTACCACCAACATTTCAAAACACTAGTTTCTAACTAAGAACTTTTCAAGCATTTCCTACAGGGTCTTCGGAAATTCCATACGAATTCACAATCAAGAAAAGTGCGCGTAAAGTAAAGGGTTTCTCATGCAATTTGCTCAATCATTTCACTTATCAGCGAAGAAGTACATCAAATGCGCCAAAGGGGCGGCTTAATGACGATGGGCGGGGTAGACTTATGTGCTGGGAGCAGGCTTTATAACCAGCATAAGCGTGTTGTATTTGGATATGTGCTGAGTGCTCAAATTCAAATGCTTTGATGTGCAACAATTGAAAAGTGTTATTTCTTTTAAATCTTCAAAACAAATGTTGATTTTCATGCTGTGTACTTTTGTGTGTTCTTTTTCTTTTATTATTATTTTTCTGTTCAGCTTTATTGTTCTTAAGACGCATGCTGAGAACAGAACAATAAACTTGTTAGCACAAATATATTTAATTTACATTTCTTTATTGGTTATAAAAGGTGTGTGTGCTTAAGGTGTTAAGCGAAGGAAATTTAATTTTTTAAACCTTTAAGATGAACTTTACCTAATTTGAAAAGAGAGTTTGAGTGAGGAGATGTAGAAGGTAGTGAAAGATAGACAAATGGATAGAGATAGATAGTGATGTTGAGATAGAGATAGAGATAGAAATAGAGATAGAGATAGAGATAGAGATAGAGATAGAGGTAGAGATAGAGATAGAGATAGAGATAGAGATAGAGATAGATATAGATATAGATATAGATATGGATATAGATATAGATATAGATATAGATATAGATATAGATATAGATATAGATATAGATATAGATATAGATATAGATATAGATATAGATATAGATATAGATATAGATATAGATATAGATATAGATATAGATATAGATATAGATATAGATATAGATATAGATATAGATATAGATATAGATATAGATATAGATATAGATATAGATATAGATATAGATATAGATATAGATATAGATATAGATATAGATATAGATATAGATATAGATATAGATATAGATATAGATATAGATATAGATATAGATATAGATATAGATATAGATATAGATATAGATATAGATATAGATATAGATATAGATATAGATATAGATATAGATATAGATATAGATATAGATATAGATATAGATATAGATATAGATATAGATATAGATATAGATATAGATATAGATATAGATATAGATATAGATATAGATATAGATATAGATATAGATATAGATATAGATATAGATATAGATATAGATATAGATATAGATATAGATATAGATATAGATATAGATATAGATATAGATATAGATATAGATATAGATATAGATATAGATATAGATATAGATATAGATATAGATATAGATATAGATATAGATATAGATATAGATATAGATATAGATATAGATATAGATATAGATATAGATATAGATATAGATATAGATATAGATATAGATATAGATATAGATATAGATATAGATATAGATATAGATATAGATATAGATATAGATATAGATATAGATATAGATATAGATATAGATATAGATATAGATATAGATATAGATATAGAGATAGAGTTAGAGATAGAGATAGAGATAGAGATAGAGATAGAGGTAGAGATAGAGATAGAGATAGAGATAGAGATAGAGATAGAGATAGAGATAGAGATAGAGATAGAGATAGAGATAGAGATAGAGATAGAGATAGAGATAGAGATAGAGATAGAGATAGAGATAGAGATAGAGATAGAGATAGAGATAGAGATAGAGATAGAGATAGAGATAGAGATAGAGGTAGAGATAGAGATTAAGTTTGAGATTGAGATTGAAATCGCGATTGAGATTGAGTTTGAGATTGATATTGACATCGAGATAGAGCTGTATCAGATAGATATAGAGATAAAGACAGATAATGATAGAGATAAAGATAAGTCTAAAGAAAAACCTGAATCTAGATCCAATTCTATTGCAAAGAAACAAGAGAAAGTTATAATCTATAACTAGCTATAACTACAACTAACTCTTATGACTAAATCATAACCAAAAGAAGGGTATGTACCATTTATTTGTACTGCAAGCCATAATTTTTCACGGAAGCATATCAAAAGCTGTGCAACAACGCTACCAAAGCACCTTCTTTTCTGAAAAAATCGTATTAACTTCTCCTCTGAACTGTCAAAATATATTGACGCCAGTTTTTTTTTTCGAGCGAAAATTGCAGTAAATACTTCAAAAACTTTTCTAATGCACTCTAAAAGCAGCAAAAAGAAGAAAGAAGCAGTAAATAGCGACAGAGAAAACTTCAATGCATCATTTGTTGATAGAGCAAAGCATTTCCGAAAAGCGCCAAGCAGAGAGCCACAACTAAAGTAGACATAAAATAAACTTTCGGGCCGCTAGGCGAAGTCAAGACGTGGGTGTGTATGGGCTGGAGCGACGTGGGTACTACATACACAGCTGGAAGTGCATTTAGTTGCCACCAAATCGATTTGGCTAAAAAGTTTCCTGCCATTACATGCATTTTTACACTCTCAACTTTTCAATAAATCATTTGTACGCAATCTGCATTATGAACTGTCATAGTACAGCAGGGCGAAGAAAGGGTGCAAGAGGAGAGGAGAACAATGAAATTATAGCAAGCTGAAGAAGTTAGGGTGCACATGTCTTTCAAAGCGTAAAGAGAGAAAAGTATGATCACATGTGTGTCAGAAAGTAGATGTGTGTGTGTGTCAGCAGCTTCAAATACCAACTTATGGCGAAATTTGTCATAAAGCAAAATAATTTTTCTCCCAAATGCAACTCTATTACTTCAAACACACACACATGATGCACACACTCGCTCAGACAACCGCTCACCGCACTGCCTGTTTTGTCAGCACTCACTTCCGTACTTCTCGGCGACTTTGTCTGTTACTTTTAACAATTCACTACATTTCACACACTCATCCACTTGTTTCTTTGTTTGTTTGTATGTGTGTGTGCGTCGCTCCAATTCGACAACGAATTGGATGGCATAGAGAATATGAACTTAAGTACATTGTCGGTAGTAGCGACGGTGAGGGGCGGAAATTATGTTCGACAAAATTGCACTTCCTTCGAACCAATTTTCGAGTACACGAGGGAGAGGTGGAGCGCAGTGAAGGAGTGAGAGTGAGCGGTTGTGCCATAAAGTAACAAAAGTTACAAAAGCAGTGCGGAATTTAGTTGGACTGCAGCTGTGCCAATGCTGCGCCGCCGACGTCACGGCATTTATCGACAGCAGAATTCAATATTTCATGCAGCAAATATTATGACAATTTGCAATAACTCTGCGCACTGTAACGCACGTTGGCACACGCACACAAACACAAATATGCGGCGAAAATAGTTGCAATGGCATTACTGCAATGCCGTGTTGCTACAACAGCTGTCGGGACATGTGAAGGACACACACTTGGTAGATCGTCGATATTAAGTACAAGCCTCTTCTGTAGTGATGCCAGTGAACAATTTATTGAAAATGTTCGGTGAAGATTAGTTAGAGAAGTTGTTCTGGGGTTAGGTGTAAAGGTTGACTTGAAGAAAATAAATTGAAAGAAAATCTGTCGGAAATGAGGTTATGTTAAATTATATAAAAAACTACGAAAACTTAAATTTTTTTGAAATGAGTTGAATGAAAATGTGAGTCAACCGCTTAGGCGATTATAGCTATATCCACCGGAACGCGCCATTCATCTCTCCGTTTTGCACTTTGTTTTGACATTTGGAGATTCCAAGTGAACCCAGGTCACTTTCCACTTGGTCTTTCCATCGTAGTGGAGGTCGTCTTCTTCCGTGGCTTCTTCCATCGGGTACTGCATCGCACACTTTCAGAGCTGGAATATTTTCGTCCATTCGAATAACATGACCCAGCCACTCTAGCCGCTGTCTTTTTATTCGCTGAACTATGTCTATGTCGTCGATTAAGTCGTATAGCTCATCTTTCCATCGTCCCATCAAGGGGCATTGGGTCATATGTAGAAGTTCACGCAAGTTAAGAAATTTTCTGACTGTCATTCAATTGGGAGTGGCCAGGAACGATTCTTTTGTATATGACTCAAGCAGCTCACGACTTCCTGTTTTAGACCAAGTATCCTCTCGGTAGCCAAAAGACATCCGTTTGGAAGCGAGCTAAAGTGAGAAGGTAAAGCCCACTTCTGCGGTTGTGCGTAGGCTTTGGGACCCACCACATAAAAAACTTCCCCAAATAAAGACATAAGATAAACATATCAAATAATAAAGAGCCTTAAGTGTCTCCAGACTATTCTAAAATTTATTCATGGTACAGATGGTATTGTGTTAATGGCAACATTTCTATCTGTGAATACATTTGTTCTTCTTCTTGACTGGCGTAGACACCGCTTTCGCGGTTATAGCCGAGTCCACACGCCACGCATCTCTCCTTTTGGCAGTTTGGTGCCAATTGGTAATACCAAATGAAGACAGGTCATTCTCCACCTGGTCCTTCCATCGGAGTGGAGGCCTCCCTCTTCCTCGGCTTCCACCAGCGGATACTGCATCGAAAACTTTCAGAGCTGGGGCACTTTCGTCCATTCGAACAACATGACCTAGCCAGCGTAGCCGTTGTCTTTTTATTCGCTGAACTATGTCTATGTCGTCGATTAAGTCGTATAGCTCATCTTTCCATCGTCCCATCAAGGGGCATTGGGTCATATGTAGAAGTTCACGCAAGTTAAGACATTTTCTGACTGTCATTCAATTGGGAGTGGCCAGGAACGATTCTTTTGTATATGACTCAAGCAGCTCACGACTTCCTGTTTTAGACCAAGTATCCTCTCGGTAGCCAAAAGACATCCGTTTGGAAGCGAGCTAAAGTGAGAAGGTAAAGCCCACTTCTGCGCTTGTGCGTAGGCTTTGGGACCCACCACATAAAAACTTCCCGAATGAAAGACCAAACTGTTCAGATAGACATATCAAATAATCCAGAGCCTTAAGTGTCTCCAGACTATTCTAAACGTTTCTATCTATGAATACATTTGTAACACTATTTATTTATTTGGTTTACTGGGTGTATTGCTTTCTAATATGACTCCACATGTTCTCATGCAATTCACCAAAGTTTAACATTGGACAAATGATTGGTAAACCGGCGCTTCAATACTCATCTGTGTGTGAGGAATCACTGCGTGTATATATGTATAAGTATAATGGTGTGTTTATAAGTATATGTGTGACAAAATCTGTGTGAACTGAAATTTGAGCTCAAGTTATATTCTGAAGCCTGAAATAAGGTCTCAATAAATTGTTTTAAATTTATACTTCTTCTCTGTAGATATTATGAGCATACTCTCATAAACATATATAAGCCTCTTTCTCCATTAGTAGAGTTATGTATTCCAACAGTATTACCAATTAAAACAAAGCAATTATGTTTGGTTGCCAACTGTGTTTATTTTAGAAGAAACGAAAAAAAAACCTGGATTAGGAAGACTAAAACTAATATTTTATATATTTTTATATTTCCCGTTCTCTTCAAATGATATTTATTTTCTGTTAAAAAAATAGATGAGATCACATTTTATGGAACACTTCCTCGACTGGATATCAATATTTCATAAGCTTTTTTGAGCTTTCTCGCGAAGTGGTGATTTTAGGTCTTCAGAATATCTATATAGACGCATATTGCGAGAAGAGGTGATATTAAAAAACATCCCCTTGCTGAAATGGAGTTCCTGTATCAAACTTTAAAAATATTAGATTGAGTAGTTTTGGTGCCAAGACCAAGGAAGAGTATTATGTCTACATATATTAGAATAGATAGATTGATGAAGTGCCAAGCGTAAACCATAAATCGAAAATCAGAAATTTTGCGCTTCCTTCAGTATGAAGTATCAGTTCAATCAAGTATCAAGTTCTTGTTGGCTTCTTTGCTTCTTCGTTTGCTTTGTAACTACAATTTCAAAGCAGTCGGTGTACCTGTTATGAGTCACTCTGCGGCAGCTGTCAATATTTTATACTCTATTTTTGAGATTTATCAGATTTTCAAAATTCAGATTCTCCTTTGTCGTTTTGTCCAGCTCGTGAGACGCACGAAAGTAATTTTAGCGACGGACACGCGGCTGTTGACAGCTGTCGCTGCCGTTCGAAACAATGTAAGGCAAATAAGTGGCTGTATACATGTAAGTACATATGTATGTATGTATGTAAGCTTTAAGGAAATTTAGTTGAAGTGCTTGCATTTATATATACACATATATATATGTATATTCATTCATGTATTTGAACACATGTATTTCCGAGATTTCACTTTCTGCTGCGTGCACATTTTATAGCGTAAATATTTCATAGATTTTCCATAAGCACACACACACGTATACGCACACTCTGTTATAAGCGAGCATTACTCGCTTCGCCTGCTTGCTTTCCATATTAGAAAATTCACATTTAACATGTTGTTGTTGTTGTTGGCTGCATGCCATTGATAGCAGCTTTGCCATAATCATCGTCATCATCATCGCTACATTGAATACCAAACACACGCACATACGTATATATAGCTTTTATGCCAAGCTGTCTCCCCTGCTCCTCTCCGCATTTCCGAGCACTTAACTCGAAATTTAATGGCAATTTGTTAAATTGTTTATGAAAAGTGTATAATCGTTGTGTTAGCTCCTTCCTAACTGTGTCAATGCTGTTTTTGTTGTAGTTGTTATTGTTTTTGTGCTGATCAGTTATTTATTGTCGATGATTGATGACATTAGCTCCGGAATATAATATACTGCGCTTTAAAATTGAAACTTTGGTGTGTGGGGAATTTTAAAAGATTGAAAATCTTTTTTTTAGAAATTGCATTTTGAATATTTCTACATTTAAAGTGAAGATTTAAAATTTTTTTAAGTTCGAAATAATAAAAAAGTTGTTTTATATGGAAATATTCTGGATTTGCATAGTCGAGAGAAAAATAGGAGTGAAAGATGGCCCATTTTCAATTTTTTTTTGTTTAATAAATTTATTTTTTATTTCAAATTTTTGTCAACTTACAGAATTTAAATGTTTTTTTTTTAAATTTTTTTAATTAAAAAAATCACTTGTCTATGTCATCAAAACTATATCTCAAAGACCGGCCTATAATTTCATTAGGATTGGTGGAGTAGTTCTCGAGAAATCTGGACAACTAAATTAGAACACAAAGTTTTGAGAGAGAAACATTTAATTTTTGAGCGACAAGCCTAGCTAACCTGAAGCGCGCAACTTCTTCAGACTGACTGTATCTCTAAAATTATTACGGATTGACTTGAAATTTGATGACAATATACTAGAATCCCATAAAATGGGAGAGCCCACAATCTGCGCCACATACCGTGGGATAAGCCTCAATATCTGATATAAGGTCCTGTCGAACATATTGTGTGAAAGATTAAAGCCCGTCAACGAACTGGTTGGGCCTTAACAGAGTGACATTAGATCTAGAAAATCAACAACTGAGCAGATATTCACCATGCGTCAAATTTTTTAAACATTATTTTTTTTTTAATTTTTGAAGCCATAAAACTCATGTATCCCCTTAATACTTTTTTTAAATATGTTCACAGCCACACTAACTTGCGTCATTAGCATCTAAAAATAGTAAAAATTCCAAAAATAAGTATTTAAAATATTCATTTCATATATTTAAACCATTTTCCATGTCCCTGACCGCAACACGCGCTCAAATAGTTAATAATAATTACTTCTCAGAAATTTGCAATGTTCAGAATATGAATATTTTCACAAATTTTCCATACATTTAGAGTTTCGACAATACAAAATAGCCAAACTGACCAACAACAGCCATGGATCAGAGTGGTAATTCTGCAATTAAAACAACATTTCTATGTAAATTTAACTAATTACTCTCCGTATTTATATGTGCAAAGTTCTGGCAACAACAACAACGGTAAATGAAAAGTTTTCAAATTATTATTTTCATTCAACATAAAATTACGCACAAAACAATTGCTGGGAAAATTACCGCAAAATGCCACAATGTTACTGAGTATATTAGCAGCTATTAAGCAGAATGATTCAACACAGACTTTTATATATATGTCTATATATCTTTCAGCAGACACGAGTGTATTTTTATCAAAACTAAAATAAAGCTGGAGATAACAAAAATATGAAGAGCCACAACACCGAAAATTTAACAAAAACCGCACAACAACAAGGCAATGTGTTGCCATTATCAAACACACACACATTCACACTACAACACTCTGCCAAATGGAAGACAAGTTGAAGCTTACCAAATCAAAACAAGCGCAATGGTGTAGAATAAAGCAAAGCAAATAAGTGAACAGAAAAAAGAATTAACTGTAATTGAGAGACTGCCGAAATTTAAATATAAAAGTGGCTGGCGAAAAGTTTTTATTATGCCATTGCGACTGATATTGAATGAGACCGCAAAATGTTTAAACACGCCACTGCTGCTATCTGGCTGCCACATGCAAATATATGTATATGCTCAAAATGTATGCAAATGCCTAGTATTTATATGAGTAGAGCTTGTACAACGGCACTTCGACACATAAAGCACACAGCCAGGCATACACATTTCAATATCAGCCAGTAAGTGAGAAGCGGTCAAGAGCGTGGTGAAGGCGAAGGCCGAAATCTTCATGCATTTGTTCGTAAATATTGCTAGACATAGCTGGCGGACGGACGGACAAATTGAACGGACACATGAATAGAGGAGACAAGTGGTTTTTAACTGAAGTCATCAAGTAATAGTTGCAAGCAGCACTACTAACAGTGACTGGCTGGCTGGCATAATAGGCGAGGACATTACCGAGGACGTAGGCGCCGTTCGAGGACTGAGTGTGCGAGCGAGTGTCTGCGCACTCAAACACTCTGCTTGTGCATAGTGAATGGGCAGCAAATGAGCTGGAGTGCAGAAAGTAAATTTGAAAAAAAAAAATAATAATTCTCATATTGAAGCTACTAGCCTGCCTGCCGTGCTAGCTGCCGGCAAATAAAATGAAAATTAAATTTAATTCAATTGCGATTCAAGTAAACAAAGAGTGTTTAGCTAGAATAACTGTAGAGCAGGAAAATGGTTTTACATTTTAAAATGGCCAACTTGTGTGCGATAGACACTTTGCACAAGGTTATTATGTATTTATAATTGAAGGGCGAGGGATGAAGAAGAGAAGGGAACAAGGCGGTCGCACTTGCTCAAAATAAATTTTATTTGTTATTGATTTTAACTGCGATTTAATTGAATACAAGAATGTAAGGGAGATAGGAATTTAGATATGTTTAAAGTGAAGAGAGAAGCATAGTTTCAGAGGCTTTAAAAATTTAATCGAAATACAATGAAACGATAACTCGAATCACCATAATCCTCAAAAAAACTTCGAGTTAGAGAGACTTCCGAGTTACAGAATGTAATTTGTATGAATTTTGACTTCTATTGTCAATTCAATAGTTCGAATTTTAGAGAACTTCGAGTTAGAGCAGTTCGAGTTATGGTTCAACTGTAATTAGTTTTTATATAAAAATGTATACATGGTAGGAAATGTGAGTAAGTAAATGTAAGAGAAGACTGTTATTTAAAGAAATCAGCCATTTTTATTATTTAGTCTTTTTTTATTTTTTATTTTATTTTTTTTGTTTTTTTACAACTTTAAATAATTCTCTTCTTCTAAATAATGAATTCAAAAGAAAGTAGGAAGAACCAGGAACTTCCGCTACATTTTTTATGTATAAATTCAAGTTCACTTTTCATTGTTCATCAGAGTTTTGTATTTCCCTTCCAGTAACCTTAAACCATTCTCAGTTTTTATTTTTCTGCGCTCTCTCGATCTCATAACGCGCAATTTCACCACTTTGCATTTTAACCCAACATGCCTTCTAAAGGGTGATTTTTTAAGAGCTTGATAACTTTTTTTAAACGCATAAAATTTGCAAAATCTCATCGGTTCTTTATTTGAAACGTTAGATTGGTTCATGACATTTACTTTTTGAAGATAATTTCATTTAAATGTTGACCGCGGCTGCGTCTTAGGTGGTCCATTCGGAAAGTCCAATTTTGGGCAACTTTTTCGAGCATTTCGGCCGGAATAGCCCGAATTTCTTCGGAAATGTTGTCTTCCAAAGCTGGAATAGTTGCTGGCTTATTTCTGTAGACTTTAGACTTGACGTAGCCCCACAAAAAATAGTCTAAAGGCGTTAAATCGCATGATCTTGGTGGCCAACTTACGGGTCCATTTCTTGAGATGAATTGTTCTCCGAAGTTTTCCCTCAAAATGGCCATAGAATCGCGAGCTGTGTGGCATGTAGCGCCATCTTGTTGAAACCACATGTCAACCAAGTTCAGTTCTTCCATTTTTGGCAACAAAAAGTTTGTTAGCATCGAACGATAGCGATCGCCATTCACCGTAACGTTGCGTCCAACAGCATCTTTGAAAAAATACGGTCCAATGATTCCACCAGCGTACAAACCACACCAAACAGTGCATTTTTCGGGATGCATGGGCAGTTCTTGAACGGCTTCTGGTTGCTCTTCACCCCAAATGCGGCAATTTTGCTTATTTACGTAGCCATTCAACCAGAAATGAGCCTCATCGCTGAACAAAATTTGTCGATAAACACATTTCGAACCGAACACTGATTTTGGTAATAAAATTCAATGATTTGCAAGCGTTGCTCGTTAGTAAGTCTATTCATGATGAAATGTCAAAGCATACTGAGCATCTTTCTCTTTGACACCATGTCTGAAATCCCACGTGATCTGTCAAATACTAATGCATGAAAATCCTAACCTCAAAAAAACACCCGTTATTTTCATTAACAAAGGCACACACTCCCACACACAAAAACAGAATTCCCTTCGTTGATTTTATTATTTTATGGAAATATTTTTGTATTCGCCCATTGTTATTGTATTTATTATTTAGCTTTTGTACTGCCGCTTAGTGTGTCTGAGCCTGTGTACATTGCATTCTACTGTACTGCAGCGTGCATAACTAATTATGCAAATTAGTGTTGAGAGAGTTCCTTCTTTTGTGCTTTTGCAATTTTTAATTTTTTGCATTTTCTTATTTTATTTAATATTTTGACTTTGCGGCAGTTCTTGCACTTAGCAAATTGTTGGCGTGCTTGCGCTTTGCCATGCTGGCGATGTTGCTCGAATGCATATATTCATACATATACTTATAGCGCTTGCAGTGAGAAATACTCCTCGCTTGGTTCAGTTTATTGCAGCCTCATTGCCAGCGATAACATATTTTGCGAGCTTTTAAGGTACACCATGTCGTATGCTGAATATATTGATTGTAAGCATCTGACTGGAGTAATCAATATGGCTTGCATAATTGGATAATTGTAGGAATAATCGTACTTTAAATTATTTTTAGAATACATTTTAATATTAATTAAATATTTATACATCTTGTTTTTCCTTTTTTAAGCTTTTAGCTTCGTGAAGCTTAATTTTAAGAACTTTTCCGTGAAATTTTTTGGCAAGACAAAAGTTGGAAGTAACGATAGTCATTTCAGACTAGAAACAAATAGAGAATGTTATCAGAAAATAGTTTTTTGAATTGAACATAAGTTCAAGGTGTTAGCAGAGTCACTGAGACACTGAGTAAGTGAAAAGCTCCTCCAATTATAACAGCTAAACTTTTAATTTATTGGCGAAAGTCCTTTTTTATTCAATAACCATTATTTTGAGACGTAAATTAAACTAATTCGTAACTAGTTCTGGTCCAGTTAAAGATTATTTGAAAAAAAAATCCACTCTAGTTCTAACTTATGGCGTCTAAAATGCTGCGTGAAGTCTGAGAAGCCCCAATACTTAACAGAGATGTAATTGTCAGTGAGATTCCTCAATAAAAACACTGATTTTATCCCAAATTTCAGTAAAGAAGTTCACTATGGTTGTTGAATTTTTGAGTTTCGTATTGATGCAGAAGTTCAGAGGTTAAGCAATTACCTTTTCCATGTAAATTTTTGATTTGTTATTAAAAAACCAAAAAAAAATTAAACTAATTACTTTGAAACTGGTTTGGGACTAGTTAATAGTATTTGCATATTTACTGCAATTTCAATATAAATATGCTGGCTTTCTTTAAAAACCAGTTTTGTAATAATTACCTTTATTTCACCGAATTTTAATAGCTTTGTATTGTCACTATACGTGTATATATAATTGTGGTGCTGGAACTTTACATAAATCATGCATCTACTTAGTAAACATTACACCGGTCATTTATTTTACATAGTACAATATAAACTATTTAACTTCACTTAAATTGCGATGTTTTTGCGCTTAATTTCATTATTTATATTTTTCCTTTCCTTTCGAATGTTGCCACATTTACATGCAAAAGCTATTAAATCGACTTTATTGAATATTTCATTACAAGTTCATTATTATTATTGCCATTAACTGTATGTATGTGTGTGTGTGTGTGAGAGTTTGTTTGACTTCAATGTTTATTTTAATTTCATTTTTTTCGGCTTTCTTTTGCCACTTTTTTCCTTGCAACACACTCACGTAGCAACGAAAAAATGATAAATTATGAAATATTATATGCTGTCTGTTTGGTTTGTGCGAGAGATAAAGTTCATTTTATTTGCAAAAGGCGCAGTGTTGCACGCATACACACATATAAGTGTTGCTGACGGTCACATATACATACATAAACAGTTAGTTGTGGGTAGTGCGCTGTAGTGTGGGGGTGTGTTAGTTGAGCTTAAGTAAACAGTTTTCGGTCAACACGCACAGCTAAATATGCATAATTTTTTTTATTCATAAATAAACAGCAGAGTGTCTTTGTGTTTTCTTTGTAGAAGTGTGTGTGTGTTTGTTTTCTTATAGAAATATTTAGTTTATTTAGCCCCGCCAAACTTGCACCCTCAATAGAAGGCTCACACCCAAACTATTGTGCCCAGACACATTTTTTTCTAACGGAAAATGTTTTTAGGTGAATAATGTATACAAGAGAGGCCAGCTTATATAGCAGAAGACAAATCAAGATTACTTAGCGTTCCCTCAGTTTTCAGACTCCAGAAGATATAGGTTATTATTCTCAAGAGAAGAGCGCTTTAACTATATTTATAACTATTTTTGTATGTATAATATATATATGATTATCTCTCTACTCTCACATAAGTACCCAATACATCAGCAGGTCCATATATATGTAATATATTTACTTTCCTCCATTGTTTGTAAGTGTGTGTGTGTTTACTTTAAGTATGAATGTGTAAATAAATACATAAACAAACAAAGTGGCTGGCGACCAGCTTATGATCCTCTTCCGATCCAATATCAATTACACTTATTTAATATGTAGCTGGATAAAACCGAAACTCCACCCAGAGTAGTTGTGTGGGTGCAGAGACTAAAAGTTTGAGGCTGAAATATAAATTAAGTACACAAAACTGTTGCATGTAACCACAAACACTTTCATATACACACACATAACAACTCACAGTCGCACTCAATCATTTAAATCCATTATCGATGAGTGGACGATTTATAAACCGTTGTATTGTACTGTTAATAAAAATACGCACATATTCTTCCATATGTGTGTTTGTGTGTGAGTGACGGCCAGTGCGTGCGGGCGGCTATAAGTATTTACATAAATAATAAAAGCAGCGAATTATGCTTATAAGGCACGCAAAAAGCTTAATGCAAATAATGTGGGAAATTTTGCGTGTGTTAACCAGCGGCGGAGAGGTGATAACAAATGCAAAGCTTTATTTATAGTTATATTTATGTATGTAGGTGTGCTCTTTTAAGTATTGTATGAACTTTGTATGAGAGTAAAGGCAACGAAATGCTTCAATGCTTGCATCTTAAATTGATTTTGATAATATTTTCACTTTAATTACTAAATACTCAATAATCAGCATTTTAATTAGAGTTAAAGCTTTTCTATTGATTTTATAATGAATCTATTTCGAGGCTTTTTGTTTATGTCCATTGTAATTTTGATCGCCATTTTACCAGTAACAAATAAAGGATATCGCTTACAGAAACATAAACCTCTATATTAATGAAATACATATAGTTCCAAAATGTTGGAGAATCAACGATATTTAATCGTTATTCCAGTGGAAATTTCCATATTACTGATATGGAATTTTCAGTTTACTGATTTGACCAGTCAATTGCATATATTTACTTTGGCTATCCTTATAAAATTTATATTTCTCTAGCCCCCAACACACTCTCTTAATGAGAGCAACAGAAACTAGACATGCTTGAAAATTTTAATTTCAATTAAATATACCAGCATTGAGGTCTCCCCATTGGCTCTCAACTTCTATGGGATTTGAACCATAAATAATGAAGAACGTCACACATAAGATAATTCTGCTTTGCAGAAGTGTTATATTATCTATAAAGTCGATAGAGAATAACACTCAATTGAGTTCTAACTCACCTTATGCGATATTTGAAGCAAGAAAATATCACTAAAACATACCAAATTTATCGGAAAAGGAATTAGAAATGCCACTAACATAAAACCATTATTTCAAGTTTTATTTTTTATTTTGAGTAATCTATTGCTTAATCCACCCAATTGGATTACTATTGCGACAATAATTTTCTTCTGATGAGATTCAATGGCAGCTTATAATACAGTATTCATAGACTTTACTTCAGACGATGATGAAAGCTTAAACTTTACTGTTAAAGAGAGAAAGAAGTACTCCACTGAAACGACCTCCAAAAATATTGAATATAATGCCTTATAATGAAACTAGATGGCTTGCAGTGAAGGAGAAGATGACAGTAAGATCGCATATCCAAGAACTTCCCTAAGGATATTTTTGAAGTTCAATAAATACAAATTAAGTTGTTTACTTAATATGTTTTGACTGCGAAACGATAGAGGATTTATTAAACCTTATTATTTCATCCAGATTCACTGAGGGAAGTTCGAAAACTTTTTATTAGGAACTATTATGGAAGTTTTGACCATACAGTGACATTGTTCAAGCTATGGGACTCCTCTTATGAATGGTGCAAATTTAGTCTAAATGGAGCTGCATTGAGCTTGTGGTTTAGTGTAAACGTAAATGGGAAAACTTCAACTTGTTGAACCAGCCAGGGGTGAGTTCAGCGCTTGATAAAGAAAAATACTTCAACAATCTCGGAATAATAATTATAAAGTTCAAGAGTACAGATACAACTAAAATTTGAAACCTAACCGGGATATGATTCAATTTTAATGGTCTCGGATTATATTATTAAGACGAATTATGTTCCGATCAAAGTGATTAAATCTTTCAAGTTATATTTGGTGCTATTCACTTTATTTTTTGTATACTTTGGTAAAACGAGAAAAAAGTCACAAAATATTTACAACAAAAATGATAAAATTTCCAAATACAAAAACGAACGAATAAAATAATTAACAATTTACAAAATATGAAACGTTATAACAGTGAATAAACAAGTGTAAGCACTGCAAGTGCTTGTTGTTAGCTGAAATAATGCAAATGAGCTTTGGTGGTTTAATTTCACTTCATTGTTTAGCTATGCAGCAGCATACCGCTCACTGCGCGAAGCTCGTGACTACAACAAATACACGCGTGCGCTCAATTACGTTGACAGCAGACAGGCTTTCTGCAGCATTCAATATGGCAACCACATTTTATTTAATATTGCATTCAATACACACCAACATTCAACCTCACATATACATACATACATACATATTTGTATGTTTCAATGTATGTGAGAGTGATTGAGTGAGTGCACAATGCATGTTTAAAAATGTGTGTGTGTGTGTGCGTGTAGGTGAGATTGCTGTGAATAAACGAATTTATAAGTGAATACATTAAAATTTCATGAAATGTAAATGTAATTTTTAAGCCACAAATAACAAAAAAGCAGCAACAAATACAACAATAATAACAACAGCAAATGAAACGTAAATGAACTGCAAAATATGCTCCCAAAGCACATTTCAATGCTGCGGAAAATATGCAGATATGGCAAAATACTGTTATGTACATATTATATGAATTGATTAACCCTTGTGTGTGTACGCTTTATAGTATAGTTTTAATGTTTTTACTATATTTTTGGTCGAACAAAATGCTAGAAAAACTTGTATATCAGGTTCTGGCTTTATTGGGTAGATCGAGTTGGTCGCTGTGTTATTATACTGATTTCTCGAATACTCGTTGAACAATGGAGGTAATAGTTGATAGTGACAGCCTTTAATCTATACTAATATTATAAAGCTGAAGAGTTTGTTTGTTTGTTTTTTTGTTTGAAACTACTGGTTCGAATTGAATAATTCTTTTTGTGTTGGATAGTCCATTTATAGGCTATATAGCATCACGCTGTAGGAGCGAGAAAACAGTGGTAAATGTGTAAAAAACGGGGGAAATTATTTATCTTTGATGGCTTCCGTTCCTTGCGCTGCGAAAGCGGTTTAAGATACACAAAAGTTATGTATGAAAGAATTATTTCTTTTTTAATGATCTAAAAAAAGTCCGTGAGTACGGTTTTTGTGATAACTAATTTGGTCGAAATTGTTTGTTCGAGTTGTATTATATACTATATATGATGATTTTCGTTATTCTATTGGGCATTATGCCGAATATATGGGTCAAATTGTGTGATATTTTAATAAAATTATAACAATAAATTGCGAGAGTATAAAATGTTCTGTTGCATCCAAACTTAGCCTTTCCTTATTTGTTTTAGTATTGAAATATCCGTGAAAGTACAGGGTAAAAGTAAACAAATATTGAAAATTTGCTATAAAGATAATAATAAAAGAATTATATTTAAGTTGACAACAACGGCGGAACAGATAATATTGATTTTGGCAACAATACGATTTCAAAATGGCATTGCATTGGCTCTCGCATCTACTGGAATTGCTGCAACGTTACTAGAAGTTGGAAGAACGGCACATTCGGCACTGAACATGCAAATCAATGAAACACCTGTTTGCAAGGCAATCAGCTATTGCGCTAAGTGTTGAAGAATTGTAAACTGATAGTATGAGATAAGTGCAATTCTCTCGACAGAACAATGAAAGATCTGTGGAATAATAATCGTCGCTTTGGTTGCGCAATGATACCGTTATCTGGATTTTCGACAAATACTTCCTGTTATTCCAAAATCAACAGCGGCGGATGAATTGAATGTCTCAAGTCATAGTATTTGTGGCGGTACGTGAAAACCATATGATTGACCATTAATATGCGAGTGTTCCTGCAACATCTGAATACCTGTATATCTGAATACATTGGCCAAAATTATAAGTAACTACGATTGGTTGAGTGCACGCGCAATTTTAGCTGTCAAAACTACCGATGTTGATGACTTAATCTATATGATTCAAGTCAAATTCAGGGAGATTTGTGTGTTGAATTTCTAATTTTTTTTTGGATTTGCTTGACATGCCACCGCATCATTTACATCTTAAAGTTGGATTCGTCATTATTCTGTAATTATGTCGAAACTGTGTAATTGAACCCTGATTGTGACGCAGCTATCGAATAATGTGATGGTTGCAAGAATTTTGAAAGGGACTTACAAGGGGCAGAATGCTTGATTTCACCAATTCCTCTGACTTCCAACGATTTGCCATTTCAGTTCAAACGTATTAGTTTCCAGTGAAACTTGCATTTGCGATGTCAATCAACAGGTCACAAAGACAGTCGCTGGAAATGTGAGGCATAAATCTGGAAATGCCATGTTTTTCATACAGTCAGCTATATATGGAGTGTTCAAGAGTTGAAAAACCATCTTCTCTGTACATTTACGCTCCGAAACAGAAAACAAAAAATGTTGTTTATCAAGCTGCGTTACATGAAAAAAAAAATGTAGAAAAATCGAAAATAAATGCTTTTCAATACAATCTAAATTCAACTTTCTTTCCTTTTCAAATAATTTCACGCAGGGCAACGCCTGTAGGGTCAGCTAGTATCTCATATACATTCATTTATTCCAGAAGAAACCAGCGAAACGCACGTAGTCAAAAAATATGTAGTTTGTCTTCAGAGTTTTCTTTGTCGACAATTTCGGACCACCAAACTCGAATTTTTAAGCGAAAACGAGAAATTCTTTAGGTAATCTAAACAACTACGGAGGCTAAGTTTGTATATACCAAATATCATCTCTGATTGTCAATCAGCGGGCGGACGGCTTTATTGACAGATTCTTATACTTTATCTATAAGGAATCCAACAATATATTAAGCAGAACCTTCATTTCTAGAACTGTTTTTGTTTAAAATTCTCTGAATTTGAGGGACCTTAGCTTGCATGTGCAACCTTTAAGCTACTTTCATTTCCTTTACTTTAAGAACTGTACTGATGTAAATCACACCAAATTAGAGTGAAAATCATATCGGATTCCAGAATGGAAATCTGCTTCGAATTATTGTGATAAAGATAGGTCAGAGGTATCACAAGAGTGTTACAAGGGTTAAACTGCAACTACCGCACAGAGCTCGACAATGCCACTCAGCTTTTTAGCGAGTCCACACTTTTAAAACCACAGGTGACAGCAATTGTGTTTGCCGTTTAAATTTTCCAATGAAATTAAGCGATTCATCAGTATGTCTCACCAACCCATAGGCAGCATTATAAATAAGTAAATATATTATATAAGAATGCATGTGGGTGTGTGCTTGTTTATTTATTTTCTATTTTTAATAGAATATTTGCATAAATTACGCTGGAAAATGCATAAATTTGCGCTATTTTTATTTGAAGGATATGACTTGCGTATGCATTCACTCACACACACACACACATAGGCAACATATATAATCCGTGTGCATTCATATAATTCTGCACACACGTGGTTATTACATGATGTTTGCTTGTTGTTGCTATTGTAATGCGCAAGTTAGCTGCAATAATTCAGGTATTCTACATTAGACTGACATACCTGCCATGTTGTTGTTGTTATTGTTATTGCTGGTGTGTGTTGCATGCGTACACAAAATATTTGTTGGTTATCGCCAAATAATGCCAATGTAGCGCTGGACATGGCTTTATTACATGCTGCCACATTGAATCTAATAAACAAAAACATAACGGAATTTGCATACATACAGCAACAACAACATACACACACCCACATACTTGTGATGCCACAGATTTGTGCGCGCGTGGCGCCATATTTTCGCTTATTTGCTTAGTTAGTTATCCGCGCATTTTGTCCAGCCTGACAAATTCGGACAGATAAGTGAAATAACCGAATTTCATTATGACCGCTGTGTGTATGTGTGTGTGTGTGGCATGACACTTTGTTTGTTCGTTTGCCACAATTTTTGTGGAAGCCACGTAACCAATTGCACACACACATAGCGATTCTCGCGGTAATTAGTTTTCAGTGTATGCCGGACGTTTTGTTATTTGAAATGTGTCACAAAAATTATTGTGGCATTGCATACATTTGGGCGCATGGCGTGATGTGTGCAAGTTAACAAAACATTTATGAGTTTAATTAGGCAAATATGCAATATTTAGCATGTGCATTATGACAAAAGAAGCGAGCGCATGCAATTAACACACACTCACCCACATGAGTATATAGACTTCTGTGCGTATTTGTTGTGCCAATATTTGCAGTTAATAATGGTTGTATGGATTCATGCGCAATTTAATGCTGCTTAGTTAATAATTCAACGCATTTAATTGACTCGCAACTGTATATTTGCAAAGCGGATTCATTTAGTGAGTGAATTTATATTGCAGTATAATATATCAGCATTTGTTGTAGAAATTTTCGTTTGCTTTAAAATTAAGTGCAATATATGCTTGCATTTTTTGGTACTAATATTCATACATTTTAATAGTCATACATTGAATGAGGCAACATTTTCTAATATGTATAAATCTAAGCTTGGCAAAGACTCAACAGCCTCAAATAACGCGAAGGCATCAAGTCATTGGTATGTGTTTCAGCAGCTAATTAAAAAAGGACAGCTCGTAATAACATTTTTCCAACTTTCGTAATACCTTAGACCTCTTTCTATTAATCTTTAGGAACATACTTTCTATATTGAAAAACTGCGTACTCAAAAGCTTAGCACATTTAAACCGAAAGTTTGTGAAAATCAATTCGTATGAGCTTGTATTATCACAGTTTTTCAATATGAAATAATTGGTGTGAGCTTTCGAAATGAAAGCTTCTTACTTGCAACTAATTGGTGAGAACTTTCACTATGGAAGCTCCTCAGTACAAACTCATTAAATAAATAAATTCATAGCTCCTTCTAACTCATTAACTTTCATTATGAGAGCTTCTTTCTAATTCAGCAGTATGAACATTAACAACATTAACTATTGAAGCTTAACCATATGTACCTCTGTGGTTAATTAATGACTTTAATACCCAAGACACACATGTAGTAACAATACTATACTACGTACCAATATCAGTTGGGAGTCCCTAAATACCATTGTATGCAAAAGTTAACATTTCTAAATTCGCTGAAAACCAATTAGTATGAGCTTTCATTACCAATGTTTTTAATATCAACCTTCCTGTATTCTTTCAATGTTAAAGCTTTTTACTCCCAGCTAATTGCTTAAAGTTTTTACTATGAAAGCTCTTGTGTAGAAAGTCGTTATTTTGAGCTTTCACCTTAAAAGCTTCTTTCACTCTCATTATTTTGAGCTTTCATTATGAAAGCTCTTTAGTAGAAAGTCATTATTGTGAAGTTTCTCTATGAAAGCTTATTTCAAACTCATCAGAGAGAGCTTTCGTAATTAAGGCTTCGCTAAATGGACCTCTGAGTTTAAGTAATTTCACAAAAAAACTTTTTATTCGTTAAGGTCGAAGCTTCAAAGATCATTTAGAATATAAAAAATAACTTTCATGGCTAACTGTTAAAGAAAATTCAAACTCGGCGACTGACGAAAACATTTCTATTACAATTCATACAATTTTGCTTGCTACTTCTTTGGATTAAAAATTGTACTTAAAATCTTGTTGCTAATTTTAAGAGTATATCTTTAGAGTATATTCAATTAATGAAGCTTTTTTTAAAGCTCTAAAGGTTTTTTATATTTCGAATTATAAATGACAGCGAACGCCTTCAAATTTAAAGACACACATTTAAACGTCAAAGTTCCAAAAGTTGTACACATACATACCCCCACTACCGCAAAAAGTAGCAAAGCACACAAAATTTCCATCACCGACAAAGGCATTGTAAACTTTAACTGAAACTTTAAAATATTTGCTCGCAGCAAATGCGCGCACAACGAAAATATTTACCTCATTTATGGTGGATTATATAACAAAAATTGGCATTGTTACGTGCTGAAAGTACACACAAAACAACAACAAAAACTTTGAAAAAATAACAAAAAGTGGGGAAAGCGAAAAATTTTCACCGACGCCGGCAATGATGGTTCGTTAAACATTTTGTTTTTGAGATATGCAAATATTTATTATTAATTAAAAATCATAATGCACGCAAGCGAATGCAAACACGCACACTAAGCACGCCAACACACCCACACACTCAAACACCGGCAGGCAGCCGCCCCTACAATCACGCAGAGGCACTAAAACAACCACCAATTTTTCGAAATTGTCAGCAATTTGATGAGCAACGCCTCAAACAACACACCCACTTGCCGGCACTTTAGAGTTGTTGTTCTTGTTGTTGTGTGTGTTGTGAGCTCATACCAAAAAACGCCTAAAATGCTGCAACAAACAACCACAAAATTTCGTGCGTTTGCCAAGCCAAAGCAAAAGCAATTCAATTTTAATTATACGCTCGATGGCAATGAATGTATCAATTCCGCTATGACTAACTGCAACACTCGGCTGTGTGTGTGAGTCGGTGTATCGTATGGTGGTGGAGGTGATTGTGCGTGGGTGTGAATTGATGCACAAGGCGGGTAGAGAGGGTGTGCCACTCTGCTATTACAGTTGCCTGATGGTGGTTAAAGAGGGGGTTGAAAAGTGAATTGTCGTCGTCAATGAAGCAGACGATTGCGATTAAAATGAAATTTGCGGCACACAAACACACACATGAAGGCATTTAGTGGAGACAAAGCAACCGAATGAGCTTTAATTCACAGCAAATAGCGCGCTTATAAAGTCTTAATTCTCCAAACCCACACACTTTTGTATTACATAACATTGTTTATAAAGGGTGACATTGTTGGCGCTGCAAATCTGCGCTGTGGTGCAGCTTACGGCAATTAGTCGCAAGTAAACATTGACACACTCTGTTATAAACAAACGGAGTATGAAAGCAAAGCTCTAACGGCGGAATTTCAGCTGATTAATTTTATCATTCTCTGCTCAATTAATATTACTTCCGGTTGCTGTGTCGCACCAGCTGCTTACCAGCCAGTTTGCTGCTGTTGTTGTTTCAAGCCCATTCACCTGCTTAAATGATTCGTGTTGAAGATGTTTGTAGTAAATCTTTTGAAAAATTTCCGTTTCTTTGATGTTTCGGAGACTGAAAGTGTGTCAAATTGTAGACAATTGAGTGAGTGTTGTATGTACTGTTGTTGCTATTGTTTATTGTACTATTTGGTAGGTATTATTTATATTTAAGGCGGCTGTGCGTCGCTTGGCAACAGATTAAAGCTGCTTAAATGTTTTCGAAAGTAAAGTGCGTAGAAACTGCTCTTCTGCTACTTAATTAGCGCTTTAATGGCATAGGTGATTTCAGATTAATGACAATTTTTAAATTACTTGAATTAAAGGAAAATTGTCGGAGTTTGAATGAATGAAAGCAAAGCCAGCGATATATAATATAAAACTTTATAATTTTTTCATCTCACATATTGTTTGTAGTTCATATTCCTGTCTCATTGGATTTCTATATAGAGAATTGTAAAAGTGTATCAAGTGAAATTGTGTCACGAATTACCAACTAAAGTGAATTCGGAACGATTTTTAATTTCTTTATTCAGTTTCCTTCGCCCAAGCTTTACCTCTATAATAATTTTAAGCTATGTGTAAGCCAAAATGTAGGCAATATTTAATCATATTTATCTTATAATGCATACATTTGGGAGGAAATTAAATAATATAAATATGAAAAGCTTTCAAAATTAATTTATTTGAAGTGGGTTATCCTTAAAGCTCTGGAGATTTTGAAAACTTGCTAAAGTTCCGTATTTCTAATGTGAGCTTTACATTTTGATGGCAAATATTTATTAATATTTTCTGTAATATAAATTCATTAAAATTTATTTTATAAACATATTAATTATTGTTTGAATATAGTGCATGTATAAATTTTTTTCTAATTAATATTATTTTGTACTTTCTTTGCAGAACTGAAATGTCTGTGGAATGTTGTCGAAACAATAAGCGTACCAAATTTGTAGTCAACGCAAAGCTTCTACTTGTAATCTTCAGTATAACCTTTTTCCTGTGATATGAAAAAAGGTAACAACTACCTATTAGAAGCATACAAATTGGATTGCAATTAAAGAAAATACATTTACCGGTGAGTACTTTTCATATACTACATTAATATCTATAACAAAGCCGCTACATACTACTAAATCAATAGTTAAGTCCATCATATAGAGGTATTGATAATATTTTGGTACTCAAGAACTGCAATAACATTTTTAACCAACACTTTGTATCAAATATGCATAGAATAGTTCCCAGATGGTTCGATTAAACGAAACTATTTCTAATCGAAAATATAAAAAAACTTAAACAATTCTTGAAAATGCTGAAAAGTTATACTCAATTGATCCATACATTTTATAATCCTTTCATTGTTTTTTTTTTTTCTTGGAAAAATGTTAAAACTTCTGCGTCCGAATTCATTTAAATTTATTTACTAAACATATCGATATTTAAAATATGTTATCTTCAAATTCTTTATCTAAAATAGAACATCACATCAAGAAGTTTCTGAGTATTTCGGGATATCGTAATACCTTGCAATGATATCGGAGTAATTCTAAATCAATACTATACAAGGATGAGAAAAGAAAATATTTGAAGAGTCGTGAGATATTTTCAGGGGTATTTTGTTTGAGTTGGTTCTTGTTTTTTTTTTATCACACGATTACACAAAAAGTAATTGATTATATCTTAGTTATGGAAATATTAACAAATCAAAGTCATAAAGCTTTGAGAAGCATAATTTTGAGATTAAAAAACTTGTTAACAAATATGTATTTACTGAAATTATTTTTTTAGTCCATTGAACCTAACCTGCTCTAACCTAATCTAGCCAGCAATATTTTTTTTACAAAATATTTTCATAACATATATAATCCTTATATGAACTTAAAGATCAGCTGTAATATACAGTGCAACTTCTCTAATGGGAATCACCATTATCCACAAAAAAACTTCGAGTCAGAGAGACTTCGAGTTATAGACATTTTTTAATATAAATATGCTAAAATATGTTATTTTAATTGTTTCAGTTTGCTATTTTTGGCTCTGGATGTCTATATCCCATGTCTTGTTACATGATTTATGCAATCATAAGTGTAATAACAAGTTTTTGTTCACCTTTACACGATATAAAGGGACTCTGCCTCGATGGTAAAATTTAAAATTTTTTAAAATGACCAGGTTGAGAAGTTCGATTTATGAAAGGAAAGTTGTATGACATTTGACTTCTATTGCCAATTCAAGAGTTCGAGTTATGGAAAAAGTCGAGTTATAGAAGTTCACGTTTTGGAAGTTCCACTGTAGTTTATCAAAAGTTAAAAAGTTATAATTAAATTTGGTTTCAATTTTGTCCAAAAAAGACTTCTACATAATTCAAGATATTTATTTAATTTAATTTTTTGAATATTTCCACCTATTTTTTCGGAAAATATAAAGTTACGTCACCATTTCTTTTTTATTTACCATCATATATAAAAAGTAAAATAAAATAGCAAAAAAGAAAGACTAATCCACACACGAGCATCGCAACACAGTCGCTAAGACACTGAGTAAGGAAAAGTCAATTTATTTCTTAGCACATATGCGAGCAACTCGCTACAACGCTGTCTGATTGCTACCGCTGTCTGCACAATTGCAACTTGCAACAGCAATTTCAAACAAAATGAGTGTGCATGTGTGTGTTTGTGAGTTTTCTCATAAGAAAAGAAATGTAATCACAGTTGGCTGTGGTCGTCCTGGCTGAGGTCGCAATTGCAGAAATTCGGGGAGCGAGGCGCTTGCTTGCACGGCTTGTGGCATTACGTCGAGCTGAGATAAGCAGCAAAATGTAGCGAGTTTGATGAAAAAACTTAAATAACTGGCGGTTATGCGGCAGCGAGTCTTTTACTGTTTTCATTTCAAATTTTATATAAAGCACATATATTTGTGTAATGGTAAAATAGAGAAATGCAATCTTAAATTGTGAGTGAAAAAACATTTTCGCCACTGATTACTACATCTTGACTTTGCTGCAAGTAATTTGCGCCAAAGCGAGTGCCGTTGGATTTCGGCGCTGACACATCAACTTTTTTGTCGCCTGCAACGTTTTTCTTACTGCAAGAAAATTATTCCAGTTATTATTTAGACTTTCGAGAAAACGTTGTGAAAATTGCTTGCTTGCAACTTTTGCTCAGCCGCCTATTTGTATGCTACGAATTATTGCATTTCTTGCTAAGCGGTGTGCCGGAGAACTCTTTTCGCTTATTTTTTATTTTCTTTCTTGCTTTTTGTCACACAAAATATCGCTTTCAATGTAGTCGTATTTGCTTAGCCACCGAAGCGCTTGCTTTTCTCGTGGCCACGTCGCAGTTTATTAAATACAAACTGCAGTGGAAGCTGTGTTCTTAAGAGCGTTATATTGCGTTCTTCTCTCCCAGCTTCCTCGCTGCTTTTATCAAATACTCGTTTTTCGTAAAAATTCTGCAATAAATTTTCGGCCGACGTCTGCACCTGCCGATTGCAATGAAAGCTGCCGTCTCAGCACTGGCAATCTCACTTGTCACTGTGTATATATGTTTGGTTAAGCGGGTATTTTGCTTTTCTGATGGAAAGAAAAGGCAAACCCATCGCTTCTTAGACCAAGAATAACTGTGATGTTGCATAGCGGAATACCGAAGTCAATTTGGTTGCCTACTCTATTTGGCTTTCGCCTTTTTGCTTTCATGAGAAATGGTACATAGTTTTCACTTGTTTCTATTTCACGATAGATCTCATCCCTTTTGAGCATGCATTCACGCCTTCTCGTCTAGCTTTTTTAGTAGATTGTGGGTTGCAGAAATTTATATTTAAAGGTATAAATATGCTTAGAGTGTTCAGAAGCAGCTCTAACCAAACCTGAATATCAAAATTAAATCAACTTTCCCAACTAGAAAAGAATCTGGACCCATTTTATTGGAATAAGTCGTTTTACAAGTATAACCGGTACGAAAAGAAGAAATGGTATTCATTGAACATAAACAGGAAAAACCCGGGAAAGGCCAAATAATCTCGTAAAAGGTTTGGAAGATTCGGTATTTCTCATATATTGGCCGATAAATTTGTGTGGAAACAATTTTACAACCCCATAAATGTAGTGGAAACAGTGTAGTATTTATGATCTTATTCGATTAATATTTGAAATGTAGATTGATAATGAAAAGGAACTGTAATTGCAACAAAAGTTCCGCTAGATGGCGCCGGAGTTGATTTATTACTAAAACTGATATATACTGTCGGATATAGGTCTTCAGCTAAGACTCATTCCAAACTAATAAATAAATTTGATTGTTGTGGGAGATGCTTCGATATTTTAAGAAAAAATAATAATAAAAAATTCTGCATTGATTGAATAATTATTATAGAAATAATTTTTACAATAAATCAGATCAGATTTGGAGAACTCTAAAGTCAAACCAAAAGAGAGTCTGTCAATTTACTTAAAGTTGCCAATTTACCAAAATTGAGAGTAAGCTTTCATAAAAGCTCATATTCCCACAATAACGATTTCATTAACAGAGCTTTCACTTACTTGCTTTCCAACCTCCAGTATTCCCAGCGCAAAACTACTTTTTCATTTAGTCATCCACTCATTCATACACTCGAAGTCGCTCATTCATTTGCGCATTTTTGCCAGTTACAATCTTCATTGATTGCGCGGCACTTTATTTTCCTGCACACAGTTGCATTTTTTCCACACGCATGAAAATATCACTACTGAAGAAACAACAGCTATAAGCAGAAAAAATTCCAAACCAAATCACAGGATGGAAAACGCGAAGCATGCAAAGAAATCCATCTTGAATGCCGACGCAATAAAGCAGCAGTTTCCGCATTCATTCAGCAGCCTCAGCTTAGTGACCTCCGACATTGCACATACACACACGAATTTACTCAAACCTATCTACTTGTATGTGCCATACATTTGCCTTCGAATGCCGAGTGTCCAACGAAGCAAGCATTTAGCTGTTTTGTATCGGTCTAAAGTAGATTCTGCGTGGACACATGTGTGGGTGTCGTATCTGTGCGATCTGGCATGCAGTCTTACGGTATGTGCTTGCTGTCTGTCGGGCCTGCTTTTGCATGTATGTGTCTGTGCTCAGCGCCGTTTTATCTCACAATTTGGCTTAAACACACGGTTAAGCGTTTCGTCTACACCCCTCGTCCGGGTTCTTTCTTTTTCGCTTTTAAATTTTCTACCGTTACTTGTTTCTTTTTACCGTTTTTTCATTGCATTTGGTGGCACCGTCTATCCCAACCGGCGCTTTCGTTATTCATTAGTGGTGAGAGTGGGCGTGGTACTTGGTGGTTGCCGTTCGCTGTTTTACTGCCGCCAGCAGCGGCGGCACCGGCGGCGACGACGCTGTGTCTCATTCAATTGCTGGTTGCCGGTATGCTTTGTTTTGTATCTAAACATTGCTGTTGTTGTTGCTAGGGTTTTTTCTTGCGCTCCACCACTAGTTTATAGTCTTCTACTTTGCCTTCCCCTGACTGCTTTGGCATTTGCACGTTTGATTTGTTTCATGCTTTTCAACCGCTTTTTGTTGCGGCTGCCTTCCGCTTCGCTTTTGGCGTTTTGATCGTCGTCGTGTGGCGCCACATTGCATCGTTTCCTCTTATTTCCTTAAAAACACCAACACATACGCTCACATATATGTAAGTGCTCACAAATCCAGTCTCGTGTGCATTTTTCCATTTCAATTGAAAGTGTAGTGTAGATTGCTTGTCATTTTTGTTGCTGTAGTTGTTGTTGCCGCTGTCTAAGTTGTTTGTGACACTGCAGCAAAACGTTTGATTGAGAGCTATTTAGTTTCTGCTCTTTGGCTATAAGTCTTTCTAGACTTGTTTTTGTGGTGTTTTTTGGAGTAAAGAGACATTTCTAGTGATAATACATAGCTGAGCTTAGCGGTAAAGGGGACATGTAGTTTTGTTTAATTCGTTAAAATGAAAAGATTTCCATGGTGAGAGGTCAAGTCACTTCAGCTTCTGTATACAGAACTTGAATTTTGATCATTATGTTAGCAGAGGTGCTTGGTGCTTTCACAATTCAATTTTTAAACCTTTACTTTTAAACTGGAGCTTTTAAGCTTTGTTAATTAAAGGAAGCTTTGTTTATAAGCTAGCTTGATAATAAAGAAAAATTGAGAAAGTGCTTCATACTTATTGTTAGTTTCGTATGAACATATCCTATAATATGGATAAGCTCTTAACATTGTTTGAAAAGTGATATTTTATATTATTTTTTTCTGGGACTTGTTAATTACTTTCTAAACTAAGAAAAATTTGAATTATACCAGAAATATTTTCATTTACAACGGCCTATTCAATTGACCTATTTAACTCAAGTTAGAAAAAATCAAAAACTTAACTTTTGAAAAAGCTGCAGAGGCTTAACCTATGAAACAAGTTTATTTCTGGTAAGATTTTACTTTCATTGTTCCATTGCTTAAGATTTTTTTTTTCAATTCAACATTAAAGCTTTAAAGATCTGAGTTGAAAGCTTGAGCTTTTCAAGTTTCTAGTAAAAGCTTTTGTTTTTTATTTGATATCTATGTTGAAACAAAATATTTTTAGTGAAAGTTACAGTGTTCTATGAGAATATCCAGAAAATATCTAATAAAGGATATTATACCATATAACTTGAGGATTTGAAAAAAAAATCAGAGAATGACCTTGGAACTTTTTGACAGGCTTTTATTACGATTTTACTAAACTTAAAGTAAGTTTATTACATTTTCGCAAAGAACCAGGAAACGGGATTGTTTTAATTTTATTTGAAGAAAGGCAAAATATATCTGGTCCATACCACATTTTTATTTGATAGAGAGATCTCGCGCTGAAGTTATAGGCTGATAGCTTGTCAGACGATGACGTTCGAGATGAAGAAATACTATTGAGTGAAAACTAATAGAGCTAAATAAGTCATGTATTAGTTTTATTTTTGCTTCTAGCTATACAACTTATGCATGACCAGAATCCAAAGTGATTGAACTGACTTCACTTCGTCAGTATTCACCATTCGTTGGTACTTCGAAAAGACCCGAATAAATGATATCAGAATTAGCTAGTCTTAAGAAAATTGTTCTAGTCCTATATGTATAGTCTTCAAACTGAGGATGCAAGTTATGGCCACTTCATATCACAAGTAAAATAGTTGTCGACAGTCTGTTATTTTGGAGACCAACCTAAGCATAATAATCGTTTGAGCTTCAATTGTACAATCACAAAAGTATTACCAGGAACGAAATATAGAACTATAAACTAGTGGGTCCCTTTTGACCAATTAAAGCTATACTGTGATTCTCTCAATATCGGTTACCCCCCAATATTTAAATATCGAAGACATCAAGGTGAGTTATTCAATTTTTGAACTCCATAATGTTGATAAAACAGGTTTTTATTACTCAGTTGAGAATTGTAGATTTTTCACCATAGATTAAATGAAATACACCTCCACACCTGTTACAGAAGATGTTTTCTTCATCGATTTTAACTTATTAAATCAATGCGCTTCTGCTTCTATTAGGTAAATGGATATCATACATACATATCACACATACAAAGTGATCTAAAAGGAATTCAACAATTGCCACTCACCATGCCATGTAAAGCAGAACAGCAACAACATCATGGCGCATATGCTCTTCCAGTTGCCAATGTCGAATGCGCACCGCATTGTTGTTTTTGTTGCCGCTGTTGTTGTTTTAGTTTTAATTTCAGCTGCTGCCGCTGATTTTGTGGCTGTTGCCAGTAAATTTTCACTGCTGCCACTGCTTCTAATCACTGCGGAATGTTTGCAATCTTTCTTCGCACTTTCACTTGCCACAAAATTGTTTTTACAGTTGACTGCACATGTGTGCTGATTGTTCTTATTGTACGCGCTAAGGCTCGCTTGCTTGCTGTCTTGCTGCTTGCAACATTGTGTTGGCGTTGGTCGTTCGGTACACGACACCGCCGCAGCGGCAATGTAATCAACATCTTTGCCACAACGCTGCATATCACTGCTGTTGCTGCCGCTTGTGCACTTGCAACAACACCCACTGTCATCAGTCATTGCCGTTGTTGGGATTGTGGCAGCTGCCATGTTGCAAACTATTGTCGTGGCTGTGGTGCTGCTGGTGTATACGTCACTTTGTGAGTTGTAGTGTTGACTGTTGTTGTTGTTGCAACTGTTGTTATTGTTTTTGTTGTAGTTGTTGCAACGTGGTGACGCGCAAATGCACTTTACTTCCGTATTTGCTGTATTTGTTGTAATTCGCATTTTCTGTGCTGTGCGAAGTTGTTTGTTTTGTTGCTGTTGTTGTAGTTGTTGTTGCTTTGCACGTAACTGTGCATAGATCAACGCGAAATCACGACACTTTGTGACAGCTTTGTTGTTGTTGCTGCCGGTGATGTTGCTTGCGTGGCTGCTTTCGCCGCTATAATTGCGCGTGTTGTTGTTGTTGTCGTTTATGTTGTTGCTGCTGTTAATTTTGTTGCAGTTTGCGTACGCGAAACGAGTTGTCGCCTTAAATTGCATAATGCAAGTGATGCCCACTTGACATTAATTAAGTGCGAAGAACACGGGCAAGCAGACAGACTGTGCGTCAGACAGACGGACACACCGAGAGAGATAGCCGAGCGTTGTAAAAGTTGCCGCAACCACAATGCTGGCAATGTCAGGCTGTGTGAAATTGATAATGACTGCGTCTGTGTGTGTCTGTGCGTATTCGCGCTCGACAGACTAAGTGTCACCAGCAGCGTTGACACTTTGTCACTTTTCACAATTTGATTTGAAACTTTTTTCTTCAGTTTTCTGAATTTTTTATTTTTATTTCGTTTCGCTCTGTACACTCGTTACATACAGCATATATAAGTGCTGGAAATGTTTTTTAACGCGCGTTGCAAGTTTAAGAATTATTAATTGTTGTACTGTTGCACTCAAAATTATTATATGAATGATTTTTGTTGTTGTTTTCTTTTTTGTTATTTTTTTGAATTTTTATTATAATTTTCAAAATTTTTTAATTTTTTTTCAAACACTGTTCATTCAATTTTTATTAAAAAAGATAAATATTCACCTTTGCAACCATTTAAAACTCCAAGTACCGTTAGTTTATACTTTATTAAAATTTCTAAACACTTTGTTCACTCTGTACTTAACCGACACGACAATCTTTCGCTTTTTTTCATAAATACCACTTTTGTTCACCGCACGAAATTGTTGTACTTTGCGCTCTTCCGTTAACACAAACCCGCTCCGGAACCGTCAAGCATACGACTAACCGCACGAGCAAGCACGAACGCCACTTTACCGCTAGTCAGGCAGTCAGCCAACTCCACGCACATCCAGTCAGCTGCGCTCCAACACCACCAGCTACTTTGAGTCTGTGGCTGTTGCTTGTCGCGCCCTCAAAATGTTGTCACTTCGCTGCCTACAGACGCACACACACATACATGAGCCGTCGCACTCACACACACACCCTCACGCGTACGCCGCTTCGTTTGTTGGTTTTCCTGTCTGTTGCTTGCGACTTCCACTTCGCTTAGCACGACACTGTCGTCGTTGCTGTTTGGTTGCTGTAAGCGCTTAGCAACATGTTGCTAAGCAACAATTCATGTTGCGCTGGAAGTGTTCGGTGTGGCTGTGTGCCCAAACTTCCAGCGTGGTAATTTCAGTTGTTGAGCTAATTTCCTTTTTCACGCAAGTGTGTTGCTGTCTTTTGTTGTTGTTGTTGACATTTGCTTTCACTTTTCGTTGATGATTTTGTTTTTATGTTTGTTGGCGTTGGCTGTGTGGCAAGTATATGTTTTGCTAGCTCATTGCTTTTCTCCCTTTTGTTGTTGTAGTTGTTTGTTGTTTTTAGAAAATTGGCGTTTACACGTGCGAATTTAATTTCTCTTGTTTGATTGAACCTTTTGACTAGCATCTATTGATAGTATCATCTTGCTTATTGTGTTGTCAGACTTTTGTGACATTCCTGACCTCGTGCGTTGCGTTCACCTGATGGAGCATAAAAATTATTATTATTATTAGTTGTCATAAATATGAGTCATAGCAATAAATAGCTTGTAGATGTAAATGCCTACACGCGCTATAATTTAGTTTTGTGTCATCAATTGGGAGCCACTTTGTTTATTGTTATTGTCTTTGAGTGTCATTTATTGGCTTTGAAGCAGAAAATCTTTGAGTTTTGAGAAAATATTTGTTTAGTTCGATATTTTACAGCAAGCTTTTGTGCCATAACTACTTTTTCGAGGAAATCTATTACATTAAGAAAGTATAAGGTATATACTCTGGTGGTTGTGGATACCATTTACATATGTAATATCGTCTCAGAAGTAATATTTGCTTCTAGTTTTCCGCCTCAGAGGTTTCAGAGCCATTTTATAAGCTTATAACATTATTTTTTCAGAAGGCTCTGTACCTCAGCTCTAGTAAACAATAATTATAAAGTTCGTCCAAGTACTTCAACGAAGAAATTTTTTAGTTTAAACTCCGAAACATTTGTCATTTCGATACCAACCTATCTTCTCTCTTTAACAATCTATAACTTAGAACAAATTTGGCGTCCGAAATTCAATCATGAGATCAAAGAAAACCAGAAATTGTATGTCCACCTACATATGCGCAAAACAACAGTAAGTTTCAGACCTCACATTGCCCCACCAAATGGTCCTTTAAATCATATTTTCGATTATGTTGAGATAGCATTATTGGTAGTATATAAACCTGATTTGAACTCTATATTTTCGAAAGGTAACTGAAAATGTCACTTTTTGAGCCGAATTCTAGACATTTGCTTGAAATTTTGGTTTTCTTTTTTAATTCCAAGAATAGTGCGAATGAGGCTAATCGAACGCTTTCGGATACGTACGGTGAGGCTGTCCTAAGTGAAAAAACATGTCGCGAATGGTTTCAACGTTTTAAGAATGGTGATTATGATGTCGAAGACCGTCATGTGGTGGAAGGGAGAAGATTTTCGAAGATGCTGGATTGGAGGCATTACTCGACCAAGATGTGTTTCAAACCCAAGAGGAATTGGCCGAATCGTTGCAAGTAACACAGCAAGCCGTATCAAAACGCTAAGGGGATGATTCAGAAACAAGGAAACTGGGTTCCTTACGACTTGAAACCATGAGATGTAGATTGGATTTTTAAATCCCATTGTATCTGGCGACGAAAAATGGGTCCACTACGATAATCCTAAGCGAAGAAAGTCATGGGGAAAGCCTGGACATGCATCCACGTCGACGGCAAAACCGAACATTCACAGCATGCTCTGCATTTGGTGGGACCAGCTGGGGGTGATATATTATGAGCTGCTAAAGCCAAGTGAAACCATCACAGGAGATCGATACCGAACGCAATTGATGCGTTTGAACCGAGCACTAAAGGAAAAACGGCAGGCACAGTACGAGTAAAGACACGATAAAGTCATTCTCCAGCATGGCAATGCTCGGCCTCACGTCGCAAAGGTGGTCAAAAATATTTGGAGACGCTGAAATGGGAGATCTTACCCCATCCGCCGTATTCTCCAGACGTTGCTCCATCTGACTACCACTTGTTCCGATCGATGGCACTCGGTCTAGCTAACGAGCACTTCAGTTCTTATGAAGAAGTCAAAAATTGGATTGATACTTGGATCGACTCGATAGATGAGGAGTTGTTTCGTCATGGAATCCGCATGCTGCCAGAAAGATGGTCAAAAGTAGTAGCTTTCCCGGCAATATTTTTCCAGAATCTGAATTAATTATTTATTTTTTCTGCACAAGAACATTGCTTTGTTAAGCAAGGGATCTTTTTATCCTCTAAAGACAACTCTGTGACGAGCACAAAAAACTACCGAAAATTGCAAAAAGAAATCATAAAAAGATATCCTCTAATGAAATTAAAATGCCCTACAAATGCATACTAACACTCTAATATCCGTACTCCCCCATCAAAGACACAGAAAAAGAATACTCAACATCGTGGACTGTAGCTTGTAATCCTTTTCAATGTACTTCCTTCGTACTCATTAAATAATTGCATGAGGCAAATAAGCAAACAACAAAAACATTATCAATTGATTGAAAGGTAATACAGCAAGTACGTATTCTACATGCAAAAATAACAACAACAACAGCAAATAAGCAACCACTCAAATGTATTGCACCCTTTGCTCACAACAACACATTCAACCCATTGCATTTCCTACTCATTGAAGAGCAATCAAAGTATGAAAACATTAATGATGCATCATTTTCCCTTTCGTTACCTACTTGCCACATTGCGGGCACAATTGCTGCAGCCTGTTGCAAGCTGCTCGCTTATGTGAATGTTGTGGAAAAAATGATGAGGAAATATCAAATAAGCAAATAAACAAGCCGACGATTTAAGAGTAAACAAAAGGCAATCAAATTGAAGTGGATGCTCTGTGAATGGCGGAAGAGTGGAGCAGGGGCAGCAACATGGGGTTAACGCTGTGTGCATTTGAATGTTTACAAGCGCATAAATATCTCTTTATGTTGGAGTGTATGTATGTGTATGTAGATGTGTGCACTTGGAGTGGGCAATCGTTGGCCGTAAAACCGCATGCAAACATGCGCCGCAACGGTCAGGCCTGAGCCGTAGTATGTATGCCGTTAGTATTTAGCAACAAAGCGAATCTCAGACAATACTCGCAACACATGTGGCCAAATGGTGTATGACACAACAACAATCAGAGGAACAAATATTGTCTGGTCGCACATATTTAACGGAAATGTTTGAATGTGTTTACTGATTCGGGTTTAATATCCGTTAATAGACATGTTTGGAACAATTGGAGGCAACAATTTGGGTTGTTTGTCGAGGTTTAGTGAAAGGAAGAAAGAAGAAAGGATTATCGTAAAATGTACAAAGGGAAAAATGTTAAATTCATTCATTATCAGATTTGAAGGAATCATTTCAAATTATAGGAATTAGTTGATTTTGTTATTCATGGCTAAGGTTGCAAGCAGTGTTGTGAGTTTCATAAAGGGTATGAACGTTGTCGGTGTAAAAGAGAGAATTTTTCGGAGAAGAATACCGAAATAATCCACAAATCGGGTTGGACTGGTATATATGCCTATATTCTACGAATTTGGTGTGTTGCGAAATTTTGAATTCAAGAGCATGATTACAAATCGGCAGAGAGGTTGTCGAAGAAGATGATTATTTTGAATATTTGACAGAGAAAAAAAATTTCCATAAAAACTTTCAGGAAAAAACATGGTTTTAGTCATATTACTTTGAATACTATTTTTTCTATATCCTCCTAAATGTAGGCAATGGTTTTTGTTTGTTGAAAAATTACCATAATTGATATACATTTTTCGAAGCGGCTATACTATACTAAGGAGAAACATGAATAGATCTTGGTTTAAAAATTGTGTAAATCGCTGGTAATATTATTATATAGGCTTGCAAACTTTTTAGGAGTATGGGATGTCTTTGATGTACCTCATCGTGATTTATAGATATAAAAAGGGATTCCCTTGGATTCAAGTTGTGTTGATTCCAATCTCACGAATGTAAACATTTCTAAAAATCATGCGATGATTATCAAATAGGAAGTAAATAATAAAAACCCCAAACATGGTTCAGAACTTACACGATTTCTTCAAACTTTGTACAAAAATATATAAACTTTTTGACAATTTAATGAAGATCTTGAAAGAAATCAAGAATAACTATATGATGATAGATGTTTTCCACCTGATGGAGTACATACTGAATACTCTCAGTAGATTCGTGGTGTTCCCAGGAATAAGCAACCCAAATTTTTTCAGGTTCATTCAGAACGAGATTTTAATTACTGTGAAACAATCTTAAATTCCTGGGAAATCCTCTGGTATACTTCCTCAGAACCTTTAATTAAAACTAATCGCTTCTAAATGCGGTAGAGACAGGGCCTTAGAAGGTAGTTTTTACATCAGTACTACAACCAATTTTAATTAAGGCCCGCCTATATACTAAATATCAGACATACACTCCCCAATAGTCTGAGCAATTTGTTTTAAACCTGAATTCATATGTATAGGTACACATATAAATACCGTTAAACGCACAAAATTGTCTTGACAATAAAGTTATGATGTTTTTAATTAAAGCCCATTAAGATATTTTCCTGCCACATAATTCTCCAGCCAAAAGTCGGAAAAAAACTCGGAAAACAGGGAAAAGTGAAAAAATATCTAGACACGAGCTAAAAATAAGCAGCGCAGCACGAAAGCGACGCATCGGCAAAACGTCAATAAATTATAAATAAGACGGAAAATTGTCAAAAAAATCGTGAGAAAACTCAAGAAATTGGAAAAAGTTTTGTTCCAGCTCTCGAAAAACAATGTGAAATTTGTTAGATGGGCGGTGTGTTAATATTTATTTGTTGTTTTATGTTTTGGGGTAAAAAATCGCTCTCAAGTGGGTCGGTGTGTGTTCGTGTGCGTTGTCATGTGTAAAGTTGCCAAGAATTCACGTCAAGTGATTTATGCGATAAAAATTGCGCTACAAATTAGAAACAAAATAATATTGAAAGAATTTTTATGTTTACGTGTATGGGTATTTATATACAAGTATGTATGTAGATACGTGAGTGCGTTGACTGGCAATTGAAAATGGGACAAATTAAGACATAAGTGAAATTTAAGCGAAAATGAAAAGTGTCAAACTCATCTAGGAGCGTTGAGCTGAAACGTGGAATGAGTAGATGTAGATAGTGCGATAGATGAAACAGAAAAACATATATATTTGTACAGAATCGATTAAACCATGTTAGACATCGATTAAAATCATGCTTCGAAGAAACTAACTTCGAACTGAGATCAGGCTTGGTCCCCCATAATCTGATTATTCAGTTATATTTACAATTTTGAACGTCGTTCTCTGTATATTTGTGAAGCTCAAAGAATATTTTGACGTCTCGACTTCGTATAAGTCGGTATACCTTATTCTCCACAATATTTATACAGGCGCTTTCAAGATCACAACAACTTCCGTCTCTCTAATATATCCGAACGATTAACGATTTAGACTGGATAACTCACCAGAACTCAACTTTTTAGACTTTCAAGGTTAAGAAAGTGGTTCACAAATTACTCTCCGCCTATAGTCATTACTTCGAAACTGATTTGAAATCAGTTTAGTCTAACTTGGTACAAGTATCAATTTACTCTTATACTCCTTCCACTTCAATGGTCTCTGTATAGGGAACTGATCGCTTTCCAAGAATTTGTAGGCGCCATGATCTAACTGAGCTCAGAGGTGTTCACGTTTCATCGGACTGGACTCAAGCATTAAATTCCAACCGCTTCTCGCTTTCCCAGAATTCACAAATATTCAACACATGATTAAATTCCCCCCCTCTTCTAAACCGCTCTCGACACGCCCATTAACATCTCTCTCACACACTACGCTGTAAGCTGTCGCCTTTGAGTGGCCATTGATTTGGAGGTGAAGTGCGAAACATAAATCTATTAAAGCGAATTTGCGGCCATTAAGGTGGACTGTGGTTAAGTGCCGCAAGTTGGTGTGGTTACATATGTATATACACCACATATCGTAGATATAATATATAGATACGTATGTATGTCAGCTCCGACTAAAGTCAGAATGAGAGCGTGTAATTCACACACTCGTACACCGTACTCATTCGCCTTCAAAGTGGACACCGTTCGCGGATTAAATGGCAGCTGGTGGCGGCGCGCGTCGCCGACTTGCGATAAATTTCCGGGGCAACACCTATAAATCAACAGCCCAACAATTGCTGAGATTAAGTGCGGTGCGGCAATGGGATGCAACCGCAGGTTCATACTTGCCACAGCCAATAACAATGTGTGTGTGTATATATGTATGAGCTTGTGTTTATTATTATTAGATGAGCACACCTCCATTTGGCCACATAAACGCTTAACTAAACACTATTGCGGCGCTTTTTAGTGTGAGCTACTTGTCAGTTATGAAGCCAATTGTGTCTGTGATGAGCGTTCATGCGGCACTTTGTGGGGGACGCTCCGCATAATTTATGGCCAGTTCACGTGTTGCCGGAATTTATGTCACCTAACGTGGCTAAAGCTGAGGCTATGCTGGCTGATCATTCAAGCGTTGCAGTGTAATCAATTCTTCATTATTATTTGTCATTAAAAATGGATTGACAAAAGTATTATTTGTCAGTATTATTGCTGCCAGACAGCTTTTGTAAAAATTAAACATTTTCTAAATGAGGTTTCAATTAAGCTAAATTAATGAGTCAGGTGTTCTTCCGGTTCTAATTAGTTGGGAACAAAGCTCGAGCGCATGAGAGTTGAGAAACCGTGAAGTGGGGACTCTAGTTCAACTTTACTTTGGAAAAATTCGAACTAATATGTAACTTATGAGAGTTTCAATCAACTGGCTAGTAATTTATCATTTAAGACAAAATTCATCTAATTAACTCATATCCGATTCTATCTGAAATGAAATATAAGACCGTGTGAAGTAGTGAAGTTAGCAGTATTTCAACTCAACTTCAGGCAAACTAATCGAAAAGTTTCAAGAAATATCTACCAAAACACGGATTTCGTAGAAATCTAAAAGATTTGTCTTGCCTTCTGGACCGAATCAACGCCTGCGATATGCTGCTGAAACGTAACGAGCTCGACCCATTTTTGAAGCGGATGGTGACTGGCGACGAAATATGGATCACATACGACAATATCAAGCGAAAACGGTCGTGGTCGAAGACCGGTGAATCGTCCCAAACAGTGGCCAAGCCGGGATTGACGGCCAGGAAGGTTTTGCTGTGTGTTTGGTGGGATTGGAAGGGAATCATCCACATGAGCTGCCCATATGGCCAGACCGCTTGAATCAGGCGATCGATCAGAAGCGTCCAAAATTGGCCAACAGGAAGTGTGTAGTGTTCCACCAGGACAACTCCAGACCACACACTTCGGCTTGTAATCAGTTATTATATAGGGATTGTGAATGAAAATAGGATTGTTCTCTTATAATGCAATTTTTGATGTTTTGATGATTTAAAAATTTTGAAAAATTTATTATGAAGAGTTTTTGGAACTAAAATGTTTATATATTGAGTACAATCATTTAAAAAAAAATTTTAATTCTTACTAAATCTAAACAAATCTATCCCTCAAGCCATAAATCTCCAAAATTGTATAGGAAAAATATTCCAAAAACTCGAATAAAAGTCAGTAGTGCGAATTTGCTAATAAAAATTGGCTAAGTGGCCTGGCATTTGTTTACACTACGTGAACAACAGAAAAATACCCATACAAAAGCCAAAAATTACAACAACAACAACACCATAAACAACAGCCAACAAATGTTTGCAGATGCTTGGCGATAAATTTACATTTTTGTGGTCGAACATAGGGGCGAGAGCAGCAGAAATCGGCGGAAGAGCGTAAACAAATAAACCGTTACATGCGAAGAGACACATAAAAACACATGCACAAGTATGGGTAGTAATAGACTGCAACTCACATTGATTTATGAAAAAAGGAAGCGCGCAAAACTGATCACTTGTGGCAGGTCAACACGCCGAGGTCACTGAGCTCGTGTGCAGGGTTGTCACTAACACACACACACACAAATAAACAATCATATGCATACACTATATAAACAAGCAGCCTTCAATCAATAAACAAACGTGAAAATATGACAAACGACGGCAAATCGTCGTGTGACGAAACAAAGCATATGAAATGCACTAGCAATTGGAACAACAACAACAATAACCCGGTAAAGAATAATAAATGCCGAACAGAAATAAAACTACCACACTACACTAACAAAAAAACAATAAAAACAAGCATTAAATGAATAACTAAACGAGTGCAACGACTGCACAGCAGAGCAATATAGAGTGTGAGTGAGAGAGAAAGAGAAAAGTGTGCGGCGGGGGCGCTAGTGCGAGTGCGGTTGACGGCATAAAAACATTGACGGACGGGGTTACTGCACGCTCGGTTGCACACACAAATTTAAATGCGACGCATAGCCAATGAATATGAATGATGCGCCACACCGAGTGACTGAGTGACATCACGAAGGCTATGCGACAGACGAAGGCTGCGACTGCAACTATGCGAGTGTAACTGTAAAGGTGGTGGCGGCGACGGTGTCGTTGGCGTCACCATAAGGTATGAGTGTTATGACAGCTCATGTCAAGCCAACAACAACTGCAGCAACAGCTATTTGCATGCAACCATGTATGTGTGTGTGTGTGTGTCTGGATGTTGCCACGTATGCCACTCAGAATAAATATTTAGATACTTTGTGGCATTTTTAATTACGAGCGACACGTGAACATGTCACAACGCTAACAAACGTTGCAGACAGCAGTGTTGCAGAGAGAAAGGGCTGAGTCACTAATCAATTGGCCGTGACAAGAGTTGGACAAATAAGCGTAACGAATTGTAAGCTTTCAAAAATCAAGCATACAAACAGACACACAAACAAATATATATATAGAATTGTTGTTGTTTTTTAATCTTTTGTTTTTGCTTCAGTCGCCATAAAGTATTTGTCTTTATTTCAGTTACTTAAAGGCTTAAATGCAAATGCGTTTTTATGCATTTTTTATTAGCCATTAAAAGCACTAAAAGTTTTGATTTGTCTAAAGGCCAGGAATAAATATGAAATAGTCGAAAAATATGAAAAATACGCTTTTGGCCTTGTGTTGTCGTAAATTTATAATAATTTCATGGGCAGCTGTTTGTCATTGGGTGGCGTATGGCATATGTATAGAATATGAGACATGAAGCATTGGTAATTCAATGCCGAAAAAATAGTATTAAACTTTTTTATACTCTCGCAACAAAGTTGCTACGAGAGTATTACAGTTTTGTCCACATAACGGTTGGTTGTAAGTCCTAAAACTAAACGAGTTAGAAACACTAAATTTCACATAGGAAATGGCAAATAGAAGCTACACTCTGATTACTTTACAAAATGGAAAATGGGCGTGGCGTCGCCCACTTATGGGTCAAAAACCATATCTCAGGAACTACTCGACCGATTTCAATGAAACTTGGTTTATAATAGTTTCCTTACATCCCTATGATATGTTGTGAAAATAGGCCAAATCGCTTCACAATCACGCCTACTTCCTATATGCCAGAACTTTGAAGACAATCTGAATCGTTAACTTTACAATATATAAAGTAAGCACTAGAGAAGATATCGATGCAGAACTTTGCACAAATACTATATTTATAGTTTGGCAGCCCCATTCTAAAAATCGCCGAAATCGGACCATAGGTTTTAAAGGCCCCATATATCGAACACGAGGACCTCGGTGCTTCTAACCTAATATGACGGTTTCCAACTTTCAATGGACTTTATACAATATATATGACGAATATGTGGGTCAAATTGTGTATTATATAATATAAATAAACTTAAATAAATAAATTGCGAGAGTATAAAATGTTCGGTTACACCCGAACTTAGCCCTTCCTTACTTGTTATTATTATTGTAAATACCTCTGTGTTTTTTACAAAAACCATTAACGTGAGTTTTCTGTTGTCGAACTTGCCTGGAAAGAACAGGTTGAAAAACCTTATTGTAAGTCGTCGTAGCTAATACATCTGTATAAACAAATAGATCCCTAACGAATTCCAAAAGAGTTTTTGGCAGCCAAATGTATGTATCAATCTTCAAGTCGTTCCTCCTTCAGCAAAGTTTTTTTCTGTAGAATATTAAAGAAATGATATAGAGATGATCCTTCAACCCCGATATCCTTCATTATTTCAAACGTTTATCACCGATCCACAAAATCATCATCTTGGCTTCTATTAATATTTTGGTTGTGAATCTTTGTGACCTTTGCTCATTGGCTATTAGACCACTAGATAGACATTAGACATTAGATTAGATAGTCGTGAGAACGATATATTTCACGATACACCTGCAATGGGTTCCAGAACATAGTGATATTCCTGGAAATGTTTATGCCGATGAACTAGCCAGACTGGGCACCACCTCACAATTGGATGCTAATACAGATATTTAATCGGCAAACATGCTGTAGATACAGCTGAATCTCAATGGAAACAATTAACGCCCTGCTCAATAAGCAGTCAAACATGGCCTGAGTGGCATAAGAGCCGCACATGCCGCCTACTGAAATTTAAAAGGAGCGACATAAGAATCCTAGGAACGGTGTTAACCGGTTACTGTCTGATTGGAAGACACCCCTGCATACTAGGTATACCTTTCAATAATTACTGCAGAAGTTGCCAAGAAGTAGTAGAAGAAGAAACTATACAACCGTACCAACTCACAACCGTAAGGCCCTGTACAGGAAAAGAATCGCAACTATTTCAAGTGGTTTCCTCGATGATGTGGGCGTAGGTGCACATATCAAATTATGCGAATTATTTCATTTTATCAAAACCACAGGATGGTTCAAAGAGAGCTTAATAGCGTGAGGGGATCCCAAGTCGTGGTGGTGTCACAATGAGCTTTCAAAGGCCCAGGTGCGTCGACAGTCAACCACTAAATTAAAGTTGAAGATATTTCCTATACAATGATCTAAGATTTTTGAAAATGCGGTGAAACTTCTCTAACTCACCATAATCCACAAAAAACTTCCAGTTAGAGAGACATTAAAACATAAAATTTACCAAAAAGCTGGAAAATATAGATTTATACCCAGTTTTATTTATTTACTTCGCATTAAATTTTATGTACACACGTTAAAACATATATTCTTTAATTTTGTTTATTGCAGTTTCCTATTGTTTCGCTCTTGGCGTCTGTATCCCATGCCTTTGTCACATGATTTATGCAATCCATAAGTGTAATATCATATATCTGCGATTCTGCCACGATAGTAAAGTGTATAATTTTGTATTATGCCTTGGTCGAAAAGTTCGATTTATGGAACTGGCCCTTCAACTCTATTCCTTATATGTTCTCCATATTAATTGTCCAAATTACAAAAGTTTTCGTTGTCTTCTACCTAAATACGTTGCTAAACAGTTGCTTGTTTGGGATATCGTGATCTAACTATGTCTCTGACTACAGCTTTATTACTGAACTCATGAAATGACCCAAGCGAACCACTTCGCTTCAAGTTTTCCGATCATTGTTACTACAAGGGTTGATATAATTAGCGATTTAAAATGTAGTACCCCCTTCTACCATTATGCAACTGAATGAAGGAATTATACCTCTGAACAACCACAATCACGAATATATATACACCTCCGTGTCGTTGATATGCAAGCTTAACGCCACTCAACATTCGAAGTTTCCCTCGTTCTTCAAATGAGCCAGTAGGTGATAGGATATAGTACATATACTATGTATAATATCTCAAAGTCTACATATTTTCTTATGCAAGCATGAGTAGTATATATATAAATCTCCTCAGCATGGCTTTAAGTCATAGCAACGCTTCCTGCATTTAGCCATCAATAGAATGGATGATGCGCAGATTAGTCGATGAAACTGTAGCTGTTGATGCCACCACATGCTCTGAGCTGCCATAAGGCATTTTCGGAGAACACGCACACACACTTCTCCTAAATTTATTAGACACGCACTTATTATGTAAATACATATATATGTACGAATATAGATATAGATATGTATGTAACCTTGAATTGTAAGGAAATCCTTGCTGAAGTCTCAACTTAGCAGGGTTAAGCATTCGTCCTGACAACGGATTTGTGTGATCGCTTTCGGGCATATTGTGACATTTGCGTTTAACATTATCACGATGTCAACATTGTCAGATTTTGGCAGCAAGGAAGACAATGTAGAATTGTGCGCTGATTGCCAGTGGAGTGTATATATGTTATCGTGGTAAAGGGTGTTTCATAAAGGAAGAGTCAGTATATATTATTTTTGTATAATCTCGAGATATGGGTTTTATTTACCAGACAAAATTTTGTCATTTAAGACAATTAGACTGATGTTGCAAGACCAGCATGACCAAAGCATACCAATGATAGCACTCCAATATCCTTCGGAGAACCCTATAAACAACTAAATAAGCAAACTGTCTCTTGCATCAACTTCTCTGAGCAACTTCGAAGTCGTTAGCGCAGACAATTAAATGCGTTTTGCAACTTTTTGCACTAGAACAACTCAATGCCTGCCACAATGACTAGAAGATAAATGCAAATTAGCATAACGCGCTGATTTTCAAGGCCTAAGCACGAGCGGAAAATGCGACTGCCGCGAAAACTGTGTCACACACATATACATATACATATTTAGCCTCTGCTATATAGCATTTTGGATTTCTTAATTTGCAACGTTAGTCGCCAACACTGCGTTCTCAATCGGTTGGCAGTCGCCCCAAATGGAGCAATATGTCGTGGCTTTTATGTGCCATTTGCTGTACTTTATGGCTGCCACACGTAATTTTTGTATAATTTCTGCTTTCATGCTACTTTTCCGCTACATGGGGCATGCAACACGCGTTCGCAATCAGTTGCAGTTTTAAGCATATTTCTTGGCATATTTGGTGCGCTCATAAATACCGTTATGTGCGCTGTGTATATACATATATGTGTGTGTGTGTGTGTGTGTATTGGAATTTAATTGCATGGAAAGCAGCTTGTTGCAAGGAGGAGCGCGTGTGAGGCATTGGTGCACGCCAAGTCGGTCGTCAGGAGTTAATTCTGACGCTTTGATCTCATTTCAAATTTTATATAATAACAATATTTAATCTTATATATGTTAGCCATAACTTTTGTTATTGTTTTTTTAGAGTACGCTCAATTGAAGATCAAAGTTGTTTGTGGACATATTTAGAATTTCGATTAAATTTTGTGGCTCTAGCGCAACGATTTCTCAATTTGAAGGCTAACTATATATATTTAACTAGAAGGAAAATCAATACGATCAGGAGATGACCTCCACGTGTTCACGATCGAAGAACACATTTTTCTTAACCTTGGATCGTCAAATTGGACCGTTCTCTTTGAAATCCGGCGTCGAATCTTGTTATCATTTGTCTTCTATCAAGAAGTCGATGTATAATATAGCTTTCTAATCCCAGAAAACCGTGGTCTTCATCTTTTTCCCAGCAAGTTCATTGGAGTCCACAGTTTCGTGGTCTCTGATGTCTCGACGCAGAAATTACTTTGGATTACGTTTAGATCGTGTCTAGCACTGTTTTGTAGTGATTTTACGGTTGCCCTTGTAGTAAATCAGAATTCGGATTGCGTTCTCATGCCCAAAATTTCATTCAAGATATAGCGTACGCGGTCTTTTGAGAATCTTATTATCTTAACTATATCGTGAATATTTCAATAGGCGAACTGCCAGTACAAGTGGATTTTAGTCACCATATCTTCAGCGATAGTAAATTTCGGAAATTCTACGCGAGGCTCCTCAAAACCAGACGTCGTAACTCATTCTAACAATTTCCGACATTCGCCATCGGAGAAGAATAGTCATCGCATACAGTTTTTAAGCGATTTTTGATCTCCAAAAAAATTAATTTTTCTACATTATATACAGAGCGAACTCGATGAGGGAGAGATATAGTGTTAGATCAAATATATGCGTCCTGAATAATAGAAATTCTATAATCTATATCTATATTACTATTATAAATAGGAAAAATTTGTATGTACGATTGTATTGAAATAAATTAAATTCAGTGCTTCGCCCTAGAGACATCTATTGGAAAACGGCGGAAGCAAAGTAGACCTAATATATAAGTATGTAAAATCTTATAACATTTGAAATGTTTGCTTAACCTCGTGCGAAGCCGGAGCGGTCTGCCAGTGTAATATAAAGGAACAGTGAGAACACCGTGGACTTAAGTTTTTTTCCAATTTTTAATGAAAAAGATTGAAAGCTTCAACTCTGCTATCTGCATTTATGGATTTTTTCTACAACTTTAACTTAAATTTTTAGAACTATTCGCCGCAAATTTATTTTCTTCTTCTTACATATTCCAGCACTTCATTACTTCATTATCCGTGTGAGTTATATCTCTTTTTTACTTTCTTACTTAATGTCACACTTAGCTTATAATGGCACTCCAACGCTCGTTACTCGCCAAATCAGTCATTCTTCACTTGACATTTAGGAGTTACGCTCCACAGTGTGCAGCAACGCAGCACGAATTGCTTGGGTGAACTTAAAGTAGCAGGCAACAGACAGCTGGTCGAAAATATTCTGTAAGCAAAGCAGATATGCAAATAACTGCATCATGCGGGAAGGCTTGTCGGCAATTATAACTGCATCTCCAATAAATGCATGAATTATGATCCACACACACGACGCTGAGTGAGAAGATGTGTTCATTTGTGTGCTGGGTATTGTTGGATGCAGCTTCATTGCAGTGAGTGCAAATCAGAATTGTGACTATTTTTGACATTGGAGCGCAAAAACACCCAACCGATCACCCTATAGCCAGCCACACACCCACAAATACATATTGCACCCTTCGTTTGTTGCACCACATACTATGTGGCATGCACTTCAAGTGTTTGCAACTTGCCGACACAAGACACATTTATTATACATATGACTTACACTCGTTCTTATAAGCATACTTCACTCACTCATACAAACATATGTTCTAGTAGGCATATTAAGTACGCACGCATTATGCAATGTAAAAATAGCAACAACATATGTTGCGAGCCACGTGCTGCGCGGCCTGCAGCGCTCTAGTCAGTCACACCACATTTCAAAGTGTCACCGCACAAAACACTTACACGCTCATGAGCACACACACACACCAACGAGTCCATATGAACATAAGTACAAGTATATATATATATTATGCACCTCAGTGCGGACACTTTTCCCCTCATAAGTTGGCATACACATAAGTGTATGTGTGTGTATGTTGAAGTGTTTTTGGTGTCGCATTGGGCGTGCGAATGCCCTGCTTCCGACGGAGTGTGACTGGCGACATTAGTGCGGAATGTTGCTGCATCAAATTGCCGGGTGGTATGTGTGACGGTAATTAGCTGACAAGCAAAATATGAATTCAGAGAACTGTACGGGGAGAATATTTTGTGTTGTAGTTGTTTCAAAAAGTACACTTTTAAAATATAAAGAAATTTAAAGTCATATATATACATCAATTTGAAATTTTGAAAAATAACATCAAATTCGTAATCAGCCACCCCCGAGTAATGAGTGTCAAGCGATTCCGATAAATTAAAAAAGAGCGTCCGCCATTTTGAATTTTGAAAAACCGATATGAGATTCCTAGTCAGCGATCCTGAAAAGCGAGTTTCAAGCGATTCCGATGAAGTTTTAAAAACGCTGTTCGTCATATTGGTTCTCTGGAGTTATCTCAAAACCCAGTTCTGAGGAGGTTAAATGAACCTCGGTTTCGGATTCAATGACCCGGAAAACATACGGCACACGTAATAAGGCCCACAGGTCATGTCAAACATTTTTTGTATGACTGTGTAATCGAAGCCCGATCTTTTAGAAGCAAGAGAATTCGCACAGAATGGAATCACAGGTTGCTTAAACTGGAGCAGATAGTAATTGAGGGAACTTTTTGAAAATTAAATTTATGTTGTCTACAGTCTGGGTATCTCCTGTATTTTAGTATAGTACAACTATCCGCACAGGAAAAGGTCTAACGGTGTAATATCACACGATCTTTGTGGTCAATCGACCGGCCCAAATCGTGAAATTATGGGATCAGCGTAGTGTTCTCTAAATAAATCCTTTGATTGATGCGATGTGTGGGAAGTGGCGCCATCTTGTTGAAATCAAATGTCGCCGAGATCACGAGCTTTAATTTCAGTCATCCAGTAGTCTGAAAACAAAGTAGCTTAGCACTTTTCCGTATGCAGAACTCATGGGGTTGTCGCGCTCCACTGTCAACTACGTTCTCACCGGCACCATTTTGGAAAAAATATGAACCGATGATTCCACCCACCCACAAACCACACCAAACCATTGTTCTTTTTTTATGAAATAGCTACTCTTGAATATTTTCAGGTTGCTCTTCGTCCCTAATGTGACAATTTTTCTTTTTTATGAACCCATTGAGCTAAAAATCGGCCTCATCGCTGAACCGAATTTGGCTCGAAAACGTCAGATCTTCTTGGAACATTTCAAGAACCCATAGAGCGAAGGTCGCTTGGAATGATCGAGTGGCTTCAGTTCTTACACAAGCTATATTTTATTCGCTTTCCATTTAAGATCTCGACGTAAAATGCGCCAATCGTTCCAGGCTTCGGCGCCGAATCTACTTTCCACGATCTTCGTGTATACGCGGCAGTTCTTGGTTTATAACCTTGACTATAAAATCAAACTTAAAACCGTCGTGTATTCAATTATAAAGTATTTTTGAAGAACGACGTCAGCGAAGACGGTCCCATTGGCAGTAGAAAGAAAATATATTCCACAAAAACAACACACAATAATGTCTCCATAGCTAACTTGCTTGGGTTGGGGTTCGGGTTTTTTCCGACTTTGTCCTTCCCCTAAACTCAAGATAATGTTTGCGATTTATGGAAAATTATGGATTTTAACTACATCGAGACTATTACGAAAACTTTAAAGGGCATGTAGACAAGGGTTCGAACTATTTTATTACACCATTTGTAAGAACTTAAAATATCAGAATTTTATTTTCAGATTTTACATGCTTCCGAAATTTGAATTTAAACACAACCCCAACAATTTCAATTGTAACAATTTACAACCAAATATAGTACATTTACAACTTAGCTTTTCAATCAACGCATAGACGACAAGCAATCCGTGGAAAATCAAGGCAGCGAACGAAAACAATCTCAAGTCCACCGAAGAACACACACACACATGTACACCAACAACATGCAAGTAGAAATATTTTCATATGTGGCGTAACGCTGACGATACTCACATATGTGGCATGCGACATGCGCCAGACAACAATTTAATTACCTACTCATGCCACCAACAAGCACATTTCAGTAGCAGCAGCGGGAGTGGCAGAGCGAAGATGGCACAAGACTCCAAGTAGAGCAGCAATGCGAGTACCAGTTGATGTAAATGCAATTAAATAAATGTGTACAACTGTTTGTACTCTTACATATATACATACATGCATACGCTCCGTATAAGAATTGCTATGTGCCACAGAATGTTGCTGGTGACGATGGCAAAATGATTGTGGCATGCAAAAAGGTGTCGCTTGCCACCAATAATGTTCACGCCACGTCAAAATATCCGGCATACACTGCGGCGGCGGTGGCAACTAATAACACCGAAACATGCATATGCTGACGCTGCAGATGTGCACACACACACACACATACATATATACTAAAATATCTGATTCTGATTTGTGCGAGTATTTGTCTCCGAATCGCATTGCATATGTTTGGTGATTAACGCATTAAATTGTACATATGTATATATGCGTGAGTGTGTTGTGTGCTGTTTAGCTGACGCTTAGACACGTGTAGCTATTTAATCTCTTGAGACTCCAGCCATCAGCGCAATTGTGAATGTGAATGTGAAGGCCAAAGTGACCCAAGGGAAGGGCGGGCGTTGAGTGCCACACACACTCGTATACATACATATATACAAACATGCATAGACATATGTGCAGGTGAGCAGCACTTACTCGACGGCCCTCAGGCAAACGCATAAATGCCATCATCAAGTCGACAAACAATGCTGGCAATGAACCAAATTCGCCAAATGGCTCTTCGGGGACTTTCCCTAAACACCATGGTAGGCAATCAATTTTTCCTTTTCTTACTTTATACTTTATACGCTTGCTACATGCATATATACAATTCCATATACTATATGTGTATATACATATGTAGAGGAGTATTTGAGTACATGTGTAGCACTTGAAAACTAAGCGCGCTGACAATTGCTGCTGTCATGTGGCAATAAAAATGTGAAAAATTAAAACATTTCAGCACATAATTGCCAATATATGCCAGTGTTGCTAAGAAATTAAAACCATGCATTTTATTCTCGAATTGTCAGTGAATTTGAAAGCAAAGGAAGTGATTGTGTTCAACAATGGCGTGTAGTTAAGTGCGAATTTTTGAGATTCTCAATGTCTACACAGCTATTGGATCGCTTGGGAAGCAGTGCAGTGTTTTTCAGAGTTGCTGGAAATGGTCAGAAACTGCTCTAACCGATTTAAAGTAAAAAAAAAAATATTGGTTAATTGCCATAGCAATGTTGGTTTTTGTTCATCGATAGCTTTAAGAAGTATTGTGATATGTTCAATTCTATTTCTCACTAACTGATAAACAAGTACTAGATGGTATTTAAATGCTTCAGTAATCCTATAACTTCAACTTAATACCATTGTCATTGTATAAAAGTGATTTCATGACGGAGGATCTAGTATATTATCTGAAATTATAGTGAAATATGTAATCGAACATTGTCCCGAACCAACCAGCGATCTTATAAGAGATCAACTAAACTATTAAGATATCCAGTTAGTCAGTCACTAGTTATCAAAGCAATATGAATATCTGTATTTTGTGTGTGGTATGGCTAAACGTTCCTCTAACTATCCAATCTAACCCTCTTACCACATTCTTTAGTATATTTTCACTTGATTGAAGTGATGAAGCTTTTTCCATCTTCGGGCGATCCAACTAGTCTAATCAAAAGTCATGAAATAATTGTTCCCTACCTTTGGAAATACTTGAAGTTATGTTTGGAAAACTTCTCAACCTTAACAGAATTCTCGAAATGATTTTGATGGAGAACCCCCCACATCGGATTTCTCATGAATTTTGGTCAATCTAGGCGAGGTTATGATCCACAATTTTTTGCAAAGATATCCTATTTTCCTCGCAGACTTTATCCTAGTAATCTTAATGGTACAATATTTTGAAGTTTCCTTTGAAGTGACTACGAATAAATCAACGGACTATATTACTATATAGTTTTAATATTACTAAATATACTGTCAAAATATATTTCATTCGAGATCTGGGTAACATTTAATATTAGCTTCGAACGTCAATTTGGGTAAAGAGACTGATATTTCAAAAACGTCTGCTTGTTCCAAGGCCATCCAATACGGTAGCTCTATGCTTGTGCAATAATATGTAGCTAAAAAAACTTGTGAGAAAGTGTGAGATACTATGGTTATAAATTTTGTGTAAAGTGCGGTTACTAGCAAAACTTATTGAAGTACTGTATGATGTCTGTAAAATTCCTCAATACTTATTTCTTGAATTGGTTGACTTGTGAAACATTAGCTCATCCCTTGATCAGAATTCCGATCGGGTGCTGATATGTTATATATGTATTATTAATTAACATATATCTGAGTTCATATTAAAGCTTTATTCAGCTAATATAATTTCGTATTCCTCTGTTTTATCAATATTTACATGCAGCTTGGCTGATACGTGTCGATATACGTTTAAGGTTCCGAAGTTTTCGGTTTTATAAAACTAGATATGTGGATGTTACTTTAATATTTCGAGAATAAATTTAGATGAACCTGTTATTTATGTTGCTGAACAAACTGTAAGGCAAGTGTGCTAAGAATAAGAAAGGAAGTCACATAGTTACTCTAGTTCGAGTTTCTGATCAGTTTATTGATCAACCTTTTGTAATTATTCATATTCGACATTTTCTGGCTCGAAATTTCTTAAAGTTAGAATGTAATGTGAATCTCACTATTTAATTTAATAAATCTTCAGCCACTATGTAACCCCAAGCCCTACATTGCCTTCAACCAGCGACCAATGCCCGATGGCGTGCATCTGCGACAGTCGAGCGTGTATGCCGCCACAAACTCAACCACATGTCGCCCTGACAATGCCACATCACAACAATGACACTGTCTGTTTATTTGTTCTTTGGTTTCTTTGGCTGCATGGTTGCCTTCACGCTACTGCCGCTGTGGCTGCTGCTTATCTGTCTGCAAGTCTGGCAGTGCTTGCAATTAAAGTGGTTTAAATAATACTCGTATGTGTACATTATTGTTTACAAGCACTAGATTTGTCGCTGCATTGCCCTTCTCTTACTACCATCTACAGACTCCCTGTCTTTCTCCTTGCATCTATCTGCTTTTTAGTGTATTTAGAGCACATATATAATATATGCAAGCGAGTCTACATGTTGTTATGCGCATGAAAGACATTTTATTCATAATTTTGCCTTTTAATACACAGAATTGCTGAGGCATTGTGTTGTTTGGCTGTGCGCGTGCGTGAGTGCTGCGGTTGTGCTTCAATTGCCTTCGTCTGTCTGCTTTGCGGCTGACGTTCACATTAAAAGCGTTTTAATTTGCTTTCACTTTTTTGCATTGCATTTTAATTGAATATCCTTTTTATTTGCCATTTTCCTGCGCTTCTTCTCTCAACCGCCGACTTCACTGTCACTCAAACCGCTGCCGATTTGTATGTTTTCAATTAGCTTCCCGCAAAATGTTGCTGCTGCTGTTGTTGCTTTAATCGGAAAGTGCAGCAGACAATTGTTTCTACTCTAATGGAACCCTGTAGGGAAAATGAGAAAGTAGAGGGAACTGATTTTGCTGCTAGAAATGCACTTTCAAATCTCGATTGGAGATGATTCTGTAAGGTCTTAATGCAAATTTTATTATAAATAATGGTAGTTGTTATATAAAATTTTACAAGATTACCAACTTGATCACTGAAAGTCTAGTAAAGTCTACAGTAATACGAGTTTAAAAAAATCGTTGTCTTCATATCTATAATCCTTAAAAAGGCTAGCTGAGCTCCGATTAAGATTTAAAAAGTGTGTTCATGTTAAAACCTTCACAATATAAGATAGGTTTTATCAAGGACCCGGTTCAAATTAATGAAATTTATATCGGTCAGCTGATTGTTCTCATCCCTTGATCAGTTTCAGTCGAAGCACTAGGATCTCTATAAGGATCATGACAAACCGAAGATGACTAATTGATACTATCTTGCGAGTAAGCTCTCTTACACTCTCTCTATTTTGGTCCAACAATATATATATAACTTATATAGAGTTTACAAGTGGCGGTTGCCCAAATAACGATATACAATTTTTATTTGACAATTTTCCTACAGGGATGCCATGAAAGCATTACCTCTCATTCGTATGCATACTACTACATACATATTGCTCGCAGAAAAGCTGACTTGTGTATTAGTTTGCGAACAATGCGATCGTCTTGTTTAGCAACATGCCAAACAAGCTGTCGAACAGACAGAGAGACTACTCACTTGTTTACAAACACTAACACACGCACTAACACATACCATATGTGTGGCTGCCTGTGTATATTTTCGTTAGCATTTCACGCTGACAGACATTGACAATGTCATTCTTAATTCTTAATTAATTTGCTGTGCAACATTTGACTTGATTGCGGCGCGTTGCAGGCAATTTAGAAATCATATCCGCGAAGGGCCCAGCGCTAATGCGCCAACAAGTGGTTAATATTTTTATGTGTTCGTCTGTAAATACTCATATGTGAATATGTATGTGTTGGTGAAAGTTCAAAGTGGCATTTGTGCGGCTTTGTTCTGCATAATTGTCTGGCTAATAGTTTTTATTGAGCGCAAATTTACTGCGAAGTGTTTAATTTCGAGAAGCAGTGAGTAAAGAAATGCTGTTAGTTGATTCCAAGAATGCTTTATTTGCAATAATTGCATAATTGAAATCTATATTTGCTTCAGTTGATTTTTGTAGTATTTTTATTTTGCAATAGCTCTCTCTAATTTTATAATGAGTCTTTTTCTTTTAGTATGGAAATTATTGCTTCGGTTTGCGGCATCATTGTTTTATTTACTTACGTTTTGAGGTAATCAGTTCGCAATCCTAACCAATCGTAAACTATCATTATAAAGATTCTGAAGATCGTTTGAAGTAAATTCATTACGGGTTTGAATTCATAAGTTGTAAAATCAATCTTTATTGAATATCAACTTTTCCAATTAAATGCTCAATTTTCGTTTCTTATGAGAGATATAAGAATAAGTGATTCCGACGTAGTTCACGAAAATTAAAAATTATTTTTTTTCGAGCCGCTAGTTCGAAATATCAATGTTCTAATGGCTTTTTACCAAAAGGGAATGCTTTAGAGCTGTCTTCATCAGTTCAATCCATGACGTGGTTTACTACAAAGCAGTCTTCGGATTCTTACACATAACACGAAATAGATCAAAGTATAAATTATATGTGCATAACTTCAAACTATTAAAAAATTAAAATATAAGGTCCTAGCGAAGTTTTGGTTTTTGCTTAATTATTTGTATCCATAGTTAGATCACATAGCAAAAATAAACTGAAATTCCTTTGGTAGTAAAGAAATATGGTTCATAGAAAATATTTATATGTGCATGTTAAGAAAATAGTTACGTTTTTCAAATATTTTGATGAATTAAGGTTGTCAATTATTAATAAGCTTCACTTTATGAATTATATCTTGATTAAGACGTGATGGCATTGAATAAAACAAACATTTTAGCGTGATCATGCTGATTGAAGTCTATTTTCGCTGTATTGCCATTTTTATTATTTTGTGGTATTATATTGGCGTCCATTTTAAAAAAACTTAGCGTATTATATTCCCCATAGATCAGCAATAGCGTACAAATCGGGATTTTTTGCTAGCAAGTCCAAAAGCGGTATTTTTCTGGACTCGAAAAACATTTTAGTAAGAGTTGCATTGTGAATTGGAGCATTGTCGTGCTGGAAAGTCCAATTATCCACGAAAATTTGTGCTGGAAATTCTATTAATTTATCATCGAGTAAGTCCAAATACATCGATGCATTCATTTTTGTCGAGATATAACATATTGGGGTCTTTCTTGCATAACAAAAGGCAGCCCACACCATTATGGTATCTCCGACGTGTACTCGATAAGTGTACATTTGCATTAAGTACCAATTTTAGGACGAACGGTGGCGAAAAGTGGTATTCAGCGACGAGAAATCATTTTTGATCATTTTTGATGATTCTGATGGGTATTACAAGTATTGGCACCATACGACAAACTTTCGTCGAACCTGTTTCCGTCGAGCACACGCCGGAGATTCCATAATGTAATTTCCAGAATTCTGTATGGTTGTCTTGAGGAAACCATCGTTAGCAGAGTTTTCCTCTCGAACTAAATTTCACGATAATTCTGGGATATATTATATTTTCAGCACCATATATCTGCACAGTCCAATAAAGAGAAGGTATCTTTGTACGTAGTATCGGTTAGAAATTTTGTCTTAGATATCTAAAATTTCTTACTCTTGTTGTTAGTTTATAATTTAAGGAAACGTTTCAAACACTTTTTCAATTTCAGAATTAATGTTCAATGATAGAAGGGTCTTCATTTTGCTAATAATCTCGCTCCATTTCTCCTTCCAGCAACATATTGTTGATACCATTACTACATAAGACTCACCACCCGCCTTATAACTATGTTTATAATACCTAAATATTTTAACCCTTCTAGTGGGTAAATCCTTACATTGCGCTACGGACCTAAATGTGTGAACACACTTTGGAAGACTACAACGGCGTTCCGTCAGTCGATCATATCAGTAGATAGTTCAAGATTTCGTCCGCTTCGTTGGATTTGTGAATTATTTTCAGCAGGAATAAAATCCATATTCAGAGTACTAACCGTTCTTAAGGATTCCGTCATCATCTTTATAGGTATCTTGACAATAAAGTCACAGTTATTACGATCTGCTTTGAAAGATTCAAAACTACTTCGAGAAGCTTTACTAATGCTCTTCCACAAATTATTGATATTTCTTTACTATATTAATAACCCATACAACTTGAAATCACATTATCTTACATAAAACACCAAATTATAGCTTTAATCACTTCTCAACATCAGCACCTACCAGAATTTGTGATTTCCACCATTACCGAATTAAAGTTCGCCACCAAAATTAATATTTGCATTATTATGAATAATGTTCCTGTCCATTTGACCTTTCACATCCTTAAACGCAGCCACACTGCTTTAGCACCGAGCACCGTTCAGCATAACTAATTGTCTGTCCGGCTGTGCGTGCGGCCGTGAAAAGCGCGAAATGAAAGAAAATTTTATATTTTTTGTATTAAAAACGCATAACGGTAGTTAGGCAAGTGTGGCGCGAGTATATTAAATTATTGCGCAGAAATGTAGAGATAGCAAAGCATTTGGAGCGCGTGTTGTCAAGCTTCGTGAAGCACAGCAACATTTTCATTAATTTCTAATCAACATTTGTCCAAACCAACGACCGGCGTGCACTTCCGCCACCGCACCGCCTGTGGGGAGAGGGAACATGGAAGAAATGATTTTTCGCAAAGGCCAAAACATTTAGAGCACCACGCTTCGTTTCGTTTTGTTTAGTTTTTGGCGTGGAGTCGCTGCTCCGCTCTGCACTTGTGGCAAGTTCGGCGAGGCAGTTTTAAAAATTTCCATGCATCACTTAATTTTTGGCAATTAAACTAAACGCTGTGGTCGCGGCGCATGTGGCAGCTACGGTCAAACCGCATGCTAGCTTTAGCTGAGTTCGTAGGCACCGTTACTTTTAAGCGTATCCAGCGTTGTTGTTGCTGCCAGAGAGTTGGTGTTGATGCTAAAGTTTAGCTACTCACAGTTGTTTGTTGCTTTTTGCTGTTTGGGGGCCAGCTGTATCGACTGCTGTTGGTGCTGTTGTTGTTGTTGGTGTGACTGCTGACGCTGTCGCAACGCAACACTGACCAAGCCAACGATCAAAAACGAAACGTGGTCAGAAAGTTGAAACTAATTTCACTAAAAGCTTTTAACACTCTCCGCCTGCTATGTGCGTTGCATAAACCAACAAAAGCACCATTAGCAACAACAACAACGTGGGTACAGACATATACTGCGAAATAGCGTTGGTGTGAGACGCCATAGAATTTAGAAAAGCTTTTGTTTGGGGTGTGCAGCGTTAAAGGTGTTATCTCTGGCACTTCTGTTAGCAGGAGGAGTACTAGCGGATAGAGGAATGGTAATGAAATGGAACGCACTGAATGGAAGAAAATGAAATGTATTCTACTGAAACATTAGATAAGAGGTATGCTTGGTAATGAAATGGTGTGAAAATTTGATCTTAGAAATATGATCTCTAATTAACACTCGGTTCAAATTATGCCCAAGATTAACTCCAAAATTAAATAAATTGGTATATAGTTGTAATTTTGGTATGCTTCCATTCATGGAAGAAAACACTCCAGCTCTGAAAGTATTCGATGCAGTACCCGCTGGAGGAAGCCGCGGAAGAGGACGACCTCCACTCCGGTGGAAAGACCAAGTGCAAAGTGACCTGGCTTCACTTGGTGTTTCCAGTTGGCGCCAAAAAGCAAAAAGGAGGAATGAGTGGCGCGCTCTGGTGGATTCGGCTATAATCGCTTAAAGCGGTTCCTACGCCAAATATATATATATATATATATTTTTGATTTCAAGAAGCTTCTTATAAACATCCATGATCTGTTCGGATATATAGATGAGATTGTTAAGGAAACAAATTCTGAAGACTAAATAAAAACTTTTGAAATTTATCGGAAGTTAAAATTGTGAGAAGAGTTTGGAAACGTTACTCGTCCTTCGTCGAAGTAGTATCGACTATTAGACCTCTCTTTAACCAAATATCTAAAAAAATTATTCTGTTCACATTGAAACAAAAAAATATAGAAATAGAGCTGAGTTTGCCTTGAAACACAGCAGATAGTACTTCCGACTGTGTGAGTATTTAAGAAAAATATATCTATGATCTAGAAACAACGAATGTATATTCGAGAAATAATGCCGAGTATTTTTCGGAAGACTTTTTTATACTCCTTATATTAAGACACATTTTGTAATATATAAAATTGAATTTTTTTCGATAGCTTTTTTTCCTGAACAATGTGAGTTACTCACATTAAATACTCTCACATATTTGCCGTTTATGTAAATTAAATTTCTCATTCACTCAAAAATTAGAAGATTTTTTCATTTGAAAAAACAAAGGCAGTGCATGTGAAATATCTTAGCTGTCCTCTGCAATCATATTCGCTACTTGTTGTTGGCAATGTTTGGACGAAAACAATTTGCAAATTCTAGAAATTCCTTACTGAATTATTGAGTGTTGCCTTTAAGTAACATACTCGTAAATTCTGACAAAATTAAAACGCGGAGTTGCATGGATGGCTTGTTGTTAATGATCTGGCAAATTATTATTTAATATGTGGACTGGAAAGATTTTAGTTCAATAGTCTTTTTTCAAAACGTATATTTTTAAAGGACAAATTTATATAAAATATTCTGAATATTTTTTTGTGAACAAATAACGTATATTTAACACAATCTTAAAATATTTAACGAGCAGCTTTCTAAAGCTTTGATGTGTGAAAGCTCCGAAGCTTTCAAGAAGCTATTAGTAGCGCAGCAGATAGCCTTGAGGAGAGCACGATTAACAAGGAGATTAATTGGTTATGAGTCATAAAATTGTAATACCAAATAAAAGAAGTTGATCAGATAATTACTTTTCGAGTTATTCGACAAATAGCAAATAACGCTGGTGTGAAACTTAAAAAAAAACTATGTTTTTTGAACTGTTACTCGAAAACCGCTCAGTCGATTTCAATGAAATTTATACCGCTTTTAGAATACATTATAATCTCAGACCAGAACCAGAACGAAGCTTTCTTCGTCTTTCAAAAATTTCGATTTTTTCAGACCAATTAACTGTTGATTTTTTCCCGAAAATCTACAAAAAAAATTTCCTGAGGCCGCCATTATAAAAAAAAAAACAAAAAGCTTGGATCAGGCCCAGGATTATCTCTTTATAAACCAAATTTTTCTTATCCGATTGATTTTGGATGAACTGTATTTGAAACCGGATCAATGCAAACAGCTATGACTTTGGAAATTATATTTTTTTTTCAAAATTTCGTGACTTTAAGTCAAAAATTTTAATAATAACTAGCAGACCCGGCCACACGTTTTTGTGGCTAAGGTATACATTAAATTAGTAAATCTTTCAATGCAGAAAAAAATTCTCACGCATAAAGACGAAAACGTCATAGCCGATAAATATTAAAATGATTATAGACATTATTGTAGATCTGTGTTAAGCGTAAATCATCATAATTTGTAAAACTTTGATTTTTTTAATCGAATATTGGAGAAAGTAACAAATGACCAAATTCCATAGTTGGCTTTATCTTGGCTTTGGTGACGATATTGATTACCTTCTTCACAGCAAGTCTTGTTCTTTTGCATAGTTTGATGTTGATTTATGTTACGCAGCATGGTGACAAGTCGCACTACTCTTATTGGCAGTGAGTGGGGATAGTCCAGCAATTTAAAATAGTCTGTGGGATAATTGAATACGTCATCCTGGTTTGTAGCTGTGTCAACTCTCTTTTAACGAAATTCTAAATTGTCGCATTAAGATCAAAGAGATCCTTGTTTTTTCACCACCAATATAGGTCATTCAATCAGCCATTTATGTTTATTATTATATTATGGTTTCATATCAGGAAAAAACACGATGAATAAGCTCCTCTTTCGAGGCCATGAAGTGACAGAAACCCGTTAAAAATGTTATTAATCCATAGAGGTGTCAACTGCGTCGCTACCATTTTCAACTATTTCTACAATCGCAGTATGATATTGTTGGAAAAACACTCGTATGTTATTTGTTAATTGCCGATTCCTTATGTGTCGCCACAAATTAGATGATTTTAGGAATGTGATTAGTAGGAATAGTCTGGCGAAAATCACCTGCCAACAGAATCATGGCTTCACCAAAAAGTATTTTCGTTGTCGCGTAAATCTTTTAAAGTTCTGTGCAGTACCTCCAGCGACTTGAATATCTGGAAAATCTTCTTTATAGCTCTTTTTTTGCAGACTGGTGTTTCGTTGATTTGCAATTTAGGAGTAATTTCAAGGTCGAATTGCCGTTTGTCTGCCTACAAACAGGTGCCAAGTTGCCCCTATTCCCATTATAACTGGGCGTTGAGTGAAATCGTTTCAGGAATTACCTCAACCCTCAAGTAATATATATGCTGATTTTCGTTATTCTATTGGACTTTATTTCAAATTGTGTGTAATAAAATTACATCAATAAATTGCGAGAGTATAAAATGTTCGTTTGCCTTTCCCTACTTGTTACAAATTGTTTTAGGCTATCGACACAGCCTTATACAATTGAACAGTGATAAAAATATTTTAACAAAGCAACAATGACAACTTTCAAAATATTATTATTTTTTGTTTTGTTTTTTTTTTTTTATAATTTTGTTTTCAATTCAAATAAAATTATCTTCTTGTTATCTTCTTCACAATTTTTCGATATATACTTACTTTCTAATCCTTCCCTGGCCTTCCATAAATATGTACATATTTCAAAACTAAAATTAGCCAGATCGGTTTGGCCCTTCTCGACTTTTTTCGAGACTAACGACACAAATTGTTTGTATGGGTGATTAGGGAAATTGTGGATTTAAGACTTTTTCAGGCGATTTTTCTATTTTTTCTCTCCGTAAGAACCATCCCGGTACCTCTAAAAACATTCTAAACAAAGAATTTGCGAAATCGGTTCAGCGTTTCTAAAGTTATGCGCTTAGCAACACATTTTGCGAATCATTTTTATATTATAGATAACATATTTGATTTGATAGCAAAAAAATTACTAAATATTCTAAGATTTCCGTGTCATTGACTACCCCTAACCCCTTAATAAATCTATGTATGATATCAGTGCATTATTGTTGATTTGGTACAGTTTCTAATACAGACTGATTCTACCAGCCCTATTTTAATATACAAAGGCTAACTATTAGCTTCAGGTTTCTGTAGAAGAGATTAACTCCTGTGAAAGCTGTTAAACATCAGAGGTCGGAAGTTTTGCTGAATATTTGTATTTCAGCTAGAGATAAAAAAACCTCAAAGAATGAAGCCTGTTCTATCATTTTAGATCCTCTGATTACGATTTCGATCCAAGACCAGTTGGCTATGGCTCTGACTATATAAAATTATATTGTAGTTCTTGAAGCCTGTTTAAAGATTTGTAACCGCTTTAAAAATCTGCATTAGAGTGATTAAGTTTTACATACTTACTTATATTCAAATATATACCAAGCTTTGTAGCAAATCAATCGGTTGAGTGTGTTCATGCACCACCACTTACCATTGTCTATGATTGCAATTTAGTTTACTATAATTATAGCAACAAACATATACACACACCTAAGTGCATGTGTATAAACAAATAACATATGTCCCTAAAGATGCCACCGAGCGTTGGGAGGCCAATTAGGTAATTAGCTCAATTGAATTTCGGGCTACACCTCGCCTTATCATTCGCCAGCCGCCTGCTAAGACCACAGAGGCAAATTGGGTGATTTGAGAGCAAACGTATACGCAAAGCTGGCTGGCTGCCTTCAAACAGCGTTTTCAGCTGAATGGTAATTACGGCGACAACAATGCAAAATACAACAATAATACGGCAAACAAACAATAAACAACGAATGCTACGAGCAGAATCGTTACTCGTGCAGTCAAAAGATAATGTCGCAGCGAGTGGGCGGGCGGGACGAGTTGAAATTGCACATATATATCTATGTGTATGTCTGTATGTCTGCGCGTAATTAAGGAGCAAGAGCAAAGGTCATATAATCAAGACTTCCGCTATTAGCCGTGTTGATCTTAAACATCCGCTTAAATAGGAGACACACACAAACATGCAACAAACATATGTTTGTATTTATTTAACCCTCTGTTATGTGTGTTTGTTATTGTTGGTGGTTTAAGCAAATTGGCTTTTGCGTTGATAGCACCGCAGCGCTGTTGTTGCTGTTGTTAACGCCATGAGGCCTTAAACACCGTTAGCTTGAACGGTTTTGCAATATCCTTAGCGTTATTTGTGCTGGTATTTGTTTGCCTGTGTGTGTGTCTAAATCTGAATTTGCATAGCTTCGGGTAAATTTCACGATTTCGCCGAAATCCGTTGTGCACAAATGCATTTCCACTGAACCAAAAGCAGTTAAACAAATGCATTAATCATTGCACATTTGCGCAGGTTATGTCCACAATATAACTGTAATTATGTAGTAGACATTATTTAAATTCAATTATTTGTAGAAATTGCCAGGGAGTCATGAACCCACTTTAGAAGTGCGAGCATAATAAAGAAAGTAATTAGATTTGGTCTCCAGCGGGCTTTGAATTAAAAAAGCTTCGGTTAATTGACGCGCAAGTGAGAAAGCATTTCATGTTTTTCGCACTTTATGAGGATATATCTTGTACCGATTCTCTTTAAACAACAAAAGAGTTTTCTTTTTGAATACCATAATTGAGTTTTGAACTATTCGGTATATTCTGGGTTTTGCCTTCGGACTAATGAACTTGATCCAATCACACTGCAACCACGATTGTCGACTTGAAAATTATCGCCAGAGTTTGGCTGACTTCGTTCACTCACTATCTTTGATGACCGAACAGTTGGATTTTGGATACGATTGTTTCAGAATAAGACCCGTCAAATACGACAAACTAGACGTATCAGGAGTGGCTGACGAAGATGGCTTCTAAAGAAGAATAATTTGGCGAAGATAGTAAGCTGCAAAACTACTATGATATTCAAGGTATTATAATACTTTATAGTGGAATCGGGGTAGATCTACCTTCTGCGGTCGTTATGTAGGCGATAGTAGATGCCTAACGAGAAAGTAGGCGGCCATCAAACCTATAGGACCGGGCCAGTCTTTGCAGTTGATTCGAGTTATTGTAATCTTCCGAAAGAAGGTAATAAGTCAAAATTGATCAATACTTTGAGTTTAGTGAGCTGTTTGTCGATAAACCGGATATAGTATATATATACGGTCGGTTCAAATTATCAAACTTGGGAGGAGAATATGCCAAGGACTGCATACAGAGCGGGTGAAAACGAGACCATGGATAAGCCAGCCGGCGGAAGACCTGTGACGACCAATACCGATCAAATCATGGAAAACTTCGAGTTAGACCGGCATGTGGCATCTCGTGACATCGCCCAGAAAATGAGAGTTAGTCACCAAACCTTTTTAAACCATCTGCAGAAGGCTGGATACCCAAAAAACTTGATTTGTGGGTGCCGCATGATTTCACGCAAAAAACCTTCTGGACCGAATCAACGCCGGCGATATGCTGCTGACTAACGGAACGAACTCGACCCATTTTTGAAGCGGATGGTGACTGGCGACGAAAAATGGATCACATACGACAATATAAAGCGAAAACGGTCGTGGTGAATCGTCCCAAAAAGTGGCCAAGCCGGGATTGACGGCCAGAAGCGTCCAGAATTGGCCATCAGGAAGTGTGTAGTGTACCACCACGACAACGCCAGACCACACACTTCGTCGATGACTCGTCTGAAGCTACGGGAGCTCGAATGGCAGGTTTTATCGCATCCACCATTTAGCCCGGTTATAGCGCCAAGTGATTACCACCTGTTCCTGTCCATGGCGAACGCCCTTGGTGGTGTCATGGAGGCTTGTGAAAAGTGGCTATCCGAGTTATTCGCAAATAAGGAGGTATTATGAAGTTGCCGTCTAGATGGAAACAGATTATCGAAACGGCGCATCCGATCACTGTACCACTTTTCATAAAGTATTGAATGAAGAGCTAAAAAGCGGAAGGGAGATATTTGTCAACATAATATGTGTCAAGTTATATACTAAAACCAACAGTATTTATTAGACAATGTTCAGGTCTATCTCACAAACATAGAAATAGAAGAAGCAGCAACACAAAGAAAAGCGGCATAGATGAGTACACTACTTTTCACGCCTGTGATTACTTGTCATGTGAGTGAATAAATTTCATTTTATCTGGTAATTGCATTTAAAGGAAGTATGCGCAGTCTTTGAAGCTATAACACCATTAACAATGTACATATGTCTATATGAAAGAGTTCATCATTAAATATATGGCTTACACACTTCATTGCTTATTTACTGGCTATTTCTTGTGGTTGTTGCACATCAGCTTCACACATGCCAAACTATTTACATGTCAATATGAATATATATATGTGTGTGTATAAACTAGGCAGGAGACAGCAAATTCTACTTGCTTTCCTTTTTATATACAAACTTATTGTCTCCGCTTTAGGCATGCTCGCCTTTTCATGCTTCGCTGGTGAACAACTTGAAAACCCCTTTTGTGCCACGGATATGTTATATGCATTGAAGCTTCTAGGTGAGTGTGTTCGCCTCTAATTTCTATTTCCTTTTTCCGCTTGACCAACAAACAACATGTTTTTGCTTATTACGGTATATATATACTTCGATACACATATATATTTACATTCTTTTATGCTTTCTTGGTTTGAGTACAACATTATCATCCACTACACACACACTCATCTTCAACTTAGTCCCACTCTAAGCCGCAAAATATGCATTCTACCCATTTATTCGTGCTATTATTTGGCGCTGTAGTAGGGCCACAGTATTGTCCGATTCGGTAGTCGACCAGACTAAGCTTTTTTATTTGCTTAATGCACTTATGTTCTGGCCTTTATGCGATGTCCAGCGCTAGCATATGTGTGAGAGCGTGCTTTCAAGTATTTGAAAATGTATAAGTATGTGTGCCTCTATGCTTGTGTATGTGTGTTTGTGTGACCGTCAGGCGCAACATGCCTTGACTTCCTGTGTTTCGGTTCAATTATGGGTTCAATTTTGTTTTGCAAATATAATTCCGTGCTCATGAAAGGCTAAAGTATCTGTGTAAGTATAGTTTGTTCACCGTTAGTTGTTGTTGTTGTTGTTGCCATTTTATACACTGATTTCACGTTAACTTTGCTCTTGGCATGCTTTCAGCATAGACACTCATATACAAAATGTTATTGTTGTTGCCTTCGCTATCAATATAGCTCCTCACACATATTTACATGTGTGTATCTCTCTCTTTGTTTGTGTGTGTTAGTGTGTCGGCAATTTCGTTTCGTCATTGCCGCAACTATACTATTGTCATTTCAGCCATTGCCTATTTGTCGTTCGACCTTTCCGCACAAACAGTCAACAAACAATGTGGTATAAGCCACCACAGTTCGGCTCATGCCTATCGCAAGGGGTTTTGGGAGAGCCTTGTGTTTGCCCGAGTTTTGGCTTTCGTTTCGCTTTGTTGACTCAATTTCCGTATTTAATGAGACGTAGCCGAATGTGCGCTGCCATTCAAATAGCAATACATGTGTGTGCGTGATTTCATTATGGTGTTACTTTATACAATATAGCCGGGTCCATAAATGCCCAAAGGTTCATGTATTCATATATTCTATATATGTTGGTGTATGTAGAATAGAGTGCGTATTAAAGTGGTTGCGTTTAAGGAAAATACTTGGTTTTCTAAACAGCTTTTCTCAGTTCATGTACTCGGTTTACATATATGAGACCATATCGCTTAAGGGGTTAGGGGTTGTCAGGATTTTCAAAAAATCTATTATTTGTGTTTTTTTTTTTGCAACATGTCCTTAAGTGTAATATCTTAAAAATATGCTCTGAAAACTAGAAGTGGATCGGATAATAACTTTTCAAGTTATTCGACAAAAGAGCGCTCGGGCACTCCAAAACTAGTGAATCTGGTGTGAAACTTTAAATGTGTTTTTCTCCAAACTATATTTTTTGAACTGGTGACAACTGTAACTCGAAAACCGCTCAGTAGATTTTAATTAAATTTATACAGCTTTTATAATACTTAATAATCTTAGGCCCGATCGAAGTTTTTTGAAAAAAGGGAAAAAGCTTCTATCAGGCCCAGGATTATCTATTTATTAAACTAATTTTTCTTATCCGATTGATTTTAAATGAATTTCCAATATCCCCGGAAGGACCTTTTTTGGAACTGGGTCAACCCAAACAGCAATAAATTTGATAAGTATAATTTCTTTTTTCAAAATTTCGTGACTTTAAGTCCAAACATTGTGTAATAATGCCATATTCTTACTTTTGTAAAATGACATGATTTAATACCAAAAAAAATTACTGAAAATTCTATTTTTTTCGTGATTCTAACTACCCCTAACCCCTTAAGTCGACTTAAGCTAAATTTAATATTTTTACTTCAGATAGGAATTTCGGCGCATCTGAAGTCTCTTTTCAATAATATTTGCAACTTTTCATGCTTAGACTTTCTTTCAGACATAATACAATTTCGAGTCTCGAATAAACTAATAAAAATACTAAATTTTTTTTTCTCTTAAACTTAAGTCCACTTAGGCTATTTTATATAAAGGAGATGTGTAGAAGTTCACGCAAGAGGGGAAATTTTTTGATTTCCATTCACTTGGGAGTGGACAGAAGCGATCTTCTCCATATGGTTTAAGCAGCTCACGACTTCCGGTTTTAGATCGGAGTAGACAAAACACCTATAAGCAGGTGAGCTAAAGTGAGAAGGTGAACCCGCTTTTGCGGTTGAGCGTAAAAACGAATCAGGAATGTTATACGAGTCACTCAGCAAGTTCCCCTGAGTTTCAGAAAATATGGTAAAAATTCGAGATTATAATATTTCCCTACCTCCCTCCCTATGGGATAATCTTCATCTGAAACAACGTCTGAAGAAGCAAATAGCTTATCATATTATCCTACGAATTTACATGCAGCATTCGAATATTGAATGCAAAAGGTTTTCCAAAGACTTTGGGATCCTGAGAACACTATCGTTATTTGATACGGAAGATACGGAAGTAAGTCGAGATTAGGAATGCAATTGAGCACTATACTACGTACGATCTAATAATACGTTTGATCTAAAAAAATATGTATGCTTCATCGGAATCAATTCGAATAGTCTCTCTTTATCACAAATGAGAGCACATTCTCATTACAAAACTATACGCTCTCATGCAACATAACGGTATTTTTTTAAAAATGTGAAGTTTCTTGTCGTACAAGTACTATCTGACAACAAAAAATTTAGTTCATTGCACTCACTCTTCATCAAAAATAAAACCGCAAAAGTATTTCATGCATAATATGATTAATAAAACAGCAACACCACCCGCGATAAGTATGCACCCATTGCACTCGCTGTAATTGCGGTTATGCACTCCGCCACTCGAACAATTCAATTGTTAATAACATAAATTATTGTGTGTGGCCTGTCTGACGGCTATATCCCTACTATTTTACTATATTAATTCCGAATAAATGAAGTGAAATTTGCAGGGAATTACAACGGCTATAAGCCAGTGCGCTGTGCAATGGCAAAGAAATGCTGCAATTTCCACGGAATTGCGATTTACATTAAAAGGGAAATGCCAATATATAATATATAATTGTTATATAAACACACATGAAAATATTCACAATTCGCAGCGATAATTTTAACCCGCGCAACGCTTGTGATCGCTCGCTACATTAAATATATTACTCATACGCCGTGGAGGTTCATTACAGCAGATATGCGATTAATGCAAGGCGATATGGATGCAACGATAAATAGAAGAATTACAATGAAATCGTATGAAGAATGCAGGCTTATTCTTTCATAACGGTGGTAATATATTTATGTATGTATATGTGTGTGCGTATATATATAGTTGTAATGAAAGCCGCGATTAATATTAATTGAAACTTTGATTTTATTTACTTTCGAACTCAGCGAGTAAGAGTGAAGGCTATTTGTGGAAGTAAACATTCTTAATATTTGCTGTAATTAAATAAAGGATCGAGCTGCAGTATTTATTATAATTAAATAACTTAACGCTTGAGGGAAGTGGGAACACATTTAATAATTTAAAAAAAAAAATATTTATTAAATGATATAATTTATTAATCACTGAATTGTTATCAATTTCATATCCTAACTTTCTACACAAAAGCATATACACAACAACCCACACACGTTGTCTTCACACTCCCGCCTTATCACCATCTCAAGCCAACCCTCAAAGACTGCAACTTAACTTAACAGCCACATAAATTTCAATAAACAAAAGTTAATTTGATCAGATTTAAAGTATAAATAACCAATTTTCGGGTTAATAACCGAGCAAATCGAAAGCGTATAAAAGGAGAGAGAATCGTAAAACAAATAAATCGCCCGAAAAACCAGATGAAGAATGTGCGAAAAGCCGATATTGCCACACACAAACACATACATATTTACTCTCACAAATACATATGTATTTACAGTATTTATTCGTTCGGCACACCAGCTAAATATTAACACGTAATTTATGTGCTTAACGTGTGAGCGCCCGCTATTTAATAGCCACATTAAAAAGCGGAATATGTGTAGAACAAGCCATAAAAAGCTCGAAAGCTCGAACTCACACGCCGCCGCACGCACACACACACACAATTGTTGTTGGGTGCGAAATAGATTTAAGATCAACCCAATTTTTTTAATGTGGTGCAGCATTACTTATGCACATTATAGAGTAAGAAATTGCTGAGAAAACAACAACAAAAATTACAAAAGCTGCAATTTATGCTAAATTAAAGCAAACCAATAGAATTTTAAACACTTACTAGCTATTTATTGCCAAAAGTGAATTTTTTATTTTGTTTTTGAGAAACCTTTTTTTATACCAATAAATAAAAATAAAGTTTCTATATAAAAGCTTCCCTCAAACTGATCTAATTTTATCTAAATATGCTTCTCAATAGCTCACTCACTAACAAGAAGGTTTTAAGAAATATCATAGTTCACTTTCATTCAATCAACAATCATAATTACCTTACTTACTTCTGCAAGCTCTTCTTTGATTTTTTGTTTGTTTTTCTTCATTCCTTATTATCCCTTACATTTTCCAATTCTCCAATATCGAATAATCCTTTTATAATTTTCCCTGACCATATAAATACTTTTTGCACAAAATATTTATACCGATTTCCAATAATTTATGAATTTATATAAGCAGACCTATTCAGAATATTGAGAGCTTATTGCAAATTATCGAAGAAGCTTAAGTGACTCATTAGTGCTCATTTCGTATCATAGTTATCTGGATATGGAGTTTTTGTATACAATTTGACTAAGCATGAAAGATTCATGCCTTGCTTAGAAGCTTTCACAGTTTACTTTTGCAGGATTTTATGATTTTGAGTAAACTGATCATGATGATATCCAGAATGTTGATATTTTGCTAAAGAATAATGAATTAGTTTAAATGACTGTTCCTACCATACAGATTCTTATCTAGTGTTAAATATTTAAAGCTTCCACTGTTTAATTTGTGGAAGATTTTTTATTAAAATTATTAAGCTTTTCTTCTGGAGCTTTCGCATTGAAATTTCGGCTGCATGTAAAAGCTATCTAATCTTACATTTCTTTCTCTTCTTGGTATGAAGTCGATCTCTTCAATTAATTAGATGAAAAAAATCTTATCGTGAAAGAAAAACGGTTCAAAATCCATTAATCCACGTACTATGTAAACTTGGGTCTAATTAAGAAGTAATCACTGAAAAATCAAAAGCTTCGAGTTTTTTTAGTATAGCTTTTCTATGGAAGTCAAGTTCTCACAATTTCCTATCATTCCCTTATTAATTTATTGTATTGTGTAGAGTCTTCAACAACCTTATTATTCCAAGTGAGTCCTTTCTGTAGCTAAAATATTGTAATATCGACAAGGAGACTGACTAAAGCAAGGGGTTAAAGATTACATATCATAAATTTTAATATTTATTATTTATTTAGATATTAAATGCTATTTAGATTTGCTCACAGATTTTTTTCTTACAATATATTCATGCATGCATATGTTTTTACTTACTTTTGCCTATCTACCATTCATAGAAAGAAAAAAGTAAACCGTACCCTAAATGCTATTAAGGCGCTACATACCACAAAAAAGGTCCATTGCAACATATTTTCAGCAATTCCAGCTTTATCTAAACATTTTGAAGCACAAAAATTCCATGCACAAATGCTTTTCCAGAAATGCCAATAATCAAATACTCTGCACTCTTTCAGCAATTATTTATAAACAATGGAGTATGGACAGGTGGCAATATGCGTGTATTAAAGGATAATAGAGTAAGTGAAGAGAAAAAATAAATACAGTTACAAGCAGACACTAACACATATAATCGCTGTATATGTATAACATAAAATAGCATAGGTGGAGTAGTTTTGGTCCAGCCGCTCGCTACACGTAGTTGGCGTGTCCGGCATGCCGAATTTATATCGAGAGTAAGGTGTGGTGAGACATATGTGTGTCGCATAATTAAACATATTGCATGTCCATATATAGTAAATACATACTTATAAGGAAGCAGATATGAAGCTTACTATTTGCTATAATGCGGCTTAACAGAATGCTACTTTTGGTTCATAAAAGAATACCGAATAGAGGTCCTCATACATATATATACTTTTGTGAGTGCGTGCGCTTATATTTATTTGTAATATCGCACATATATTTACATTTGCTTTGTTGTTTTTGGTAATCCTTTGAAATGCTTTGATAACAAATTTCTTGCAAACAATTTCTATTAACCTTCATTGATATGAAATAGCCCATTGGCGATATTCTTTGCAGTTTCTTTTTTGTGCGTTGCATACTTGGCTACGTGCTGGGAATGAGGGAGTCACATATGTTCAAATGTATGTGTGAGAGTGTGTGTGCTTGTTTTTCCGACCCTGCGTACACGCTAAGGTCAATCAGTTGGGCAATTGCTTGTATGAGGTTTCTTGGCTTCACCCTTCATGTATGTAGTTTGGCGGTGCACAGTGGAATGAGATCATACAAATGTTGGCAAAAAATAATATGAGGGGTTCGAATGTAACAAGGTTTGTAAGTTTGTATGGTTTTAGCTACTTGAGACTAGAAAATTATTTCCTTAAATATATTTATTACTGAAAGTTGAAATAATCCGATTTAGCGTTATTTTTCAAGTTGGAAAAATCTTAATGTCCTTTATTTCTTAATTGCTTGTAGAAACTTTACATATAAAATAGAACAAAATTTTAATTTTGTTATCCGATACAAATTTATGAAAAATATTTTGCCGTCCGAGAGCCTAACAATAATGATAGCCTATAGTTAACCAGCTAATACATACCACCTTTTACTTTTATAGTACTTAGTTAGATAGACAATAGAGCCATAAAGCAACTTTTCGTTTTTCCTGGGACTAAAAACATAAAAATAGTCGATTTTGCTCGAGAAATAAATAAAATCAAATTTTTAAAAACATTTTTTTTTTTTACTTTTAAACTTCAGGGTCTATTATAAAGATTTTTCTTCTTCTTGACTGACGTAGCCGCTGTCTTTTTATTCGCTGGACTATGTCTATGTCGTCGAATAACATATACAGTTCATCGTTCCATCGTCTGCGGTATTCGCCGTTGCCAATATTTAAGGGACCATAAATCTTCCGCAAAACCTTTCTCTCGAAAACTCTTAGTGCCGTCTCATCGGATGTTGACATCGTCCACGCTTCTGCACCATAAAGTAGGACGGGAATCATGAGCGATGATGAGATTGCCTACTCAGTCCAAAGTAACACCTCTTGGCAAGAGTGATTCTGCGTTGGATTTCAAGGCTGACATTGTTGGTGTTGTTAACGCTGGTTCCCAATTAGACGAAACTATCTACTACTTCAAAGGTATGACTGTCAACAGTGACGTGGGAGCCAAGACGCGAGTGCGCTGACTGTTTGTTTGATGACAGGAGATATTTCGTCTTGTCCTCATTCACCACCAGCCCCATACGCTTCGCTTCTTTATCTAGTCTGAAAAAGCAGAACAAACGGCGCGGTTGTTGCTTCCGATGATATCAATATCATCGGCATACGCCAGCAGCTGTACACAGTTAATTAGGGATGATAAATTTCTATTTTTTTTTTATATCTTACCGAAATTTTTAAGAAAAGGCGCGCAGAGATTTTTTTATAAAATTTTCCTGTATCTCTTTAAAAATATTAAAAACGATTTTTGAAAAAAAAAAAAATTAGCCATCCCCGTCCCACTGTGCAGCGTACAATCTTCAGTTGTCTCAAATGTCCTGTTTTGGGTTTTATTTTCCTAGCCTTGAAGGATTTAGTTGGCGCACACCTAAACCCTTACATATGTAACCACATATACAGACTTACGTGAGTATATATACACACATACATATCTTCACCTAACTTTCTTTTTTCTTGCATTCTAGACTACAGCTAGCGGGCGGCTAATGCGTTTGTAACACATGCGCCAATATTTTTGGTAGGCATTTTGTGTAACGCATAATTTTAACATAAAAATCGAATTTAACCAAAGAAAAAAATGTCGGAATGTTTCAGACAAAGCAGCTTTTCGTAGCCTTCGGTTGCCTAGCCTTCGGGGAACTCAATGAATTCTATGCGTATGTGAGGTATGCATAGGTTATGTTTGCAGCCTGCTGTAAAGTGAAATAGCAGTGCTTTTTAAAACAACAACAGCAACATATTTGTGTTAGTAATTCTCTGTTGTTTGTTGATTTGTGAAATACCGTTATGTATGCAATACACCACCACAAGCGCATTCTTCGAAGCTTATACTACAACCTGCTTGACCCGTTATACGCTTTGATTTCGCTGCGTTTGTGTTTTTGTTTGTTTAATGTGCGACAATTGCGTTATTTATTTGCGCCATTAAGGGTTAATGCGTTGTTGATTGTGGCAACAAATGATGTGATTATTGTTAAGCCAATGCATACACATATGTATATACACTTCTATATATTTTTATACAGCTCAAATGCCTTCAAGTATGTATGTATGTGTGTCTGTGTCCATTACATAGCTTTATTATGTAAATGCTCTGTGATTACACACGTTATTATTGGAAATTGTTATTATTAAAAATGCTACCACAAACCAATCTTTTTCCAGAAGCCTTTGGGGAATTGAGTTACAGGGATTTAAGCGTTGTTTTACATACTCATGCATATATAAATGAATAACATTATTAACCGAAGTGCCATAAACGTTATTTATCTATGTGATGGCGCGATTATGTTGTCATTATTAAATGGCTGGCAATGTGCTTCCATTTGAAATGTGTTGCAGTGAGTGGATGCTCATTTCATATGAGTGGCATTAAAATTTAATTTCTCTATGGTTTCGCGCTGATTGGTTGTCATTTTATGTCGACAAAGCAGGTGGGAACTTCGAATTTCAATTTGAATTAAATTTTTACTTAACTGAAACTGACATAACATGCTAAACGGTATTCAAAAATCTTAGTTTGAAATAATGGAAGAATATTTTTTCCAACATCTTCGAGTTGCCTTCAGCTCAACAATTTTCTATAATGCATCTTTAATTTAATAACTTTTTTCAATCTAATTCCTATTAACCCTTCATTACTTTGAACATGAACTAAAACTGGAGCTGGTAATGCAGATAGGCCAAGTTTCAAGGAATGTGTGATTGGCTTTGGAACTGTTTTGCCGGTTATAGCAGAATCAATGATAGCGCGCCACTCCTCTCTTTCCTTCGCAGTTTGGCGCCAGTTGGAGATCCCAAGTGTAACCAGGTCGCTCTCTACCTGGTCCCTCCAACGGACCTTCCCCTTCCTCGGCTTTCTTCGGCAGGTACTGCATCGAACAAGGTACTGCAAGTTTCAAGGAATAATCCCAAATAATAATTATTTAAGAATTTATGACGTCAGATTAGCGGAGCTCTGTTAGAAGATTGTAATCATATGTTATCAAATAATTCATTTCATATATGATATTGGTCTAATTTCTCTTCTTTTTTAAGTATTAGAAACAACAAAGTTTAACGACTTAATTTGCTTCGTTTGGAGGCCTGAAAATGTTATTGTAATTATTGTCCCTTTACCTCTTGTCTGAGGACAATGTCTATCGCTAGTTTCTGTATACAATTTGTATCCTCTTACAGCTAATCGGTCAGAACATTGATATTGACGTGGAAAACAAAATAGTATCTAATCATTTTCCAGAAACGCAACAATTTCTTCTAAAACAATATTGAAGAGTCTGTCCAGTATTGCGTGCGTTCTAAACATTACAAAATTCTGCTTATTTACCTTCCAGATAACCAAGAATTGCACCAAATCGCAAATAATTGAGAAGTGTTTTGCTAATTTGTGGCACAGTCCGCGAGTTCCTCAAATTCAATTTTAGAGATTTTTAAGCACTTCCAGTGTAAAGCTAAGTATACTGAGCATAACTGTATTTACTGTGACTCTAGAAAACTTTCCTTATTGCTAAAAATAGTATTTGCATGATTACCAAGAGAATTTCGCACAAAAAAGTCAGATAAACTACTGAGCAAAAGAACTTCCACAGCGAAAGCTCTACCCTACGCGCTTTCACCAGCTCAAAAGCACATTAGTTGGCCAACTATGATTGCAAAAATGCGTTACCCAAAAGTCATTATAGAGTTTGCGAGCAATATTTTATGGCAGCTGAATACTAAAAATCGCAAACAACAAATATTGCAATTATAAGGCAAAAGACATGAATTCGGGGTGAAGAAGTTTGTAAACACAAGAAGATGTTTTATATGGGCGTAAGACGCTTGGTGACCCCGCAGCAGGGAAAGAAAGTATAAATTGCGAAACTGATGTAAATAAGAGAGTAAAGCAATGCCAGGGTGGTGAATAATTTGAAAAATATAAAAAAGGTTAGGGTGAGTGAGTTAGTAACGTAATAATACACAGTGGGTCGTCCTGTGACCCAATGCGGGGAGGTTTCAATCCTTTGACGCTTTCTTCACTTGTTTATTTCTTGGAAATTTCATTCTTTTTAATGATGCGTGGCAGCGGAAGCAACATAACAGTGACATAAGTACACTAATATGCAACAACAAACAGATGCTCATACACACATACCACTTGCTTCCAAGAAGTGTGCCGCTGCGTATGCGTGTTGGGGTTGCGTACGCCTTGCTCGCTTTCTTTCTGCGAGCATATTTTGTTTACCAAGTACAATAAATTTACATTTTTATCGAAAAAGTTTCATTGTACGCGTAAAGTTTCAAAAATAAACACACACACACATACATACAAACACACAAAGCGGCGAGTGTGCGGAATGAATGAATTGGAAAATAGAGCGATTCGCCAGCAGCGCGCCGCTTATTGGAGTTGATTGCTAAATATCGCGCACGCATGTATATTTTATTTGTGTGTTTGAGCGTGTGTGTGTGTGTAAGTAATGTTAACTATCGCAGCATTCATGATGCCCAATTGATAGCGATATCATTAACTTGAGCAATTCAACAAGATTGCTATGCAACAACGCGTTCGCAAAAGAGCGCCAGGAAAGCGCTGAAACAACCGTATAAAATGTAAAATACTTTCTAGTTTACAGTCAGTTGACAGCAGCAACACTGAAAAGTCATCGGGATTTGAAATACATACAAATACAGTGGAACTTCTCTAACTCGAATCACCATAATGCACAAAAAAACTTCGAGTTAGAGAGACTTCGAGTTATAGAATTTTCATTAAAACATATAATTTCTCAAAATGCTGTAAAATATAGATTTTGACACAGTTTTATTTATTTACTTCGCATAAAGTTTTATGTATATAACCTTAAAATATATATTCTGTAATTTTGATTGTTACAGTTTACTATCGTTTGGCTCTTGACGTCTGTATCCCATGCCTTTGTTATATGATTTATGCAATCCATTAGTGTAATATCATATTTTTTGTTCGCCCTCATACGATATAGAGAGTCTCTCTGCGATTCTGCCACGTTAGTAAATTTTAAATTTTATATTATGCCCTGGTCGAAAAGTTCAATTTATAGAAGGAAATTTGTATGAAATTTGACTTCTATTGCCCTCTCAAGAGTTCGAGTTATGTAGAACTTCGAGTTATGGAAGGAAATTTGTATGAAATTTGATTTCTGAACGCTATTGCCAATTCAAAAGTTCGATAGATCACAAGATCAAAAGATTTAAAAAGTTATGGAGATCTTCGAGTTGTAGAAGTTTGAGTTATGGAAGTTCCACTGTATATTTGAGTATAACCTCGCTCTTTCACTCACACATACAATAATTTGTTTGATATGTGTGTGGTTTATCATAGTTGCTGTAATTTCATTGCTACAATTGATTGTTTTCAATGCCTCATTGATACTGTTGTGGTAACTGCACGGAACAGTGTGTCAGCAATAATAAAAATGGAAATTTTTTAAGAAAAAATTTAAAATAAAAAAAAAAATAAAATACTGAAGGCTAGTGGTATTGATTAAAAATTATTTTAATAATGTTTAGTAAATCAACTATTTAAAAATATCAACATTTGCGGTTCTGCAAGAAATTTAATGTTCGGTATTACTGGTAGTCTTTGACCTTAAGTGCTGGAATTTAAATGGCACTTGGGCATCACTGGAGAGATTATGAAGCAAACATTTTTATTAAGGGGTTACATGGTTTTTGTCAGGTAAAAAATGGCCTATTTCTATTTCTATTATTTTTATTTCTATGTAAAAAATTATTTATTTCATTCAAACTTTTTTCTGTGTTATAGATACATATTTAAAGAATAATTTCTTAAATAAAAATAATTAAAACTCCTCCATTGTGACGTCATTTCCGGTAACCCCTCGGAAAAAAGGTGCGTCAGCATAACTCCTGACAGGATCATCCAAAATGAGAAAACAAAAAAAAACGTGTTTTAGACAAGATCGTAAACTCGTTCTTGAACGAAGGAAAGACAAAAAAAGTATAAATTGAAATTGAATTGGCTTGACATTTCGTTTTTTTTTTTGTTTAATATGTAGTTGTTATTGAAAAAAAAACAATCCTTCGTTCAAGCACGAGTAAATTGTATCTCGAACAGCTGTGCAAAATTTCATCAAGATCGGTTGAGTACTTTTCGAGAAAATTTGACAGCCGACTTTGAAAACACGGTTCCGAGAAAAACGCGTTCAAAGTTTTGAGTAACAATAAAACCTGACTTGGAGTGCACACCTCCCAAACGCTGTATCGCCGAAACTATTATTCGGATCGACTTTAGGATAATATTCTTGAGATGTTGTATAAATTAATAAGTCAAAAAACCAAAAATTGATTTTTTGGAACCCACGAAACCCATGTAACCCCTTAATTAATATTCTTCAGTTTTGAAAAAACATGTTTCAATTATATGTTTTCTGTCCGAAATGATCTGTTTTGGAAATCTTAGTAAGTAAATTGTATCCATTCAAATAATTTTTAATTTTTACCTAAATTACAAATTTAAACAACGTTGGCCCACTGTGCGCCACTGACATTCTAAAATCCAACAGCATTGAATACAATACCACCAAAGCGCGGAGACACAATCAAACACACACAACTTTGTACCAGCAAACAATTGTTTTAACTGCAGTAATAGAAGTAACAAAAGCTAAAACTACAGTAGCGCTGAGATAATAGCAGAAGGTTAAAACATCAAATTGTGTCATGGTCGCCAACAGCGGAGAATTTGCACCGCGAACGCATACAGACACAAAACAATGGCAGTTTTCTATGCGTGAAGCCATAGAACATCGATAGCAACCAGAATAAATAAATAAATCGGAAGCGATGTACAAGTAATAGTCCATGTCAAAAGCAACAAAACGCGCAAACAATAGTCATGGAACCAATACCCATAATGACCATGTCGCGGCAGCCATAACAATAGCGGCATGCAAAGATATATGGTACCGTTATACAATGGCGATATTTAGTAGCGGCGGTAGACGATAAACGTTGTGTGGGTTGCGTGGGCGGGTGGTTGGTTGGGGCGTGGCAGAAAACTAACGCGCTCGCATTGAAAGCGCTGCCTCCGAGTTTATTGTTGTTATTGTCGCGCATCAAAATCATTTGACTCTGTCAACACGCCGGATGCTACAACAACAATTTTGCTTTTTTTCTATTTTTTCCACAACGCTTTAAATACATTTTAATGATTTCGCAACGGTTTTTTTTATGTTTTTTAACAATATTGATAAAGTATTTTTTTTTAGTTTCCATAATGTTATGGTCGATTAAAATTCATATTCCATGACCGTCGACGGTGATGGGTTTTCGTCTTATTTATGCTGAAAACAATATTAATAATATTTTTTATGGTTTACTCTGTTTTTCAATAGCAATTTGCGTTCGAAATTTATTTATATGCGCGTCTGCATCTATTATTTATTTGTGTACTTATTATAACTGTACTTAAAAACTATGAATTTTTTCAGTTTTCATCATAAAATGGTTGTCAAATGTGACTTTTAACTCGCTTTAACGGTTTTTACTGGCAAAAATTGGTTTAAGCTTATGCAAACTTTTATTTAATTTGAAATATTATATTAAAATTGGTACTTTATTTTGAAGCTCCCATTCACACATTTCTTTCTTTAAAACCTCGAATATAAAATTTTCAGTGCAATCAAATTTTGAAACGTTCTAAAGCGTAATTTAACTACAGATGTTGACAAAAGCGAAAACATTTTCTTGTATTGCCTTTGATTTCTACTTCAATTCCAGTTGTGATCAGACAGTATATATCGAATATGGCAACTGCGTTCCTTCCACAAGCTTTGTTTCAAAGTTTTTGTTTTCCATTTAAACTCCCAGATTTTTTGTTTGTCTCAAATATCTTATTGATTTTCAACATAAATACTATTTATAACTAGCAGACCCTGCCATGCTGCTTTTGTGGCTAAGGTATACATTAAATTAGTAAATCTTTCAATGCAGAGAAAAAATTCTCACGCATAAAGACGAAAACGTCATAGCCGATAAATTTTAAAATGATTGATAGACATTATTGTAGATCTGTGTTAAGCGTAAATCATCATAATTTGTAAAACTTTGATTTTTTTATTCGAATATTGGAGAAAGTAACAAATGACCAAATTCCATAGTTGGCTTTGGTGACGATATTGATTACCTTCTTCACAGCAAGTCTTGTTCTTTTGCATAGTTTGATGTGCATTTATGTTACGCAGCATGATGACAACTCACACTACTCTTATTGGCAGTGAGTGGGGATAGTCCAGCAATTTAAAATAGTATGTGGGATAATTGAATACGTCATCCTGGTTTGTAGCTGTGCCAACTCTCTTTTAACGAAATTCTAAATTGTCGCATTAAGATCAAAGAGATCCTTGTTTTTTTACCACCAATATAGGTCATTCAATCAGCCATTTATGTTTATTATTATATTATGGTTTCATATCAGGAAAAAACACGATAAATAAGCTCCTCTTTCGAGGCCATGAAGTGACAGAAACTCGTTAAAAATGTTATTAATCCATCGAGGTGTCAACTGCGTCGCTACCATTTTCAACTATTTCTACAATCGCAGTATGATATTGTTGGAAAAACACTCGTATGTTATTTGTTAATTGCCGATTCCTTATGTGTCGCCACAAATTAGATGATTTTAGGAATGTGATTAGTAGGAATAGTCTGGCGAAAATCACCTGCCAACAGAATCATGGCTTCACCAAAAAGTATTTTCGTTGTCGCGTAAATCTTTTAAAGTTCTGTGCAGTACCTCCAGCGACTTGAATATCTGGAAAATCTTCTTTATAGCTCTTTTTTTTTGGCGATTTTGCCGACTGGTGTTTCGTTGATTTGCAATTTAGGAGTAATTTCAAGGCCGAATTGCCGTTTTCTGCCTACTAACAGGTGCCAAGTTGCCCATATTCCCATTATAACTGGGCGTTGAGTGAAATCGGTTCAGGAATTACCTCAATCCTCATGTCCTATATATGCTGATTTTCGTTATTCTATTGGACTTTATTTCAAATTGTGTGTAATAAAATTACATCAATAAATTGCGAGAGTATAAAATGTTCGTTAAAACGTTAACAAAGCAACAATGACAACTTTCAAAATATTATTTTTTGTTTTGTTTTTTTTTTTTTTATAATTTTCTTGTCAATTCAAAAAAAATCATCTTCTTGTTATCTTCCTCACAATTTTTCGATATATTCTTACTTTCTAATCCTTCCCTGGCCTTCCAATAATATTTCAAAACTAAAATTAGCCAGATCGGTTTGGCCCTTCTTGACTTTTTTCGAGACTAACGACACAAATTGTTTGCATGGGTGATTAGAAAATTGTGGATTTAAGACTTTTTCAGGCAATTTTTCTACTTTTTCTCTCCGTAAGAACCATACCGGTACCTCTAAAAACATTATAAACAAAGAATTTGCGAAATCGGTTTAGCAGTTCTCGAGTTATGCGCTTAGCAACACATTTTGCGATTCATTTTTATATTATAGACTAGATTCTCAATGCCATATATACGAGGGCTGCTATATATATTTCTGGCCTAATAATGCAAATAGGAATATTTATCAACGAAAATGGTTTTATTGTTTTTCAAAATATTCTCCATCAAGATTTATACACTTTTGCATGCGCTCAAACCAATTTTCGAAGCACTTTTTTTGAGCGATTGTCAAATTGTGCGGGATCCAACGAGAACAAACCTTTTTTACGGCCAGGTGTTCTTGCAATATCGAATGTCTGCTGGTGGGAGAAATGCATAGGCATACATCTATCTGAAGGTATGTTACATGACGGTCTTGCATTATCAGTTCACGTACGGCATCGATGTTTTCTGGCACAAATTAAATGACAGAACGTTCTGAGTGATGTTATGCTAAAAAATGTCAAACTTTCCAATGGAAATGTCAGATTGCATCTGGCAACACTTAGTGTTGTCTAGGCCAGAAAAATATATAGCAGCCCTCGTATTAACTATAAGGTAACCCAGTCTTGCGGATCGCTTAGTCGTAAACAGGCTCGCGGTTGGATCTAAGTTAACTTAACGAACCTTAAGACCATAATCTACTTGGCTAAATAATACCGAAATTGCTGTTTCGATTTGCGATTCTACATTGTAGGAAACTATTATTCTGAACGATAAATATTTAATGAATCTCAATTAAGATAAAGTTTCGAATACAGACTTTTGCCTGAATCATATAGAGGCCACTCAAATATTATAAAAACATTCAGAAGAGCAATCTGTTACTATTAACATCGGTGGCAATGTATTATTAAATGCCTAAAACGGGATCACCGAAATATAAAGTATACAGAGAAAGGCATAAAACTCTCTCAAACTATTAAAAGAAAGTACAACAACAAATGAAGTGAACATCACATTAGACGATGGACCACTTATTTGAAGCCACTTTCGGTACACATACCAATACTTATATTAGATCACAATCAAAGAAGATAAAAAATTGCTTCTAAAAGGTAGTAAAAACATTCCATGCGGGGGATCGGTTACCGCAACGTTCAGAACACAAACAAATTGAACAATGAAATGCTTAATCTCAGACAGCAGTTTTTTAAAAAAATATATATTGTGGACCAATAAGGGTCTTTTTCTCAATCATTAGAAGGTCACTGTCCTGGTACAGTTCTTTTAAGAAGTTGAGAATATTTCAAAGCAGAGATTAAGACATAGGTTATCGGTACAAATTTTATATTTTGGTATCCTCCATAGATTACCAGAACGTTAAATCCATATTAATGAATTCTTGTCGGACAGTGGGAAGCATGGTTCATGCTAAGGCTTGTTGAAAAGAATGTCTTTATCGAGAGAAGTGGTCAATAAATGGAGTACAAATAGTCTAAAACAAGTAAGAAAGGATTAAGTTCGGGTGTAACCGAACATTTTATACTCTCGCAATTTATTTATTTAATTTTTTAATATATTATAACACACAATTTGACTCACATATTCGGCAAGATATCTGAATTTTTACTCAAGTTACGGCTTACGCAGATGGACGGACGGACGGACGGACGGAAAGACTCTCGTAGCAACTTTGTTGCGAGAGTATAAAAATAAAATTTAGTCTTAGCACTAGGCTAGGTCTCAAAAATTTTCGAAAAAAAAAATCACAATTTGTTTGATCTAACGATAAGCTATATTTGACATGCTTATTGTTAGATCAAACAAATTATGATTTTTTTTTGTATGAAATGAAATTTAATAAAAAATTTTTTTAGTATGAAATTTAATAAAAACAAAATTTTGGGAAAAAATCACAGAGACTTTGGGTCTAAAACCAGTGAAGAAATAATATTTTTTGTAAAATTTTAAAGGAGGAGCAATAACTTGCTATATAATATGAAAATGTGAAGCCGTACTTCTAAATAACACACAGCATTTTAACCTACAGAAGAAACACATCCATTCACACGAGTGTGCACGCACAAATCAATGGAGCATTTAATTAGTTTAAGTAACTGCCAGGCATAAAAAACCAGCAACGATGGAATTTTCGCTCCCCCAAAGCACGCATTAAGAACTATAAAATATTTTTTTATGAAGCAAACAAAATCAAGTTTCCAATGAGCAGCAACAACAACAACAATGTATTTACAGCGTTACCAAATGAAATTTTACAAATCATGCTCGTGTATTGTATGCGGCTGTGGGAGTGTGTGCGTCTCATAATGATGAGTGCGTTGGCGCGTTTGTACAGGCGGCGGCGTCCTTACTTTTGTTCCACAACAAGGACAACAAAACAAAACAGAAAATTAAACAACAGCACAGCAACAATAACAACAACAACAATGCAACAAAAGCCACAAAAACCGCAAAACGAACTGAAAAATCTTTGGAAATGATGACTGCGGTGGCGCTGCCGCTACCGCTGCCTCCGCTGATGCTGTTGCGGATACGGATGCCGGCTGATTGGCTGGTAAACGAATGAATGAGCGCGCGAACGAAGAGTGACGCCGTGCCAGTTGGCGGCGATGGCGGTGGCGGCGTAGGCTGGTATTTACCGCAAAACGCAAAAACACGCGATTGTTTATGTTGGATGGCATGGAGCGCAGCGGATGGTGGCGGAGAGCGTGGTTAAAAAGTTGGCCAAACAAACAAAGACAATGGGAATTGTGTTAATACACTCGGTTGATTTTGATGCAAAGTTCCGTTATGTTGTACGACCGCTTGCCGCTGCGCTTTGTCGCACGTTTTGTGGGTGTTTACGCTCATGCCGCCCCACAAATCATCGTAAAAATTTTGCGTTTTCGAACAAATGGCATTGATGGGGCATTCAAACACATACACATACATACTTAAATACCAAAATGAAGTGAATATCTAATGTTGTTTATAATTGGCGTTTACAAATCACACAATCAGTATTATAAATATATGAAGCATACATTTGTGCGCGTACATTTAATGCTCGTTGTTTGGAGGAAACATCAAACATCATCTGTTGTGTAGGCGTCAAAGTTGAATACATATAACATACATATATATATATATGTATTTGTGAGTTTCTTACTGCTCAGCAACTTCCGCGTTTTCTCACATTAAAGCAAAGATTTTAATATCTCGGGTTTGCCTACCCACATCCATATGTACGTGGTATGCATGTAAGACTCCTCATACATTTATGTAGGCGTAAGCGTTTGTGATTGTCTGTTTCCGCGAAGCTCTCTTTCGTGAGGTTTACATGTTTGCTGCTTTTTATGCTATTTTGCTTGTGGGGAGACCCTTATACCGGTATTTTTATTTAACACGTGCATATGTTGCTTTCCAAATACTAGGGTTGTTCTTAATAAACGGACTAAAATTAGTATTTGAAATATTATGAGGAATAATGAAAGAGGGGAAGTAAAATAAAACAGTAAATGTAACGAAAAAGTAATAAAGAAATTCTTTTGTATCATAAAGAAAAAGCTGAAGTCAGGAAGTCTTTCTTAGTGCTTTCATATATCTAAAAACTAGCAGATGTGGAATGTTAAGTTGTAAGACAACCTTACGTTTATTAACAAAATAATTCATCAGCTCATCGATATTTGAAGCGTACTACTTCCAAATTTTCATTTAATGCTTAATTCTTACCGGGAGCGCCATCTGTCTATGTCGGTATGATAACATTGAATATCGTTAAAAAAAATTGTGATTAGAAACCTTCATCTAAGAAAACTATTTGTAGTTTTTTTGTGTACGAGACCTTCAGAGATCGCTTTCATGAAGTTCATTTGTCGAACTGACTGAAGCATTTTGAGAGAGATTATTGCTCAAAATTAATAGTTGTGTTGCATTTAGGAAATAGGGAAGCTACTTTGTGACTTATTTTGAAAAAATTACTTGACTTTCTTTCCTTATTGCGATCGTCCTGTCGCCTGACCACATTACCGGGATCTACAAATATTTTTTCAAATGAAGCATTAAGAATGTTCGAAAATATACTTCCAAAAATATTTTATTTTGCCATGATTTAAAAGGCAGAGTATAATAGTTTTGTTCACATAACGGTTGTTTGTGAGTCATAAAACTAAACGAGTTAGATATAGGATTATATATACCAGGTTGACGAGGAAAGTTCAAATCCCGATGTCTGTCTGTCCGTCCGTCTTTCTGTCCGTCCGTGCAAGCTGTAACTTGAGTAAAAATTGAGATATTGAATTGAGATAATCGGACCACTGCCACGCTTACAAAGTGGCAATAACCGAAACACACATAAAGTGTCATACCTAAGCCACAAATAAAGCTATGAAAGTAATATTTGTTATGAAGGATCACTCTTTGAAGGGGCATATTTGGATGTAATTTTTTTGGGGAAGTGGGCGTGGCTTTCTGTACATATCTTGTAAACTATTAAAGCTATATCAACCAAACTCTCAGAAGTCATTTTGTTCAGGCATTTCCTTATACAGTCCAAAAAGGAAATCGGCTTATAACCACGCCTACCTTCAATTCAAAAGTTATGTTGAAAACTATTAAAAATGATTTAATTCAGTAAAGAAACCCACCAGAAACCTTAAATTGCATTATAAAGAAAGAATTGTATTGGATTCATTAAAGGCATTAAACTCACCTTGTATATTTCCACTTTCAAATTATATGTATTTTTTGTGTATAGTCTGTGGTCTATGATTAACGGAATTCGCTTTATAACTTCTTAAATAATTGCCAGTACCAGTATTTGCAAGAACAAAAAATCCTATACATTTTAATTAGTAATGTATTACCGACCTTTTCCACTGTCTTCATTACAAAGCCTATTTTAAAAGCATCCCCTGCTCAAAATTCTAATTTCTTTTTCTAAAATCGCCCTCCATGCAAATCAGCATACACGTGCACTTGTCAAACATCCGGTTAGTCCCTACAATTTACTGTAGTACCACCTCTCTATCTATTGTTGTTGTTGTCCTGCCTATTGGTACCTACTTTTCCTATGTTCGCATTTTATGTGTGTCATTGCTTGGCGCTTACAAACATCGTCGGGCGTTCATTGCAACCGCGTTTACACCCCTCTGATACTCAACGTATACACAGCCACACAATTGCTAACTGCCAGCTGGCAGTGACGCCCACGCATTCAAGCACCATACTATTATCTACTACTACTGTATACAGTTAGCAGCAAGTGCCACTTCGATAATTGTATGTTTGTTGCTATTGTTGTTGTTGTTATTGTTATTGCTATTGTGTGATAGTCGATGATGTTGTCGTTGGCGTTCAACGTTCAGCGTTGATAATGATAATTATGATAGCGTGTCAGTTTTGAATGCGCGATGCTGGAAAGTAGCTCTCCAAGCAGGAGGGCAAGAATGGACAAAAGCTATGCCAGGCTAATAAGGGCATTGACGTTTGCGCAGATTTTGTATTTGCGGGGAAATTAAGTGGGGGCTATTGAAGTGATTTGTTGGGAAATATTTATAAATAGAGGTGTGTGTATATGTGTGATTGTATGTGCTTTCTAAAAAGATTTTTTTTTAAGAAAATCAAGAATTATTTGCTAAATTTATATCATTTATTTATGTTTGATGTTTTCAGTTGATTTAAAAATATCTAAAGAAATTACTTTCATATTCATATTTAAATATCCACGAGACTTATATATTTATATTTATATATAATTACAAGGTAGAGTTCAATATAATTTATTCAGAAGAGTTTTGATAAAAATATTATTTTAGAGGGAGTAGACTAAAGAAAATTTGTCAGTACCTAAATGCTGAAATCGCTGAATTACAAGACACGTACTCACTTCTACATACTTTTATCGATCTTAGACTCAAGAATCACGCACATATTTGTATCCAGCAAGCACAAATGGCAAAAAGGAAAGTGTTAGAAAAAGCGTAAGATATATTTAAAATATATTGCCATCTGTTAGAATAAGAAATTTACACACTTTAATCCTTTCAACGCCGTAAATGTCTGTAATTTATGTGCACTTGTGCGCTGAGAAAAAGATGATTTTGAAAGACTACAAAAGATGTGAGGTTTTTTATGCAAACGCCCACGGACATAGCAACTAAGCGCAGCAGAGGGCAAAGACTTCCAAACACACACATACATACATATATGAGTCTGTATTTTTAATCTGATGCTGCTGAAGTGAGTAGGTAAGGAACATAGAGCAATTACATATGAGTTTGTAGATAAAAAAGTACATAAAAACCACAAATTTACATATAAACTTCTATACGTATATACATACCCACATCTCTATGTCTGCATATGCATATTCCACTTTTACAAGCCAGTGAATGTATGCACTTTACTAATCCGCCATGGATTACCTAGAAGACTTTAAGGTATGCATGCACATATAAGCAGGCACCTAACACCTGCATTTATATAAATGCCATATATGTATTTGAGAGAGAGAGACTTAGATCACACACGCTCATGAGTAGTAGAGGGTCTACCTAGCCTCTTTATGTAGTCGCTTTATAGATGTCTGTGTTGCCAGCGCGTCGATAAGCTCAACAAAAGCCTCCGGTGTCTGGGCGACAAATGTGAGTGGCAAAAGTTATGACTGTGGCAAGCAGTTAATGATGAGATAAAACAACAAAAACACTCATATCTTTTCGTTTCATAAGAAGTGGCTGCAACAATGCTGTTGGTCGGCGTTTAAGAACTTATGCAGCAACTGAACTTTTCTACACCAAAGTGCATACAATTGCAAATAATGAAGTCAACACTGCTGTTCTGCTCTGTTAAAGGCATTTTGCTTTTTTTACATTTCAACACACATTCGACTCACCATTTATATTAAAAAAAAATAATAATATATAGAAAAATATTGGTGGAACAGTTTGTGGCAGAAGTATCATATTTATAATTTAATTATTATTTTTGATAAAAAAAAATTCACTCTATAAGACGTAAGAGACCATAACTTCACTCACCAAAATACATTATATCCAAGATTATAAGCTCACTTAATATCTGAGACTATTTCACATATTAACCGATAATGCGGAGTAAAGCCGAATTTTTTAAAAAACTAGAATAAGGTATATGGGAGCTAGGAGAAGTTTTAATTTTTGAACAAAGACATACTTTTAGAAGAAAAAAAGTCCTCTGAATTACATTAAAATATCTGAGGTATTTACCGATATTTTCGGTAAACAATTACCTTAGCCACTCAGTTCATCATGTTCACTATCCGGGGCCTTGAAAAGTTATAGTCCGATTTCGGCAATTTTTTTACAAGTACTGTCACAGATTATGTACAGTATTTGTGCCAAGTTTTTTCCGCTATCTTCATTGGTTCCTTTGTATATATTATTAAGTGAAGGAATGAAATGGAATTCAAAATTGAATTTGATATGTGTTATCAGGGTGTCAAGAAAATATTATGAACCGGATTATTTGAAATTGGTCGAGTAGTTCCTGAGATATGGATTTTGACACATAAGTGGTCGACGCCACACAAAAATGATCCTATGATCCTCTGTTCCAAACTTTATTTGTGGCTTAGTTATGACACTTTATAGGTTTTCAGTTTTCGTCGTTTTGCGGGCGTGGCAGTAGACCGATTACACACATTCTCAATACCAAACTTCTCAGGGTGCCAAGTGTATGTGTACCAAGCTTCATTAAGATATCTCAATTTTTAATCAAATTATAGCTTGCACGAACAGACGGACAGACATCCGGATTTCGAATCCACTCGTCATCCTGATAATTTATATATATATAACCCCATATCTAACTCTTTCATTTCTTGGTGACACAAACAACCGTTATGTGAACAAAACTATAATACTCTGTGCAACATGTTGCGAGAGTATAAAAAAGGTTTTGAAAATAGTGAGATTTCGCGCCAGAAATATAAATTTACAGGTGTATGCAGTACAGGGTGTATGAATAATTTCTGTCGAAGTCACTTTCTTAATCAAATATGGTCACCAAATCCCACGAAGTACTATATCTCGTTTCGGTGTAAATCTTTTCGTGGTAATTATCCCTAAGGATACCTCTAAAGCCCTTTTAGACAAGTTTCGATGACAATATAAAACAAATTTTTTTTTTTGAGAATTAATATAGAAGTTGCGCTTGAGAGTATTTGAAATTCATACTTAGCAAAGTTTTTTTTGTAGTTTTCACACTCCTACATTCCCTATTTATTTTCCATATTTATAACAAACGCTTAAAGTTTTGATTTTAAAATTTTTTAAAATTTTTTCGAGCTTAATAAATTTTAGACTCTTGCCTTTGCCATTTCAATGTACAGCAATTGAATCCATTCCCATTTTTTCCACATACCAATTGCTCCTCTTTATGAAATATGGCAACACAACCACACAGAAGCAAAAAATGGGTTCATGTAACACTTTTTCAAGTGCAAAACAATTTAAAGTGAATCTCACCAATGGACGCACATGAGGCCACAGTGCAATTTGATCGACCCTTACCTTATCTGCTTGTCGACAAGCAATCTCGTTGTGAGTGGCCAAATGTGAATGCGAAATGGTTTTTGTCTGTTAACCACACATTTCGCAATTTATATTTTCACATTTATAGATATTTTACATTTTTAACAGCGCCACCGCCACCTTTTCTCGCTACCCTTTCTCCTAACTTCACAGCTTCCCTCCGCATATTTGGCAGCACTTGCGGCCACATTCTCTCTTCTGTGTGTGTGTGTTTGTGAAAAATGTATTTTTGCTATTTTTATCTTTGTTTGTCATGCTCTTCACTCCCCTTTCGCCATTTACCAGCGCAAATATCTTATGAAGTGTTTATTTAAATATTTTATAAATTTTTCATTCGTGCGCATTTATTTTGTACATAATTTTTCACACATTCCCGTCACTGAATACAGACAGCCACACCAGCAATAATTCCAATAAAACACCACACAAACACACAGACACGTTCTATGGCATTCAAGCAAGCATCAGCGTGTGTGGCAGCAGCAATAAGTGTTGCGGGTGCTGGTGGCGCCACTGATGCCATGCTGAAAGTAGCCGAAACCCATGCTACCCTATGGATACATGCTTGCATGTGTATGTGTGTGTGGTTGAGTGCGCATAAGTAAGTGGCAACAAGGTCGCTGAAGCACCACGACTCCAAATAGCTCCGTGTCGTTGCGATTTACCGTCACTTGTCTCTACATGTGTGTGTGTGTGTGTGTGCGTGCAACGGTGATGCGCAAATTTTACTGCCCCCTCAATATGCCAAACTGTAGATCCTTGCCGGACTGCTATTTCCAGCGGCTGTCCAACACTCAACCAACTGCCAGAGCAGATATATATGTATATATCTGTGTGTGTGTCTTCTTTGGAAGAGTGCATAAAAATTTCACATGCTACATCAATTTTTTACGCTCACTCACATACAGCTCCGTACAAATGTGTATGTAAATGACTGAATGATTGCTCATACACTCTCACACATATATATACATATGTATATGCAGATTTATAGCTACAACAGCGAGTTCGCAGTGTACCAATTGCGCTTATTCCTCCTCTCTCTCTGTAATCCCCCTTAGCTACGTTGTGCTCCTCTTGTCAAGTAAAATACGCATTCAAATTAAGGGAAAACGCAATATTTTGTAATATAAATGAAAATGTATTCATTGCCATTTTTTCGCTTGAATTGCTTGAGGTGACTGAAGCACATTCTAGGAATATATGCTGTGAGCATGTGAGGGGACTGTGGTCGGCGAGTGAGCGATGGCTCTGGGCTGTCAACGCCTCTGGTAACTACCGTGTGTGGGGTGAATGATGTTGTTACATATACGCATAAAGCGTATAAGGTTGTGTGAAAGGGTAATGGTTTAAAAATTTAATCGGTTTGTTATCGTTGGTTTTTTACTTTTCGAATTAAATAAGAATAGATTATAGAAACACGGTTTTTTTTTGTTAAAGCCAGAGGTCAATGACTGAAGATATCTAAAATTATTCATGACTACCTATATAATTAAACTTCAGTCATATAAAATTTCAAATATTAAACTCGAAAATCAAGCCAATTGCAAAAGTCAACCCTAGTCAAACTTCTTTAACTCAATTGCATCAATTTCGCTACTAAAAACGCACTCACCTTCACTGAAGTAGTACTTTAATATCCGTAGTTAATACTTTAGTCATTTGCTTATCACTCTGTCCAAAAACAATTACCTAATTTATGTGCTGTAAAATGAATTTGACTACTCATCTGAAATTACTCATACGCCACGTACATCAATCTTTAATCTCACTTACATAACCCTGAAGTTTCTTTATTTCTTGCTTTGATGAATCACCGCTTCCTACGGTGAAATTTGTTAACTTGCAGTGATTAAGGAAGCATTTTACCGACAGACTTATGCATAATTTGTTATTGTTAGAAAACACAAACAAAATTATATAGATTTACAAGATGTTATAGTAAAAGTAACACGAAATTGAGTCACACACATACCTAAAGTTATGTTTTCATGCAGAGTTATATAAAGTTATTAAAGCTTTATAATAACGAAAAAAATTGTAATAAAAACATATATACTTTTTTCAATGTATTATCGATTACAACTTAACCTGTCAAAAATACCGCAAAAATGCAGTGAAAATTATATCTTTTTTCCACTGGAGCCACCAACAATATTTATGGCTGTTAAGGAAGCCCCTTCCCTTAATTACAACGCACTCTTTATGAAAGCTACATATTGCAGCATACAATATTAGTCAGTTGTCAGTCAGTTGTCACTACACAATTTTCATACTTGGTTCTCGAAAGTGCAAAGAGCATAGAATGATCATTGAGCCTTTTTCATATTTTTGCATACCAATTTCACTTTATCTGTTAAATTTCAACTTTTATCAATACAATTTTAAATAAAACGAGTTGTAATTCGTAATGTTGAGTTGTTTCGTAAATAAAGTTGAGTTGTTTGAGTTTCAACTCAACTAAGTCGGCATATTTATCATAATAGGTACGAGGGCTGCTATATATATTTCTGGCCTAATAATGAAAATAGGAATATTTATCAACGAAAATGGTTTTATTGTTTTTCAAAATATTCTCCATCAAATGGTGGGAGAAATGCATAGGCATGCCTCTAACTGAAGGTATGTTACATGACGGTCTTGCATTATCAGTTCACGTACGGCATCGATGTTTTCTGGCACAACAGCTGTTTTTGGACGACCTTCACGGAATTCGTCTTTGAGCGAGCGTCGGCCACGATTGAATTCGTTGTACCGGTTTTTCACACTGCTATAGGATGGTGCTTCATAGCCATACAAAGATTTTAGTTCATCGATGCACTCTTGTCGCGATAATCCATGTCGAAAGTTGTGAAAAATGGTCGCACGAAAATGTTCACAAGTTAATTCCATTTTTTGGCCGAGATGAATGTTTTAATTCCCTGTAAATAAAACAATTCACGATTAAATGACAAAACGTTCTGAGTGATGTTATGCTAAAAAATGTCAAACTTGCACCTGGAGTGCACCTTGTCAGATTGCACCTGGCAACACTTAGTGTTGCCTAGACCAGAAATATATATAGCAGCCCTTGTATAAAAACTTTGTTAAATTCTTTGTTTAGAGCTGAATTCAAAAATGTACCAGAACGAATATTCTTTCATTTCCATCATTCATTTATAATTTTACAACTCAATCAATAAAGGCAGTAAATTTAATTATGCCATCTCTTTGACATCTATAAACAAGTTTTTTTAAAAACGTTAGAGAGATTTTATTTATGTAAATCAAATCCGGAAAGGGAAGAAAGAACTTAGAAATATCTATACTCCAGTGCCATCTATAGTGTAAATTTAAGAGTTGTTTTCTGATAATCAATAATTTTATTTTGAATTGGCGATCTTGAGTTCAGAGATACTAAGATTGTTTTTAAGAAAATTTAAAAAGTATACAAGTCGTTTGCCTTCTATGCTTTTCCATTGTAAAAGCAAAGTGTTATCGATAACTCTAGAGCATATATGACTTTACATGTGACTGCAGGTTCGAAGGTAGCGACAACAATTATTAATGACCACACTAAAGTTTTATGGAATAACTGTGCTATATACGTGCATATAGCTATATATACTGTAGTTGTTATACTCCTATTTGTATGGTGCATCTTCGTTAAGTTGCCCCTTTCAGTTCACATTACACTAGCACAACTTTCCAGGTGAAATCAAGGATAAACGTAAGTGACAAAGTTTTTAATTTAAAAAGTTAATACGTGCGCTAAAATTAAAGTGGAAATTATTTCACAGGAAGACAGCAAGTAAACTTACACTTACATAGTATTTGTGTTGCTACATATTTACGCGCAGAAGGCTGATGGCTAAATACTCTTATATGTACAAGTTTATATGTGTGATGGAATGAACAATTTAATTGGAAAGTATTTGGCCTTGAAAGTATATAGTGCAGGTAAGAGACATGATACAATAATTTTATGAGGAATTTTCAGTTTAAAGTTGTTGAAAGGTAACGCGTTTGTTCAGGAACTTGAAATGCTGAGAGAGTAGGAATATTTCACTCGAAGACTTTCGCTTATTTTTGTGTGTCTTTTCATTTTTTCATTAATTAATATTACTGAAATATTTTTTCGAAATATTTTTCCCTTAAAAAATTCTGAGAATGAGTGAGCCGCGACGTGACGCAAACATGTTCATATTTATAATTTCCTAAATAAATTCAATTATTGAAATACAACAAAGGTGTCCCAAATAAAGACCCAAAAATACATAATCAATGCTTGAATGACCTTCTAAGGAACCGACAACAAATGAAGCTAAACATAGAATTATGGGAAAAAAGTCCGTAAAATGCATGAAAAATAAGCGAAACAAAAGCTTTCCAAAACCGTTATGCGAATGCAAGTATGAGTGCGAAAACAAGTCTAGGCAATCCATCAAAAAATGCGATTTTTGATTTCCGCACAGCAGCCACAACAACACAATGCACAAAGAGATGAACACCGCTGCCTTGGCCAGAAAACAACGGTAAAAGCCGCAAGCAAACAAATATCGAAATATGCAAAGTGAAGGCAAACAAAAGGCACAAAACAAAGACGGCAACGACGATGCGTCCTTAGGCGTAATGGCAGAGACCAAGAGTGGAGGGTGGCGAAAAATCATTGTGCGAAAAATAGGCTGTTGAAATAACTGTAATAAAAACAGGTGCATATTGTTAGTATGCTGGAGCGTATGTTCACCGACAAGTCGTCGTCTCGTCGACGCCGTGTGCTCGAATGTGAGACGCCGCTGTTGCTGCCGGCATTTGAGGTAAAAATATGTATATGTTTATTAAAGCGCAGAAGGGAAAGAAAGCTGTTGAAATATGGCGACATTTTTGCATTCCATCATTGGCAGGCAATGCGAGTGTGTTTGCGTGTGAGCGGTGCACTAGAATTGCCAACTCGGCACGTTCACTGCTTGGCGCGCGTCTCAAATGGGCCACTAAAGCGCGTCTTTTCGTCAAGTCTCGTTCACTGCGTCTTTCAATCACTCTCGCTTTGGCAATAGCGACAAACCCGCTCCCCTCCTCTCCTCATAACTGCTTTATGGTTTCAAATTTCAAATAACAAATATTGTCGCCATATCTGTAGCCTCATCTATGCACCGTCGCTGGTAGTGGTATATACTCCAGTGTATGTGTGTGCCTGTGTCTGAGTATTCGTCTGTTTGCTGTCAGTTGTTTACCAGCAACATTGGCGGCTTCCAGCTGCTGCCTGTCGCGTTGACAAACATTGACTGACGACACGAACGTTGCCTTTAACTGGCTTATGGGGAATGTGATTGGCTTTACCTTGTATTGGCTTTGACTTTCATCTTTGGCAGCCAAAAACGCCTGCAAGGGAAGCAAGCGTAGCTGGAACAAAAAAAAAAAACAGCGGTTCACTAACAAACTGCGTTGACGTGTCAATATTAGCCAGAAGCGCATACAATTTCGGGATTTATGTTCCTCGGTACCTATACAAAGTGTTGTTTTGTGTGTCATTTCTAAGAATTTATTGCTTGCGCAGAGTTTGGGTAAACTGCGAAGATATGCAAGTGGCAAATTTAAATTTTTGGATGATTTTTTTTTTTTTGGGAATATGAAAAATTCAGAAGTGCTAACATTGCTTGTAATTATCTGAGCTAAAATATAGTGAGATAGAGAAATTACATTTCAGTTCGGCTAAACCAGTTTTGGCCTCAAAGACGAAGTCACAATTACTATATTTGAAAGGAAAGAACTCTAAGAAAATTATCTAAACTCAAATAATAGTAGAATATGAAAGTCAAAAAGGTATTCCTCTAGATATATATTTATTTTTTAACATTTAAATATGGAATAATAATTTTGAAGAAAACTTAAAATTTAAAAAATATGAATTCTGGGAAAAAATCCTCTTTCTATATATTACATTTAAATGCTTATTGCCATGCCAAACTATGTAACTCCTGAGCGGCTTTAGCATGTTATAGTCAACAAGGTAGTGTCAAGATGCTAACCTGCTGTGAAAAATATTTCTACTAGCTAAGGACAACTACCTCTTTACAGACATAAAAACGCAGCTATTCCGGCAGTACTATATGTACTTTTGTTACTGTCCAACCCTATATGCTCGAAGTTGTTTAAGAAATCCACTGCCAGCAGGTGAGAGACACAGCCAGAGTAACGTAAGATATTGCATGAACCTTATTCTAAGAAATTCGCGTCTTCTTAAATATATATAACTATATACATGGATATACGAATACGAGCAAATCTGCTTTATACTCATAATATGCACATAAATACAAGTGGAGCCCTCAGATGTGAGTGCTTATTGCAGTGGCTTATTACAAGATGTAAGAAATAATATTTTTCCGCTAGTAGCTGCGGTAGAACGGCATATGCGGTGAAAGTTATTGTGATACAATACCTATCATTTGTGGTTACACATTGTCACACACCTATGTGGATACACAGTAGCTCAACAAAATGGTTGTAAAATAAAATGAAATAAAATAAAATAAAATAAAATAAAATAAAATAAAATAAAATAAAATAAAATAAAATAAAATAAAATAAAATAAAATAATTCAAATAAACTGAGGATAATTTAATTATGTTAGGTTCGAATTTTTTTTAATATTTAACTGCTACTATTTTTTTTACCTTCAGTGTACCGCCACACTACAACAAGCATCTTTGCCTTCGAATACGTGGCAACTGCATTTCTTTAAAACGTGTACTGGCATTCGGCGTAAGAGGTTTTTTGGCAACATTTGGCTTCTTCAGTCGCTTGTACGCATACGCGATACCATGGACGCGCTCTTGGCACTGCCTTTGCCAGCAATAACACTTAAATGCGAGTTTGGCATATAGCGACAGTTTAAAAGTTGCTGCTTACAATAAAATACAAATTGTTCATGATACTTTGCCTATCCATAATCCGCGGAAGCAGAGGATTTGTAGACAGATGCAGGCATTTGTTAGGCACGAGAGGCAGACCTACACACTCGGCACTGACGTTTGTGGCAAATTGTGATAAAGGTGTTTTAACGGAAATGTCTGCCAAAAACAGTTACAAATGGCACTTAAGCTAAACGCATATGCGCGCCGCCGCTCGCCTTACCCACCCCTCCTCGACAAGATTGGCGTGGAAAAGTTTCGCCACTTAAACGCGTTTGTGTTTAGCGTGTGTGTGAGCGAAAATTCCGAATGCCTACACACTCACCGCTCTGAAGATACAGATCCGCATACTTCTATGATATATAACGCTTTAACAATTTGTCGTTTGGAAAGTTTTTTTCGCCAGCGCCGTGAAAGCTTTAATTTATTAGCGCGCGTCTATCTCAATTTAAAAATTGTTCTTACTCAAATTGCTTAGCGCGTGTTTCGTACGAAATTACCTCACCTAATTTCTTTATTTTCACTTTGTACGCTTTCTAGTGTATTGAATTTCATTTCAATTCCAAGTGTTTTTCTTGCGTTTTTTCGTCGTCGTTCGTTGTCGGCCGCCAGTGTGCAGGATATTGCATGCAGTCACCTGCTGCTCGCTTGTCTGTCTCTCTGTCTGTCTGTCTGATTGGTTGTCTTAGGCGCCATCAGCTCGTAGTCAATTTCAGCAGCTTCTTATGCTGCCTGCTGTAGTCCCCTAAAAATTTGTTTGTATACTCCTATTTTCCGCTTTGACTCATTTTCTTTCACAGCAAACAAAAAAAAAAACAAATAGGACTTGTCATTTTAATCCTTGTGAGTTTTCGAAATAAATCTTTAGGAAATTGAATTTGTTTCACTGCTGTTTCACAGCTAAAAAGAAAAACTTTTTAAACACAGATTTCTGTGGAATGAAATTGCTCATACTCATTGCTCAGGTGGAGCTGTATACCCATGTGATTGTGAGCAGTGTTTTTCTATCTTCTCGGTTCAGTTTAACTTTGCTATTTGGTATTATTTTTTTTGTTTAAAAAAACGCAGCAAAAGGCTTTAAAATTGCCTCACTGTATTTCTTCAGCTGCCAAAGCGGTGACCAAATTTTTAGGCAACCTCAGATTGGTAACATGATTTTGAAGTGTTCTTTGTTTTCAAAAAATTACGCCATGGCTTTGTTATGCAGTCGAGAATCAAATGAAATTATTAATGTGAAAATTCAAATTCAATTCCGAAATGTTCGTCATTCTGAAAAGTTCAATTTTCAAACCCGATTTTTTTTTTAATTTAAAAATTTTGAAATTTTTTTATTTCAGTTTCCATCATCTTACAACTTTGATATTGCGTATTCCAATATATTTTTTGTATGCAATCCCGAAATTTCAGGGACCAGAAATATAAAAATCCCAATACTGAAATTGTTTGATATTATCAGTTTCAAATTCCAAAATCTTGGAATTTCAAAATGGAGCGGCGCATTTAAATACATTGCATCCCTCTTTTTGCGTATCAAATAAATTAAAAACAACTAAGGAAGAGCTAATTTCGGGTGAAACTGAACATTTTATACTCTAGAAAATTATTTAGTAACACACAATTCGGCCCATATATTAGGCATGAAGTCAACTAGAATAACGAGAATCTTTATATATAGTATATAGGGGCTGGGGTAATTGCTAGAGCGCTTTTACTCAATTTCTACATCCACCTGCATCATAACCACGATTTTACGTGCACTTAATTTTTCTAAAATATTAACCATATATAGGTATAAAGTCCACCGTATTTTTGAAAATCCGAATATTGGGTTTATGGGGGCTACATGAAGATTTGACCCGATTTAGCCCAATTTTGGCACAGAGCCACACTATTGTAAGGAAAACATATTCGCTGAATTTCTTTTAAACATCTGTGAGATTTAATAATATTTTCGATAAAAGATTTGCCTCGAGCACTGAGGTCCACATGTACGGTATCTGGAGCCTGTAACCTTTTACAGTCCGATTTCAGTGATTTTAAGACTATCACCCGTCTACACTAGAAAAGCAATATTTGTGCAATGTTTTATTCAGATAACTCCACACTGGTGCCTCATTTATAGATTGCCAAGTGAACGAATCAGATGGACTTCAAAATTATGGTATATATTATAGTAAACGTGGTTGTGAATCGAATTTGCCCATTTTCGAACTATGCAATGGGGATGCAAAGAAAATGGTTCGAACCGAATTTCGTTGAAAATGGTCGACTAGTTTCTGAGATATGGTTTCTGACCACGTCCATTGGAAATAAAAATTTGAGTATAGCTCTTCTGTACCATTTATCATCGTACATTATTATTGAAATAAACATTCACGCAATGATTCTACAAGTACATATAATAACTTTTTATTTTCAACATTCATTAAAATGCTGCTAAACTGTGACTGCCTTTTTTAAAACACACGTTTTTGGGTCGCTGTAAATGCGAAATAAAATGAGCATATATTCGTTTAAAGTTATTTGTATACACTCCAGTTCTGTTATACATTATTATTTTTATTTTCGCAGCAAATGCTTTCACACAGAAAAACAACAAAGCCAAGTTCACTGAATTCCAGTTCGTTGACAGACGCTGCTCATTAGCGTATGACAGCATGCGGATGCTCTATGAGTGCACATATAGCATAAAATATTTAAATAAATATGAATATACACACATACATACACACAGAAGCTCATGTGATCATAATACAGCTTCAGCAAATGTTGCGAGTTACTCATACGCAGTGTACAGCCATTGAGAAATTTCGGGTTATTGTATGAATTGTATGCAGATGCGGGTTTTATTACAAAAGTACAAGCATATATAATAAAAATGAGCATTTTTTATGGATATAATTTTTTTTATGATTTTTAGTAAATATTTTTTAATATATAAATGCGCGTATTTTACATTTTTGTAATATATTAAAAAGTATTTGTTGCTTGCAAATTATAACTTTTTCTTTTTTTTCTCTCTCCCTTCTAATTGCAGCAAAAATGTGTGTCAGCAATATTGCAACTGACAAAATGAAAGCAAAAAACCGACAAAGTAGTCAAAAGTGGCGAGAAAAAAGCAGCAATTACGGCAGTTAAATGTGAAAGTATCATGTAAATGAAGCACGTAGCACAGCGACAGTGCAAATGAATTTCGCCATAGAAGTACGACGTGCAAGTGTGTGTGTGTGTGTGTGTGTGCGGGTAAGTTCATACCTATAATTTTGTAAACGTTGATTTATACATGCAGACGAGTATGAATTTCAAGCCATCTGCATTACGGACTGGCGCAAAATGACATATGTGTGTGTGTAACTGCATCAGCAGATGATGCTGGCGAAGAAGGCGCGCAAAGCTAAAAGCATAATAAGCGCATGCTGGTATGCAGCGTTGTGTTTGCTAGTGAAATTATAACCTGAAGGTGCAATAGATGCGGCATCGCGACTACTACAGCAACTCAGCTTGCTTCACTTTGACTTTTGCTACGGTAATTTACGCATTTCTAGTCGAAATGTGGATTGAGATATAGATTTCAGGCAGAGCAAAGAGTAGAATGATAGTAGTTTCGCTGCTTTAAGTTGGAATGAGAGTGAAGCAAGGAGTAAGACGCATATGAACTAGCACGCGAGCTGATAATGAAGTGCAAGTTTAAGTAACGCGATACTTGTTCTTCACTATTTGCCTTTGTTCTAATTGTCTGCTTTTATTTTTGATAGGCTTTTATGTGTTATTTCGTTTCGCATGCAACACATATGCTAAAACTGTGCTAAAAACTAGGTAACTGTACTCGGCAAGAAGCGTATATATGACGTGTGGTAAATTAAATATTTAATGAAAAATATAGAACAACATATTTGAGGTATTTTGCAGTATTCTTTTGTTTTAAAAATTACAATGAGCAAGTCAGCTTACCTTGTGCTGAGTTTGATATATACCTTTCTGTCACCAAAAATTATATTTTTCCCAACAAAGCAAACACACGCGAAATCTGGAGATAGTCTTTTCACAATGTTTTTTTAAAGATATTAGACAAAAAATATTTTTATTTTTTGCTCCTCAAGCAATGTTTAACATTTTTCATTTAATTTTTTTCAAAAATTTTTATTTTGATATTTTTGTTTCATTTTTAACTATTAAAATTTTAATTAAATTTTCAACAATTTCATTCGTCACAACATCTTCTATTGTCTTTTTCTCAAATTTCTCGCCTTAATCACATCAATATGCTTATTACACGCGCGTAAATTTACACGTCAAAATTGCATTATGCACGTCATTGATGCAACGCGTTGCAATGCCGCAAAATCAACCGCCGCTCGACAAGCCAAACAAAACGTATCTACTGACGTAGCATATCGCAACGGCAGTAAAGACGAGCGCATGAACATTAAACGGCTTAATTGCTATTGTTTTTGTTGCTTACGAAATGCATGCCAGCACACGCTCAGCGCGACACAGTGCTGCATTTCGTTGGGAAAATTCGAATATTTTGACATAGCAAAACACTTTTCGAACTTACAACGAAAATTGCAAAGCACGAGCGAACCCTTGATATGTTTCGCCATTGCGCGCTCGCGTAGGAAATGTGTGTTAGGTCAGTATTGTCGCTCTCTTTCTCTTTTGCAACCATAATGCGCTCAATTTATTCGAAAATGTTACTCATACGCTGCGTCGCACAGCATCCATGGCACAAACTCAGTTTGCTACTCGTGTCGCTCATTTCTCTTTCACTCATTTACAGCGTTTTTCGCTCTTGATTTTGAGTGGTATAACAGTTTTTAACATATGAGTGTTGTTAAATGTTATTCACCACACATTTTTACATAATTTGTGAGTGTCTATTCCTTTATGTTAGAGTACATGAATTGTTTACCCAAAACTGTGCCACATTACGTGTGCATAACCCTTTTTCGCTTTTGTTACATTTTTCACCTTTATAATGGTTGTGAAGCTCATGCATTTACTGTTTTTCACTTTTGTTTAGTTTTACTAAATTTTTCTTTGCTACGTAGTAACATTTTTAGGTTATAAGAGTCCCAAAATGCATTGTCTTTCTGTTTATGTAATGACTTTTTACTCACCTCCTACGGAAGTAGGTTTCTAGTTGACTGTTTTGATATCTCTAAAGCTCTTACTATTTGGCTATTTTGGGTTTTTGTTGTCCTGTTTTCCTCACTGTTGCTGATTCTGCCGTTATTTTTGCCACTGCCTGCCTTTTAACGACTCACCGAATGGGTAATGTTTATCAAGCTTACTTTGCTATTCATTTTAAATATGTATTGTTGTGACATTTTTTATTCCTGGGCTTTCAATACATTTTTTTATTTTTATGCCGTAAATGGACTATTTTGAAGTAACAAGTATACTACTAAAATTCTTGTTTTCTATATTTTTGAAATTTTACTAAATAGTTCTTTTAGCGATAAGATTGAAGTTATTGCCTTAACATATTATTTAAGAACCACAAGATTTGCTTTTTTTTTTGAATACCACATCAGTAACACCAAATTGTACAGAAGAAATGGAGAAAAGTGGCGTGGTGTCGCCCACTTATGGTTCAAAAACCATATCTCAGGAACTACTCGACCGATTTCAATAAAATCCGGTATATAATATTTTCTGAAAACCCTGATGAGAGGTGTGAAAAATTCGGTTCACAACCACGATTACTTCCCATGTAACTCAATTTTGAATTCCATCTCATTCCTTCACTTCATTCCTTCATTATAATATATACATAAAGAACCAATGAAGAGAGCGGAATAAAATTTTGCACATATACTATAATATAATTTGTGATAAAATTGTCGAAATCGGACAATAACTTTTCAATGCACCGGATATTGAATATGAAGAATTCAGTGCCTTAGTGTAATTTTTCACCGAAACTATCGGTAGATCTCTCATATATCTTAATTTCATTCAGAGGGAATATTTTTCTTCTAATAGTGTGTCTCTGTACCAAAAATGGTTATTATCGGGTCATAACTTCCCCTAGCTTCCATATACTAAGCCCATCGTATTTTTAACCCTATATGGGGGTATATGGGGGCTAGGGGAGCTTATAAATCGGTTAATATGTGAAATATCTTGGAGTAACTTCTTCGCAAACTCAAAATTGTTCGTTTAAAAAAGTTACTCGAAATTATACTCATAGAGCAGCAAAACACCTGGATTTCACTTTGGATTCACGCGAAAAGCAGATATGATGAAAGGAAAAGCTCATTAATGTATTCTCCTAACAGTACCGCCTTCCCCACTATACCGGTTTTAAATATGTAAAAGATGAATATGGAGCACATTCCAAAAAAATAGTTCAATTTTTTTTATATTTTTAGGCTGAATAAGTTAACTAATATTATTGCTTAATTTTTATTGTACAGAATTGAATGACTTCGTCCAATAACTTAATTACAAAAAAATCATTCAAATGGTGTGACACACATCATCCGATTAGCTCTTAAAAAATATCCATACACATGGGGTAGTTAGACTAAACAAGAAATATCTCATATTGCTTCAGAACGTAGTGTTATTTGCATGGTCACAAGCAGATTATGCACTAAACAATAACAACAATTAAGGGGTGCAACAAAATCAACAAAGCAGTTAGAAAACAAACTGAAATTCCAACAACAACCGTACCGTCAAACAAAGCGAGCATAATGAACGCATGACGTCACAGCGCAAACAAAATCTGACGGCATGAGTATTAATAATACAACAACAAAGAAACAACGAAAATATGCCGCAACAAAAGCGCAAAATCACATGAGACCGAAAGGCGAAAAAAGAAAGAAAGCAAAATGTGAAATGAAGAAGAAAAAATTGTGTATCAAAAAAGTGCTACAACAAAACACAAATAAGCGGAAAATTCCGTAAAATAAGAGAGCCGCAGTGGTGGGCATATCTATGGATGGGATCCTAACTAATAGCTGAACAAAAAGTTTGAAGCGCTCGCAGCACAAAAGCGCCAAGCACACAAGCATACTCGTGGACGCGGGCTGATTTGCGGTAGGTGCGGAGGAGAGGCTGTTAAGGTGGAGAGGTAAAAGCGCTGCGAGCACCCAAAAAGCAGTTCAACTAATTTATCCTACACGGTTGTTGTAATTACGGTAGACAGCCTGCCTGCAGATAGTCGCACACACACACACACATACGAACTGAGCATATCGCATATGCGGCTGAGGAAGTGCGCAGCCCGTGTGAGTTCGTAGGCAAAAATTGAAAAAAATACCCAAATGTAGCACAGCATAAAATGTTCTGCACGTGACATCCGGTGTAACGGTAACTGTCAGCAGTCAACTTTAGCAGCACACACAAAATGAGCAAAGTAAAAGAATACACACAAATAGCCTTTGCCATAGAATGAACGCAAACATGTGATTTCTAGAATAGTATTTTGTTTAGAATAAAGACAAAGAGGAGGACAAAATTCCGATCAGCGTTTATAAGACTATTGGAGACAACCTCAATCGCCAGATAACGCAGTACCTGGACAAATATATATGAAATATCAATGATTTAAGCTTCTCTATTCCAGATCAAGTACTTTGTATATGGGTTTTTAAGAGAAAAATTCTGCTACTGGTCTGTAGAATATATCTTTCTTAAAATCAGCTCTTATATTTATTTAGCAGAACTCCAAAGAAAAAGTCATGTATCACCATAAATTATATTTTTGGGTCTCTAGTATATTATTATTATACTCTCGCAAGTCTGACGATCCGTCCATCCGTCTGTCCAACGAATAACTTGAGTAAAACTTAAGATACCTTGACTTGGTACACACATTCCTTGGGACTGTGAGGAGGTTGGTATTGAAAATGAGCGAAATCGGACCATTGCCTCGCCCACAAAATGGCGAATACCAAAAACCTAGAAAGTGTCATAACTAAGCCATAAATAAAGTTATAAATGTTAAAAAATTTGGAACAAAGGATCGCAATTGGAAGGGGATGTAATTTTTTGGGGAAGTGGTCGTGGCCCCGCCCCTTAATTGGTTTTTTGTATATATCTCGCAAACCAATGAAGCTATATGTACCAAACTTTCTGCAGTCATCTCTTTTAGCCACTTCTGTTCTGTAATAGTTCTGGACTGTAATAGTCCAGAAATGAAAGAAATCGGATAATAACTACGCCCACCTCCCATACAAAGGTTATGTTGAAAATTACTCACTAACGTAAAACGTCAGAAACACTAGATTTTACAGAAGAAATAGCAGAAAGAAGCTCCACTCAAATTTTTTTACAAAATAGAAAATGGGCGTGGTGTCGCCTGCTTATAGGTCAAAAACCATATCTCAAAAACTACTTGACCGCTTTCAATGAAATTCGGTACATAAAACTTCCTTGGCATCCTGATAACACGGTTATAAAATGGGCGTAATCGATTCACAATCACCAGTACTTTCCATGTAACTCAATTTTGAATTCCATCTTATTCCTTCACTTTATAATGTAAGTAGTTATAAGGAACCAATGAAGATAACGGAATAAAACTTTACACAAATACTGTATATGATCTGTGGCTTTACTTTCCGTATTGTACCTTGAACATCACTTATCAGCGGAGGGAAACTCCATTTCTTACTTGGAGCTTTTAATTTAAAGTTTTATCTGTTTTCTTTATCTTTATTACCTCAAAGTGGAATGACAGTAAGTAAGGCCCTTAACAAGGTCCATAAGAATATACAGTTGATCTCCTTTTTGCACGGTTAACTGGGACAGTAAATTACTCGTGTAAAAAAAAAAACCGTGCAAAAAAATTCAAATTTTTATATAAAACTCACTATTGGGACCAATTTATGAAAAAAATCGTGCAAAAAATAGAAAACGTGTAAAAAAGATCTAATTTTACATGAAAATCTATCTATTCGTACAGTGAGAATTTTCACTGTTGGTGTTGTTATAGACTTTTCCGGTATTATATATATGTACATATTACTGTTAGAAGGAACAAACAACTATTCTGGGAATGGTAAAAAAATAATACATTTCAAAGTTCCGTCAATAATCGTTGTGTCTCCTTTTTTTTTTACTTCTTCATACAGCTTCATTTATTTGTTTACGTATTGAAATTGTTGCAACCTTTTCAATGGCTTTCGAATCTAAGATTTGTATTTTTTAGTTTAAACCTAATTAAGAATTTATTAAATTTTATTAACAGCAATGGATTTGTGACGTATTGACGTATGGAATTTTGATTTCATTGCAAAAAAGTATACAATTTAAATAAAAAATCCGTGTAAAAAAAGTAAAACCGTGTAAAAATGGTAACTGGGAAGTGTTCAAAAACCCCGTGTAAAAAAAAATCGTGCAAAAAAAACCGTGTAAAAAGGAGATCAACTGTATACCTACGTCTTTAACAAGCTCTAACTAATCCAAAGGAGTTTAAGAAATATATTTTATTCTGCATAACCTCCCTAATTAATTCAGCTCAGTATAGTCATACCATTGGTTATGTTACTAAAGTTATCTTAGGTATTTTAGGAAATCAACTACAAATTTCTTCCAATGAAAAGGTCTCAAAATGATTGTTGATTGAAATGATAATTGCCGCATAGTGCAGCCAGCAGATTTCTCTACTAAACGACAACAGACACAACTGCATAACAATGCATATGCCTGAGCGCAAAAATGAAAAATTACACCAAGGACAGCAACAACAACAACAGCTGCCTCCACCAGCCACGTTGCAAGCGCTGGTAAAAGTCCGTTGGAGCGAAAGCGGCTGTTTACAGTTCTGCGAAGTTTCAAACTAAAACTGACCGACAGCATAAAACAAAAGTCGAATACCGCAAGTGCACATGCATGCGTACACAGGCGCCAGCCGAAAGCTGCCAGCACACCTATGTGCTTAAGTATGTGTGTGTATGTTGAAGCCAAAACTCATAAGCGCACCTGGCCGTTAGCAAACCAGCAAAAGTAAGCAAGGTGAAAATTACTGCGAACGCGCAAAAGTATGCTACGCTGGAATGAGACAACACATACACACACATACTAAAACTGATATGAACACATAAGAGCACACGAAAGTCAGTGCAGCGTAAACAAATGGCGAACGTGACAACAATGGACAGTAGCTGGAACAACAACAACAATAAGTGAGGGAATATAAAATTTCTTGCCATGTTGCTTAGTGTATATGTATGTGTTTGTGTATGCGTGTGTTGACCAGCTAACCATATGGCGATTGCAGCTATTCGTTAGTCATTATTCTTCAGCTGAAATTATGAGTCAAGTTTGAAGCGAAAAAAATGGCAGAGAGATCAAAAACTATAATTAATGAGAAGTAGATAATATGACTGACTGAAACCAACAAAAACACACATATATACATATTTATATATATATATATATATATATTTATTCAGAAAAGTTTCGAAACAGTATTTATATGTGAAGCCAACAACAACAACAAAAACTTTGCCAAAGCAAAAAGTTAATGAAACGTGAGTGTAAATTAACTTCCGTTACATCTATAGAAGAATGTTTGTATGTATGTATTTGAGCTGACACACAGACATATGAAGGCTTTTGTTTGATGCTACACATGACAAGCGTTGAGGCATGTGGGCGTTGCAGGCTGCCACACACACACATACACGCCTAGAAAGAAGTGCGCGTCTGTGCTCCCGTATGCGTTGAGTCGCCGTTGAAAGTGATGATTGTTGCAAATGTTCATTTTGGTGCGCGTGTTGCCGCCGCATTGTGTGCCATGACACGTGCAAAAGGCGTTGCAGCGCTAACAACAGCAGCAGCAGCAACAACGGCCGGGCATGAATTGCGCGTAACTGTTTCTTCCATTTCTTGCTCGGCAAACTCAGCCACTCCTAATGGCTATATGGCTGATGAACTAAGTCACGAACATTGAATGGCAAATGCCAAATGCTCCGGGCTGCTGCTGCTGCTGCCTGTCAGTAGTTGAGGTGCGGTCGCATGCGGCATGGTCATCGGAAATGGCCAACGAGCACACACATTTTTAATTAAGCGTACGTGATGTCAACGTGAAAATTAAAAATGAGCAGCCAAATGACACACAAGTCGAGTCGAGTTGGCCGCATGCTGCGCATCGGTTTACAGAGGGGAACCATAAATGAACTGTCGTCGACACGGGGGCAGCTGTGTCATAATAATTATAATAATGAAGATGACAGATTTTTGTCAAGTCGTGAGATTAACTTTTTGCTGTGCAAATCTTTTGTTTGTCTCATTTTCGAAATATTGTATGGTTTTTCATTTTTTTTCGACGAAACACGCGCCGCATTTGAAATGGGGAGTGGAAATTCAGTGTCTGGCTTACAGTTGAGTGTAGCGAAGACTGATTACATCGCTTTTTTCTCAAGTGAAGCCAGAGATTATACGCACTATTTGTGTAAAGTTTTATTCTGCTATCTTCATTGGTTCCTTTTGTTTACATTATAAAGTGAAGGAATCGGATGGAATTCGCAATTGAGTTATATGGGAAGTTGTCGTGGTTATGAACCGATTTCATCCATTTTTCACATGTGTCATAAGGGTGTCAAGAAGGTATTATGTACCGAATTTCATTGAAATCTGTCGAGTAGTTCCTGAAATATGGTTTTTGACCTATAAGTAGACGATGCCACGCCCATTTTTCATTTTTTTTTTAATCTGAGTGCAGCTTCCTTTTGCAATTTCTTCTGTAAAGTTTAGTATTTCTGACGTTTTTCGTTAGTGAGTTAACCCACTTTTAGTAATTTTCAACATAACCTTTGTATGGGAGGTGGGCGTGGTTATTATCCGATTTATTATCCGACTGCAGAAAGTTTGGTTTATATAGATTTATACATCCGAATGTGCCCCTCCCTAATACGATCCTATGTTGCAAATTTTATTTTCATAACTTTATTTATGGCTTAGTTATGACACTTTATAGGTTTTTGGTTTTCGCCATTTTGTGGGCGTGGCAATGGTCCGATTTTGCCCATTTTCGAAAGCAACCTCTTCAGGGTGCCAAGGAATACGTGTTCCAAGTTTCGTTAAGATATCTCAATTTTTACTCAAGTTATCCATTGCACGGACAGACGGACGGACGGACAGACAGACATCCGGATTTCAACTCGTCGCGTCATCCTGATCATTTTGATATATATAATCCTATATCTAACTTGTTTGGTTTTATGACTTACAAACAACCGTTATGTGAACAAAACTATAATATTATTTTAGTAACTTTTGTTGCGAGAGTATAAAAATAAAGTTACAATTACGGATAAATGTATTTTATTTTGGATAATTTAAATTGAGTCACAATCAACTAATTGAATAATTAATTGAAATTATAAATTAGCATTTAGCATTTCTTTTCATTGAAGAATATCTAATAATTGATCAAAAAATATCAATTGAGTATTTAATTAATTGGAATATAATTACGGATTAATTGATTCAAGTTTTATAAACCACAATTAAAACCTTCCTTTTCATATTAAAAAATGCTTTAAAGTACTTGCAAAATTTTAATCTTAAACGATATTTCGTCTCTTTAAGTAATATCAATATCTTCCTTTTATACAACAACTGATATGATTGCTTTGAATTCAATAACTCTTCCTGCCATCAAATCTCCATGCAAAATAGTTTGCACACATACAAAAGCACAAATCGGAATTGGCTGAAGGTATATTGTACCTTGTTATTAGTTATTAGCAAACAATGTTGTTTGCTCTTCAGTAATAAGAGACTCCATTTTCTTACAATTTTACTGCTACGTCTTTGCATATCAGTTTTCCACTTACATATTGCTTTTGAATTTATTTTCCTACGGATATTGTTAGTTGCAATTTTATACTTAATTCACTATCCCATTTTGACTCACTTCACATATTTGCAGTGTTTTCTGCAATTTGTTTTTTTTTTTTTATTTTCTCAACAACAGTCTTCCGTAGTTTTCTCAATTTTTCTGTTTCTTTCATTTTTATTTTTGTAATTTTTGTTATTGTTGTATTTTGTTTTTGTATTGGCTTTTGCATTGCTCAACACTGACGGTATAATTGAATTTGTAACTTGATTTACCTGCTTCATTGGCAGTTCGGTTCGGTTGTCCTCCCCGACGGCGGTGGTTGTCGTTCACCGCCCCATGGGTGGAACATAGCTTGATTGCCAGTTGTTGGCTAACAACGTTGTACAGCATTTACTTTTGGGATCAATTTTGCAATAGCTGTTGTTGGATTTGTTGTTTTATTGGTGTGTATGTTTGTGTTTTGCACACGCTCAAGTGCTTGTTTTAATTGTTGTTAGTTTTAATTTATTTTATTTGCAGCTTTCATTGCCTTTGCTTGCTTGTATTTCAATTACGGAAGTTATCTTAAATTTAAACCCAGACGTATGTGTGTAGAGACATTCTTATACACATTATTCTGCGCAATTAATCTTTGTAAGATTAGTGTCTCAGATGATAAATGATATTCACGGGGTTCCTTGGAGGAAGTTGTTCAAATGGACCTGTGCTTACATATACATGACATTGAAGAAATTATGTATGTCTCTTTTTGTCACGTGTCGAAACTTTAAGGCTTGATTTTCGCTCTAAAGGTTTCTAATATCATTCCAATTCCCTTAACATACAACTATCCACTCATTACATTCCATCTAAAACTTTCCGTTTGTGTTTGTTCAAATCAATCGAGCTGAAACCGAGAGCACTCAATACTTCCTCAACTAACGCTGAAGCATCAAAGTATGTGCGAAAGCAAAGCCCACTCAATTACAATAACAACCGCTAAATCCGCCAAATAAATGCGTTGATAGACATTTTCAATTCCATTCGAAATGCTCGCTTCCCAAATATAAACAAATCAGCAGAAAACCGCAAAGCTGTTACAAAATTCACAAAGTTTGCGCGAGAAAACTAACTCACTCACACACACACACTCTCTGCCATATCTAAAACTCCTCCCAGCGCTTTAGAAGCGGAAACTAATATTCCCGCCGTGGCGTGATTTTCCTTACAACAACAAGAACAATGCGTAAAATATACACCGTTTTCAAAACAATAATGCTGACAGATAAAAGTGGCGGAGGCGCTGACATAAGTAAAAGACAGCCGCGCAGCTTCCGCTGAATTTTGTGTTTCGGAAAACCGAGCGCTGTGCAACCGCGAAGAACATGAGATGCAACAGTGCAGGCAACCAGAGCGCTGATAAACTGTGCGGAAGCAGTATTACCGACGAATTTACCGACTGCCAATGCAATTGCCGTGTGAGTCGTAGGTGCTTACATACATTTACAGACTCATATGTTTAGTGTGTGTATATCATATGTGAGGCACCACATATACCGCAATATTTCGTTAAGAAGGCTGTACTGCTATGGGATTTTCACAATGTGTGTAAGCCAGACGTCGACGACTGGAAAAGCTTGACAGCATCGAAATATGATAAGGTCGCAATGAGTTTGGTATCCTCCGAAAAACTATTTTTAAGAAGAAATTATATTAATTGTTGTTGTTGTAATTTATTACCGAAATAGTTGTTAGCAGTAGGGACAGTCCTTACAGCATACAAATATCTCTGGTACCTCCGAATCATTTAGTACCATATAGATATATCGCTTCATATCTCTTAAATACATATACATATAACCAATAAAAAAACAGTTTGCTAAGGACTAGCAGAAGAAACATACTAACTATTGAGAGTCTGTATCAAGCTTTATTATCACTTGTAGAGATCTAACTTCGTTCTTAATTATAAAACAGATCAAAGACTCCATGTCTTTTTCTATTAAAGCGTGATCCAATTCGAGGTTCCCTACTTTTTTAAAGATAAAAAATCAGAAAATACAAATTTGATGGAGAATCTTTATTATCATTCGAAAGAACATTCTTTGGCAATTATTTTTACACAAATTGTTGAAACCAAATTTCGCCGAGATCACTAGCTCCAATTTCAGGCATCAAATAGACCGTTATCATGGCACGACAACGGTCGCCATTGACGGTTACGTTCTCACCGGCATCATTTTGGAAAGAATATAGACTGATAATTCCACCGGACCACAAGCCACACCAAATCGTTGTTTTTTCGGGATGAAATGAAAAAATTGGCCTCTTCTCTGAACAGAATTTGGCTCAAAAAGGTCGAATCTTCTCGGAACTTTTCATGAGCCCATAGACTAACGCGTTGTCGCTTGCTAAGGGCCAGCGGCTTCAGTCTTGGGACAATCTGTATTTTGTACGCTTTCACGAAGTAAAATGCGCCAAGTCGTTTTATACGTTGGTCCGAATTGCTGTGAACAGCGCCGAATTGTCTCTCCGCGGTCTACGTGTACCTTCTCAGCTGCGGCTGCTATATTTTCTTCACTGCGTGCTGGACGTGGTCTATTCGGTCGAATATTATTCAATATTGAATGTTGGATCTCAAGATGGGTGATGGTGTTGTGAATAGTACGCTTAGTAGGCCCATTATGTGGACCATAAGTTGAGCGAAGTGCGCGAAACACATCCTTTACTAAACGTGAATTTTCGTAATAAAGATGAACAATTGGTAAACGTTGTTCAAGAGTTAGTCTTTCCATGATAAAATGATAAACAATACTGTATAATACCCATTGTGGGGAGTCAAACTCTCTTCTCATAGGATTCCCAGCGTACCTACTTTTCGTTTTTGTATGAGATTCTTAAATACTATTTGAAAACTAAAATCAGAATCTGTGGATGTGATACTTGACGACAGACACATATCCTTCCAATGCTTAAAACAGAAACAAAAACGCAACTTCTCTTCCAGAACTTTGTCAGACGTCATAAACAATCTTATTTTTTTATTTTGTCGGAGAAGTTGACTAGAACTCTCCTGTGATTTAGGATTATATTTTTGGAAGTTCCAGAATGCTTGTACTACAAAAGTGCACCCAATCCCCGGCAGAACAATGACAAATACTCCTCTGAGCTGATGACAGGGTTGCATATATGGTCGACATTTTTTTTACCTTTCTGAATAACTATAAAATCGAATCGGTCGAAATTTTTTTTAAAAATGCTGGGTGTATTTTCATCAATTAAAAAATTTAAAAATACCCTCAATAATATAGCCACCACTGTGTATTACTATATACAACCGAACGCTTCTGTTTATTTGCGCTCCAAAGGTGTAGAAATCTATATATGTTTGTGCAAATAGCAAAATACACTCGCATGAACTACCCGAGTAAACCGGTAAGTAAACGCTGCCGCAAAGCATCTTCGGTAAAGACACAGCAGAAAATACGCTGACAGACAGGCAAGACGCTTTGCAGAATTAGGCAAAAACTTTGCGCAGATACGAGAGTTTTGCAGTTGACGTTTGCTTTCCAACTATCTTTATGCGCTTGTCAGTCTAACTGTCGTACACGTTCACCCACTCCATCCATACCTTCTATAGCCTACTTTACACCACCCTTTGAACTAGAGCCCCTCCACACCAATAGTTGCATTGCTTACCTGCAAACTTGTTTGCATGCCCCAACCGCAACTCGTATGAATTACTGCAGTGCTGCAAGGTTACATTGCATGGAAAATACAACAACAACATTAAATTAAATATATATTCTTTACGCACCACATTCAAAAGTCGATTTGAATCTACCGCTTAGTTGCGGAAAGTTTCACCGCCGCCTCTCCTTAACCCGCTCAGTGGCGCTCCATCGGCAAAAGTATTTACGTTGATTACCACTTGCCACAAGTTGCATATTGCTGCTTGTTCGTTCATTCATTCGTTCGTTTGTTTGTTTGCAAGCGCTTGCGTTAGTTAGTTAATGCGGCGCGTCATTGCAGTCGGTAGTTGAAATGAAAGTTTGTTAATTTTCTTGTCAAACATTTTTCGCCTACGTATGCTACTTCGCTTTTGCTGCTGCTGCTTCTCTTCTTCTTCCTTGCGTAAAGCGAAACGTTAATTTCCATGTTGCAAATGCAATGTCGGCACGTTGCCGCTTGCACCTGACTTGCCACAACGCTGTACGCATGTGCGTGGAAGTTTCTTCGGCAATAAGAGAATGTGTGTGTGGGTGTGCTAATTTCCAATTTATGAGGAAGCTAAGGTGGAAAGTATTTTTTTCGAAACAGTGTACTTTTTACTGTGTGCTGGTGTAAACAAAAAAAAGGAATCGGTTTAACCTTTGGATTATCCTTACTTTGTTGATAGATAGGTATTTTATTCTAATGAGGGATCGTCCTTGTTGTTGTTGTAGTAACTACTCAAACTCTATAATTCAATTCAAATTATTCTGAATATGTAACCCACTAGTGACCCACCACAGTCAAGGAGTGGTTAGCCTCTCTCTCAGTAGCTTCCAGCTACTTTAATATAATACTCGTTTGGGTCCCAGGCCATAGCGGTATCACTGGAAACCGCAAAGCCGATAAGCCCGCGCGTAAGGACATCCAAGCTGCAATCTCATCAGAGTCGGAACAAGCTTGTGCTCCTCTATCCACATGCCTCTCCGCTTTGGATCAATGGTCGTTACATGAACATGGCGTTGGACATCAATCCGTACCTGTGCGATCATTCTGGCTTATGGTGGATCGCAGGAGATCCACAGAGCTGTTTGCTCTTAGTAAGGTCTGGCCACTGCCCGATGGGGTTACATGCCGTGAGTCTAAATATCCTAACGGATGCAAATTGCCAAAGTTGCATGGAAGAAGGAGATATTGAGATATCGAGACATAGATCATTAGACTGCGGCGGAAATATCTTGGCAAGACAAACTTCGAAGAACCAACTAAAGCATCCCGACTACAAATTAGTTGCCTGGACAAATTCTTGAAAGCTTCGCTTTTTCGTTACTTGAGTGTCTTGGGCATACATTTTGAGGAGTTTGCGACATCATTAAGGACGGGCTAATTTTTCTAGTGAGATCTCTTAAGATACAGGAGATCAGTCACTCTAACTTAACCTAACCTACCAATTCCATTTGCACAAATTCGTGAAAGGCCAAAAGTGCTTTGTCATTACTTGAGTGTCTTGGGCATCCATTTTGAGGAGTTTGCGACATCATTAAGGACAGGCTAATTTTTCTAGTGAAATCACTTGAGGCATAGGAGATGAAGAGGAGAAGTGACTGACTTTAACCTGACCTAACCTACCAATTCCATTTTTGTTCGGCTTTTGAATAAAAAGGTGATGTGCTTCCTCGAAATTTAATGGAGTTGCCATTACTCCAATTATTCGCAGAATATGACCAACAGGTACTACTATATTCATAAAAACTTTTCCTTCAAGATCATTGTAGCCATACACATTGCAGAAGAATTTAAATAAATTATACATTGGCAAACATAAATTATTTAAATGCAGGTGGCAACTCCATGTCCTTTCTGACAGCTTAAAAAAATATTAACTTTTAAACTATTTGCTTAGGAGTTCCAAATTTCGGGCTTCATTACAAATTTAATTTTTTAATCTGCTTAATTGAAAGTAGATGGCAACCCTTTTTAGCTTTTTTATTGTATTGAAAAATTCAAATATTAATTTTTCAGAAATTTTCTCGTTTTGTCCCACTGTTAGCAGAAGTGAGGTCACAAGGAAACAACACGAAGTTAATTCTTCTGAACAAATTCTTCTCCAATTAACTAAACCTACACACTTGCTTTCCTTTCGCTGAAAAAGTCAAGAAAAAGATTAAGTGAAGCAGAAAAAAATCGCTGTCGATTGCATTTGCGAACAGATCAAAGTTTAATTGCTGCCACACGATTATTTCCTCGTGATTTCTTTCATCAGCATAGAGATACGAACACACCGAAGCCACCACCAATGATCGGAAATAATTGCGAAAACCAAAACTTCAACGCCACGTACAACATTGCAGCTGAAGCTCACTACCAAGGAGAATAAGGAAAAATAGCAGAAGAGAAGAACTAACACGTTAAGATTAGCTGTGGTTGTTGTTGTTGACGAGTTAGCTGGCGCCAACAAGTGTGTTTGCTTTTGTTTGTGTGCAGTGATTTTCCGTAGGAGAATTATAATTGTTTCCTTAATTAGCGTGTTTCGCCGAACACACACATTGCCACAAACACAGCTACATAAATGCCTTGCCACACAATGGCGCATTATGAGAAAAAGGGTTTGGCAATACTGCTGTGGCGGCCGCAAGTTTGAGTCGCAGCTAGTTAAGTAAATGTTAGCGCAAGGCGGCGCGCATGTGTTTGTGTGTGTGTGGCTATGTGGTATGCCACATAACTCTTACACACCCAATTCATAAGTCTACGCTCCTGTATGTTTGTATGTATGTGAAAGTGTGTGTTGGTGCAACATTTCCGTTTGCACTAATTGTTTTCGAGTTGCCAACTTTGGCTTGTGTGGCATGCACCATAAATTCAACATAATTTGTCATTGCCGAATGTGGCTCGGGTGAACCTTCAGCTCTTAGCCTTGAATGTTTGCTCCGCTACGCCATTAAATCATGTGCATGTGTATGCCTGCGCGACGACGGTGTGAGGCAGCATTTGTGAAATTGCCAAAAAATTACCAACTAAGTATGAAAAGTAGCAGTTGAAAAGCCGAAGCCAGAAGAAGAAGCTTTATGTAAACCTACAAACATATATATATATTCCTCCTTACTTTATTTAACAGGGAGTGTCATCGCAGCGTGTAATGAGTTCAAACGCAAATTCGCGTGCTAAAATATTAAATTATTTCCATTTGTTTTTGGAAGTGCAAAAATTAGGGTGCGGCATGCAGCATTTTTTGTAGTTTTTTTAATATATTTTTATTTATTTTATTTTACTATATTTTCATAAACATAAGCATAGAAGTATGCCTTTAACGCAGTTAAAGCATGCAGCTGCAGGTCTGATGAGTCACTCTTGAGCACATTTACGAGGCGTTTCATAATTATACTAATTACTAGTTACTTGGTTTCACATTTCAAAATCACATTTTATTTTCAAGTGTCATGAAAAGCATTTTATGACATTAATTTTTTTTACTAGCCAAATATGCACTCATGTTAGTTTTTATTACATTAATTAAGTTATTTTTGCAATGAAAATAATCTCATGACATTTTTTCGTAAACAATTTTTTTTTTTAATTTTTTTAATTTTTCTGTTGCCATTAAAAGCCCATCATTTCACGAAAAAAATTAAACGAAAGCAATGACCGCACGCCAAGTCTCTGCCACTAATTTCCGCTGAGAACCTCCTTGATGCCTATAATTTGTTCTAAAATACATAGTGCCTTCATTTAGGCACACATATTAATAAATACCTTCACATACGTACCTGTATATGTAGATATGTAATCACCTCAAAGAGCTCAGTTGGCTTTATTACACAGCAGGAGCTGGTTACAAATTATTTTTCTCACGCACAGCAATGATGTTGATGATGATGAGGGGAAAACATTTTGTTTCATTTGCTGTTTAATCAAAATGACACCTAACGGTTTCAGGCAATGAGTCGTCTTAACGTACGTTCTTCTTCTTACTTATTTTGGAGGTAAACAAACCTACCAAGTCAGGTTTAAATAGCTCGATTTAGAGAGTAAAAAAGTAAAAGACCAAGCGATGAAAGAACGAACTAATATGAAGTTTTCATACATATAAATTATTTATAGTAGGATCTATGGTTAAATATCGAACATTTTTATATTAGAAATACTATACTTACACACAGTATCATCACAGTTGCATGTAATGGATGAATTCAAAAAATATATCATAATAGAGATTATTTCATATTTCAGGATCAAATTCTCACCTCATTTCAGACAGTTACACTAATTATCGAAAAAGCGTTGGAAGATTACTTTTTCTACGTCTATATAACAGTTTCGGCTGTAGGTCGTCATATCATAGGTCTCTTAACATCGAAAAAAAATCATTTGATGAAGCTTTCTAGATCGGTAGCAGCATGCTTTCAAATGTCAAGTTGTAATGTACTCGTTAGTTTCCAAAAAAGAGTATTTCTCTTACATTACTTTGCCTATTATTCGTTTAAAATAAGAAATGTCATTTTTTCTAGTGATTAATATTGGTTTTAATACTTTTAACACAATTTGGTGTTGGGATTATTTTACTTTTATAAAGTCCTTTGAAAGTTTGAAACCCATAATATTAGGTATATGGAAGCTAGGGGAAGTTATGACCCTATTTCACTCATTTTTGGCACGGAGACATATTATTAAAAGAAAAATGTCTGAGAGACTTATCTATATTTTAGGAAAAAAAGTAGAAACACTGAGGTCCTCCAGTTCGATATATGGGGCCTGGAAAGCGTATGGTCCGATTTCGGCGATTTTTAGAACGGCGATGCCACACTATAAATGCAGTATTTATGCAGTTTTCTTCCGATATCTTCACTATTGCCTGCTTTATATATTGTAAAGTTAATGATTCAGATCGTCTTCAAAGTTCTGGTATATATGAAGAAGGCGTGGTTGTGAACCGGCTTCCATAACATATTCCATAAGATATCATTGGGATGTCAGAAAAATATTTCGAACCGAATTTCATTGAAATTGATAGAGTAGTTTCGGATACATGGTTTTTGACCCATAAGTGGGCGGAGCCACACCCATTTAAAATTTTGTATATCAATTTGAGTGCAGCCCTTCACTTCTTTATAATGAAATTTAAGGCTTCTGGTGTTTCTCCTTACTCAATTAAAACATTTTAGTAGTTTTCAACATAACCTTTGCATGGGAGGTAGACGTGGTTATAATACGATTTCATCCATTTTTGGACTGTATAAGGTAAAACGACTCTACAGAGTTTCGTTGTTCTAGTTTTAGTAGTTAACGAGATAAGTAAAAAAAAATTAAATCTATAAAATTAGGGAAAAATCTTGGACTACGGTAAATCAAAGAGAAAAGGGTATGACAATTTCAAACTCTTGTTTCAAGTTGTCCGATAATTCGAAACCACGCAAGCTTCTTTATAATCATTCATTAGAACTCCTCTCCAGGATACTAGATGGGCAATACTTATCGATTATTTAAAATAATATGGGATAATCTCCAATCATTTCACAATTTCTAACTAAAACTGATGGAGCTTGACGTAAGGAGATTCAATTTGACAAGGGCGGGCATTGCTAATGAAACTGTGATGAATCGAGAGCTTCTGAATATCGTATCGAAGAGGATATAAAATATGAAATCTCTTGGAAGCTTTGAATTGCCATAACTCTGTCTTAAAATACCTCTTATTTACAAATTATATATATATAATAAACAAATACATATACTGTCAAAAGTCATTGTAATAGTTGGAAACCGACTGTCGCCACTTCTGTGCGCAACTCTTTCAATGAACTCCAAAGAAACTGCGGAAATAAAGTACCACACTTCAATGCCTTAGCTGTATGTGACGAAAAAACTCCAAAAGAACGCTTCTTAGTTGCTACTTTATATACTCTTTACTACAAAAATAAAGCGCTGCAACACAAACATATGAAAGCGCATATAAATAAACACACACACACGAGTGCGAGCACGCGCGGGGTATTAAGGACAGCAGCCGTAGTTGAGGCAACAAAATAATAAGTCGCACACTGGCAACTTGTCGAAAACTTAACAGCGGTTGAAAGCGGTTTTCTTTGTATGTTGCGCTTTCGTGAACTTCCTCGGCTTGCCACACACGCTAAGCAGCCTTTAAATGGAGCTGCTAACTGCCGTCGCCGGCGCACTGAGTATGGTGGGAGATGCTGAGTTTGGGTGGTTTTGGGAGATCTGACAGCAGCTGAAGCTAGCAACGGCGATGGCGGCGGCTGCATTGAATCGGACCAAAGCAGACAACAGACAATAAAAATACTAAAGATACGAAGAGGTGGCGACTACAGGGAGTGGTGCTCGTGTTCAAGATGTCGGTGGCGACAGTGTTGAAACATTTGCTGCAGTCAGTCAGTCCGACGGCTTGTTTCCGGCTGTAAAGCACCCGCAATTTCCTGTTATTCAGTTGCTGGTTGGCTGTCGGGCGGGCGGGCGGACGAACGCGCCGACTGTGGTTGCCGTTGTGGGTGCGACTGTTGCAGCAACAGTTTTCAATTTATTTCGCAAGAAGTTGACTACACGAACAGCACACACACACGAATACACGCGCGCTGTTTGTTGTTGTTGGCAGCTAAAGAGACGCAAGTATGCCTTGCCTTGGCGCAGCGGAAGTATGCGTAAGCTCTGCTGCTTTGCTGCTCAGCCAAGCCAAGGTGCGCCTCTGTAGTAGTGCCTTTTATTTTGTTGCGAATTTATATTTTTTAAAGTTTCTTCGGCACTTTTCGTGTACAATGGCTCAAGCGTTGCAGGAAATGCAAGAGAATTTAAGTTTCGCTACCTCATTTGTACTTTTGCCGTTATGTAACTGCGCGCTTGAAGCTTGGAGCTACATATCCTATATATATTTATACGTTTCTGCATTATATATAATTTATTTTATTTTTAGCAAAAGTTACGCTTACGCACTGACTTATGTAACACCTGACAGGTTCCCGTCAACGGATGCAAGAAGTTTGTTAGAGAAATTAGTAGCTTCTTGAAAAGTTGGAAGTTGATGTACTAATTTTTTGTGGCTGAAAGTTCAAATTTTATTTGCCGTTCTTGGCTACGGTGCGTTTGCGAGTCAAGTTTTTAAAGTAATTATTAAAGCCTTATTTGAGTGCTAACTGAAATTACACTTCGATAAAAAGAATATTTTAAATTATATTTTCAGTGGAGCATAACCTTACTTTTCTACTGTATTGTATGCTAGCCCCGTTTGAGCAAAATGCTTACTACTGACTTATGTAGTCATCAACTGCAAGAAGGTTTTCAGCTCACTAGCAGAAAAACTCTGCAGGACACAGGAACATTATTGGTAACGAAACGAGTTGGCAAAAACAGGGGCCTCTCTAGATGAATCCGAGCCAAAACAAATACCATGCCCATTAGGAACTATCTAGAGAGGCTATAAATAAATGTAAAATAACAAAGCAGATTTGTCCAAGATATGATAGGATAAAAATCAAGGACCTATTAAGTAGATCCAGGAAATGTGTATACAGACTTACAGTCACAATAACAGGTCACTGGCCATTTTATGACTACATATGTCGCTCCTGCAAACTAGAAGGGAACAAGGAAACGCTTTTTCACTTACTTTGCGAATGTTCAGCCCTATTACAATCCAGGCATAGAACACTTGGTATTCGCCAGACAATGAATGGATGGCCACAAAAAATATAAAGGAAATAAGCAGTTTCGTCGAGAACACCAATGGTTCGCACACAGAATTGAAACATGATAGTAGTATTACTAAGGTCTCACAATAGTGTAACAAAATGGCGCATCTAATTGAGCCCGAATCTCTGGGCTGCACTACTACCTACCTACTCTTTATACAAAAGTCAAGAAACGATCTAGGGATTACTACGGATCTAATAAAGTTAATATATAAAATCAACTTGAATCTCCTTGTAAGTGTCCCTGTCTCATAAATGACTTTTTCAACATTGCGATCAACTTATTTGATAAAGTTTTTACTGAGTAGACTTTGTTATATATTTCATACTTTTCTAGTCAAGAGCGAAATCTACGAGCACGCCCTTAAATCGATTCAATTTATATGATCGATTAGCAGTGAGAATAGTAGAATGTGAATTATAACTATCTCTCGGAAATTATCTAAACTCGATTTTACCGGACATTTCTTGTTAAAATGCTGTATGCCTATGCCAAGCCCAAAACACAAATCGGTCGATTTTGTAGTGTTAAATTCGCTACGTCCATAAGCTGGGATAAACTCGAGTTAATCGAGTGCTTGACATGATATCTTGGTGCTTAACATGGAGCTTACCATTTTACAAATTGTCCACGAAAAGAGAGTTACAAGAAGCTTATGTGAAAATGGAACATGAGTCACTGGAAAAACATGAACCAATATCTTAAACTCGAGTTTATGACACAATAAACGAAAACTATTTTTTTTTAAGTTTTTCAAAGTTTTTTATCTAAGTACTCTCATTACTCATAATGGCTATGAAAATTTCAAGTTCACGATGTTCTTTGAGTTTTTAATTTTCAAATTTAAGCAAATGCCAAATGCTGTTTTCTTTATATTTAATGATTTTTCGTGGTAAAAAAAAAAACAAGTTATCGTAATTGAATCTTTCATTTGTATTTGTTGTGTATTCCATGATCCCTAAAAATATAATAAACATGACGAAAAACCGCACACAGCGAGTATGTCAATTTATATCGACGTTTGTTTGGCACATTCTCGTAAATATATAAATAATAAAAAAAAATATAAAAAAAAAATATGTACATTTTAAATAAATGCGCGTCTGCAAGCGAACTTCGTTTTTGTGCAACGTCGTCGCGCAGACTCTCTGCTCTGCTGCTGTATTTAGAAATAACACACAATTACTCACACATACACATATACATTTACCCAACCATACATATCTACTTAGTAGACATCCACCAAAAATCATTCTTGAATTTTGTTTAAATTTTTTACCAGCTCGACTTTGATTCCCCACCTCCCTTGCACATCCGCCCCGTCTCCTCCGCTCACACTCGGTTATCACAAATAATTTCTTCAGTTTTTCGTTTGTTTCTTCCTCTTTTTTCGCTTGCATTTCGCTGTTATTTTAGTTTGCAGTTTTTCATGTGGAACTAAACTCACACACACATACACAGTCACATTCAACTGCGTATTTATTCTCCTCTATATTTATTTGCTGGTTATTCCAGTGTTTTTGTCGTCGTGATTGATTGCAGCTTAAATGTTTTCAAGTGATAAATTATTGTCTGACAGCGAAATATAAATCACAGATTAGCTCACTCAAAGAAACAAGCTATGCGCTCGCCGGCAGAGGGGGTGTGGGGCGCTGCACAAATTCGTAAAATTCATACAAAAATTGTGGGAATCTGCGGAAGCAACGAAGCGCGGGGGAGCGTGAACTGTGGCTAAATTCCGAAATTCTTGAATTATTGACAGAGAAATCAATACAATCAGCGTTTGAATGTGTGCAAGATTTGAAATATTTTAAAGTTATGGTTAAGTTCAACTGAGTTCAAGTAAATATTTGTAGCAGTGGTGAATGGTATCTACTTTATGGAGCTTCGATATGGTCAAGATAGGTGAGCTTTGATTCTGTGTTTGTGTGATGCGAGTATATTGAAGTTTAATTCAAAAATTATTATTTTTGATAATCTAGTCCAACCATATTGCATATTCTCTCCTTAAGTAAAATCTTAAAATCTGTACTTTTTGGGTCAATATGACCCAGAGGCACTTTTGTCAAGTTGAATAAATATTTTTTTTTAATTTTTTTTTTTATTTTTAAAGCAATCTAAATTAGAATACTAAGCCAGTTAAGGTAAAATTTCATAGCTTTGAGAGGCTAAGTAATCTTGAGTATATTAATACTAGTTATATTACATATAAAGTTTGATTGGCTAAATTGTTTCTAAACCGTTTAATAATTGTTTAATTAAAATATATGCCAACTCATACAATTTTGATTTCTACTTTATTACCTTTCCTCACTTCTTTAACTCCAACCTCACTCCGCTGCATTGTTGCTTGTCGTTGTGTGATTTTTTGACTCAGTTACTGCTATTCAGCGGGGGATTACTGTCAACTTTTAGGTTTCTCAAAATCTCTTCTGCTTTTGTTCGTTTACCTTATTCACAAGGGCATGCATTGCTGCGCTTTTTCCAAGTTTTGAACATAAATCATATTTCAACTCTCCAGTTGCTGTTCGGCTCATAACATTTTCGTCAAATTCGTTTCTATGTACCATACAAATATATATTTTTTCGGGAAGGGCATTGTCATAAGGCAATGTGTTTATTTTTGTATTTTTTACTCACATATGAAAAGTTTTGTACTTAAGCTAATGATGACGAAAATATAAAAGTAGAGAAATATGTGTGCTATGGCTATCTGGAAAGCTGAAAGATGTATCACATACATATATAAGTAAAATACTGAAAAGAAGAATTTAAAATTAAAAAGCGATTAACGTATTAACTTGTATTTCGATGGATAAAATAAATCATTCCTTAGCCTCTGAAACAAAACTCCTTTTATCTTGACAAATGAGGTTTAATTGAAATTATCTGTGGAAATGGGTATCTTTATAGTATAGTCTATCGTATCTTCCAATAGGTAGCGCTGGGGTCAAAATATTAATAATAATGGTATTTATAGTCAACATTTCTCAATTTTCATAAAATATTTGTATTATATAAGGTTAGCAAATATTTCCCTTACGCCTTGATGTTTGGGTGCCGCATGATTTGGCGCAAAAACAACTTTCTGGACCGAATCAACGCCTGCGATATGTCGTTGAAACGGAACGAACTCGACCCATTTTTGAAGCGGTGACTGGCACGATAATATCAAGCGAAAACGATCTGGGTCGTAAGACGGTGAATCGTCCCAAACAGTGGCTAATCCGGGTTCGACGGTCAAGAAGGTTTTGCTGTGTGTTTGGCGGAATTGGAAGGGAATCATCCACTATAAGCTGCTCCCATATGGCCGGACGCTTAATTCTACTATCTACTGCGAACAACTGGACCGCTTGAAGCAGGCGATCGATCAGAAGCGTCCAGAATTGGTCAACAAGAAGGCTGTATGTAGTGACAACGCCAGACCACGCACTTCGTTGATGACTCGTCAGAAGTTACGAGAGCTCGAATGGGAAGTTTTATCACATCCACCATATAGCCCGGACATAGCCCGGATATAACGCGTAATATATGTAGCCCGATTTTCTCAATTTTTATTATATATTGGTCTAAAATTGGGTAATTTTTTTGATTTAATATTTTTAAGGGGCTTAGTCAATCTAAAGAATAACCAAAAAACGTTTCATCCGAGTCATGAAATTATTGACTATAATACTGAAATAAACAAGAGCCCGTGTGCTGATTTTCCTAGCTACAATAAAAGTTAATTTCGTTTTATCTTTGTCAAAAATGAAACTTAAATATTTTCCTTTAATAAATACACCAAGTTACTGCCAACAATTTGCGAAATAAATTCCATTTCATTTATCTGCTGGCCAAATAAAAGTTTCTGCAAAACTTTCTTCATTTGACGTTACGAGTCTTTACCTTTCCTTACCTGTACATAATATTTATTTATACAAACAACTATTGTTTCAGTACAAAACTGTCAATCACTTTCATTTTCCTACAACTTAAACACGAAGCAGTCGACAATAAAAACACATAAATAAATAAAGAAGTGAGTGAATAAATCAGTAAACGATTTCAGCGCGCATTTAACGCACGGAATAAAAGGCAGTCGCTTTACCCACGCCATAAAAAGCTTGCAAATGGACACACACACTCACACACACATATAACAGCACACTTAGTTCCGCATAGCGCAGCAGAGAAGAGCAGAGCAAATTCATGTTTATGTCGTCAACGACATCCTTTTAAATTAATTGCCAATTCAGTTGCAAAGCAATCAAAGTAACTCGCCTCAACCCTGTTTCGCTGAGTAAATGGCATGCGTGAGTGTTGGCTAAGTGAAGCTGTCGTTGGACTCCTTCATTCCATCCATTTGTTCTAACGCAGCGCGTCAATTGCTCATAAAACATACAACAACAGCAAATTGAAGTCATTTATTCTACATAAAGTGGCGATAAATATTCGCAGACTTTGATGTCAAAGCGACGCGCGTTTACCCTAACACCGACGACGCTGAGCGCCACGCAATCCAAGCAATCAACGTTACTCATACGCAGCGCTGGTCATTAGTTGTTTGATTGCTATGATAGGGGGATGCTTACTCTGAACATAGAGGGGATAGATTTTATGAATTTTTATACTCTCGCAACAAAAGTTGCTAAAGAGAGTATTATAGTTTTGTTCACATAGCGGTTGTTTGTAACACCCAAAACTAAACGAGTTAGATATAGGGTTATATATACCAAAGTGATCAGGGTGAAGAGTGGAGTTCAAATCCGAATGTCTGTCTGTCTGTCCGTCCGTCCGTCCGTCCGCCTGTGCAAGCTGTAACTTGAGTAAAAATTAAGATATCTTGATGAAACTTGGCACACTTATTTCTTGGCACCATAGGAAGGTTGCTTTCGAAAATGAGCAAAATCACTGCCACGCTCACAAAATGGCGAAAACCGAAAACACATAAAGCGCCATAACTAAGCCATAAATAAAGCAAGGGCAATAAAATTTGGTATGAAGGATCGCACTTTGAAGGGGCATATTTGGATGTAATTTTTTTGGGGAAGTGGGCGTGGCCCCGCCCCCTACTAAGTTTTTTGTACATATCTCGCAAACCAATAAAGCTATATAAACCAAACTTTCTGCAGTCGTTTTTCTTAGCCACTTCCTAATACAGTTCAAAACTGAAAGAAATCGGATTATAACCACGCCCACCTCCCATACAAAAGTTAGGTTGAAAACTACTAAAAGTGGGTTAACTCATTAACGAAAAACGTAAGAAACACTAAATTTCACATAAGAAATAGCAGATGAAAGCTGCACTCAGATTTTTTTACAAAATGGAAAATGGGCGTGGCGTCGCCCACTTATGGGTCAAAAACCATATTTCAGGAACTACTCGACCGATTTCAATGAAACTTGGTTTATAATAGTTTCCTTACATCCCAATGATATGTTGTGAAAATTGGCCAAATCGCTTCACAAGCACGCCTACTTCCTATATACCAGAAGACAATCTGAATCGTTTACTTTACAATATATAATGTAAGCACTAGTGAAGATATCGGTGCAGAACTTTGCACAAATACTATGTCAATAGTGTGTCAGCCCCATTCTAAAAATCGCCGAAATCGGACCATAGGTTTTCAAGGCCCCATTAATCCAAAATGAGGACCTCGGTGCTTCTAACCTAATATTATGGTTTCCAACTTTCAATGGACTTTATACAATATATATGACGAATATGTGGGTCAAATTGTGTATTATATAATATAAATAAAGTTAAATAAATAAATTGCGAGAGTATAAAATGTTCGGTTACACCCGAACTTAGCCCTTCCTTACTTGTTTACAATCCGTTTAATTTTTTATTTTTAGTATTGAAATGCTACTTGATATATGAGTAAGGGGTTTAGAGAAAATCTGTGGAGAGGGTAGACTTTAAATTAAAATGGATCAATTAAGTCATGGAATAAAATATTAAAACCTTGTATAAATGCGATTTAATTCTTAAAATATTGAGAATATTTTTTATAATAAAACAGAAATTAGTAAATAGACTGAATTTGTTGCCACTGGTTTTTTTGACAGGAGAATTCAATGAAAATAGCACGAAGTATTTTACATTTCTCGAAAGGATCTGAAAAACTCATCATCAGTCGTTAGTTAATCCGTTACTATAAATCTTTGAGGAGGAACGGCATTTGTCCTACTTTATTTCCAGAACTTTCGATCTCTCCAAGCAATGTCATAATTTTAGTTCCTACTTTCATTTAATTTTTAACTTCTTCGTTTGCATTTTTTAATCAAAGACTCTAGACTTAAACAAGACGAACTACGAGTTCTACTATAAAGAAAATGTTTTGAAATATTTTCATTATAAAATTCTATGATCTCACCTTCACAGCAAATCACAATTTAAAATCACTATTCAAAACAACAATGGAAATTACCCTTCTTCAAATTCAATTCCGTTTCTTCCTGCCACACGACAACGTGTCAATGACCGACTACCTGTTTCAAATAAATTATAGTGATTATAGTGAAAAATTTATTATCTTGTAATACATGCGAGTTTCTCACATCTCCTCAACAGGAAGCTTCCAACACCGGCGGAAGTAGTAGAAAAAGGAATTTTGACCCTTTTTACACAGTAAATTCTATTTTAGTATCAAGTTGTCCTCAACAAAAAAAGAAATGAAAGTGTACTCAGCTAAAGTGAACATTTGTATGACAATACTGCTTCCCTGTAGGAAAGTTAAACTATTTTGAGCCTAGTTGAGCCGTAGGCTGTGCAAAATACTCAATGTTTCATTATTTCGTGACCAAATTACCATTTTATTTTCTTAGGAAAGTGATGAAACTCGCCTCACTTTAGCTTGCACTTGAGTTTCTATTGCCCACAGTTAATTAATGCTCAAAATTCTTACAGGGCTCACAAGACACAAAAAAAAATCCATGAAACCTTTGTTTATTCAACACATTGATATTAGTGTGCGTGAGTGTGTGTTGTGCTTCCGAATCTAATCCATAGCAATTTCAAGACGGAAATCACTTTAATTAAGAATGCCGCCTTATCTCAGGCGCACAATCTCCAGCGTAAAAGGGTATACTCGCAAAAACATGTTAGCCTACAACAACAATGAAACAATACAATTACTGCGAAGAGTTTACATGCTGCAGTACCCATAACACCGACTATCTTACATACATACATATAACTGTTTACTGAAAATATTCAATGTGAGTAAAACAACACCTATTTCTTACCTTTACTTCCATGGAATGCGTGCCTCTGCTCAACTTCATGTATTTGTTTACAATTCTACACAGGCGTACGGTGAGTTAGCGGTTAAAAGGGCAAGTGTATTCCACTTAAGCAGTTCAAGTAGTGTGCATTTCCAGTACAGTTATGTCTAATGAAGCACTGAGTGCCTAGTGATAGCTACACTCGAATGTGTATCTAATCTCATTTGTAGGGTTCAATAGTAGTAAAATCGATATGCAGTTTGCTATGCTTTCCAAGAATTTGCTATTATTTCATATGCGTAATGCCTAATCGAAGAGATTAGATAGTTGGTTACATTATGAAACTTTTTGATGCTCACAAATACAGGAATATACAAAGGAAGATTCGTAAAAGCGAAAGAAGTTAGGCTAATTAATGAAAAGCACACCAGCTAAACGCTGGATTAAACATGGCTATGGAGCATGAGGGAAAGAGAGCACGGAGAGAGTGAGAGAGCTTATGATATCAATAAAGAACTGAGAAATGTAAAAAATAAGACTGAACAACGAAATTTTTATAAACCCTTTGGAGACTGAATCCATTCAAAGGAGAAGTTCTGAAAGAACACCCGTAAGAAATCGAACACAATGCGTGGAAAAACCAAAGATCTGATGGTAAAGTTATGACGATTATCCTGAGAAGGCAAGGTATTTAGTTAAAGAGGATATCGGACGATGCACTAAGTCCATTAGGAGAACTATTGTGAAACCACCTGGACTGTAACCCCTTCACACTACCGTGTCCTTTCTGAACCACTCATTAATTCAAAATGTTTTAAATGTGCAATATCAAAGGCATCTTCACAGAAATCATGGCCAATAGTCGTTCTTTTCCTATAGAAAACTTTAAGACCGCAAAGAAGATGTACTTCAGTCTCTTATCCTTCCACTTCTTGGCAGCTTATACAGTAATCAATGTTAATCATTCTGAGGTATCCCCCGTCTGCTTGTGTGTCTTCCAAGCAGACGGTGACTTCTTAGCACTCCTACTAGAGTTCTTATGTCTTTCCTTTTAAATTTTCATAGTAGACATGTGCAGTACTTATTCGGGCTACATTTGTCTGCTTGTTGAGGATCCAAGGAAACCTATCAACAATAATGTTATTGGAACGGTAGGAGGACAATATTATGAAAAGGAAGAAAATCTGTAAATTGAATTAGGGATTACTTCAAGGCAACTCTCTGGAACTGGTCCATAAGAAATTTTTCTTGTTTTCGGACCACAAGAAAATCGTGCTTTGGAGTCGCCGAAACTGTGGCCTAGTTTCAAAGAAAAGACAAACCGCACAACAATAACTTTGTATATTGTCTAAAAAGTGTTTTCTTTCAAGCGACCCGAATCTCACGCTCTTCTATTTTTATCGCCTGAGCAAAATTTTTCAATATGCTTGTCACCTTAGAACAAAACTTAAACCGTTTGAGTTCCCTACACTGACTCTTCAACTCATATGTCAAATAAACACCCGGCGGCGCCAATAATGTGAGCATACGACGCTTTAACGGTGATCACCGACGCGCCAAATGCAACGCTGCAGCGTCTGCGAAACCCTTTCGAAATCAATTAGTTGCCGGTTTCCAATTACAAAACGTTTTATTTATGACGTTTGCATGCGGCCTGTGACAGAGATTGGGGGATCGATTGCAAGCACATAGACAGCAACAGCAACAACAACAATTACAACAACAGTGAGAGACACTAAAGAGTGCCTGGCAACGTGTTAACTAGTTTGTTCCGATTTTGTTTTGGTTGTTGCTATTGTTGTTATACGGCTCCGCTATTTATTTACTTAGACTTTGGTGTCAATGCATCCAGCACTTTTTCCCCGCTTACCGTGCCCGCTTCACCCGAACGCAGCTATCGTGTGTGTCCTTTCTATTGCTGTTTACGCTGAGTGTTTGCACACGAAGGTTTGTTGCTCTTATTTGTTTTTTTTTATTGTATTTGGTGTTGTTGTTGTAGCGGCATATAAACACACCCTCGAGCAATGCTCACTGCACACATAACACAATTCAGCGCCGTCACTAACTCACACGCTGCCAAAGGACCCAGCTAAGTGACTGTGAGGATGTGCGAGTGTCCTGTTTACTTTATTTTTGTTGTTGTGTTTCTCTATTTGTTTGTACATTTTAGATTGCGGCCAATAACCGCGTACGCGTCTATCGACTTTCAGCCATTTAGTGCATACGAAAACAACAACAACATTGATTATTGTAAAAGTCACTTCATCGCTTGAAATTCACAGCCAAAGCGTTGATTGAGCTATCAAATTTAAGGTTCGACCGGATGACAGTCTGCCCGTCACAACACTCCCTAGCCAACACTGTCACATATATGTATGTATGTGTTCATCATTTCATCCACTCGTCATCTCACTCACACGACACTCCATCCGTCTGTCCGTTCGCCTGTCTGCTTGTCTGCTTGATAATGCATTTGGGACCGATTTGCGTATCGTCTCAGATTTCGCTGCGACTGCATGGTCGTCGATCCGCTGAACGCGTGAAATTTATTTATTTGTTTTTTTTTGTCAACAATATTATCTCAGCATGGGAATGCAATCATCGTGCAGCCACGGCGTCGTCGTTGACCTGCGGCTAAGCAAGGGTTGAACGCCACAACATTTGAATGCTTAATTGAATTGTTATGCGGACAAATTTGATTTTATATTTACTTTTGCGGGTTTTGTGCCTCGGGTCAAATACAAATTACTTCAAATAACATATGTTCTTGTTTTACCTGTGTGGGGGTGTGTTCGTAGGCACGTATGTGTAGAGATTTTGAAATAATAAAATTATTATTTGATGACATTTGTTATGACAAAGGAAATCATTACATTTGCGTCTCATTAAATATGCGAGCTCTTTTCGATAATTGTCGAAAATTCTCAATGTCTGCATATCTATAATTATTTCTTAAAGCATAAATTTAGTAACTGACCAAATCATTATCATATCCTTCTCAGTAATAAAGAAATTCTATAAAGGCTCTTAACAGAATGCTCAAGGCTCACTTTACTTAATTCGTTTCTTAAACCCTCTCCTTTCTGTTATACTCTCGCAACAAATTTGCTAAGAGAGTATAATAGTTTCGTTCCCATAACGGTTGTTGGAAGTTCTAAAACTAAACGAGTCAGATATACCGAAAATGGGCGTGGCGTCGCCCACTTATGGGTCTAAAACTATATCTCAGAAACTACTCGACGGATTTCAATGAAATTCGATATATTATATTTTTGAACTGAATATAGAAATCGGTTCACAACCACGCCTACTTCCCATTTAACTCAAATTTGAATGCTAGCTGATTGCTTATCTTTATAATATATATGTACATTAGGAACCAATGAAGAGAGCAAAATAAAACTTTTCACAAATATTGCATTTGAGCAGAGGAATCACTAGTGCAAAATTACCGAGATCGGTCTATAACTTTTCAAGGTCCAGGATATCGAACATGAAAAACTCAGTGCCTAAGAATACATTTTCAATGAATATATCGGTAAATCTCTCAGTTATTTTAATAATTCAGAGGAAATTATTTACTTCTATAAGTGTGTCTCTGTACCAGAAATGGTTAAAATCGGGTCATAACTTCCCCTAGCTTCCATATACCTAATTTTAGGTTTTTCAAAAACACGATGGGCTTTATACCGTATGTATTGGTCAATATGTGAAATATCTTAGCAATATTATATGAGCGTATAGTTGTGGATATAGTGTATCTTGGTGGTGAAAATGAATGAAATCGGTTCAGGAATTATCCCATCCCCATTATACTATATATATTGATTTTCGTTATTTTAGTTGCTGAATACATTCCATATCGGTCAAATTGTGTTATCTTAATAAAATAACTTAACAGCGCGCTAATCCTTAACAGCATCATCGCAGTCAATCCCACAACCGTCGGATAAAAATATTTTCTCCATACATACATTCGTATGTTGTAGGTTTATTTCAAAATTCAATTTAGATTTTAAGCGAAATGTTTAAAAAGAAATTGAGATCCTGAAATAGTCTCCTGCTGCTTAACGAATCTTCGGTTTAAATACCGAAATAACTGTATTTAGTTACTTTGACAAAGTGGTGCCTGATTGAAAGGTGAAAAATAAAAAATAAAATATAGTATATAACTGACAAGGTAAGTTGTTAAAGGTGTTTGATGTGTTGGAATAATCACTATTCTTTAAGGAATTTTTCTTTGAACTATATATTCGTTAAACGTAGTGCTCAAGCATAATTGATATCAGACAGTCAGCTTTACTTATGCCATACTACTTACTCATTTGTTCCCAAAGACCCGCATTTTATTTGTAGAATACTCTCCGTTAGAAGCAAAAATTAAGACAAGTTTTAAACACTTTGCTCCACCCTAATGTATATGCACTCTATTACTTCAATATATGTATGCATATTTACATACATATAATCCTACAGGTATCTTCAAATAGTACCCCCTTATGCCTTAATACACATGTCATTATCGAATATTCGTGCAACGAAAAGTGGCAAAGCGTTTGCTGCATTTCGCTATCTTGGCTTACATGCCCTGCTCTTGCATAGATTTTTAAATCTGTTGAACATTAAATCCCCGAAACACACTTATATACCTGTATATATGTGTGTGAATATATTTTTGGCATGCCATTAAACTTACGCTGCTAAGAAGTCAAAGAAAATCACGCCACAAACCAACACTATCAGACGCAGTGCAACCGAGCATCCTTTACCTTCTCACAGTGAATCTTCGATATAAAATATATGTGAAGAGACGTACGTACGTACATATTTTTCAGCGTTTTTTAGCTTCAGTGAATGCTTGAATAAAAGATTAGCTGCGATTGAGCTAAAATGACATTTTCCAAGCGAGCATGTGGCACGTGTGGCATACAAAATATGCAATCAGCATCGGTATAGTATATGGCGGTATTGGTATTATACAGGGTGATTCATGAGAGCGCTACAATTGGTTTGATAACTAAACTAAAGTTTTTATTTGTGTGGCAATCTTTTTCATTAAGAAAATTTATTTATCATTGAGCGAATTTATTCTTAAACCCGTTAAGTTTAATGCCCATATTAACTTATTTAACTAATTTCAAAAAGTAATTGTTAAAAAATTTGAATAAGTGGCAACTCCATTTAGAAATATTTAACTCTTTAATTATTTTTGAATATCTTCTGGGTAATGTGTTCTTTGAAATTAATTTTTTATTCATTTAAATGTGTATAAAATATGTGGCAACCCTCCTAATAATATAATAATATTAGCACATTTAGGTTTCTGTGAATCTCAACAGTTAATTAGTAATATTTAAGGGTTTCGTTATACTCTAATATAATATTTAATAATTTTTTTTAGGTGGCAACCCTTACCTTCAAATTAAATTCAAAATACCTTATTCATTTACATAATGCAATTTATTGTAGTCTCTTTTCTGGTTAGTATTTTTGAAATTAAATTTTCAAAAACGTGGCAACACTTTAACTATTTTTTTTTATAAACACTTGAATTCTGCATGAAACTATACAAAAACTTGTAAATCGATGCAATCTTCAGTATTATCAGCTTCTCTTAATATCGCGAATGTGACGGAATTTCGTTACGTAACACATTTTCGTTGCAGTCGCCAGATTTTACTACCGTTTTTAGGAAGTGGCACTTCCAAAATAGATATTAATATAAAAAAATGTTTACAAAGAAATTGGTTGCTCTTAAAATTTCACCCTTTATAAACAGGTAACACACACATTTGCATCACACATATCTCCACAAACAAACATATGTAAATCGGTAATGCCATGTAAACGCTTGTGGGTATGTACGAGTGGAAAACTACCAGTAAATCAGCGAATCATTGAATCACTGAATTTAATGGCAGCTTCGATTGCAATGCATTTAAATAAATTGCTAAAAAACAGACAACAAAAACACATTTACAAAAACAAAAACAAAAATTATGCAAATGTTGAAGAGTTGAGAAAAAGCACAAACACAACAACAGAAAGTGGCAAATGCAAAATGAAAGTAATTTTTGTTGACACACTGTAGCGCGATGAACACATACTCTCGCTCACACTGATACTCATACTCACAGGCATTCATTAAAATCACAATAAATAAATTTGTTGGGCGGCATAAAAAACACTCAACTATGAATTGAAATCAAAATTTTCGCTGATGATGGATGTTTATAAATAAACATTGATTGCATTGCTTCATTTTGCACGTGACTGTAGCGCCGCAAATGAATTATGTTCACAATGGGTGTGGTTAAGGTGCTGGCAGTGTGTTTTAAATGACAGGTCATAAGCGAATTCATTAACCACAAATGAGTGAAAAAACCAAAAATTATTTAGCAATAATTGCTTTTTGATTGTTGTTGTAATTTTTAAAAAAATTTTTAGAAAAAAATTGGAATATATTTTTTCCAAAAATCTTGCGAAGAGTTGGAAATTTTTATAAGGGACGAATCATAGGTAGGGTAATGAGTACGGACTCTGACTCATATGACTCATTAGCTGCTTGTTGCTTAATGCTGCGTGTCACCTGTTGTTGAGTAATCACTTATTTTAGTGACCTTCCCCACATCGCCTGCTATTGTCCAGCCTATATGACACACACACTCACAAGCAAATTAGATGAGCATTAAAATAATTAAAACATAATTTCAACGCTATCTGATTACCACATGAAATTAAAAATATGAATTGCGTGTACAAATTATACCGTTATAAGTACATGCCACGACCAAAGACAACACCGCCGCTAATGATGCATGGCAAAATGTCGTCCATCATACATACAGGCAACACAAAAGACTCGCTTCACTGATAACTGCATAACGGTTTCGAGCCTACTGTGGCATGTGCGTTGTGAAATTCTTACTTTTATATTTCACTAATTGCGCGCACCTAATTCGGCATGCAAACACAATAACTAAGCAGCAAAAAAGCGCCATTCAAGCTTTTAATTTCGTTAATGCAGTGTAAAGTGAACAAAACGATGGCGCACAGCACATGAAGTTAAAAAATTAAATGCCACATAATTGAATGCGAAAAAATGTTACGCCTATTTGTGTTGGCCCAAGCACATAACGAGTTATGGCAACAAACACACACACACACACATGCAAACACATGAGTTTGCGATTTGCAGCATAACAAAAAAAGGTCAGCACACACAGGCAAGCAACGGTGAAAAAATGTTGCGTGTCAGCATAAAATACTTTGCAATATTTTCTGGTCAAACACACCACGCCCGCAGATGAAACATAAAAAACAGCAACAACAACACATGCAAAAACACATATTTGTGTTGTTGTGTTTGACAGGGTGTTGCTTTAAAAGCAGTGTGTATGTGTTTGTTTAGCCTAACTGCAGGCGCAACCGCAGCGATGACTGTCGCTGATTACAACGCAAACAACAACAACACTGATGCGCGAGAGTGTTGCCAGCGGCGCGACGGACGAAACACAACTTTGACGGTAATTAAACCGCATTCAACATTTCAGCTGCGCAAAAGTGCAAAGCGTTCGGGTGAAAACGTTTGGGACGCCACATCTAAAGTGCACAGTGACAGACTTGCTGGCGCTCAAAGCGCAGGCATTACTCACATCTCACACATCTGCATGTTTTGATTATGAACAAGGCGGTCATTAGGGTTAAGAGACTTTTATGTATATATGTGTGTATATTATATATTAGAAAAGCATTGAAAAATTATTGTAAAAATCACAAAACGACTGTGAATTTAAATTCCTAATTCCCATTAACTTTATTTCTGCCAAATATATTTAACTAAAAGCTGCGTACAATATTTCTCGATGCCTAAACCTTACATCCTAAAGTATTATGAGAAGTTTGGCTTTGACTTCCTGAAAGCATTTTGGTACAACCTATATTATAGCCTTTTCACACAGCCAAATTAATGGATCAATTAAAATTTTGATTGAGAAACTAACTAACCCTTAACACTACTGGCCACTCTATAATCGATCAGCTGTTACACATTTTTGTTTTTGCTTTTCATAAGAAGTTGGTAAGTTTCATCAGCTGATTAATATTTTTAGCAGCGACATCTACTGTCGTGTAGCGTGAACAATAACTCGCAGACAAAGCACGAATATATAAAAACAAAAAAAATACGGAGTTTGTCACTGACTTGCGTTTTATTTTCAAGTCGATTAAAATTCATTTAAAAACAATATAGAATAATGAGATTTTTATTTTGTATGGTTAATCGATTTAAATCAGCATTTTAATTGAGCAAAGGCCGGTTAATTGACCAATTAGCTCTTTTGTGAAAAGGCTACTAGAGAAATAATAATAGTAATTTTGCTAATGTATTTCAAAAAGTTGAAAACTCAAAATTTTCATAATCTTTTCTCAAAAAGCAGTTTTAAAGACATCGATGATTCGAAAAATTATTTTCAAGAACGAGCTTAATGATAACCGAAACTACACAAAATAAAATGCTTATTTAATCATTGCTCAAAGCCTACCCACATTTAGAAAGATTTCGAAAAAATTATTATATTCATTTTATTATCCATCTTTTCTTGATATATGTACATATGTCCTATCGAAGATTAGGGTTTTAGCAGGCATCAAAGTTAACTAACAGTTAGTTATTTAACTAAGGATTTGGCATTCACTACACAGAGACGATTGAATGCATCCAAAGGGCACATTTCTACCAACAACAGCCACTTGCTTAAGGTTTCTATCAGCACCAGCCGGTCTTGCCAGTTTGCTTCATTGACATGGAAGGTCCATTTATTTGGGAAAAACTGAGGCGAAGTAATGTCGATACCTTCTTATAAACTGTCCAGCTTTTGTAAGACTAAGATAGAAACATCGTGTAGCTCATACCTTCAGTCTTCTAGGTGAACTAATCTGGATTGAGGAAAAGTCTCTTCAACGAATTTTTGACAGACTCAAGGATATTTCTCGATATATGAGGTTTTTTATTCATCTCTAGAAATTCTTTATAAATAAATAAAAACAATTCTAATAAGTCTCTGTGTATAATTATAGTTTTAACCTCACCCTTTCATGAGTAGGAAATGCCAAAACTCTTGAAATGAATTTGAAAATGATTTTGCGTTTAAAATTTTTAAAAATATATGTAAGGCCGGGGAAGAAGTCGGGAAAAAATTGCTAAATTGATATCGCTTTTGATTTTTTTTTCATGAGTTGAATTGATCATATTATGCGTGCAGCTTTACCCAAAATGTTATTTCGATCAACTTGTTCTACAGATTTAATTTTTTTGTATAAAGGGATTACGCCACCCTGAAATTTTCAAAAAATTTATTTTTTTTCTATATTATATCGAGTATTTTAAGAAGTCTTAATAATTACGAAAGTTATGATCATTAGACGTCAGCGCTTCTTCTTCTTTTGCGTTTTTCTCAAATCTATATTTTTCGAGATGATATACACGATAACTCAAAAACTATTCAACCGATTGACTTGAAAATTAAAATATATCTTGCTAAATAGATTTTCCCAAGGGGATTTGGAATTTTTTTTTAATAATTTGAAAAAATTGTATCAAATTTTTTGACGATATTTTTAGTCGAAAATAAAAAGTCAATTTTCGAATAGCTTCCATTTGCGTAAAAATTTGTCACTCTGTTCAAAATTGATCACGTTTCAAGACAAATATTTTCTTTACTTGTTTCAGACAAAAATTGAAATGTCAATCGTGTACACCATCAAGGAGTGCTCCGGAAGAATTGATCCACGCCTATGCTTAAGTCTCTGCCATTTTTAATTAAAAACATTGTTCTTTAATATTAATAAAGCTTAAGATATGTATTAAATTAGCAATAAGCGTAAAGAAGTCTCACCTCAAATAGTTCTTTCAAAATATTTCCCAAAAAATCAGCCAATTTTAAAGCGTTCAGGCTGGCGTAACCCATTAATATAATGATTGATTGTCCTTTCATTAATTAAAACAAAAATTAGATATTAAAACAAAAAAAATAGATAATATTAATGATATACACATTATGCTTCGAAACCATTATTGCACAAACTTTGTCTTCTATGTTGATTATTGAAAATTCCATACTATTATGTAAGTTGCCCTATTAAACCACTCTCTTATATCAATATTATTGTCATTCAAGTACGTAATATACCTTTTTCGTCAATAAATTATTTCTATGCGTAAACATGAGTGCTTTAAAACGATGCACCAAGTGGTATAAAGTGGCATAAATGCAGAGCATTGACATTTTTAATCAGCTCACACTCAATGTGTATGGATAACCGCACTTGTCTGCAAAGTGAAATAAAATTGGAAAACTCGAAATCGTTCGAAATGCCAATCATTGCATAGAATGAATCAATAGAAATTGCATCAACTGAGTTAAGCATGCGTTTGCGCCTGCAAATATGCAACGCTTATTATGGCAAACTTCAGCATAAGTTGAAGAACTGAGAGCCATTCAATGCTGAAGCAGCTGTACCTTAGCCAAGAAGTGCGCAGTAATGAAAGGAATATGCCAAATCTGCTTGCAAACATAAATGTGGAGAGTATGCAAATCGCTGGCGCGCTCTAACTTACTACGCTGCTTTTGGTTATATATTTGTGACAGATAGAAAAAAATGGGAAAATAATAAAAAAATAAAAAATGAAAATAGTAAAAGTGCCGAAAAAGGCAGGCAACATCAAAGCTGGCAACATAATTTAATTGTATGCGTGGCTGCGCTGCCAGCAAGAGCACCAAAAGTTGTGCGCCAGTTCCAGCTTTGCCCTTGCAAAGGAAATAAAGAATTGAGGTGATAGGATAAAACAAAAAGAAAAAAAAAAAAATTCTAAATATCTAAAAAGTGTAAAACGGAATTGCGAAAATTTAATTTGAATCATACTTTGAATTATAAAGCGAAGCTGACACAAACTGCCAGCAACTTAACTGGCTCATACCCACACACCCAAGATATATATATATGTATGTATTTAGGTATGAAATATGCCACCAAAAGCCACTTAAAAATGGCTGCTTCAATTTGCGCTAAAATATGCGCATTTACGTCTCACATTGCCACACAAATATTAGACGGAAGTGGAGCGGGAAGTAAACCTAATTACTTCATTTCTTATCATCTTTCCGCGGTAGGTTACTTATACGCACCGTTGGCCGGGTTACAGGCGTATGGCAACAAATCCGCTAACTACCGGGGTACATACATATATATATAATATGCAGATGTGGCTTAAAATTGTTGGCAACAACAACAACAACAAGAAGTCTCTAGAACAAGAAGAGTGTGAAACAAGTGCGAAATGAATGAAAGTCTTAGAATGCCAATGGCGTGAATTCCTAAAGAAATTAGCGGTTGCCTGTAGAGCTTCACCAGAGAGAGAGAGGGTCAAAGAGTGAGCGCCGAGTCGCTGAAATGTTACAAGTGGAAATAATGCATAACCAGTTTAAAATTCTTTTTCTACAATTTGGCATTCCATTGGCAAAAAGGTCGCACCAGCGCGTTCAATCAGCGCTCGAAATGAATATCGACTGCAGAGTGAACTGAAATGAAATGAAATTAAATGAAAAAAGAAACTCAGCACACAAACTCACTGACTTTAGTGGCGCCCGTATAGACGTTCGAAGCTTTCGCCGAAGCTGCGGCATTATTTAATTGGCTTATTATAGTAAAAGTCGATTGGAATTTTCGTTGCGAATCCCGTCGCTAATTAGAAAAGTTCTCTTTGGCCTTTTTGCTGCGCCAGCAAAAACGTACGGCAACACTAGCAACTACATTGAAATTACAAAAAAAAAGAAACAAGTTACCCCTTTTTATATATGCGTTAAAATCGAGAAAAATATATGAATTTCGAGCAAGGCGTAAATTTGCCCGCAGCAAAAGTCAAGCGCTTGTCGCTTGTGTAGCGGCATTCCAGGTATTTCTGTTGGAGTTTCCTCACGCCTTTCTCTTCCTTTTTTCTGCGCTCCCATGTACATATTTCGCTTTATTGAGTATGCACTTGTTATCAGCATATCTTACTCCAATTAAAAATTTCTGATTTGTTTTTTTACGCGTTTGTGCCTTTTTGCCTTTGCCTTATCGTCATGCCATCAAGTGGGTTGTGTTTTAGTGTATCCTTTGGCGCATGAAATAAGGATCAATAGATATGAGGAAAATTCTTTTTTTGTTGGTATTTCATATTTGCTTAATTTATAAAAGGAAGCAGAAATAACTACTACAGCTAACTATAGCTAAGTATGGTGGGTCGAGTTGCTTCTTGTTATGGTTGTCATGGATTCGTTCTTTTGGAGATATTTTTTTTATCAAAATGAAAGTTGTCTTTTATGTAAGTTTAAACTTAATTTTATCATACAACTGACGACTCAGTTTCCTAATTTGGTATTCGCACTTCATTTGTTAGTGGCTAAGGCTAATCCTTTGTGATATCATAACTCCAAAGTACGCCTCTTAATTAGGGATGAAAACATCGTGAAATGAAACATCGATGGTTCAATGTATCGATGTTTCTTCAAAACCCATCGAAATCAAAAACATCGGCCATTAAAACATCGATACATCGAAACATCGATGTATTTTTGATCTTATTTTAAATTTAGTGTGAAAAGCTAAGGGATACAGAAGCTATAGCATAAATAAATGAAATGTAGTACGCCTCAAGTTGATACATTTTATTTCACTTAGCATTATATGTCTGTTAAAGTTTTTCTCAATAAATAACAGAATTTCAAAACAACAATATGGAAAGTTTTTTCACTGCCATTTCTTTTCGATTTTACTTCTGCGTGATAATTGCCCTAGCTTTAGAAAACAGTCGTTTACTCGGCACTGAAGTGGGCACAATGTGTAAATATTAATAAGCCTATTTATACTTATTTATATTTATGTTGACTGTCATAACTTTGAAGTTGTAGACAATTTCGTTTATCTGGGAACCAGCATTAACAACACCAATAATGTCAGCCTTGAAATCCAACGCAGAATCACTCTTGCCAACAGGTGCTACTTTGGACTGAGTAGGCAATTGAAAAGTAAAGTCCTCTCTCGACGAACCAAAATCAAACTCTATAAGTCGCTCATTATTCCCGTCCTGATGTATGGCGCTGAAGCGTGGACGATGACAACATCCGATGAGACGACTCTTGGGGTTTTCGAGAGAAAGGTTTTGCGCAAGATTTATGGTCCTCTAAACATTGGCAACGGCGAATACCGCAGACGATGGAACGATGAGCTTTACGATTTATACGACGACATTGACATAGTTCAGCGAATAAAAAGACAGCGGCTACGCTGGCTAGGTCATGTTGTACGGATGGAAGAAAACACTCCAGCTCTGAAAGTATTCGATGCAGTACCCGCCGGAGGAAGCCGAGGAAGGGGAAGGCCTCCACTCCGTTGGAGGGACCAAGTGCATAGTGACCTGGCTTCACTTGGTGTTTCCAGTTGGCGCCAAAAAGCAAAAAGGAGGTGTGAGTGGAGCGCTCTGGTGGATTCGGCTATAATCGCTTAAAGCGGTTCCTACGCCAAATATATATATATGCAATATTTGAGCATCTAATACTTATTGATTTCCCCAAAAATCTTAAATTCATTAAAATACATGCATTAGTAAACACGTTAAAGCCCTCACGAAATTCCATCAACCTCCGCTTAAGCATGTGTTTGCAAGTCTTTTCCACATCTTTCGAAATTTTAATTTCAGTTTGTGTAACACAAGATGCTTCGCGAAATGTTTGCACTTGTGAATTTTGTAGTAGTTGCATGCTTTTTATACATTTTTGCACCAATTTTTTCCACATTTTTTCACTCCTTGAGTGATGCGAAACCGCAGCAGCGTTGAGCTCTTTGCCAAACAACGCTTGAGTGCCTCACTTAGCGAGCTTTAAATTTATGTAAATATTCTTGTTTATCCTCGAAGAGAGCCTACACACAGATGTGTGTATGTGCATAAATATTTGCACACACTAGGGTATATTAACACGCACACACATACAAACCTATGAAATGAAAATGCCTGTGTAAATACACCAAATTTTTAATGTAACATTTCACATGAATTTTGCTACATTTTATGTATAAATATGTGTTTACTAGCATATACTCGTATGTAGTTATGTAAATGGTTTGGTATGCTAATATGAAGAAAAAAATCCAATAAGAATTTCTGAAGTGAATGTGCGCTAATGTATAAATAGACACACATTAAAAATTTTGAGTAGGCTTAAAATAGCATTCATATACACATATTTAATATCTATACATATATAATTATGAATATTTTATAATTTGTGGGCTTAAGTTTAAGTTTTAGCAGGGGTACGCTTGCTGAAGTTGTACAAAATTGGTTTACATTCAAGGCCTGGGTTTAAGTGAGGTTGAAGATATACATATGTATAATTGGTTGGATAAGGAAGACGCAGTTTCAAATGTGATGGATGGGAGCTATCAAAATGACACATTATCGAGGTTCAATTATCAATTCAAAGAAGTAGAGGCCAACATTAAAGGTTAGATTAGGGAAGCTTCTGTCTCTCGAGCATATTTATATAAAAATAAATATCCAAACAGCTGATTTGCGGAGCACCGATCGTAAGTGATAGAATTGTCTTCACTTAATTTGACAAAATTCCAGTAGAGATATTGAAGTAAAATGTCTGAAGTTAATACCGAATTGAATAAAAGTGCTACTTTGGTCGAAGAAGGAGTTAAGAAGTAATGTATTCTCCCGACGAACAAATCTAACGCGATGTCCATCTTAGCATGTGGAGCAGAAACGTATAAAATATTGCAAAAAGAGAGAAAATGTTTATTCAAATTTATGGATAAGCAGCTTAACATATAAATCTTGTGGAATTATGAGGTGTTCGAACTTTATAATGGCATTAAGCGATGGGTTTCAAAATTAAAAAAAATTGGGTATTATTAAATAGTGCAATATGTTAAATGTTAATTAAAATATTATCCAAAAATATCAAATCAATCCGAGTAATATCTGGTCTGTAAAGTTACACTCTATAACGATTTGTATGTCGAAGGTATTATTGATTCACGCTTTCTAAATATTGATTGACAAAATAGTTTTGATAAAGGGATATAGGACCGAAATTCGATCCAAATAATACCTAGTTAGACTGAATACTAATACTATCATACCGAGTTTTCACAAAGCACACAATCGCAAGTCTGTAATGGTAGCCCTATTTTTGCAAATTAATACATTGAACAAAGTACATCTATCGACCGTCTTGGTATCCATTGTGGAGCCTCTCAAGTAATCAATATTCGCCAAAAAGTGCTAACTCTATTTTTACGGCAAAAGCGACCGAATTTTGGCTCTAAAGCCTCTATGAAAGTGTCCAAATCACAACCCGTTGTGGTCCGTTTTAAGGGTATGACTCGACACCCAAATATGGAATCGTTGAAGAAAGCCCTTGTCCGTGCACTAAATGCGTTTCGCCGTCTCGCGATCGATGAGTGGCCAAATCGTTTCCAGTCATGCTGGAAGGCAAAAAGGAAGTCATTTCAAATAAGTTGCAAATTTAATAAAAAATGTGTATTCATTCTTCGATTCTGCTGTGTACCAGTATTTATGAATGGACTAATCCAATTTTATTATATTTCCCGCAACAGTTTCAAAAAATGCTTTTAACAAATATTTTTTTTTAATATAGTAATACCCAAAAAAATTTAACCTAATTTGCAATATTATAAAAAAAATGTCATACAATAAATATAGTTAAAAATAAATAAAAATCTGAAAGCAAAGCAAACGAAATTGCAGCAATAAAAAATTATTAAAGTCTTCCCATAAAGTAAATCTAATATTTGGTGCACTTTCGCTGAATGTGTCGCAAGCTTTTAGCGCACACTGTACGAGTACTTGTATATTGTATTTGCATACAAGCATTCTCGCTGCGCTGTAATGCCAACAGTTGCAGCAAGCCAAGCGCATGACAACATTTAGCACGAGCGATGCTCAAATAAAATAGACAGCTAGCGCTAGATAGAATAAATAACGGCACATAGCACACCTATCTGCAAAGCACTTGCAACATCTTCAGCGAACAACGCCACGTAAGCGAAATATTCTAGGTCGCCAAATAAAATCAGCGACACCTGAAAAAGCAGGCGAGCTCAAGCTCACATAAAAAATGCAGCACTCTTTCAGGGCCACATACACACATAGATACACTCACATGGGCATGAGTACACTTAGTGGCAGTGCTCGCTTCAGTTAACGGAAATGAAATGCGACAATGCTAGAAAGTGTTGCCCAAACGAAAATAACTGTACATATGTACAGCTGGGAATGCATTGCGCGTATAAATAAAAAATTGCCACGAGAAAAGTGAAAACGGAATCGCCAACGAAGCGCCACATCACCCACACACACACAAACAAATATTTGTGTACCCTTGTGAGTGAGAGTACACGTCAGCAACGCCTTCGTGTGCTGCTTCACCGCCGCCAACTTCAGCACAAGTGCAGCGTCATGCCGCTCCGGCTGCTGAAATATTTAACGCCACACTTCCATATCCTGTTTATGAATTGCTTTTGATAGTTTTTCACACAACGCCTTCGCCTTAAAGTGGGGGTCGCATGCCATAAATATTGCAATGCGCCGCCGTAGGTGTCGCCAAACCAACATCAGCGTCAGTTGGGTCTACTAACGCGAAACCGAAAAAAAGCATTTTGCAAGTGAAAGGTGACAAATAAAATATTTATGAAAAACAATGTTTGCGGGAATGTCAGCTGTTCGCTTTGGTTTCAAAATAAATGTTTGTTATATAGGTGCAGCGCCCTGAAGTAGGCAATGTCATTTGATTTGACTCTAAAGATATTTGTAAATGTGCTTAATCTCACTGGCATTTAGTTAGATATACTTATTTTCTTATAACCAAGTTAATATCAAGCAATTAAATTATTACAAACAGATACTTTCTTTAAGGAAATTGAAAAACTTAACAGGTGGCATCTCTCTTTTTTTATTTTCAAAGTAAGAATTTTTTCCGATAATAAAACTAAATATCGAAAATTAATGCCTTAACAAAACACTGCTGTTAAGAAAAGTATTTACTACGTGAAAAAATTAAATTAAACAGGTGGCAGCACCCTCCTTTTTTATTTTAAACATATACATTTATTTTTATACCAAAACTGATTTTTTAGGGCACTTTCTTTTGTTAAATAAAAAATAAATAAACTAATTAAATAGGTGGCAACTCTCTTTTTGTTTTAAAAACGTAAACTTTTATTTCGACATTTAATTTTCATAAGTAAAAAAATTAAATAAACTGCTATTAAGAAAAGTACTTACTTTGAGGAAATTGAAGAAAAAAGTAAAACAGGTGGCATCTCTCTACAATTTTTTTTTATTTAAATATAATAATTAATGTAAATATTTTTTTTCAGAACGTGAAAAATTAACAAAAACTTACTTTTAAGCACGGTATTTCCTTAAGAGCTCCACTACATCCGCAATAAAATCAACGCTTAAATATCCTAAAACTTTCAATACAAAAACCAACTAATACCAGAAACCCGACTAAGCTACTCACCACTTCCGTCAAGCTATTTACTTTCCTTTCGCACCTTAATATTTGTTTTTCGCCAACACTTAGAGTGCACACACGCCAAGCGGCGCAAAGTTCGCGAGCGCGTTTCACTAAAAATACATAAAAAACTTTTCCAATATATCTGCTTACACTACCGGTTCAATATTGCCGCGAACTTCAAACTTTGACTAACCACCGCTGCACACACGAACGTACGTACGCGCTTAAGCGCAGTGGCAGGACCAAGTACTTGAGGCACCTTGCCGCTTTGTTTCTGTTTTTGTTGGTGTTGGTTGGTGAAATGGTTTTTTGTTTTTGTTGCCGTGAACTTTCCGCTTTGGCACCTTCTATTTTTTTGCAAAGCCTAAAAATAATTCTAGCTCGTGTGTGTGTCACTGCTTCGACTGAGTTCGGTTGTTGCATGCCGGGCCATCAACCAATCAACAGCCAAACGCCATCAGCGCTTAAGTGACTTAAGCTGGGGCGGCTGCTGGCTGCTGTGTAAGACCGGCTGAATTCGCTTTTATCTTGCTTTTTGTTTTTTTTCATCGATTGCTTTTGTTTTTGTTGCGAAGTTTTCTTTCTTTTTTTCCGTGCTTTGCCTGATGACATTAGACATGCCCGATACTTCACTCGACACACTCCCTTCGGGCGGCATAAGTTTTGTCGAACTGCCATGTCAATTTACCATGTGAAATTTGTTTGTTGTGTTGTTGTTATTGTGCATATCTCTGTTTTTTTGCGCTGTTTCTTACCCGTCTAAGTGTTCCTGTGCTCTTCCTTTTTGAGCGTTCTTTGCTTTCTATTTTTTTTTTTTTTTGCGTTTGAAAACTTTTCGATTTTTTACGCTGCCTAAATACCCGAAAGCCTACGAGTGTATCCGGGCGTGTGTGTGCGCTTGTTTTTGTCCTTTGAGTGCCGGAACTTATAAGAGGCGAGAGTGCTGGGTGCTTGCTGGAATCCGTGTGGCCAATGACTTTTAATCTTTTAAGTAGGCTTAATCTATTAAGTGATTTAGTTGGTAACTTTTCTGCATTTCGAAGTGAAATTTTTCGGGGCGTATGCACACTCACTCACTGTATCGCTGCTGTGAAGCAATTAGCTTAAATTTGCTGATCTGCAGCTCTGCTCAATTTCTAACGCATTTTGGCATCAAGCTATTGGCATTTGAAAGTTTCATATGCTTTTTTAACACACAATATGTTTAGCGACACATTCGTGATAAAGAGAGTTGATGTATTTTTTGAAAAAAAAAAAAGAAAATGTAAGCTTTAAGCTCGATGAAAGGTACATGTATTTCATAGTGTCTGGTATTTATATAGATGATTCATATATTGTACAATAGAAAATGACAAAACTGACAAGACTTGTCAATATGAGTGAATTGAAATTTTATTAACGAGATATCCTGAAATTTATAAAAGTGTATTCGGTGAAAACTCACATTTTCCATACATTCCCGATGAAAGCTCTTATTTCGTGGTGTATCATTAGCTTTTTTCAATTTCGAGGTGTTTTTATATACACAATGCTGCGCTATATCGACTATATTTCCTTTCTTTCAATCCAATTTTGTTTTCATATAATTACCGATTACTTTCTGATATTGTTCTACTTCAAAAGTGTGGTCGAAAATTGCTACAAATTTATATTCTATAAGATTATTAATAAGAAATGAATTCTTGTACATAAAGTTATTTGCAAACCCAAAAATTGATCGAGAAAAATAGATATTGAGTTATTTATGAAATCAAAACTATCAGGATAATGAGCTGAATACTAACTTTTATTATTATGCTCATAGTAAGGATGGAATAAAAATATTCAGAATGAATCGGAGCCCTACTTTCTTCGAAGTTTACTGTACATGTTTCATGGGACCACACTTAAATGAAGTATAGGTAACCATGTCCATCCCTAGACAAAACTAAGGGTTAAACTAGTTCACACAAGGTGACATTAAAGTTCAATATAGGGACTAAGTTAGTGGCCAGTGAGGTAAACCTCGAGACCAAGTATGACAAGTCAAGAAGTCAAAGAAATTCGGGGTAGGGTCAAGGAAGTTCATCGTAGAGCTTTTGTGTGATTAAGGGATCAACCGAGTTCCCCTTAGGGGTCAAGGGAGATCCACGATGTAACTTCATTAGTTACGGTATACAAAAAGCAAAAGTTTTAGACGGTGGACGAAAGATTGAAACAATACATAAAGGGTGCTTGAGCCTTCAGTTTGTCTTTTTCTATTTCTAGTGTGTATTAAAAAACAATGTAATTTTAAGGAAAGAGTATATATCTCTGAACAAAAAATGAAAGGAAGAAGTGAGTGAAGTGAGCACAAATCAAATTTGGCAGCTCAAAATGAGAACCAAATATAATTTCACTTCATAAGGTAGGGGAAATATATAAAGATACAATCATTCAAGCAGAGATATGAAGACTTCTCGCAGATTCTATACAGTTAAAAGGGCAAATATATATGCTCGAGTATATTTGCAATAAATGTATTGTGTATGCATTTCAGCAGCAATATCTTTCCACGGTAAAATTCTATTTATATACGTAGAGGCACATATATTGCTATATAAATATATGTATGTATGTCGGTAGGAATGTCTACACGTTAATGCCTACCGCAAATAAGCAATGAAATTAACCATTATAAGCCAAGAAATCAACTTAGAAACCAAAATTAAATTGTATTAGAGGCAAATAAATCCACACTCCACCTACAACAAAAGCCACGCGAGCACGAGCACTTTTCCCCCCTCTACACACCCACCGCACCGACCAATTTTTATTTCGCCGAACTTTTGGTCGTAAAAAAATTTTCGCAATTTATTTAAAGTACACAATTTTTCTTGGTGTCAGCCATTTGATGAAGCAAACATTTCGCATAGAAAATGAAAATGTGGAAAAGGAAACTGCAAATAATTGACATTGATGTGCGAGCTATTGTTGGCATTCAGTCATTGAGGCAGCCAACAGCAACACGAAGATTTGTTGTTTTTGTGTTGGCATTTAATTTTCTCTTATACGAAATTAAGTGCCAAAGTTTCGACGACACGTATTTATGCGCAAATGAAAGCTTCGAAAGTAACTGTACAAAGATGCGGCTACTACCGCTGCAGCGCTTCGTTGCGTGGCAAAGTTTTATTGCAAATCAGTTTTTAAATTAACTCAAAAATTTGCAAATGCGATTGCTTTAACATTTGCCTTGAGCATAAATTGTACACGCTATGTTTGTACCGTTAGAATTTGTTACCTTGTTGAGCTTTCGGGTATATCTCTACAAGCACATCTAATGTAATTTGGTGCGCTTACAATCGAACTTTCACTGTTTTGTGTCGGTTATGATATTTGTTGTGGTTAAACTTGCATTTTGTGTAAGTGGATTATGGATTATAGGAGAAAGTAAAAGTAAAAGTTTTGTGCTTACGAGCAGACTCATTGGATTTTTAATAAGGATTTAGTTAGATGATGAAATTGACTGGATTAAATGCGAAGCATTTGCTTGTTAAGACATAGTTTGAGATCATAGAAGAACTTCGAAAAATTTATAACATACAGATAAAAGTGCTTATATTCAACGAATACTAGATTTTCTTAAGCTTAGTGAGTGGTTAGTTTAGACTTAAATATATAATGATTACGTTTAGTTTTTTTAAATAGATAGAGACGAGTATTTGCCTTAGTGTCTGAAAATATTTCTCAATACCAAGAATTAAAAGTTGGAAATCTCTCTTAGATTAAAATTCGCTTCAAAGCCTTGTCATTTTGAATCATAAAAGCAAATGTGATATTTTTAGAACAAAAAGGGTACATAACTTAAGTAAAGAATTATTAGACGTATCAATCAGAACTTATATTGTTTTCATTAAAATGCTTCAAAGAAGAAGTCTTCTTGCAATGAGGCAGAATACAATTATTATATCCTTAAAGTTCATAGAACTCACTCCCCTCAAATGCGGGCAGTTTAGCGATCCTGAGATAAGTTACCGAAACAAGATACCAGAACAGCTCAGAATAAAGTCTATACTGGAGAGGCCCCATTTCGAAAATTATTATTTTTACCCACCCCAAAAAGACTATCTCAACTAGAGTGGAACTAACTCTCGATAAGTTCAAGTTAGCATAAGTCAAAGACACTAATCAATGAAGAACGGAAAGTGATTGGAACTGAAGAATATGTCCAAATTGAATCGAAAAATATTTAAAACCGGATTCAGCCCGCAGTTAACCGTCCGACCGTTTTCGCGCCATGATAACCGACTATTTGATGACTGAAATTGAAGCTCGTTATCTCCGCGACATTTGGTTTCAACAAAACAGCGCCACTTCCTACACATCACATGAATCAAGGGATTTATTGTGAGAAAACTTCGGTGAGCAGATAATTTCAAGTTTTGGCCCAGTTGATTGGCTACCAAGATCGTGTGATATCACATATTTTGACTTTTTCCTGTGTGGATATGTGAGATCGAAGTCTAAGCGGATAATCCCGTTTCGATTGAGGCCTGCGAGCACAACATCACGCATAACATTCGCGAGTTACAAGTCAAAATGCTAGAACGAGTCATGGAAAATTGGACTCAAAGAATGGACCATATGGGGACTTTAACTTTTTTATGACCAGAATTCTGCAATTTAAGCATCTACCTAATCTATTTTGGGACGTTAGGGAAATGTATTGGAAAAGGTATATTCTAATTCCGTGACCCACTTTGTAATCTCAATCGTTAACCTCTTAATGAATTTAAAACCGCAGATTTTATGAATGAAACTATATTACAAGGAGTCTCTAAGCAATTATGTTTGCATATGTTTGTCTACGCTTACATTTGTCTGCATTTCTTTTGAGTCTGCGTCTAAGGCCTTTGACAATCACCTCACATTCAACCGCCAAAGAAAACACTAACATTAGCATACTAATATATGCCTCCATGTAAATCTCTTCAATTTCTGCTTCCGCACTCTAATGACAAAAAACAACTGTTGACAACAAATATTAAAATTTGTACAGCAAACACGCGGCAATCATACCATTCAACACACCTCAAGATTTGCGAGTTAACTTAAGAAGAGTGTGTGGTCAAAAAAGCGGCGGCTTCGAGTTGTAGGAAAAAGGTTTCCCAAACAAAAATCAACAAATTGACATAATTACCATGTTTTGATATAATTAAGCATTCCGCTCGGCGATGATAGCGGCGGCAAAGGCGTCGATGGCAGCGACGGCGGCTTCGCACACGCAGCAAAACTAATTAGTTACTTTTTGTTTCGTTGGCATGGTTGGCGGAGCCCAGTCGAGCCAACCAAGCGTTGCACGCTGCCTACAGATGGCTTTTCGGCGAGCAAAACGTTTTAATTTGCGACTCTCAACAAAGTTTAATTTGCTACAATTTATTTGAACAACTCATATATTTCACGGGATTTTCGTTTTTTCACTCCCCACTTTTTGGCTTTGTGTAAGAACATAGGAAACTGTGCTCTGTTGTTGTTGTTGGTACGAATGTTGGCAACTTAAAGGCAGATATGTAGTGCATATATAGACATTTCTACAGATTTTTGGCTTCAAAGCGGAACACTTCATTCACACCCACGCATTCTTAATTACTTAGGAACATACCGTTATTTATACCCACTCTCTCTTTGGTTTAGCTATTTACATGTGAGTGCATTATTATTGCTCTCATTCCTCTTCTTCTTTCTTTCTTAATCAACTCTAGGGTGCGTTGTTTTTCTTCGTTGTTGCAAGGAGCCTTTGAAACTCCTCTCTTTCCCTGCCCTCACCTACTCTCGCCCACCCTTTCTCGTTGCTGAATCACGCTACCTTCGTAAGCCAACTTACATCCTCTTCCTACCACACCAACAACCAAATCCAAGCCATCTTGTCTGAAGTCAAGCGACTGCGCCTAAAAGCAGACTTCAGCACAACAAATTGGTATGGAATTAGTAGTTGTGCGTAGAGAGCACTCGCTGTGGCTGTACTGTTTCGAGGTGTAACTCACAGCCAATGCGGCAATGGTAGTGAACCACGGAAGGGGGTACCACAAATCGGCGAATCGCTAAAAGTTTCGCTCCCCATATTATTTACTTAATGTGCGATAAGTTGTTGAAAATCATCTTAAATCAAATAAGCGGAATGAGTTAGCTGCTTCATTATGTGACTACTGAGCCATAAAGGTGCTTTTAAATTTTCGCATTTCCGCGGCAACAAGCACTCAAACACGCTACAACTATTGCTGACAATATGCACACACACACACTCGCACTGGTACACAGTTGTTTAAATTAGTTTGCTTAAATAAATAACACGGAAAACTTTTGAAAAGTTCTTAATCGGCGTCTGGTAGATTTGTTTAACTACTAATTTAGCTAATGAGATTAGCTATTTGTTGTTGTTGTTGTCGTTGTTATTGCATGAGTTTAACGAACGTTTGCTTGTTATGTATTTCGAGCGTCGACAATCAAGGAACTGCTCACATTTATTGGTTTAGTCAAATTCTGCGGGTTTGTTGGCTGGTTTTGTCTAAAAGTGAGTTAAATTATTTTGGTTTTTGTTATTGCGAATAATTTAGGAAGAAAATTGTCAGTAGTTCTGATTTCTTAAGAAACTCATATAGATCAGTCTAAGTCATAAGGAACTAATGCAGTCTATTTGCCTCTCGATATTTTTCAGATGTTGAATCGGTGCTTGAAATCGCAGTGGATAACACATGAGATTTAAAATAAAGAGTGGGTTCTTTGTTCTCTTAAGGTCTAGTTAAAATCCTGATAAAAAATATTTTGTTAACGGTAAGTCCCTTCAAAAAAACTTTTTAACAATTTGCATAATTTTTACCGAAAACTTGAAGCTGAGATCCCAAAAGTGTTCATCAAGAAATTTAATGATATCAATTTCTGTCTAACTTCTTGATTATGCAATCTTTGAGAAAGAAACTGAATGGTAACAAAACATCCGAGAATCTCAACAGCTATATAGTAAACTAGCAGACCGCTCGGGCTACGTACGGGTTTAAAGAAACATTTCAAATCTCATTCGATTCTCAAGCACGTACTTGGCAGGTTTTGTTCAGCAAGCAGCTGCGAGCACTCGTTATTCGACTCTCTGGCATGCGATTGCGATGTGAAGAGAATAACTTGCAAGACAATTTCCAGTTTCAGATAAAGATTCTCCATCACGGGGTCTTTTTGATACCCTCACTTGGGAACTATTTCCAGAAAGTTGAGATTCTAGCAATAAATATAGCCTATGTTACTCGGGGTGAATTTAGCTTTCCAATGATACAAATCGTTCCTCTTCATAATAGGGTATAGATTTATAGCTATGAAGAAACTATACAAGGTACACAAATATTTTCCTAATATAATCCAAAGACTAATCTAACTAAAACTAATGTGGCTCAGAAAACCATTGCGATTGAAGTAAACATATTTAAGATAAGGTGAGACTCCGGAGAAAATGTACAAAAGGTTGTATAATCGCGTTTAAGGTTTGGGTATTGTAAGAGTTCGATCTTGGCCCTTCCAGACTACATCAGATCAGAAAACGATCAGAAATAGTACCCTATAAACCAGACGAATCATCTCTATATTGACGATCCGGCTACTAACCATAAATTGCCTGTCTACTCAAACTGATATTCGTTTACTTTTTCCGCTTTTCTTGATCTAATATGGTCTAAGCAAATTTTGTCTAGTTCTCTAGTAGAGACCTATATGGTGTTGCCATATTGTAAAATACTTAAGATTCCATTTTTTCTCTAACTGAGTTTAGGAAATTGAATCAAACACAATTAACTGAGTGAAAAGTCCCTTAGGACACTAGTTGCTCCTTTTTATAAATACCACGGTCATTTGAGATTGTTTAAACAACTAACGTTGATTATATTTATCCTGAAAACACCTTTATTTCCATATATTGTAGGCTAAATGTATATAATTTTTCTCTGACACTCTTAGATCTAGACTAAACACTCCTTGCAGATGTTTCATCATCATGCTGTTCTCAATAATATAAGCTCCAGAGTTTCGATAGAACCCAATAGTGATCAATTAGATCCATTTAACGTTACTGATCGATGAAGAAAATACCATTTCTGAGTAATAATCTCATTTATTTTCAAAAGTATGCGCACCTCCAACTATCATAGCAGTTTATTTTAAAGCCAAAGCAGTACTTCCACTAAAATAATATGGAAGAAGCTGAAAAGGAAGTGAAATTCAATGAAATGAGCAAATAGAAAGCATTTGGACAAAGGTTGGCCAATTAATTACTGCACTAAATCCTCTTACCATTATGAGGCACTTAAAATGCTTACAAGTGCGCACTACTCACCGCTGCTGCAGTGACTGTGGCAGTGGCAGCATGCAGCAGGCGAACACGCGCACACACGAACACTAAACCACTTGCCAGTTGCAACTTTTTGTATAATATCATCATACTTGCCACATTTTATGCCACTTTAGATACCCTCACCGTGAAATCTGCGCGCATTGAGTGCAACAACAACAAAGGTGGCGAACTGCAACTGCAGACAACCACTGGCAATCGCAATGCCACCAAAGCAGCTTACTTCACCCAATATTAGTGATACTCCTACTGCTTTACAGCTACTTTAATATCTTTTCATTTTCGCCGTCTCATTCTCTCTGCTGCTCTTTCTCCCTTACTTCCTGTTGTACCTCCACTTCGCTTTAGCAATGGAATTGTAGATTTTCAAGTGCAACAAAGTTGAAATATTCAGATTAGTAAAGCACTAAAACTGAGTGGAACCGATTAAAGGCATTTGAGCCATCAAGCTGCCGCTGAAGAATGCTGTTGCGAGGGGATCGCAAGACACCGACAAGTGCTGTTAAATAAATGTGGTAGTCGTAGCGCTGCCAGTCGAAACGGGTAATGCAGTGATTAGTGGCAGCGAGTGCGAATTATGATTGCACTCTTAAGTGCTCTTCAAGAGGCAACAATAAATTATACAGCTAGGCTAGCAAAGGCTATTGTGAGAATTGAATTAGCAACAGTTGGTGGAAAATAATTGCAGTCGTGAGTAGGCATGTTGTAGGGGTATTAGAGGAAGTATAGCTCGTTGAAAGCACTTAGTTTGGAGAGAGATTTCATACTTATTATTGTGAAGGTAAAAGAGAGGCGTATTTTAGTATTTACTGTTCTCCTGAAGTTGTCACATGGACCTCGAAGACATATTATTTTCCCCAAATATGGCAATTTAGATCTTTAACGCTGGTACACTGAGTGCGTTATAACTAATTAGATTTCTTCTTGTCAAAATATAAGCATGAATTAATTTTTAAGCAGCCTTGGCGCCTAAAAGTATACCTCACCATAGTATCAGATGGTATCCGAGCGCCTAGCTCGCTTTGACGTCATGTTGACACTTTATATTACAAAATATAACCGTTTTATAGCATTATAAAGCGTTAGTAGAACATTAAGCCGCTACTCAAACATATGACAATAACAACAACAAAAAACTATTAAAGTGAAATATTAAAAGCAAAGTGCAACTATCCTAAGCAAACAACTCTGCTCATCGCTATAACTCCGACCAATGACAATAGCAATGATAATATTTGCATGCGAGCACACGCGCCGCGCAGCTCATAAAACACATTTGCCAACATAAAACAACATAATTTTACCTATTTAAACAATAGCAGGTGAATGAAGCTGCCGTCTAACCTTGAGCGCATTGCCAGTAGCATACTTACAGGCGCTGAAGCCAAGGCGAGAAGCCGCAGTGCTAGCATTACGCACATAAATATTATTCCAGCAGTGTGCAGGTGTGTCTATATATGTGTGAGAGTGCGAATAGTTATGGTCACATCGCGTTGGCAAGTGTGGCAAGAAAGAATCCATGCGAAAGAGCTTTGGGGAATTCGCACTAAAGTCTTACACCATTTTTATATCCACACACATATACCAAAGTTCGCCTTTTTACGAGCCGTTACCTTGGTACTCTGCTCTTACAGCGTCTATGATGTATTGTTATTCCGCTGGCAAATGCACTGGAAGTTGGCACGTTGTCGCCATTACTATTATGAATTCTCTTCAACTTTATATGCGACATTTCTATGTCTGTTTGTGTGTGATTTATTGCAAGGCACTTTGTAGGTAATCGAGTTGTCTAAAGCTTAATAGTTAACTAGTTTTTTATTGCATCTTATTGATTAGCTTTACTTCTGCAAAGTAATAGTCCCTTACAAATATCATAGAAACTTGTTATTGATTCAACAGTTGTTCGAGATTTCATTGCAAAATATAGCTAACAATACCGAAGCGTAGCTAATTTCTTAAAATCTCCAATTTGTTGACGACATTGGTATATAATAACATGGTTTATATTCATGCTTCTATAACGTGATTCTATTTGGTGACAAGTAATATCTTATTATTATCTCATTATTTTCTTCTACTTCTCTCTTGACATAGTGGATTTGAGTGTTGCTTTCTCTTATATTAAATATACTCTGCTCATCAGCCGTCACACTAGAGCTTGGAAAATATGATTCCATCCAGAAATCGAATTGAATTAGATATACTTCGCTCAGATTCTTGCAAAGTGAAGTTAACAATGAAAAGGGCTTGACCATAACTCATATTTACAGTACATTCATGAAAAAATGTGGAATATATTGCTCAACTAGAATCTCAAATTCTTATAAAACACGATAAATAAATTCTGAAGGTAGTGTGAACACCACTTGGGCGCTTTTTCATGTTCGCTGCAGCCAAGTTTATTATATGTGTAATAATATCTGAATTCAGTTTGAGCTTTCATGTTGAATTTTTGTTTTCTGAAGAAGATGAAGATTTTTATAAAATGAATCAGTTCTTCAGAAATAATTCTGCTTAGAGACTTCATCATTGGTTGCATAATATCTCTTATATGAGGAGAAGATCGTCAAATATTTCCTAAACGATTACCCATACGGTGAAACTAAAGATTTTGCCAAGTGCAAGCTGCCAAAGCTGTTTGGAGGAAAGCGAGGTAGAATCATCTACGCTCTTTCTCATTTATTGGCATTCGCAAAACTGAGATTGAAGCAAATAGGTCTTCATCTGCCTAAGAAATTTGTGAAACACTTTAGGCACTTTGTTGACACGTAATGACCATCTTAATCCATTTTCGCCACCACAAAAAACTCCATTTTACAGCAGTCCTTGTGCGATCCGTTGCGACCTCCAAGAGAGGGATCAAGTATCAAACTACATAAACCGAAATTCTAAATTGTCGCATTAAGATCATCGATATCTTTGTTTTTTTGCCACCAATATAGGTCATTCAATCAGTCATTTATGGTTATCATATTGAGGTTTCATGTCAGGAGAACTTCTCTTTCAAGTCAATGTAGTGACAGAAGTCTGTTGGAAATGCTATTAATCCATCGAGGTGCCAACTACGACCCTACTATTTCCAACTGCTTCTACAATCGCAATTTGATATTCTTGCAAAAACACCATATGTTAGTTGTTAATTGGTGATTCTTTATGTGTCGCCACAAATTAAACGACTTTAGGCATGCGATTAGCCCGTCAGTAACAGTTGATCCAGGAATAATTGGAAGAGTCTGGCGTATGTGGCCGAATGTGCCGTTTGTTTGCCTACTAACAGGTGCCTATTCCCGTTAACCTTGGAAACCTTGGAACTATGGTAAAAATGAGTGAAATTGGTTCTGGAATTACATCAGCCTTCATATACTATATATGATGATTTTCTATTGGACTTTATGCCGAATATATAGGTCATATTGTGTGTTATCTTAATAAAATTACATCAATAAATTCTTTTCTTTCTTAACTGGCGTAGAAACCGCTTACGCGGTTATAGCCGAGTCCACAACAGTGCGCCACGCATCTCTCCTTTTGGCGGTATGTTGCCAATTGGCAATACCAAGTGAAGACAGGTCCTTCTCCACCTGGTCCTTCCACCGGAGTGGAGGTCTCCCTCTTCCTCGGCTTCCACCAGCGGGTACTGCATCGAAAACTTTCAGAGCTGGGGCACTTTCATCCATTCGAACAACATGACCCAGCCAGCGTAGCCGCTGTCTTTTTATTCGCTGGACTATGTCTATGTCGTCGAACAACACATACAGCTCATCATTCCATCTTCTGCGGTATTCGCCGTTGCCAATGTTTAAGGGACCGTAAATCTTCCGCAAAACCTTTCTCTCGAAAACTCCTAGTGCCGTCTCATCGGATGTTGACACCGTCCACGCTTCTGCACCATAAAGTAGGACGGGAATGATGAGGGACTTGTAGAGTTTAGTTTTTGTTCGTCGAGAGAGGACTTTACTTTTCAATTGCCTACTCAGTCCATAGTAGCACTTGTTGGCAAGAGAGATTCTGCGTTGGATTTCAAGGCTGACATTATTATCGGTGTTAATGTTGGTTTCTAGGTATACGAAATTATCTACAACTTCAAAGTTATGACTGTCAACAGTGACGTGGGAGCCAAGACGCGAATGCGCTGACTGTTTGTTTGATGACAGGAGATATTTCGTCTTGTCCTCGTTCACCACCAGACCCATTCGCTTCGCTTCCTTATCCAGGCGGGAAAAAGCAGAACTAACGGCGCGGGTGTTGTTTCCAATGATATCGATATCATCGGCGTACGCCAGTAGCTGTACACTCTTGTAGAAGATTGTACCTTCTCTATTTAGCTCTGCAGCTCTTATAATTTTCTCCAGCATCAAGTTAAAGAAGTCGCACGAAAGCGAGTCACCTTGTCTGAAACCTCGTTTGGTATCGAACGGCTCGGAGAGGCCCACCACGAATCCCACACCGAATTTGCGCTCCTTTATATGGCCGCTGTAGTAGATGTCACAAGGACCCACCTTCTTCCGTCCTTGTCCCGTCCATCGCATTTCTTGGATTGCGGTGATGTCAGCCTTTACTCTTACGAGGACATCAACCAGTTGGGCAGAGGCACCTTCCCAATTAAGGGTCCGGACATTCCAGGTGCATGCCCTTAAATCATAGTCCTTTATACGTTTGCCGTGGTCGTCATCAAAAGGGGGGTTTCTCATCCGAGGCCTGTGTTTCTTAGTCACTGGTTATTCGTTTTTATGTGGTGAGTCCCAAGCCCTACGCACAACCGCGTAAGCGGGATTCGCCTTCTCACTTTAGCTCGCTTCCAGACGGATGTATGTTGGCTACCCAGAGGATACTTGGTCTAAGACCGGAAGTTGTGAGCTGCTTGAGCCACATGTAAAAGAATCGTTCCTGGCCACTCCCAAGTGAATGGCAGTCAGAAACTTTCCTCACTTACGTGAACTTCTACATATGACTCCATCCTCATCAATAAATTGCGAGAGTATAAAATATTCGGTTGGAGTCAACTTAGGCTTTCCTTATTTGTTACAAATTGTTTTGGGCTATCGACACAACCTTATACAAATGAACAATAACAAAAATATTTTAACAAAGCAACAATGACAACCTTCAAAATATTATTTTTTTTTTTGTTTTCTCTTTTTATATTTTTCTTGTCAACTCGAATAAAATTCTCTTATTGATATCTTCCTCGCAATTTTTCCATATTTACTCACTTTCTAATCTTTTTCTGGCCTTCCACGAATATTTCAAGACTAAAATTAGCCAGATCGGTTTGAACTTCAACAACCAATAACTTCCCGATTTTAGAAAATTTTTAATTTTCTTCGCGGAAAGTTAAAAAAATTTACGGGTGGACCACCCTTAACATTTAGGAGGATGAAAAATAGATGTTGTCCGATTCTCCACCCTAGCCGATATGCACGCCAAGATTCACGAAAATCGGTCGAGCGGTTTCAGAGGAGTTCAATAACGTACACCGTGACACTAGAATTTTATATATCAGATAGAAAACTTAAACCAGCAAGGTCTTGTGTCCATACACATGCACATTACCATCGAATCAGTTTGAATGGATAAACTATTCTGCCATTAAATTATACAACAAAGTTCATGCTCGTGAAGCAATTAAAGAGCCAACGACCGAATCAACGATTTCAACGCCAAACTACTATATATATATGTATATAGATTCCTATCCATGTATGTATGTATGTATGTAGGTATGTATGCATTCAAGTAGTTAGCGCTTCCACTTCATTTACCGTTAACAGTTGGGAGTACGCAGCGTAATGGATCCCCATGGACATTGAGTCAATGAGCTTAAACGGGCCAATGTTAGTTTATTAACAATGCATATATATATACTATATGTGTGTGTGTGCATAACAGTGTCAAGGGGAAGGTGAGGGGGCAAAAAATAGCAAAATAGCAATCAGCACGCCAGCAAATTCAGCGAGTTTAAACATGTAAATAAAGATGGATTTAACACTTGAATTTAACCAAACTTCATAACCTTCTATACAAAAGTGCTCATACGCATACATATACATATATACGTGAGTGTGGATTTTTTAACAAAAAATTTGCGCACATATTTCACATTTTGTTTGGTTGTTTCATTTCTGCGCACACACTCGTCTGCTTACTCACATAATTGCGCTCATTTGAGTGCATACTTGTATATTCATATGGGTAATTGCTCATTTATATTTGAGGCCATTTTAAATGGCTGCCACGTTGCAAGCCGGAGCGCGTGCTCACGCATATGTGAGAGTGTGTGAGCGCGTGCAGGCGTGCGTGCGGCATTAATAAGCGCCAACGTGTGCATGCAGATAATGTAGTGCAATTATCTGCGTTTGCACACACAGATAAGCGTGCAACAACCAAATAAACACACACACATACACTCATGCATATTTGTTTAAGTGTAAGCACTTATCTGTGCGAACTTTTCATTTCATTGATTCTCAGCAACGCCATTTTTTACAGTTATATGATTTTATTTTATTTTCATTATTTTTTATTTCTTTTTTCACTTTCTGCTTGGCAAAATTAAAGCGCTTTCAATGTTTCAGGCAATGCTTGTATGTGGCAGAGACCTTCGTGAGCGTACAAACAGATAGATTACAGTTTTAAGTGTGTTTTATTTTTCGTTTGTAACTGTATGTGTATTAATGTATTGTTGACCGCTCTTCATGCTGCTTACATGCAAAGTTGATGCGTGCGAAATGATTACGCACCGGAAATATGCCGCGTTGGTTGCGCAGATATTCGCGGGTATGATTTCTCAAACACACATACATGTATAGGTATTTAATTAAGCAGCAGCATATATAACAGCTATATATACACATATTAAATATATATATATACGCTGTTAGTATTCATAACTCATTAACATATTGGTTACACGTTTTTAATTAAAGTGACATAAAAATAATTATACTTTAATATAAATCAGTATTATATACTTCAAAATTACTCCTTCAGAGATTTTTTTCAAGTAAGCCAGCTACTAATTCAATTTGCATTCACCTGTTTGGGGCCTTGGCTGTGATAATCTTGCTTAAGATGATCTCTTTGCTTTGTATCAATCGCTTCAGAAAAGTTTCAAGACTTGAAGTCAGAGAGAGCCAAATTTTTTAATTCAAATAGTTAATTAATAGTTCATGTTTCCTTGGCAGTCATCTACTTTGCAACTACTATTCGACTTAAGTTTTCCAATGAACTGACTTTTTACAAGATCATGGGCCCCTACTAATTCTCTGATGTTTTCAATGTTATCCTCTATAACAGAAACATATATTTCACGATATTTCCACTTATGAGCTTGTTATCTTTATAAAGATGGATTGACAAGGCATTTTCGCCACATTTTCAAATAGACTCTAAAATCTTCGAGAGCAATATTCGGTGTCTTATATTTCAGATTACCGAGATAATCAGGAATGTTCTGCAAATCGTTTTCGGGCAATATTTTCGCATTTTGACATGTCATGTGAAACAAAAAGAAATCATCTCAAGTCGACAAGTAGAAACGTTTTAGCAAAAGTTACGTGGAATCCGGTGCAGACAGGGGATTAGAATGGTCTCCCAAGTGTCGCATTTCGATTTTACTTTAATAATATTGTTAACAACAAATTAATGGCCATAAAAAAACATTGTTTATTTAATGAAAACTGTTTAATTTCAAATTATTAAAAATTTTGAACTAACAAATTCTCTTTTATTTTTTTTGTCAAACTGTCACAAAGAAATCAGCTGCTTCGAATTGAAATTTGAAATCAAATGAAATCGCACGAATTGCCGAACACCTAAAACAAAATCGTACGAATTGTAATTTCGGTTCCGAATTGAAATCGCGCGATTTCCAGATGATCCCTGAATGGCATACTATTCTGATACCTGAAAAATTTTTTCTGGTTTCGTACAAGCATTGTGATTTGTTCGTTTGGAGTCTTTTATTTTGCCGTATTACAAAATATTATTTTACAGAAAATGGAAAATTTGTCTAGTTTCGAAATGCCCTCCAACTTTATTTGCTAATGAAATCAAAAAGACATCCAAATAATTTGTACTGGGAAGCTTTACATTTCTGTGAGCTCCGCCGTTATCCCGTGAGTTGATTCTGAGCATCATAAGCACGAAGCAAAATGTCAAACGTCAAACGGGTCAGTCTATGGAAGATTTTAGCATTGCAGGTTCCATAAAAGCTTGATATATTTTACCTTTTATAAGAACAAAATAAATTTTCAAGTTTTTTAACTAATTTAACAATTTTTAAATTATTAAATTATTTTCTTTGCTAATAATTTGTAAACCGTTTGCCCCTCATATGGTATGTATACATACTCTGTACTCTGTAATTATAACGTCCTATCCACTGTAAAATGAAAATAAATTTTCACCATTCACCATTAAAATTTCTTATTTACACCCACATACTTGGGTGACACAAAAGTACATACAATCTACATATCTACATATACACAGTGGGACCATAGTCATAAGTATGCAAATATGCATGTATGTGTGACCGCCCGTCACCAGATAATGCCACACAATAAACGCACAATTAAATGTGCTGTCCGAATTTCTGCTGCATTTCCCACTTCCGCAGCGCAAAAAACACGAATTAAGCTGTAGAGAAAAATAAGAAAATAAACGCGAAAAAGAAAAAAAATAAATTAAAAATAAAAATATAATGACCGTTGATTGCAATGCAATCCCCCGCACTTCGCCATGTGTTCACCCACCGCTGCTGCATTGGCGCAATAACAACAAAGTTGAAATTCATCCGATAACACTGCAGCAGGCGTAAGCATTCACTGGGAATACGCACCGGCGGACTCACCCGAGATAAGCGAACGAAGGAGGACGAATTATTTTCTTTAATATTTTTGTTGTTGTTGGTGTTTTTTTTTCTCCTGTATCTTCGCTAGCGCTTGTGGCAATTACATTACGAAATCTCGCTGCTTTCGCATTCATTGCAACTTTGACCGCTGCAATGAACACATAAAGGGCTTATTTACCGTTACATATGCGTGTGCACTTTGTAAATATACATATACACGCACTGACAATTTGCACTCACGCATGTGTTTGTGTGTGTGTGTGGGCTCTGTAAGAAAACTCATTTATTTGCTCTGGTCCTTTGCATTTCCCTTAAGCTTCTGTTTCTGTTTCTGCTTTTGATATGGTTTTCGGTGTTTTCTTTAAATTTGCCTTCTCCTATCTTACCGTTATTTATTTATCAAGCGCTTTATATTGCAACGCAACGCCTTCGGCCTGTAACTACTTCGTTGACGACGCGTTAATTGCTTACCAATCTTAACGTTTTCCCAGCAAATATTTTATGACCTTTTTAATGTTTTTTATTTTTTGTTTGAAAAATCAGTAATTTCGTGGAAGTTTCACAGCGTGCTTGACATGACAATAATCATCAGCCTGGTCTTCTGAGAACAAATTCATTAATTCCAATAAACTTGAGCAAAGCTTCACTTTCTCTGGATTCTAAATATTTCATCTGGTATTAGAGTGAACATAATTGGTCTGGATTACAATATTTTGAGTCAGAGCAATAACTAGAAAAAAGGAAAGGAAAATATTGACAGGTTTTGAGCAGAAATACAAATTACTTTACTAACTGAGAAATTATGGTCTTTACTTCCTTTACGACCATCTTCAATATCCGTATTGACATCATTCAGACACCAATTGTTTCAAGATTCTCCACCTTTTATGTTTATTAACATACCCCTAGCCCCGTTGCTCTCGGCAACAGCGATAGTATGGAATAGTTTAGTTTTGATGCTCAGGTCATTGGATTAACGAATACATACGATAACAGGACGACCTTCTCTTTTGGGATCACATCGTTTGAGAGATTATTCAATAGGTGATTCAGCTCCCGGTTTTGAATAACAAAGATCTCCATGCTTTGCAGTTCTCTCCAAAAACCTGAATTTTCTCGAGAACAGTTAGCTAAATTTTTTCATAAAACCTTAAGCTGATACTAAGAGTAGTTATTCTTATGACCTAATCCCACCTTTTTCAATATCACTTCTTAACAATATTGCTCGCCCTGAGTCGTAAAGGTTAAGTTCGTGATGTATTTTTTTAGGAACTATCGCTTTTTAGCCCTACATATTTTCAAGATCAGATTAATGTCGATTTACTGCTAAATCAGGGGAATCGAGCTCTTTCAGCCATTTTCAAAATCAAACTCTTCTCATGGGCATCTACTCGAAATAGATTATGGATGTCGATCCATTTTTCTTATGAGTATTCCAAGTTGTGGTTCATATCTTCATGACTTATAGTATATATAAGTCTCTAATAGTGATCCTGAAAATATATTTTGTTCCTATAAATTTCAGCGTTTATTAACAAGTTTTTAGTAAAGTAATATAGACTTCCCTGAAATAAGAAATAGAAACAGTTATGTTATGCAATACATCCATATGAGCCAATAGCTGCAAGTTAATAAGTTTCTGTTCTCAATCAACTTCCTGCAATTTCCAAATACGCTTTCGGTCTTATTGGCTGAAATTAAACGTTTACATAACCGCAATTTGCCACAAAATACATTTTGCAAACTCACACATACGAGTAATCGGTGGATTCATTTGCCAGAGCCTAAGTGCTTAAGCATTAATTATACTTTGAGCGCAATTCTTATCAAACGGCATGAGCAACCAATTACATTTAAATTGCTGCCTTTACGGAGAAATATTCCAAGGCTGATTACGAGGCACATATCTATGTATGCATGGAATTATGTTAATATGTATGTATGTGTGTTTGTGCTCAAGCAACATGCTCCGCGGCGTAACCGCAAGGCAAGCCAAATACGGCAAAACCTTGGCGCACCTGGAATACAGCAAGAAAAAAAAACAAATGCTGAAAACAAGTCGCGAAACAACTTTAGCAATACATTTCAATAGTTTATGCACACACCCTTTCCTCTCTCTATATGAGGACTTATATATGTAAATACATATGAGTTCACCTTTTTCATGTGCGAAAGCGGGCGTGGGTTCCGCTTGTTCGCTTGGGCATTCATAGTGGCTTGTTTCGCTTATAGTTTCTGCGCTTCGACAACAAGTGTTGCCATCATTAAAAAGTTTTTCGGTTGCTGCTTGTTTGCTCTACTTGCGTAGTTTTTGTTGCACGCTAAGTAGTTATTCATACAAATAAGTTATGTATGTGTGTGTTTCATGCAATACCTGTAGCTCCTTATTGTATGGTTGCGTTATTACTTTCGACGAATCAATACACAATTTTATTGTTGTTGTTGTTATTTTTTACTATATAGTCAAGTTATAGTAAACAGTATGGTTTGCATAAAAATTTTCTGATAGTAAATCCTGTACGGATAACAGGGCAAAGCATTTATTCTATAACAACGTACATATGTATATCTAGAGATCGGATAGGTTTTGAAGTCTCAGAAAGAAGCGAATGTGAATTTTTAGTGCATTTCCCAATTTTGACATGGAAGGGCCCTACTGTTTGATACTTTGGAGCAAAATTCTATTCCCAAGACTCTAATGCTTGTTTTCAATTAGAAACTCACCACACTACTATCAAATATGAGGTGAAATATATAAGATTATTGTGTGGTTCACTTTTTCTGACTCTGAAATAGAAAAAGGTCTGCAACGCTGCAAGGATATGATAAGGAAGAAGGTGAAGAAGTACGAGTCGTATACAATTGAGGTGAAATTGAATGAATTCATGGTGATTGTGGTGAATTGTGCCTTGCTCTATGAGAATGATGATTTCAAGCACGCCACGAAATATATTGCAATCAGCCTACTAAATATTCGTTCGTATTATTGCAAGAAAGGATGAAGTTCTTCGTTAACCGAATAAATAGCATATTTTAGTCTGCCCTTAGATATTGATTTACAGCCATGGTACGGTGAGAAATAGTTCTAATTTTGGAAATTTTTTTTGTTACAAAGCAAATTAAATTACCTATTGGAAGATGTTCATGGACTTTCTCATGTAGTTTATATTATTAATACGACTGTATTTATAGCATTACTGAAATAAAGTATATTGAAAGGCTGTATACTCATAGAGAGTCACCATTGTTTTTGTAAGCATTTATGGAGTTTTCCTTCCTACTGATGGCTTGTCGGTAATTGAGATCGAACTCAGGTCCCACAGATTGGTTGTAGGTACACCTCTACACCACTCTTGTCCCTCATTCATCCAATTAACTTGACTCTCTATATTACCAAATATTCCCTTCTATCCGTTCCTATTAAATTTTCGGGAGAAGTACTTCAAACTATCTACGTGTAACTAGAGTTGCCACCTTTTATAATATATTTTGCAAGAAAATTTGTTAACTATGTCTGAGTATTTTAAAAAAGTTGTTATTATTAAACTAAAATTTTTAAACAAAAAATTATATTAATATTTTTTTAATATTTTTAATTAATTTTTTTAATATTTTTGTTATTTTTTTAAATAATTTTTTAAAGAAATTTTCAAAATTATTAGTATATTATCTTTTTATGAATAAAAACGTATATTTTATAAAAGACACTCTTTAAAGCGATTTTCGCACTTCAATGTGAACGTACTTTTGTCACCTACTGTATGCCACAATACCACTTACGAACAAGTACCCAGCTGTGTGTGTAGACACCAGCAAAGTTACGCCAGGCATATAGTTATTTAAATTGTGTACACTCAGGTATAACACGTGTAGTTGGTAAATGTTGTCCCAACAAAAGAAGCAACAACAACAACAATAAGTTATTTAGTGGCCTGCAGCACCTTTACCAACTATTTACCGGTAATAATAAGTACATAAGTTTGCCACGTAGAACAGTTTGTGCGATTATTTAGGCTCATAAGTAGTTTGGGGGGCCAAGCACTTTTGCTAATAGCACTGAACACAAATAAGTTGCAATGCAAACAAACACACACACAGATACATGCACACGCTTGTACTGTACTGCTTTTGTATATGAAAAGCGTGAACCTCAGTCATTGTTGGCAACACGAAAAGCTGGCTGCTAGCCTACTTAACTCTTTCACTCCACCTTCTCCGCTCCATTGCAACAACAACGGTTTTTACCGTGTTTAGCGCATCTTTTCACCACCAGTTTGTTATCATTGTTGTGACTAATTATAAAAGAGCCAAAGGCAACAAAACTATGCCACAGCTGTTGGGTGCTGCCTTCTATTGAATATGCCAAGTCATATGTTACGTATACGACGTGGTGGCCTCTTGTGAGTTGTGTGGAAGAAGGCCTGCCAGGCCTAAAGGTGTTGCACAAACATAGAAGCGGTAAATTAAGAGCATGCAAACTAAAGTACATACTGTGTGTGTGTGTTGTTGTTGTTATTTACAACAATGTCCGAAATCGTTTGTGAAACTTAAAGGCTTTGAAAAGCAAACAAAATATTTCAAAGCGTTTGCATAAACAACAAAAAAACGAGTTTCTTGTTGTTGTGTTTGTGTGTGTCACGTGTCAAAGAAATTTGGCAGCAAAACGCGTTGTTCAAGCTGAAGAAATATTATAATTGACCGAGGCGAGAAAGACACTCATTGGCCAATGGGTCGCCACTCATTTGCATGCAATATGAGCGCAACGTAAAACAAATGTTTGTTTGTATGGGTAAGCAACCTTTTTTGCTTTGTAGCTCGTTTTTTATTCGTGTATATACTCGTTTCTACTCGTGATACTAGTGATTTTTGGCTTTGCTGGCCGCCTTATTCCAGGCGCTCTGCCTTTCACTTGCCCATTTAAATAATGTTAATGGTAACCTATTTCTGTTCAACCCAAAAGGCACTAAATTGATAGTTGGGTTGCTTTACCAGTTTCCCTATTACATTTGTATTACTCACACCGAATTCTACATCGAATTCATAGTTTGTCGTTTTTGCTGTCATTTCGTTTGAGTATGTGTATGCAGCTTTGGTTGTTGTAGCTAGTTGTCATTTTTGTTGGCATTTGACATTAATGTAGTTGTAGTTGTTGTTGCTGACAATTGATGTCTCTGCTCTATCAGTTATGGCATCGTAAACATTTATGTGTGGCCTATAGCGTGAAATTAGTTTTGGCACAAACACACACACAGAGACACACACGTAGAACTAAATGCAAAAATCTACACTACATATGTATATATGTCTGTATATATTTGAGTAATTTTTGGCTTTTGTACTTTCATTTATAGTTTATTTTTCAAACCACAAATGTAGCGATTGCCTCCATTCTTCTACTTCCTATTCCTCTTACATACAAAAACGTTTGGCAGCAGCACTATGAATTGCCTCCGTCAATGAGGCATTAAATTTGATATTTCTAATGAGTGCGCTTCATTTCAGTGCCGCAGGGTGTGGAGAATTGCAATAAAATTTAAATGTTTTCCAACACATTACCGAATATTTGCTAAACATATAATACATATACATGTTTACACTATTTCCTCAATGAACAATCAAAATATTGAAAGAGAAATTGAAGCTCTTCTAGGTAGTGCGGTTCGAATGTCTAGCATATTGAGAATTTATGATCTAAACCTATATCTCTTATCCTCCGATTGTCAGTATCCCTCTTGTGAAATTATTTTAGTAACTAAAATTTTTCTTCTCCTTTACGGTGCTATACCAGTGTGACACTTTCAAAAATCGATTTCTCGTTTTTATTTTTTGCTTTCGTATCTTGAATAGTTTTTAATTTTTCAAAATCATAACTCAACGTGAAATTGACCGAGCGACTTCAAACGGAGTATTCTCAAATATATTTACTATACAATGACCTACGATCTTTTTGATTGGTTGAAAATTGTTAATTTGGCATTAAAGAAGCGACCGTTTTTCTACCTATAAAACCTAAATTTTTTTCAGAACTACGCCATTTTGTTAAATTAGGTAGATCATTGTATGGGAAATACCTTCAACTTTAATAACCTTTTTGAATTTTTTGGTTTCAGCTACTCATTCGGCCGGAATCATGACAGCAGTTGGGAAACTTTTTTTGGCACCTCCCAAGATAACACATAAATCTGTTATTTTTCAATATTTTTGTAAACAAATTCTCAAAATATAGCCAAAAACAATATATGTCCAAAAAACTTCGAAACATTCGATAGAGTACTTGTTTTAAAAAATGAGGAAAATCTCCTACTTTTTCATAGTTTAGACTGGTAGAGCCTCTTAAGGAGATAATGATCATTTAAAAAAAATAAAAAAAAAATTTCACAAATATTTCGAATAATATAATTTAAAATAATATAATTTTTCATTCTTCATGTTTACTTCTTAGCTAGACCTTACTCTCTTCCTAAGTTGCCACCAATTGAAAACATCAAGTGAATCCAAAATAAATTTTGTATGTCTTTTATAAGCAGAGGATATCGCACTCAATTTTTTTAGATCACCTGGTATTTTCACTATACATATATGATGCTGGAGAGTTCGTCATCTCTGTGTATCAATAATATTTATATTAACTTTGAGCATAGCTCAAAATATTATCTTCTTAGACCATAACCGCAATCAATTTTTATAGATACATAATTATTTCCAAGACTCCCAATTTCGCAAAAAAATAACAACAGCGTTATTAACATATGCCTCTGAATTAGAGCTCTTGATATTCGACTAATCGAATAGTATTAATCGGTTAATATGCATACGAGTACGAACAGTTACAAACCTGATATTCAAATAATTTTAAGAGCCCTACTCTGAATGTATCAACAGCCTCTTCTTTGACGTTTCTGACGTTTAATTAATTTTTTACATTTTTAATAATTTCTTATTTAAAAGTTTCTCTGCAGTCTGCATTGCAAAACTTTTCGGACTACAACTATTCTTTACAACTACAACAATTAAGCTGAATGCAATTTGTAATTGCATTTTAAAATATATTAGAATTGCTGTCAACACAGACATTTATCAAAACAATTACCCACTCACTCATTTAGCCATTCATTCGTTGACTAATTTAATATACTCGTAGTAGTATAGTAGTATGCCAATGCCATCAACAGTTGCATGGCAATTCGAAACAAATTCCCACAAATATGCCTGTATATATATACAGTAAATATGTCTGGTGCTAAAAGAAATAAAATATAAATATTTATATATCTACCACATATGTATATACATAGCATGCACATTCTTCTGATCAAGCGGCTGCTCTGCTCTGCAACTTTCTTGTCGCATTGTTTTTGCATTGCAGCAGTTTTTCAGCATTTTGCATAAATTTGCACATTTCATCGACATTCAATCATAGAAATGTGTATTTTATTTAGTTTATTTGTATTCACTCAGACAGGCATAACTTTAAGACTGAACTTGAAGTATTTCCTTTTATTTCCAGTAAAGTGCGGCTGCAGCGATACATGTATGTAATATATAAAAAATTGTCGGTGGGTATACAAAACTCCTTAACGAAAAATATCTCAGAATGTCCACATAAACTCTTAATTAAGTTGCCCCAACTTTCTTAATAATAGATATTAATTAAATTTCAGATATTCTAACCTGCTCCCAGGTTATTCACAGCTCTTATAACATAAATCACATAACCTGACTAATACTTCTTTACTGAAGGGTTGGTGTTCTGATATTATTCTCCTACGACCTTAAGTGGATTTATCTTCCATAGACCTCTACTTTTACACATAATTTACATTATAGAGTTCTCTCTCTTACTTATTATCACTGCTTAGACATCTCATTGATCTTAACTGATATCGAGGATCTTACATAATGCTTCTTTGGTACAATTCGAGAGTCGCTCTGTTGATCGATGTATTATGTACATCTAACAATAGATTATACGAAATCGGGTTTATTTATCACTTGATACTGGAAGCAACTAAGGTATTCAGCTAGGAATATATTGAATCCTCGAGTTTAGAACGCAAATATCGAATTGATTACAGTACAGTTCTAATTTCGTATTGCCGTTCCCTTATGAAAATCGAAAATCAGTCCGGAAAAGTATGTGATTAATTGAAAAAAAAAGTGTAATAAAAATTTTTGAGATTAAATCTGGATCTCTTCCATACTTGTATTATGTAAACATACACATTAAATTATCCTCTGTACCAAAGTCACATGCCACTGTTTTAACTTTATGTGCACATATACAGGTATAGGTACAACAAGTAGTCGCCGTGCGGCGACACTGTCTGGTGACTGGGAATGAGATAAGCGAAGTGCACTTAAAGAGCCATTAACTTTAAAACATTATACCTACATACTTCACTCACTTGCAGAATGGCGACATATGCAAAAATAAATATATATACATATATATATATATGTATGTGTGGGTGCATATGTGATTTATATAAAGCTAAAGAATAGTTGGTTATTTTCTACTGTATGCATGTGAATGTGCGATTGTATGCGTATCAAAGGCAACATGTACTCTGCGGTTATCCCTTCTGTTAGGCTTGGCTGAGCCTGCATGTAGGCACTCGACTACACAAATACAATAAAATTACAAAAGCATAGCGAGTCTCAATAATATTTTTATAAGCGGAGACATACATTTGATGGTATTAACATATATTGACGTACGGAGTTTACTGCAGAAGGTGCATATGTAGATATATGCATATAGTTGAATGTATCTATTCATTTTAGTTTTGTTTAAAGACTAGTGCTTAGTTGCTCTGCGGTTACGGCTGCAGAGCACATTCAGAGTCACACTCATAGAGACTCCTATTCAGGTGCATTAGTATATTCGTATACTAATTGTATATTTATAGTCCTCGCATGCAGTTACAATTAAGCAGAGTATGCGTGTAGTCAATGGCTCATACATATTTACATTCGAGTATATATATACCATAACTATGCTGTTGTGTAAAAGAATTTTTTTATACTGAAAGAAGCTGTTCCATATTGAAAAATACATTTTTAAAATTTTCATTAAGCTTGAACTTACTTTTCGTTCGCACAGAAAATTTTCAACCGAATTTCATTTGGCAATTCTTTGAATTCATAAAACTTTGAATTCTTTGAACTTTTGAATTCATAAAATATTCGACTACTCGGAAGATGGGTGGTTAATTCCAATTATGACTAATACAAAAACCTAAATTTTTAGAGAAAATATTGTTTACTAGCTGTTAACTACAGTTAGTACCTAGATTTTATGCAACGTTCGTTGTGCTTCAAGGCTGAGTTTAATGGTCAAGAATATTTTGTTAGAAAATATTTTTAACTTGCCATTGGCACCACTTGTATTAGTGTTTAGAGACATACAAAACTGTTTTAAAATCTTGGAATCACTTTTGACCTCGTTCACAAACAGTTGTTCGTAATTACATAATAAAATGTTAAACTCGAGTTTGTGGCCTATCATGAAAAGCAAATTTGGCTACAGAGCTATAGGTAATAGAAACAGTCAAATAATTTTGTTGGCAAAACTATGGTTTTCCTATAAACACTAAACAATTTATTTTGTAAACTCTGTGCCTTTGGCAATAAACTCGAGTTTATTATTATAATTATATAATTAGGAAAATAGTTTTCATACATAGGCAATGGCTATGGTTAATTGAAAGTTGAAACATTTTTGTATAAATAGAGAGGAAAGCCTAACCGTTTTGTGGGTTGAAAATAATTTAATACATTAAACTCGAGTTAAGTCTTATATGAGTTAGAACTACATATGCAGTCCGTATATGCATAAGTACGTAATATTAGTAGCTTAGACATTAAAATATGAACTTCTTGAGCCAGCAACAATTTTTTTAAACAAAAAATATGCTTTTCAAAAATTTTTAAAATCAATTTAATCCTTTTTACCTCGTTTCCCTAGCAACACTTTTGTATAAATGTACAAATTCTCATTAGTTAAAGCACTCAATCGTTGCCTGTAGCTTTATATAAAAATCAAACTAATTAAAATGATGGCTTTTGTGGTGCAACACCATGCACTCTTACGATAACTATGTACAGAAATGAATGAAATAAGTAACTGTCTCCATTACAAATATCTAAATGCACTGTATGGAACACGCAGAGCTGCATTTAATTTATATTCAATGACCTTTTATGTGTATTGGTAGGTGCACTTTCGACTACTAGTTGATAATAAAGAAATATCGAATAAACTTCCATTTTGTATAAAATTCAGAAATTTTTACTTGCAAAAGTTGCACAAGGACTCACATATAGAGTGCCTTGCCAGCACTCTCCAACAACTTCTGCAGCAAGTGAAAAGTTACGATTTGCATGTCTGAATTTTATTCGAAGTGTCATGTTGCGGTTGTTGTGGTCTTTCGCTTGAAATTTCATTCAAGCTACACACACACATATATTCATATAAAAGTGTCTTCGTACATATGCATTCTATTCATAGGCATTTTGTTATGGACTTGAGGTTTTCTTCGAAATTATTTTAAAATGTTTGTTTATCAAGTAAAGCCATGCAACATCACACACATTTGCCCCAAATACATGACATTTCAGGTCATCTAAAAATTAGTTCACCAGTAGTACTTGTAACCAGATGCTTAACTGAGAATTGATAGTGTGTTTTACACTCACAAGTATCGACACATTTCGATGTATTTGTGATTTATAAGTATTTGTTAAAAGTAAGTGCATGTCTTTTAATCGTAGCAATTTGTTTGATAAGTTTTAATTTTCGGTTACAAAGATTTTCTTAATTTTTTCGATGAATTTTCTGAGCACTCAATTGACAAAAGTGTTAATTAAAGTTATCCTTTTTAGAAGTATCAATAAAGTGTCTAGGCTGAGGGCTTTGGTAAAATTTATTTTCTAAATTTTATTTAGTATATTTTTATAGTCGAAGATTATGGTTTCAAAGCAATTAAATTTCTTAAAGCTTTAAGGTTATTTCTATGTTCAACCGCTAAAAGCTTTGAAAGCTATTTCTAAACGCTTGAGCTTTTCATTGAAGCTCCCAAGATGGTACAAAATAAACTATTTTTAATGTTAATCAAATATTGTGACGCAATTTGGTTGGAAACACGATTTCGTTGCAGTTGATCTAAGGAGCCTCTAGAGGTTTTACTTCAAAAATATTGTCAGTGATTTGTCAAAAATGACAAAATTACTTAGAGATTTCATCTAAATACTTAAAGCTTCCATCTGTCCACTTAAAGTTTTCACCCCAAAAAAAGCTTACATTAAATCAGCTTGGACAAACCTTACTTACTCAAATATCAATAAGTACATAGTGCTTTTGCTTAATTTCATAATAACAAATATTTCTTGTTCTCCTAACAATCACCAACATAATAAGTCTGTCTAGACAGGAGAAGCTGCGTCACAAGCAAACAAACTTCATACAAATTAACGTCACTTTCCGCTCACCCGATTTGTCACATTCATTTGCGTCTCTATGTGCCTGTGTTTATGTTTGCATATTTCTCATAACATAACACGTCAATCATAAAGCGCACAAAGCGCACAAAGCGCTCCGGTAACTTCTGACAGATTTCGTTAAAGTGAAGTGAAAATATTTTGCATTAATTTTTCCATTAATCGCTGGCATACTGCGTCGCCGTTTAGCAACTGTGTCAAGTACAGCTATTCAAGGTCAAAGTTGTGTGATATAATTATAACATAAACATAACTGTGTACTTACATAGGATTGCTTAGTGTAATGCTTTTGCTGCTGGAAACAAAATTCATCACTCTGCTTTGGTCTATTTTCGTTTTTATTGAGATTTCATACGCATAATTAGCGGTAATTGTTTGCTTCGCAGACTGTCTGTAAGCCTTAGTGTCTGGGTGTGGGTATATAGCCGGAAGTATGCCTCTGCTTATTGGGAATGTGTCCATCAAAGTATTTTGGTCAATAAAAGCTATTTATATTTTTAGAGACAATGCGGATTCTCAGGGCCAATTGCAAATAATTGGTGGAAGTATTTTTTTAGAAATAGAACTCTTAAACCAAAGATTCATCGAATGAAGGTTTGACTATTGTTCTTATTTTATTCTCGACGGCTACAATGTTCAATACACTGAACAGGACTTGTAAAGTAGATTCAATTGAAACTGCCAAGAGTTAAAAATTGTAAAGACCTTGAGAATTGAATAACGATATTCAGTGACTATTAAAAATAATAATGAATATTAATCCGGCAATTCGTGATTTCGTAATTAACTAATAGTTTATACTTCATTCGAAAACTGTGTTAAAAGTAGTTATAAATATGATAAACGTTGCCTACATTTAGGCGGATTCTTATATTATTTGATACTGACTGCTTTTTTGATCACATATGATACATATTATTTTTTAAATCTCATACGCTTTGAGATCTAAAGAGACCTCAAACTTCATTGAAAAATACCATGTCCGTCATAGGTGCCAATTTTTTAACCGCTTTCCGACATTAAGGTTCATATAGATCTCAGTTTCGGAAATAAATGTTTATTTTGTATCTGACAAATAATATAATATTTCCTTAATCAGTTTTGGAGATTCGACCGGGTACTGTGGTATTTTTTGTCTTCAAAGGTAAGAATTGAATCTAACATGAAATATATAAATATCTTCGGTAGAATCATTCAGTGGTTTCCAGAGTTCCCATCGATTCCCAAAACAATCAAAAAGTATTTTTTTATTCCTTCACTTTACTCTCCTACCTTTAAATTCTTAAAACTTCGATGCTCGCCGCTTTCGCTCTAATTAATGCACTTTGAATTGATAGAGTCTTTGCAACACGCGTTTTAATAGTCTGTCGCACATGTTCTTGCATGCCTCAAAATCAAACAACTAATGGTAACTGGAATTTTTACATTCGTGCAACATTCGTGCGTTGTTTCCACCGGTTCGCTCGCTGCCAGGATATAAATAATTAATACACTTTTCAACGCATGCAATGCAAAAACGGCGTCCAACTGCATCCAGAAATTTCGAAAACCACAAACCACCACATCCACACCACCCCCCGCACTGGTGTACACCCCGCTATCCACACTTCGGCTGGCGGGTGGTTGCTTGCAACATAGCGACCGAACAGGTATGCGTACCAGTAGAACAAATGTGCCATCATGTCGTGTATATGTCAGGGAGGCGCGACAGGCAACAGTAACGGTACATGCCATGCATACACCCATACACACCTACATACATACATATGCAAGCCATGCATGCTGTCGGCCATAAAAAACAATTACAATAACGGTATGCTGCTGCAATGGCTGAAATGTCAGAAATGGTTGCGGCAGTCGTTGTTGCATTGTTCACTGTTGTTGTTGTTGTCATCGATGTTGCTCTTATTGTGTGCTCTTGTTTGTGTGTGTGTGCGTTCGGCGCTGCAGTGAGTCACATGCCAAAAACGTGCGCATTTCACGTAAACATTCGCATAAATTTCATTTCCGGCATATTTTGCATTTTAACTTATTGTCCCTGCTTGTATGCGCACTGCATGCAAAGCGAGAAGACGCAGCAGTTGGAGTTGGCGGCCGGTGGCACGGTATTTAGTGGGCGCTGGCGTATCGACAGGGCACCTCCAAGCCACCATACACCGCACTCCACATTCAATTGGTGAGCCCCACCTCAAGCGCCGTTCTTAGCTCGGATTCAAGTGGTACGAAGAGGGGTGTGTGCCTCGCCGTAGATTGAATGTTTGCAGTTCATTGCAGGAAAGCTTTTTACTAAATTGCGAAAACATGTTGCAGCGTTGGCAATAATTTTAGTTTTACTTATTTGTTTTTTTTTTTTTCTTACTGCTTTTGCAGCTTGTTGTTTTCCATCTTTCCACTTGACTTTTTTCCTATTTTCTGTTTTCTTGTTCTCAGAGAAATATGGCTGAAATGCGTGATTTTAGTGTAATTAGAAGAAAAGTTCAATGCACCTGTTCGCATGCACATGCTGGATTACACCCTGTATACTCGTATTTATAAAATCAAAAGCATCTAATTTATTGCGAATGAATTAAAAGCCAAACTTGGAAGTTTTTCATTAAATTTTAAAATATTGCTTATAATAACAAAGTAAAACGCTAATAACCCTATTTTTGCAGTCAAATTATTGGAATATATGAGCAATTGCTTACAGCTTTCTAAAATTACACTAATATATGAATAAAGTTAGTAGCGAGTCCAGCTACCAAAGAAATAATCACAAATAGTTTTTAAGTAGAATAGACCCTAGCAGGTTGTACAACAAAAAATACACATTTGAAAGCGTAAGTCAATCAACAGACAATAAATTGCTCGCTTAAAAGTTCTCAATTCTTCACCAAACAAATATCTTTATTAAATATTGATTTATATATATAATTTAAAATTAATATAGAAATAGATATTAAAATTTTATTCTCATTAGAGACTTTATATTTAAAGAATTTATTATGGCTAATATTTTAAACATATTGTACTATTAACTAGACAAAACAGTTGAGGAAATTATATTTATCTCAAAATTAAATTTTTCAAGCCGGTGGACACGATTACTCAAAAATTTTGCACACATCTTTGGAATAACATTATCTAGTTAATGAATAAAGGATTTTTTATATTTTTATTGTAACTATTTTTTTCGTGCCAATATATGCCGAAAATTTGGCCAAAAAAGTGAGTTTTTTGGTTTAAATTATGCCTAAAATTCAAATTTCAATATTTTATTTTTTCCTTCGTTCATTAACAATATTTTTGGTTTATTGTTTTTAGATGAACCAATCATGAGTAATGATGTCCACGACAAGACCTTTTTTTTGACACGATATGGAAGATCAGGTGTCATCGGCTGAGTTTTCGGAATTTTAGAATACAAATTTGCAAAATACTGTTTAAAGGTGTACCTTTGACAAGTTCACTTCTTTAAATGAAATATACGATTGTCCATATAAAAAACAATTGTAAGAATACCCTTGTTTTTAGCCTCTGAAACGCACCTAACCTCTTAACAACTGTTGATAAAAATTAATGTTTCGATAGATTTGAATGACGGAAATATAAATTATTGGATTCGATGAACACTCTGGTGGCAGTTGGTAAGAGGGCACATGTCGGGTATCTCAACACGTGTAGGCTATTATTACTAGGCTATTCCAACTCTCCCTCAGAAGCTGCTAGTGGAGTGCATTGACCCCTCGCAACATCATTTACGCGAAGAAAATCTCCACATGAAGCGGTTAACATCGTGAAATGCAAATAGGTGTGATCCCTATCCAGACCATAAACAATTAGTTTGTTTCCAGTTTTCCAGTACAGTTTCAACAAAACAGACAATTTAAAATCCAAAGCATATTTCTGATATCAAAAACCTTCTCGTCAATAGCTTTGAAATATGAATGTGACCACCATCTATATAATCAGCTTCTTAAATCAGATCTTCAGCCATATTGTACACAAAATGTTCTAATTCTGATTATTCTAGAAAATATAATTATGAGCCTTTGCAGAGATTTGAATCGAATTTAAAGCTCAATAAGTTCCAGACATCAGGCGTAGATTAAATTGAGTAGTCATATGGCAACTATTTCGAAGGTCATTAATAGCCCATTTACACAGGAGCTAATTGAGCGATTAACCGGCCTCTGCTCGATTTAAACGCTTGTTAGGATCGATTTACCATACAAAATAAAAATCTCCATTTATTTTAAATTGAATTTAAATCGACTTGAAAATGAAATGCAACTCTGCAACAAAGACGTACGATATACGTTCTTTGTCTGCGATTGGTTGAATTTTTTGATAAAAAAAGCTACGGTAGATATTGTTGCTAAAAATATCAATCAGCTGAATCAACTTCTTATCAAAAGTAAAAACAAAAATGTTTGACAGTTGATCGATTATCGAGTAGCCGGCAATGTAAAAGGCAAAAACGGATTTCTCAATCAAAATTTTGATTGATCAATTAATGTGGCTGTCTAAAAACGCTATAAGAAGCCCTCTTATATTTTTTAAGTCCTTGATTTTGAACTGCAACATCTAAATAAATCCTATCACTGAAATTAAAAAAAAAAAACACGAATATGTCAAGCTCTAAAGCATTAATTTACCATGTATAAAAGTACATTTGTGACTCTAAAATAATTTCCGCCTGTTTTTCTAAATGAGCAGCCATGAATTAATCGTTGTTTTGGTACTTTATACTTTATACTGAAACGTAAATTACACATGAGCTCGTTTAATTGCGCGCTTTATCCATATAACAGATATATATAAACGTATAAAAATTTGAGCATATGTGAGAATAAAACATACATTAAATCAACAGATAAATCTTCATCAAAACAATAAATTCATTAGCAGTAATCCGGTTGGCCTAAAAATTCGCAAATTGTTATCGCATAATCCGAAGATTTATTACTTTTAAAATTGTTGCCACAACAAGCAAGTGAGACACAGAAAGGAATATATTTTTTTGTATACAGGACTCATTTACACACCCTCCCTGCGCTCCATATCCAGCGGCTTACATACAGACATTCAATCACATATGAACGCATGTGGCACGTTTTCATGCAACATGCGGCCTAAAGGGTGTTTTATGCTCCTCAAATTCAAATTTTTTTCTTCTGGGATTTCGCTACACGAGCGCGAAGAAAGGGTTAGACATAAGCCAATGTCCTGACACGTGCTTTCGATTGTTTAGGACTTGTAAATGGCACAATAACGTAATTGGTTTAGTGTCGCTGCGCCCCACTGTACCCTTCTGGAACTCGTATATTTACTGTCTTCTACGAATACTTAAGTGTTCGTTACTCCTTTTCGGCATGCTTCGTTTTCGGTTACTCGCTCCAGCAAGCGCATTCGTATGATTTTGTTACATTTTTGTTGCTGTTGTTGTTGCTGCGCGTTGCATGCACCGGTTTCGCTTTAACTTAATGCGCTTCATATCCGTTTCTGTTTGTTATCGCTTCCGTGCAAGCGCAAGCAAGCATGGGCGCGGCTGCCATTCGGCCGTTCGCGCTGTGTAGTTTTCATCACGAGCAAACTTACGGTCGGAGCATAACATAGCGGTATTTACCGAACCAATGCCGAACAGTTACTTACTGGCATTCCTGTAACTATTTTGAGGCAATGACTCCACATTGACAAGCCCCTGCATACCTTTTATTGCAGCGCGGCGACCTTACCTAACCAGTCGCTTATATGCAGATATCCAAAAGCTAGCGAATTCAATATATGTGTACTCGTGTTGTTGCTGGTATGCATGAACGGTTTTAATATGCGTGGCAGCGCGAGCGTTTTAAAATTAGCAGCTTTCGCGGAAATTGCGGTTACCGTTTGTTTGCGTGTTCGTGTGCGCTCGAATGCATGTGTGCTTGAACTGTATAAAGGAAATGCCTCGAAAAGTTAGACGCGTGTGCACAAGGATTTCGAAGGATATACGCGTACATATGTGTAGTGCGACAGTTTGGCAACGCGCGATTTTTAGTGTTGCCATGAAAAGTTTGCGAAATGTTGGCAAACCCTAGAAATTTATGTCGACATATATATGTATATATATATGTATATACTGGCAATGGCAAAAATATACTTGTAATCGAAATTTCCCTTTGGCTTGCTCCTTTCCAGTCGGCATTGCTTGTTTTAACCTTACTCAATTTTCAAATTGCTTCCGTCCGCTTCGGCTGCCATGAAGGAAACATTTGCTGTTTCCTCTAATTGGCGGTGCATATTTTCTTCACGGTGCTTATGTAAACTTTCTTACCTTTTTTCGTGTGCTAAGGAATACATAACTGAATCATGCGGACCCAGGGACGGTCTGTCTCCTGTGTAGTTTAGCTGTTATGGAGGATATAGTAAGATATAAGTTGAAGTTCCATAGGTCACCTAATGTTACCGAAATTAATACTGCATTTGCTAAGATTCTATTCAACATCCTCCCTTCTTCTTCTCTTAGACGTATTAGGTTGACAAATATCTCCCTTCCGCTTTTTTGCTCTTTATTCAATAATTTATAAAGTGTTACACTCGGATTTAGTTCAAATAAGCCGTTTCGTTCGATAATCTGTTTCCATCTAGACGACAACTTCATAATACCCCCCTCGTAGAAGCCACCCTCCTTATTTGCGAAGAACTCGAACAGCCACTTTTTACAAGTCTCTTTTGAGTTCAACTTTACACCACCAAGGGCGTTCGCCATGGACAGGAACAGGAACAGGTAATAACTTGGCGCTATGTCCAGGCTATATGGTGGATACGACAAAACCTCCCTTCCGAGCTCCTGACGAGACATTAACGAAGTGTGTGGTCTGGCGTTGTCCTGGTGGAACACTACACCCTTCCTGTTGACCAATTCTGGACGCTTCTGGTCGATCGCCTGCTTCAGGCGGTCCAGTTGTTCACAGTAGATGGTAGAATTAAGAGTCAGTCCATATGGGAGCAGCTCATAGTGGATGATTCCCTGCCCATCCCATTTGATATTGTCGTATGTGATCCATTTTTCGTCGCCAGTCAGCATCCGCTTCAAAAATGGGTAGAGTTCGTTCCGTTTCAGCAGTATATCGCAGGCGTTGACTCGATCCAGGAGGTTTTTATACTCTCGCAACAAAAGTTGCTAAAGAGAGTATTATAGTTTTGTTCACATAACGGTTGTTTGTAACACCCAAAACTAAACGAGTTAGATATAGGGTTATATATACCGAAGTGATCAGGGTGACGAGTAAAGTTCAAATCCGGATGTCTGTCTGTCCGTCCGTCTGTCCGTCCGTGCAAGCTGTAACTTGAGTAAAAATTTAGATATCTTATTGAAACTTGGAACACGTATTCCTTGGCACCCTAAGAAGGTTAAGTTCGAAAATGGGCGGAATCGGACCACTGCCATGCCCACAAAATGACCAAAAGACCACAAGATAACCAAAAACACATAAAGAGCTATAACTAAGCCATAAATTAAGCTTTGAAAGGAAAATTTGGTACAAACGATTGTTCTAGGAAGGGGCATATTTGGATGTAATCTTTTTGAGAAAGTGGGCGTGGCACCGCCCCCTACTAAGTTTCTTGTACATATCTCGTAAACTACTAAAACTATATAAACGAAACTTTCAGCAGTCGTTTTTTGCAGGTATTTCCTTAAGTAGCTTGATAGATAAACTTAAAGGCCTTGAGTTTGACACGATCTTATTATCATGTCGAATCAGACAAATATGGGGAATATAACAGGGCCTAATACTGCTGTTGAAAGCAAATAAAACTATACATACAGAATGACCACTCTATTTGTCGGAGAGAAAAATCTTCCGCGTTTTGTGAACTTCGGTAGAGGTGAAGGAAAACAGAAGTTAAAAATTATATATGTTTATATATCAGCCAACGCCACTACCGCTAAAACTGCCAGTCAGTGCGTCGGAAATTGTGAGAACACAAAATAAAACTACATAATTCCCACTTTTTTTCCATAAAATATATTTTATATACGTGTATGTATGTCTACCAAATTGCGCTGATATTTGAATTGATTCAATTTGACTCGACCGAATTCGACTCGACAGAGCGCAACTTCCCTGCACCAACATCCTAACGAATTGTATGCGTTCAAAACATTTAACTTTTATTGTATGGCAATTAAAAGCATATAAAAAGAGTGCTCACACACACATGCATTTATTTTGGCTATATATGTATTTATATGCAAGCGTTTGTATGAACTTTTGGATCGATTTTTTTTCATTTCATGTATGTAAAAAATGTACGCGCATAGTAAAAAAGGCTATGAACACTATCGAACAATGTATGAACAACACAATTGAGAGCGCTACAGATAGATTGGTGGGTCTTATTGGTTCATCATATGGACCATATACATATATGAGGGCTGGGTAATTCATTGTCCGATTCCAACAATTTTTGCCACCTAGCTACATTCTATCCAAGATTATATGCTCACTAAATTTTGAATTCTGATGTATCTCCTATATTGACCAATATATGTATATGGTAAAAATTACAATGAAAGTTTGAAACCCCAAATATTAGGGATATGGGAGCTAGGGGAAGTATGACTCGATTTCACTCATATTTGGTACGCAGACATATTATTAGAAGAAAAATGTTCCCTTTCAATTTCTTAAGATACATCTAAGAGACTTACTTATATTTCAGTAAAAAAATTATTAAAAGCACTGAGGTCCTCATGTTCGATAAATGGATTTTGAAAAATATGGTCCGATTTCGACGACTTTTAGAAGGGATACTACACTACAAATGCAGTATTTATGCAAAGTTCTGTTTCGATATCTTCACTAGTGCTTAGTTTAAAAATATATTGTAAAGTAAACGATTCAGATCGACTTCAAAGTTCTAGTATTTGGATAGTAGGCTTGTCAACCGATTTAGCCCATTTTCAAAACATATCATTGGAATGCCTGGAGAATATTATGATCCGAATTTCATTGAAATTGGTCGAGTAGTTTCGGAGATATGGTTTTGTCCCATATGTGGGCGAATACACGCTCATTTACAATTTTGTATAACAATCTGAGTGCAGCTCCCGTGGTTATAATCCGATTTCTTGGAGTGAAAAAGGAAGGGGCTAAAAGAAACAATTCCAGAGAGTTTGGTTGACATAGCCCTAGTAGTTTACGAGATATGTACAAAAAATTTAGTAGAGAACGGGGCCATGCCCACTTTTCCAAAAAATTTACATCCAAATGTGCCCTTTCCTAGGGCGATCCTTTGTACCAAATTTTTTAGCTTTATTTATGGCTTGGTTATGACTCTTTATATGTTTTCGGTTTTCGCCATTTTGTGGGCGTGGCAATGGTCCGATTTTGCCCATCTTCGAAAGTAACCTTCCTATGGTGCCAAGAATCAAGTGTGCTAATCAAGAAATCTTAATTTTTACTTAAGTTACAGCTTACATAGACGGACGGACGAGCAGACATCCGGATTTCATATCTACTCGTCACCTTAACCACTTTGGTATATATAACTCTATATATATATACTCTCTTTAGCAACTTTGTTGCGAGAGTATAAAAACCCTTGTATAAATAAAATATTATATATTTTTAGCAAAAGCAATAAATGTAGGGTAGTACCGAAATTTTTAATAACCCGACTACTTTTACGAATGCGGATATATTGTAAATATGTTGCTTTGTTGCTACGATTTTTCAACTCTCTCTCTCTCTCTCTCTCTCTTCTGCGTAAGTTGATTTTTTCACTTCAAACTTTATTGTTTGTTGGTGGCACCAATTTATTTTGGTCGGTCTGTTGATCTTATCGAAGGACGCTACAATCACACACACGCACATACATATTCACATTCACATGTAGCATACTGTGCGAACTGTGCCAACAACCCACCACCACCGCCGCCGTTGCTTATTGCAAACAAATAGGAAAATTTACACATTGTTGCACCAATTCATTGCAATTCCTGTAGCGCGGCAGTTCGCAGTGTTGCTGTTGTTGTTGTTGTCGATTTGCATTTTTATTATTATTTTATTTTTGTCGATTGTTTTTTTGCTGGGCAGTCCGCCGGCAGGCATCAAAAGTGATGGACTTTATAAAAACGCGCTTGGCTGTAGGAGTTTTTGTTGCATGTGTGTGTGGAGCAAAATTATTTTATTTCGTAGCATTGATCGACCCTTTACACTTACAACTATATTTTATTGAGCAGCATTTTTTTCGACACACACATGTGTATTGATGAGTGAGGATATGTGTGTGTGTGTGTTTGTTGAGGAAGTTGTGCGAATTCGCGGCGATTGTTTGCAAACATTTTCGGTTCAAGTAATAAAACCGAAGTGAATCAAACAAACGCAACTGTGCTGCACAACTCAACTCAACTCAGTACTGAACCACGCCAAATTGCGCCGAACGCGCGTGAGGAAACTGTGGCAACGCGCTCAGCTGCACTTTGCTGCAGTCATCAGCGCTGCAGTGTGAGCTACTGCTTCGCCCCTAACAACTGACCCGTTTACCCATTATTGCGCTCAAGACCCGCCATATGTATTTATGTATGTGGGCGTGGGTGTAAATGTTGCATAATTGCGTTGCAATAAATACTGCTGACCGAGTTGCTGCATGGCAGGCGTCCTTCAGAGTTCTGTTGCCTTAATTATTGAATATTTCACTTTTTACAAAAATTCATTTTATTGCTGCTATTATTGCTTTTCGCAAAAATTTGCAATAGACTTTTGCTTTTCAAACATTTTAGTGGCCATTCAACCGGCAGTTTACAGTTCAGCACACACATCGAGAGCACATGCAGGCTTTGGTGTATAGTGAGTGTATGTCTGTATGATGTTAAAGTGTCTGTAGCTCATATGTATGCATATGTATATGTGTGCTGGCAGTCAATTAGGAATCGAATTCGCACAAAAGTTGTTGAATGAATGCCATAAATTTGCGAAAACTTTCTCGGGCCATTCAACAAACGAACGGCATAAATTAACTTGAAGACATGTTCGGAAGTTCATATGAGTACTAAATTAAATCGGCGATAGAGAGTATTTTATAGCGTATGAAATCAATTCATGTAAGTCTATTAATTGTTGGAACTTTTAAGCTTTAATATTATTAAGCAAAGCGGGATTAGAAACCAGAAAAAATACCCAACGCTCTTATATATGTTTTTTAATTTATATAAAGTAATTAAAAAAGTGAATCTCTGGAGTAGATTTTAAAGAAGAGTTGCCAGATTCTTTAATTAAATTATTAGTTTATGAAAAACACAGTATTTCATAAAATTTTACGAATTATTTTTCAAAAAGCTATTCTTGTAAGTTTCATAGCATTAAAATTTTATATAATTCGCAGAGTTGCCACTTTTATTAAAAAAAAAATTAAATTTGCTAGAAAATGTACAACATATAGAACAGCAAATTCACATGCTTTCGTAGACATAATTTTACGTAATTCTTGGAACAGGGTTGCCATCCTTAAAAAAGTAAATTCTAAGTTTATAACAATTTAATATAGAGTCGGGGTTACCAGATGTTGAAATGCACTTCCAGATAGCGATCTCTTCAAAAATATAAAAACCTAGAAATTAAATAAGTTTTTAGCTATACTTTTTCATCAACATTTTTTTGTAAACAGATTACGCGTGAGATGTATCAATCTCTCATGTCATTTTTGTTCAGTATTATTTGGCATTTCATCATGGTAAGATTTAAGTCTGAGCCACATTTACAAATTGTTTAACTTTATTACGAAAATTCACTTTCTGTAAAGAGTGTGTTTCAGGCAACTTACGGTCAACATAATCGGCCTACTGAGCGTACTATTCGTAACACCATCATTCATCTTGAAATCCAGCATTGATTATAAGAAAATATTTGACCAAATAGCCCACGTCCAGCCGGTGGAATCATCACATCAATCAATGGATTTATTGAGGGAATACTTCGGTGACCAGAGAATTTCACGTTTTGGGCCGATCGATTTGCCACCAAGATCGTGTGATATCACATAGTTAAACTTGTTTTCCTCTGTGGATATGTAAAGTCTATGCAGAAAAACACGTTTCGATTCCGGCCTTTGACAGATATGTAGTTCTAAGTTCCAGCAAGCAAAGTTGAATTATTTATTAGTCACGAAACCAAAAGCAACAAATAACGAAAGTGTGGGTAATCAAAAAAGATGGACATTTATATTTCAGGAGAGAGCAAGAATGATTTGGCACTAAGTTACACAACTCAATCAACCTTTTCCACAGAACAAAACTGTTCTATAAATACGTCGGTGTTACATGCATAACAGTACATCGAAGTAAAAAGAAAATATGAAAATATTCAACATCATCTATGGTATATGAAAAAAAAGTTCTACATGACTTTGCAAAGTTCACCAAGGCGAAATAATTCAATAAGCATCGCTACACCATGACCATCGCAGAGACAACAAACCATTCATCATTGTGAATATACGTATATGGATACATACGTATGTGTATATATTAGCCATATGTGGCGATTTTTTGTTGAAAAGAACACAATCAACAGTCACTGATAGTCATGTATAGTCCGCTGGCGCGAGACTTCATACAAACTAACCATTGTTCGACGAAAAAGTCCCACAGAACTTGATGCAAATCAAATTTTGGAAAAGTGATTTTTTCGCTCACTTTTTTCCCTCAACAATGCTCACTGTAGCACTGTCTCGCACTATTAGCCCGAACGTAAGTTCATTTAATCTAATTCCAGTCAACACAATTATTGGCTCTGTCAGTCAGTCTGTTCGTAGCGTAATGTAGTCAAAATGTAGTGTGTGAAATGGCGCCCAAAACTCGATATGATATGTGATGTGGCAATTGGCTTTGTCACAACAGTTTCTTTTTAGATATTCCTTTTTTTTTGGTGAGAATTCGTTTGGGGCACGACGTTACAATGACATGTGCGCTTCACTTAGTATACATATTGTCATGCTAATCTCATTTGCGCTAAAAACGTTTGGGGAACATGGAAATATCATAGAAAATTTGTTACTTTAGAGATGAATGAGGTTATTGTGCTTTATCTGGTCGCTTTCCTGAATACACAGAATTGAGTTACTCAGAACAGTGTTTTATGTAATATCAAGAATTGTTGAAATATAGCGCAAGAAATCTTCAGTTAATAGAAATTTCTCTTCTACAATTTGTTTATCTCTTAGAATAAATACCGACGGCTCTGACTCTGATTTTCGAACGTCTTTTTCATTAACATTTGGTTCAATTGCGCGATATTATAACTATCATGTTAAAAAAACTTCGATCTGTAGGTCCACATTCATTAAATTTAGATCAGATTGTACTACTTAATGTTAACGTCTTCTTCGCTTTCCTCTTGCGTTCCCTTAAAGTGTTCCGCTTACTCTGAAATCCTTATTCCTACAGGTTGGATAAATTCGATGTGTTTCATATCTAAAATGTCTTTAAGTTTTAAATATTAGGTTGGGAAATTCGCCTTTTTATACTTTCGCAACAAAGTTGCTAAGAGATTATTATGACTCAAAAACCCTTCTGTACAAAATCAACGCCTGCGATATGCTGCTGAAACGAAACGAACTCGACCAATTTTTGAAGCGGATGGTGACTGGCGACGAAAAATAGATCACATACGACAATATCAAGCGAAAACGGTCGTGGTGAATCGTCCCAAACAGTGGCCAAGCCGGGATTGACGCCAAGAAGGTTTTTTTTTTTGTTTGGTAGGATTGGAAGGGAATCATCCACTATGAGCTGCTCCCATATAGCCAGACGCTTAATTCTACCATCTACTGCAAACAACTGGACCGCTTGAAGCAGGATATCGACCAGAAATTGGCCAACAGGAAGGGTGTAGTGTTCCACCAGGACGACGCCAGACCACACACTTCGTTGATGAGTCGTCAGAAGCTACGGGAGCTCGGATGGGAGCTTTTATCGCATCCACCATATAGCCCGGACATACCGGCAAGTGATTACCACCTGTTCCTTGCCATGGCGAACGCCCTTGGGGGTGTAAAGTTGAACTCAAAAGATACTTGTGAAAAGTGGCTGTCCGAGTTCTTCACAAATAAGAAGGGGGCTTCTACAAGGGGGGTATAATGAAGTTGGCGTCTAAATGAAAACAGATTATCGAACGAAACGGTGCATATTTAAACTAAATCCGATTACTGTAACAAATAATAAATATTCTGACTAAAAGTATGAATGACATGTGTCGTTGAAGTTTAAATATCTGTCAAATTATATTTGCCATTTATATGCACGGTTTTCAATATGCCAATTTACTGACAGTATTTTGACAATCTTAAAAATCATACTTACATTATGTAAAGTTATACAACTGACAGCAAATTTACAGCTTCAGTTGTGGAGAACTTTCGTAAACATACATGAAAAGACAATCGCTTTAATTGCTTGGACATGATTGTCATTATATTTGACAAAGCGAAAATCCCACCTAATAGGTAGCTCCTATTTAGAGTACGAAAACCATTGACAAGAATATGACAAATGTAACATGTAACAGTTTCTAAATTGGTGGATAATTGAACTGTTTTATAACAAAATTCTGACAAGAATATGATAAATTTATCGATCATTCAATTTCTATAAAACATACAACACTTTATAGTATTAAGCGGTGACCTATTTTCTTCGACATTTTTGTAGTTCAACATTCTTGAGACCAATTTAATTCCTCTTCCCCTTTTCCCATCATATTAATAGACACTTGATGCCTCATATGTTCTTTTGTGGGTCACTGAGAATGAAACACCTAAATTTTGACTTGAAATTTCCATTTAAACACATTCGTATAGCTGTAAGTACATTATTTGCTCGTTATAAACTTGAACTGAAACTGTTTTGCAATCAGACAAACAAGCAATGGGATTTCAACATGAAATAACCAACTAACCAGCGCGTGTAATCTCCATGCCTCTGAGTGGGTATGTGTGTGTTTGTGTAAGTTAAAGGATATTGAGTTTATCGCAGATCGTGAAGCTTAGCGCATGTCTGTATGTAAGCGATGCTGTAACTGTGGCAAGCGCTTTTATGTCGGCAATTGCGAAATTTCAGGTATTCACTGGCAGCTACAGCTTGCAACTTTCAATTTGCAACATATCATATGAATATTATGCAACGACACAAAGCGCGCACACACACACTCGCACGCAGCCACGCACGATTTAAGCGTGTATGCAGTATTAATGTTGCAACATCGTACCTGCAACACAGTGATCGTCCACTTTGGCTGTCTACTCTACTCTCTCAGCTGCATGTGTGTGTGTGTGTTGTTACCAGTCTATTTGCAGGTGCATGCAAATACATGCATGAATTGCTTGTGTTAATTTGCACGCCCAGTCAAACAGACACACTCACATACATATAGATATCAGCATGCGCCCGGCATCTGTATATTAGCGTTGCCACTAAATCACAATTTCAATGCGAAATGCAGATTTTTGCTTGCATTGCAACTTTTGCTACATCCCCTGTGCCGCTGACTCGTTTTATTGCTGCTGCTGTTGTTGTTACTCCTGTTTTTGTTGTTGCTTGTGTTGTTGCTCATATTAGTCAATGTTGTCAACGTGTGCATAAAGCATAAAACTGACTAGCACTCACTGCACAGTTGTACTAATCAACAGTGTGCAAATACAAAAACCAAAGCTGCAGCAACAACAACAACAACACATATAATAATAACAACATTGGCTGTTGTTGAAATAAATGCAACTGATGCGTTTGCAATGTTAAGCAATGTCGGTTGCACCTGCTGCATGTTTGAGTGTTTATGAGGTGGTTTCGACTGGCATAGAAATGATTGCTTTATATTAGAGACACGCACAGATACAGCTGCGGTCAGCTTAATGGAAACACAAAATTTTGAAATTTCGATTTATTTTTTCAAAATTCTATTTATTCTTTTGATAAAAAAAAAATCTTTTCACATCAAGCGAGTAAAATAGTAAGCAATTGACTCTAAAAGTATTAATATTTTTTAATAGTTTTTTTGTCTCAACAACAAAATGAACTAAATGATTTTCATGTATGATAGAAGGATTGTCCTTTCTCACTCTCTATATTTGAATCTTTTTAAAAATTTTATTTCATAATAATTTTCTTATCGTACTTAATAAACTGCCCACAACTGTATATTTTCTATTGCATATGTTCCAATACATGACTCACAGCTACAAATAACAGTACAGCTCATACACATAGCGACACACATCAGAATCATTACAAAATGTCCATTCATACTCATACAGGCATGCAACCGTATCTTTTGATTAAATCTCGTCATATCATTGTGAAAATGCTTTGCTCTTTGGCGTTCATAAATCATGGAATTTTGCATTTGGATTTCGGTATTCGTACAAATGTGTGTCTGTCAATAAACATGCCTATTTAGCTTTGTGTTGGACTTCTGCACTGCATAGGCTGAATTTAAGAACTCCATTGTGGAGAAAAATAAAAAATATGAGAGAAATATGCGTTTGACGAGGTCTGCAACACAATGTAGAGCATTTTAAAAGCTGCTGTATTTAAGGCTTTCATAGGTAACTGAGGCTCAGAGTTCGATAGTAGTCAATGATGATTCGCATATCAATATTTATCTTGTCGATGACAATTAGATGAAAGGAAAAAAAAATAGTGATATTTGTCAATATCTGTTCCTTGTGGTGGCAAAAACACTTTTGGCCGAAATGCAAACCGAGGTTAGATAACTGTCTACATTGATATTGACTTTGGAATAGTCGGCTGATGTATTGAGGGCTATCTCTGCGGCTTTCCCAAAGCAAACACATCCGCTTGAAAAATACTGCAGTAGTACGGAAGTTTAAAAGGCTGCCTTACAGCTAACTCCGGACAGTATATTCCCGCACCTACCCCGTCCTCCATTTTCAAACCATCCGTATAGAAATTTAATGTGCTGCGTGAGGCTATCATTCCCTTACACCAGCTGTCTTTTTCCTGGTTCACTCGGAATCTTCTTTCCCTGTTCAGAAGTGGGGTCAATTAGTCGGTATGAGCAATACTGTAAAAAATTCTCCTCCCGCCAGTAATCGCCTCGCCGGCGGCAGGTTAAGTACCCATTCAAGAGCTGGCGTAGGGGTGGTTCTTAGAGCTCCCGTTATACAAAAGCGCTGCAAGCCGCTGCACCCTTTCCATTGGCTTTCGGTTTCCTTAGTAGATACCAAGCAAATAATACAGTGGAAGAGATATCTTCTAGTCTAGCATAGATCCAAACTGAATATTCATAACAGCCTTATGCTAACGGCTCACCATGTCGCATTTTGCAAGGTCCTTCTAACAAATAAAGAGCTAAAATTCGGGTTCTGTTGATGTCTTTGGCCTATCTTTGAGGGTACTGTATTTAGTTCGTCGAATTATCGAGACCATCAGAAAGATGACGGCATTTTTGTCGAATCTAATTTTCATGCTTTGCTAGAATTTTATTGGAATCGGAAAATTTTATATTGTGAACAGCTTGCTTGAGAACCCCGACCTGTGGCAACGATATGTATCCGATCTCCACTTCAGAGGTTCTGGAAGTCTCATATCCCGTACTAAACTTCCCTTTTGTTTAGCCTTCATTCATAGTTTAGTACTTCAACTATCTTTTATTTCATCTTATCGATCTCTCTACGAACTCACAAGATTGACCGGGAATATGTTTTTACGAGAACAGAACAACCTTACTTCTCAGTTTCAAATTACAGCACAAGAATTTGTAGTAATTTCAACAAAAGAAATATAGAGCCACCTTCATTGTATTCACTTCATAGAAAATGTTGAAATCAAATCCATACGATGTCGATGCCGATGCCTGCACATGAGCGCATGAACAAACAATTAACTAAGAAAGTCAAGCGCATCTTTCGAATATTTCAAACGTGAGTCTTAAAACCAAAACAAACACAAACAATGCTTTCAGAAAAATCAAAAAATCGCTGTATATGAATCACTGCGTGCTAAAAAGACAATCAAAGTCATTCATTTGCCATTCGTCCACGATGCAATTCCATTAAAATGTGCAGTCCATTAAGAGCGCGCCAAGCTGCTTGTAAGCCATAGAAGCTTCTTTACGCCGACACATACAGTGGATGATAGCTTCGGACGGTCGCTCAGTTGATGAGCACACATCACTTCAATGTTGACCGCTCGGGCAGCAATCATTATACAAAAATGTAAGTATTATTTGAAACTATTGTTGTTGTTGTACAACAAACATTAATGTGCGAAAGAAGTACATAAGTAAGTAAAAATTGCGATCTCATGGTCGCTCCACACATATCACTTGTCATAATAACGAATCATATCACCGCTATCTGATGTAATGCAATAAATGAAATGCCACTTGTGTGCATGTATGTGTGTGAGTGAGTGTGTGTGGCGGGGGAAAATTGTTGAAAATAAAAACTCATAATTGAATTCTTTACTTGACTTCATTTTGTGATTTACTTTATTTCATCGCCATTTTCGTATTCTTCTTCTGCTTCTTCGTTCTTATCAACTTTGTTGCGCAATTTATGAGCGTTGCCACCGTTGTAGATAATGACACACATACACACACTTCGCTTTGTTGCATTTGATTATTTGTTGTTGTTGTTTTCGTGTTGAAAACATTTATGCTGCGCATTTTTCGGCAATTAAATTTATAAAGTCACACACACTCACTCTTGCTTTCCCTCGCTGCGCGGTAAACCCCAAAGCTTTTGTTTCTTACGGTCACTGGCCATGAAAATCTTGCTCAGCACGTTATTTAGCGGTTGATTTCGCAACAGCGATTGCAAGTTTGTCTCACTGCCCAAATATACTCGCATATGTGTATGTGTGTGTTTATGTGATACGGCAAAGCAAGCTAGCGGTTATGAATATAGAACGGTCAAATTGAATTGTGCACCATTAAAATCACATTTGCGGTGACAAAGAAAATAATGAAGATATCGAATTTATGCTACACGCGGTGTATTTATGCATTAGGGTGCTCCTTTTGAGCAGATTGAAGATTTTTATGTCAGTTGTGAGATTCCATTTAGCTTTAAGCAAAGTAAGAATATATGTACATATATATCTACAACTGCATTGGAGACCATTATAGTCCGTCGAACTTCAAATTACCCTAATCATATAAAATGAGTGCGAAAGTAAAAAGTTAGTTAAAAGATCATAAATTAAGGAGTTACATGGGTTTCGTGGGTTCAAAAAATCGTTTTTTTTTTGGCTTATTCATTTCTTCAGCATCACAAGAATATTATTCTAAATTTCCAAGTCGATCCAAATAATAGTTTCGGAGATACAGCCTTGGAAAGTGTACACTCCAAGTCAGGTATCAAAACTTTGAACGAGTTTTTTCGGAACCGTGTTTCTAAAGTCGGTTGCCAAATGATCTCGACAACTACTCAACCGATCTTGATAATATTTTGCACAGGTGTTCGAAATAAAATTTACTCGTGCTTGAACGAAGGAAAATATCTGCCAAAATTCTAATTTTTACTTTTTTGTCCTTCCTTCTTTCAAGCACGAGTTTATGGTCTTACCTAAAACATTTATTTTTGTTTTTTGATTTTGGATGATCCTGTCAGGAGTTTTGCTGACAACGCGGGCGCAACTTTTTTCCGAGAGGTCACCGGAAGTGACGTCACATTGGAGAAGTTTTAATTTTTTTTTTTTGAAATTTCAGAAATTATTCTTTTAATATGTATGTATCTATAAAAGTTTAAATTAAATAAATAATTTTTTATATAGAAAAAAAATAGTGAAAATAGGCCCGACAAAACCCATGTAACTGTTTAAGATGATGAAAAAAAGAATTAATAATATTTTTTTATTATTTTTACCCTCCCTAATATATGGGCGAATAATACACTAACACTTTAATGCAGTCATAATCTAATATCTCATATATTTTTATACTCACTATTTATGATAAAGTTTAAAGCGCATTCATGCAAAATTTATTGATATTTTATTCTGTCAATACCAATCAATTCACAGTTTAATATATATTCAGCGTTTATCTCAAGTAACAATCTTTTCACTTTCAGCGTCTTTGACACCATAAATCAATGGAATATCTTTAATGACTGTTAATTGTGGAAAAATGTCATCATCATTCCTTTAGAATAACTGAGACTGATCTCAAGCAGGTTAGTAAGCTTTCGTATATTTATACTCTGGCAACAAGTTGCACAGAATTGTTTCCATAATTTATCAGTCAATACTCCAAGGTACCCAAAAAAGGGATCTGGAAAAGCGAAAATCACCATCGCTTTTCCAGTTCCCTTTAGCCTGATTATAGTCTGTAATCTGTGAGAACTTTAATCTTCATTACCTTGTGCAATACACATTGTTGGTTGGATGAAAATGGAGGCAAAGTGAGCCTGACCGCGAGCGGCCGCACTTAGGCCAGCATTAAAACCATTGTGCACCCCAGAGGTACTGTGATAAGCGTCACCTAAACAACTCGGTGGATTTGACAAAACTTCTAAGTTTTTTCCATCCCAGCTGCCCAATTTCTATTAGGTTAGAGTATTGGGGCCGTAGAAGTTGTCCCTTCTTAACTGACTGAAAGCTGAGCATTCGCAAAGATAATGCTCTAGCGTCTCGTTATCCTCCGCGCACACCATGCATTCTGCCGATTCTATTATGCCAAGTCTCTGCAGGTGGCCTCTTAGGGGTAAATGCCCCGTGAACGCACCCGTGATACTGCTTAGTTCTCTTTGGTTTTTGGTCTATCAATTGTCAACATTACCCCTTAGTGGTATTGTGATACGGCCCGTGTTGCAAATGTTCCAAGACCTGTTCCCCTAGCATCCATTACCTTAGGCAGCGCTTGACTTAAACTGAAAGGTCTGGGGTAGTTTAAGTAAACTGCGTTCCTTACACGGAGCGGGCCAAGCAGTACACATAGACAATTTAAATGATTACTGTATGGTTTTTATTTAACTTAGATAGAATTATTCTATTATCATAATATTTACGTTTATATTAAAGCTTAAAAACATCTCTACTAGCTCATGATATTTTTTTCGAATTAAGTATCAAACCTTCATTCATTTGCATATTCACCTCCAAATGCCAGTTCTATGTCATAAAATTTGACAAAATTATTACACGAAAAGATTGCATGCGATGAAATCCTAAGGATGTGCCAAATATATGCAATCAGCTCTTATCTCTGCACGCCAGGCGCGCTCTTTCAACCATATACACTTATGACATTGATGTCTGTATGGGTGCACATAAATTAGTGCAGTTTACAGATTGGCTCACAAATGTGTGGAAATATATGGAATTATCTGAGAGAGATAGTCGCTAAATAAGATGATTTTTTTAAACACATACATTGGCTTAAGAAATTACAACGATACACACACGACACACACACGCACTCTTATAACCATTTATTTAAGATGCTTCATTTTCTTAAGTAGCTAAATATAGAGCACCACGTTCAAACCTTGCATTTTTTGGGTAGTTAGCTAGGTGACAGCTGTCTACAGCTAAAAAAATTTAGCTTAATAATGTTAATAAGTTCATAAGGCAGTACATAGTCTCTTACCCATGGTTAAATAAAAAAATGAGAAAAATAGTGAGGAAATATCGAATTTTTGAGTGTTCTATATTGGTTATGTTGGTAGGCAGATCTCTGCAAATACAGAGGATCTCACTTAGACAGTTTTGAGCGCTGTCCATTGTGATACCAATAAACTCCTAATGGATCAACAACCCACTATTCTATATATTAGTATTCTAGAAAAGTATAAATAAATAATTTTAAAAAGTCTTATATGCTAGATACTCAAAAATTAACTTTATGATTTTGTAGTCAAAATTGTATCCCAAATTATTCAAAAATCTTCCTGAACAGTATTTCACTATTACCAAAAAACTATGAGAAGCTCAACTGGTCAGCTCACTATCTGATTCTCTTTTGAAGCACTAGACGATTTCAGGTCAGTAATGAACTAAATTTTAGTTGCAAAAATCAATAGGAAAATCTAATTTAAATAATATAAAAATATAAAGTAATTAATTAAATTAATTACTAATTCAAAAATTAACCCTTTTCATGTTTGAAAAAATTCTGACTAGTTCATTACCAGTCCGAAATTGCTACATTCGTACCACTATGTTTTTTTGACTACTTGGAAGTTTCTCCATCGGGTTCATTTGCAGCTAGGTACGAATGTAAGCACTCTAGAATCAAATAAATCTCGACTTAATTTTCGCTAAAATTGACGCAGGTGAATATTTTATGTCAGCTTTAGATAGCAATTACTGCAAACACAGCGCAGCACTTGCTGGGTTGGGGACATAAGGCGTAATATATGTATATGAATGAAGACCTGTTAAGAATTTTTACCTAGAGAGATATAAAAAAATTAGCAGCACACATTCATAACAAATATTATCAATAATTGCCAAAAAAAATTAATGGAAATTGTAATTGGAATTTCGAGTAAATTTGTGTAAAATCAACGGTTGACTGGCTCAACGACAGTGAAATTCCCAAATACTTTCACCTGCGTATCAATTTAATTAAAATCATATTAGCCGCAAGCTAATAAAATTAAAATAACGCAATGCCGAAAATGTGAAAATTATTCAAATGTGTTCAATATTGATAGAAAAATTGCGTTAGTCTAAAAATTCTAAATTTCATTTTTTTAATAATAACATTTAGTTATGTGGGTTAAAAAAATAGTTTCCAATGCATTTATGCAAATTTGAACGATTTTAATATTTTTTTTAGAAAAATATTATGGAATTCAAAAATTAATAAACTGCGTGAGTAATTAGATAAAATATATACAATAATTTTCAAAAAATATTAAAATTTTTAGAAAACATGCATACAAAAATAACAGTTAACCTTGTGAAATCACATGAAAAGCAAACAAAAATATGAAATCACATTGCGGAAACTCCTCGCCGTTGCCACTTATTGGCCCGTGCCAGCATTGCAACTTTAGAAAATTGAAAATATATATTTTTACAGTTATGTCTACTACATATAAAAAAACTGCAAGGCAACTTTAATGCAAATCTAGTGGTATGTGGTCCTTACGCTGTCGTCACTTTGCCTTACTGGCGCTTACAACTTTTCTGTTTAGTGGAAAGCTATCAGTTTCACCAAAATTTACATTTTTCTCTTTTTTTTGTTTTTCAATGCCGAATTTCTTTCAAAATTTTTTCACACCCATTGCTTTTGTCTTGCTTAGACATCGGCGTCAAAATATGCACTAAAAAGGCGTCATTCGAATTCGAAATTTGCAACAAAAGCCATTCGAGAGAAAATCAAATCATATAAATGCATGCAAAGTGCGATGGACGGAGTGATTTTGGTGAATGGAATAACGGAAATGGCTAAAGTTGCTTATAAGTTTTTGGTAACAAAAACGGTTTTCCATATACAAATTTGTGTAATATTAGGGTAGCGCTTAATACTGGGATATAATGTTTTGGTATAGAATTTCGGAACCTGTGATGCTGACGTAAGGATATTTCTTATATTTATTGGAAATAGATGGCCAATATAAAGTCAAGATCTTTATTCTTTTATATTTTTAGAACCACCCTCATGAACATATCTATAGATACACATAATTACAATATATTTTTTGTTCAATTGTGACAAAATCATGATACTGACGCCTTTTCTGCTAAATTAGCTTGTCTTAATGGAAGCTAAGGGATCAAAACTTTAAAAATATTATATAATATTAATTTATTGAATTACTAGAAGCAATTTGCTCTAAATTTGTTTCTAACACGTGTGGACGACATTCATATTTACAAAATACCTATTTCACGAATATTCCGAGAGCACTACTAAATAATTAAAAACACTTTCCAACGAAGATGCTACATAACTACTACGTAATAACTGTGAATATGAACAATAACCCTTACGTAACATTGGCATAATTCTCGTCGTCATAATTCATCATATTGCATAATAACAAAATATTTGTGTAAATGTAAAACTACCATTAACGTCGGCTTCCACGACCGCTTACTTGCACATATGAGCTACCGTTACAATTCATATACATATATGTAATATTATATGTATGCTTGCATGTTGTTGGTGGTGTGGCGCTGAATAATGCCAGTCATCATAGAGTCATCAGTAACAAAAGCATTGAAAATTAATGCGCTAAATGTCAAATGCACAAGAAGAAACTTTTAATGAACTTAAAAATGTAGTGAATGAAACTGGAGTGAAACAAGAGGCGAAGGAGGAAATCTAGTGTTATGAGAGATGGTGAAAATGTGTCATGTTGGAGAGGAAGCTTTTGGTGGGAAGATGTTGAAGAAATGTAGAAAAGTAGTTATATAATGATATTTGTCTGGATGATGGATATGAATTTTGAGAATATATTCTTTATTTCAGACGTAATTGGCTGAGAAATATTTTATCAGATAGACAGAAAAAATCCAGAAATATAAACATGTTTATTATTATAGAAAACTAGCAGACCCGGCGAACTTCGTACCGCCTTAGTGTAAATTGGATGCACTACTTTATTTTGCATAGCTGACCTATCTTATGTATGCGTACCTATTCAATTTGAACTGGAATCTATAATATCCTCCATATAAAAATGAATACCTATAACAAATTGTTTGTATGGGAGATTAGAAAAGTGTGAATTTTAGACATTTTCAGGCAATTTTTCTAAAATTTTCTCTCCGTAAGAACCATTCTCAAACCCCCTGGAATACACACAAAAAGAATCAGGCAAATCGGTCAAGCCGTTTTAATGCTATGTCGTGACAATGGAAAACGGGTTTCATTTTTATATATATAGATTATTATCAAGCGACAATTATTTTTAATTCCGCACAGGACCATTCAAAAATTTCAAAATTTTTAACTCGTGATATCTTTTGAATGGTATGTCAGAATCTAATAATTCAAAAAGTTATATAAAGGTTTTGAAGCGATCTTAAATAATAAATCATTTATTTCGATAAGGAATAATACTAAGGTATAAATAAAGAGCCTTTTCAAGTAATGGTATTTTAATTATTTTTTTATATAAAATCGCTTATTGTGACAAAACTATAATAGTTAGAGGTATGATGTCGCGACGTTTTTTGTAGATAATGATAATCTACAAAATTGTAGTACATCACTTTGTTATATCTTCAATCGTTTTCGCAGCATTCGCGATTAAAGAAAGTTTTTTGGTATTTTTTTTTACATTATCGGATTTTTGGTAAGGAACCCTATTTTTTTTTTTTAAACTAAATATAGCCTATGTCACTCAGGGATAGTATAGCTTTCCAACGGTGAAAGAATTTTTCAAATCGGTTCAGTAGTTTCGGAGCCTATTCGAGAAACAAACAAAAAAACAAACACTTCCTCTTTATAATTTTAGTATAGATAAAATTGAGTTTATCAGTTATTTGGTTGTTTTCAGAATTAAACATTACCCAGCGTCATTAAATCACACAAAATATTTTCTCTATCCAAGATTAATGCCTATGACGTTGTATATGAGTTGATTATTCTCGCTCGCTAATTTATAATTAAAAAAACAAATGAGGTAGAGCTTGGGTGTAACCGAACATTTTATACTCTCGCAATTTATTTATTTAATTTTATTTAAAGAACATACAATCTGACCCACATATTCGGCATATAGTCCACTAGAACACAAATATCAATATAAATATATAATATAGAAATATTAATTTTAAAAATTTTTACGATATACAGTTTTAAAGTTGGAGAAACTCTGTACAAAAAAGTCACATGGTGTTTTAATATCTGTTCATTAGTTTTAAAGTTATGGCGGTTCGAAATTTTTTTTACAAAAAACTTTGGCCCCTTATAATATGGCAACCCCTCGTTACACAGACCTAAAACCATATGTTTTATGATAGGTTTTACATGTACTATAAGATATATCATTGCCAAAGAAAATAAAGAATTTTTTTTTTTCAAGTGGCTTTTTTTCCAGAGAATGCCCCATGTGTCGTCTATTATTCATAAAGTGGGAAATTCGGTCGAAAGGATGTTTTTTATAAGATACCGAATCAATCGAAGTTTTTTTTACTAATAAGTGGCTTATGATTTAGAAAGTACGAATGCTACAATATTGACCATTTTAACAACAAAATAAAATCTCTAAATACCAGTGAACCCAAAAAATATTTTTTAATGGAGCTACTTACTGATTATTGTTCAAAACGAAGTCTTTCACAACTCTATCTTCTGAAATATGTACATATTTTTCAAAATTCTAAAGACTAACTCATTACTCATTTTCATATATGACATTTCTTATAAACTATTAAAATTCTTTATCCACCATTTCTCTCTTATATAAACTTCTATAGCATTTATGTATGTATATCCTTTAACCTCCTGAAGACATCATGTAAAGAAAATAATTATTTTTTTATATGGTATTTACCCGCGTCTTCATAAAACTATATACATCTCAACCAGCAACCGCGAAACTGCACACAAGCGCATATTGCCACAAAAGCTGCGCCATTAAAATGGCAAAAATGATAACAACAAATGCTTCCCCGCACAAAATGAAAGCGCCAAAGCCACGTCAGATTCGCTCGTTGTGAGCGCCGCGTCGTTTTAAAGCGCACAACAAAAGGAGTCGAGTCACAAAAATTCATTTATTTCATTTCATTTGCAGCTTTTGTCTTTTAATTGCACCAAACGAGTCGCTGACTGTCTGCTTATCTGAATGCAACGCGTTTGCTGCCGCTCTCTGAGTGTGTGTGTGCACTAATACATACATATGCGAATGTATTGTTTGGCGCACAGTTAATATTTTATTTGCATTTTTTGCATGCAAAATCGCAAAACACTATGCTAAATACATGATGCACGCTCTACGTTGTGGTGTGATGTGGCAGAGCAAAAGCAAAAACAAACGCTCGTTCGCTTGCTTTATTCGCACCTGAATGCCATTACTTTTTTAGCATTCCCTTTTGGCGCGAAAAACACTGTTTGTTACATAATTTATTCACTTTGCAATTCAATGACTTGACACTGCATCATATTTCATTGTGCATTTTAACCGCGTCTTTATGTTGCAATAATGCAACGCTTTGCTGTTGTTGTTGTGAGTATGTACTTAATGGTATCCCGTGGCGCCATAAGGGAGCATGTGATTGAATGTAAAATTTACTATTTTTTTATTTAAGCAAAATAGTTATTTGTTTTATGAATGGAATCGTTTTTCTATCAGCAGAGTATTGAATTGGAAGCGATTAATTCTTTGATATAGTACATATATTTATTAATCATGTTATTATTATGAATCGATTTTGAGCACACTGAGTTACATACAATCCTAGGTTAGGTTAGGCTAGGTCAAGGGGTAGATCTCCGCAACTGCAGATAGTCTCACTTAGACAGCTTCAATTGTCCTTTGTAACACCCAGATTCTCCTGAAGGATCGCTTAGATCCTATGAAGCGCTTGAACTCTATTATGAAGTTTTTAAGTCGGCTAATGTCGATTCGAGTTACTTCACTGGGTTCGTCGAAAATTTGCATACAGAGATGTTTTAACCTATGTCTGGCGAATGCTGGACATTGAAGAAGGAAGTACTTGGATGATTCCTCTTCGCCTTCACTCAAGCAGTTTTGGCAACTATCGTCTGGCGTGATCCCTTACCTACCGCAATGTGCCTATTGGACAATGTTCAGTAAGCACACCAATGATTGCGGCGAGATAAGCCATCATAAGCGACAACAGCTGGAAGGACCGTTTTCGATCGATGCTGTCCAAAAAGACTTGCACAGGTGCTGATTGTAGTCCAGCGTTTGGCGAGCTCATTCGCAAGTGGACCACGGATTACCAAACAAAAATCGAGAAGAAACGCAATTCGAGTAGAGTGGTTTGAAGCATTAGAAAGGTAATACGTTTATCATTTTTCGAATAATGTAATTTAAGTATGTGGTTTCGTAGAATTCTTCTTATTTATATATTAAAATATTTATATTTGGCTTATTACGAAGCAGTTAAGATCCATAGTTCTTCAAAGTCTCATTTGTACTCATATCTCTGTTCTCATCTCTTTGTTCCAGTTGGAACCCAGATAATAGCTTTTAACATAAATATCGTGTTTGTAGAGAGTGGGAGAGAAATATTGAGATAGTAATGTTTATTTCCTCTCATTTCCTCTCCTACTTTTCCTCGATTTATGTACTATTCTTATAAAAACCTTCCGTAGTAGTCGTAATATTAAAATGTCCAACAAGAATAGAATAAGAGATTCGACATAGAACCCAGCTAATATGTAAGGTAATACTGAGAAATGTATTCATACCAAACTTACTACTTTGTGAATTACTTTGAGACTTGATGCAACATAAATTTTTTAAATAAGCTTGGCACTCATCGAAAAACTATAAATTAGATTAACACAAAGGTATTTCAGAAGTACTAATTTGTTTTTGAATGTCAATAATGTAATAAAAAAGGCTATACAACCACTTATAAAATCCTATATTTGTATATACATGTATAGAATAAACAAACATAGTTGAAATAATTTTGAATGAACCTGATTAACTCGCAATTTGTTATGCGCCATCAATTTTTCATAAAATATATACATATGTTGTACAAATATATTATATGAATAACTGTGTGCTCTCCAAATATTTACGTGGCATTCGAATCAAAGCAAGTCAAGCCGAATGCCATTAATTAGTTGTGAATAGAGTTTTTCGCTATTAAATTTCGCATAAATGCCATACAAATAATAACATATCATGTTGCCATACATAATACGAATATTTTGTGCAAATTAATACAAAAGTGTGAGTGTGGCAGTGTGGCTGTGTGCGCATATGTTGCAAATATGATTTGCACAAATTAAATGAATAAGCAACAGAAACGAATATTAATTATTTGGCCTAATTTTATTAATACAACAATTACTAATTTGCGAGTATTTTTTCAGCATTTGGGGGCGAATTTCAATTGAATTTTGTTGCTTTATTGTTGTTTTTGAGTTTAATCGTAATGAGCAACACATGTGCGATTCCTCACCCGCATCCATCTAAATACGTATGTTTACGGGTGAGTGTATGAATATATATAATTTGTATGGAACAATGTAAGCAAAAATTATGTATTTTTTTACTCTCATGCTCTCCAGTGGATATAGTACAACATATTAACGCGCATATCTTCCCGAGTTTTTTGTTCTCTTTTTTCATTTGGTTATATATTTTATTTATTATATAATGACCTTGCTCATCACAAATACAATGTACACAATTTAATAGAAATACTCAATTTTACATTATACCGTAAAATTAGAATTCCTTTGATGCCGAGAGAAAGATATAAAATTTAATAAGATTTCCGAAAAAATAGTTTGGTGTGAACAGTAATCGGGAGTGATTCACTAGCTTCTATATTTATGTGTGGAATAAAATGTCTCTATATATGACCGATATGTACATATTAGCTTGGCAAATATCTCCCTTCCGCCTCTTTGTCTTTTGAATTTCGCGGCAGCGCTACAGAGCTCGTATCTGGATATGCTATACGTCTTTGAAAGGTCTTGACATAACCTACAAAACGACGCTATGCATGATTAGTTTGGATATTGCGTTCAACAGTTATAAACGAGTAAACATAGAGTTCACTATCGGCGAAATTCGCGCCTTTTTAAACTTTTACCTTCGTTAAAGACAAATCCGCTAGAGAAACGTTCCGTGAGATTAATGGTGTTTTGGGGGATGGTACACTTCGAACTGCGGAGGAATGGTTTCCACGATTCAGAGCGGGTGAAAGCGACACCATGGATAAGCCAGCCGGCGAAAGACCTGTGACGACGAATACCGATCAAATCATGCAAAACATCGAGTTAGCATGTGGCATCTCGTGACATCGCCCAGGAGATGGGAGTTAGTCACCAAACCATTTTAAACCATCTGCAGAAGCGTCCAGAATTGACCAAGTGGAAGGGAAAGAGGATGTAGTGTTCCACCAAGACAACGCCAGACCACACACTTCGCCTCCACCATATAGCCCGGACATAAAGCCAAGTTATTACCACCTGTTCCTGTCCATGGCGAACGCCCTTGGTGGTGTAAAATTGAACTCAAAAGAGACTTGTAAAAAGTGGCTGTCCGAGTTCTTCGCAAATAAGGAGGAGGGCTTCTACGAGGGGGGTATTATTAAGTTGCCACCTAGATGGAAACAGATTATCGAACGAAACGACGCATATTTGAACTAAATCCCACCACTGTAAATCCACACTTTTTATAAAGAGTGAAAAAGAGAAAAAAGATGAAGAGATATTTGCCAACCTTATATATTGTAAAGTTAGCAAGGGACTTATATAGACCGTTTTTACTTATTCCGGTATCGCCAGTTTTGTACTGGAAACTTGCTTTTTCACGGGTTCGAACTATACAGAAAAGATATTAAATTACTAGGTTTGATTGACTATCCATAGAAATAGTTAGTATTGTGCGAGGCTCTTTATATCGAGAACATATCCGTATGTTGGATATGGTCTGTTTGAGTGTTAGTTTAACTTACTAAGATTTAATTCTCATGAAGGGCCGTGGGGTCTTAGCTGATCCTCCAGCTGAGGATCGGTAAGTTATATAGTCACAGGTCCACATAAATGACCTTAGGGTCATGGAAAGGATTTGAACTGAATTTTTAGACCAGAACTATAGACCGATTAGCATTCTTTCGTAGTTACTCGCAAGTAGTTCTAGAGTCTTTGAGGAAAATTAGCAAATATACAACTAGAATAATATACTCACCAGCTAAGGTTTCCCAACTGATTAAAAAAAAAATATATATATATATATATATATTTTGATTTTAAAATTAACATATACGATTTTTATTATGTCTTTCTTTATATTACATAATAAATAAATAATAATATTTTTTGTGTTATTACAATTTGCTTCATATTATTCAGGTTACTGCTGGCATTTGCATGAACGCTCGCGAAATGGCCACAGCTAATTTATTTAGTTGTTTTGATTTTTGTTTTTTTTTTCATACCATTAAGTAAATTACAGTTATCGCCATTTGTTTTTGCTTTAATTTATCTAATAATATTTTATTTATATTTTCATATATTTATTAATTTTGTTTTTTTTTTATTTCATTTTTTTATTTATTTTAATTTTATTTTAATCCTTTATTTATTACATTATTTGCTAGTTCGGTAGATATTTGGTAGCCTAAAACAAAACCGTTACAGGTTGCTTAGCATAATTTGCGTTGAGATAATTTTTTTCATTTGCTGTTGTGCAATTTGTTGTTGTAATTTTTGGTTTTGCATAATTATTTTGATTTTTGTTTTTCATTCTTTCTGTTACTGCTGCTTATTACAACTTTATGTAGTTGTTGTTTTTTTTTTTTCATTTTATTTTCTTTTAAATTGCAGATTTTGCATATTTTGTTGGTATTTTTGGTTTAATTTTTTGCCTATTTATCAGCTTAAATATTTTGACCTCTTCTTAAGGCTACCAAAGGGTATACATATACTGTGTATTGTTGTAGACAAAGTGTCACACCCTTTTTCCGCTTTTTGTGTAATTTTTATTCACCTAATTCATGCTCAATGCTTACAGAGTTTTGTAAAATTAATAGCCTTAAAAATAGTTGTTTCGTGAAATGTAAAGAAAAATCACTAATTTTAGAAACTAAAATAATTTATTTTATTTTTTGTTTTTTATTTTTTTATTTTATTACAATTTTTGATTCTTTAGTGCAGTATTTTGCCATCGGCTTACATGTCAATCTTTGTTTAGTTAATATTTGTTGCTTTAATGTTGCGCTGTCTACCTCACTTCCTTCCTTCACTCGCCCATCTCGTTCTTCTCGCACAGCACCGTCTCCTTCTCACACTTCGAGTTTCGTCAGCTCACAGCTGTTGCGCACATTTATAATCGCATTAAATGTAATTATCAGTGTCTGCTTGTAGTTGTTGTATTTCTTATTTGTTTTTGTTGTTTTCTTTTTAAGTTTTGCTGTTGTTGTCGTCCGCTACTCGTAATTACACGTAAAACATAATATTCACTTAAAACTACTATAAAAATACATAATATTAATTAGCCTAATTTTTTATCATTTATTTTACTTTACTTTAAGCTTCTTCTTCTTCCTCTTCTTTCACCTTTCATTCGTCAACGGCGCATCGCTTTTAGTTTACTTTTTCTTATTAAATTTAATTTTAATTCAATTAACACATTTAATTTGATTTAAGTTATCTGTGAGTGAACCTCGAGTTGGCAGTCAACGCCGAGCTGTTGGTTGTAGTGGCATGCTGCATGCATCGTCCTTGCTGTTGTTGTTGTTGCTGTGCATAATTTTGCCACCACTGCAATTGACTGGGCAGCAACAGTTGTTGTTGTTGTTGGCGTTCGATGCGCATAGCATGACATAATTTTGCACTTGCTTGCTGTCGTGTTGCTTCTATTTGTAGTTGTTGCTGCTTTTGCTTTTGATTTTGTTGCTGTTCTATACATTTGCTGCTCAATTTGTGCGCTGTCTGCAACATTTGATTAAAGAATGCAAATGTTGCAATGCATAATTCAACAACTCCACTCAATACACACATTGTTGTTGCTGTTAATGTTGTTGTTGTTATAGTTGCTGTAGCTGTAACGCTTGCAATTGCCATTAGCAGCATAACGACAACGGTCGGTGGTGGCAAACGTCGACTCGAGGAGGAAAAGTAGGAGCTAAAAAAGTTCGTCATGCTGGAGCCAGAAGAGAGCGTAACTATAAGGGAGAGCAGAGATAGAGAGAGAAACTATTAGATTTTATTTCTTGTTAGATTAAATTGGTTAATACTGAGTGACATATATCAAAATCTGGGTATTTAGATATATCGTAAATGCTCTGATTCTTTTAAACAATATAGTAATCTTGGACCAAAATGTATTTATTATATGGAACGAGAGAGCTTCAAGAATACTTTTCATTATTACTTCTAGAGTTTCCAAAATGTAAAAAATACATCTAGATTGCTTCAGTTCTCTGGATTTCTAAACGCTCTCTGGAAAATGTTCCTGGGATTAGTTGTTTTCAAACCCAAGAAGAAATAGTAGACTTTTCTGTCAATTTTGTAAAAAGTTCACGGATACTCATAACATCACCCCGTTCTATCTTTAAAGAATTCGAGAAATGTTTAAGGGACCAGATTATTTCTATGAATTTGGAAACTCAGAGATATATTTTTTGGAATCAGTTATATCATATGAACACTGTTAATTCAAGACCCCAGGTAATCTTGCCTGTTTTTCTGAAGACTGCTCCTTATCCTTCAGCTTACATTCCATTAAATACCTAATATTTGGCTTCTGTTGTGTACCAAGTCATTACTCTTTAAAGAAAACATTTCAGAGCCTCCGCTTCTTGGAAGCTGCTAATTAAGTCATATTCTATTATACCCTAACTGAGCACCTACAACTGATACCAAAATTAACGTTATTTGCATTTAATCCACAATCTCCCGCCGTCTACTCACCTCTCGCCGGCACCGGATCCTTTTGCGGTGTGCCCAATTCAATTTCCTTGTACTCCTGATACAAATCACCAATTTGTGCTGTGCAACGCAAAACCAGACTGCCAACACTGTAGCCACCGCTGCCAGCACTGCTGCCGACGCCACCGCCACTGCCAAAGCTGTGCACCGAGTTCATGCCGCCGTTGTAACCGCCATAACCGTGACCGCCACCACTGTGGAGCAGCGACGGATTTGCGCTGGTGAAGTGTATGCCCTGCAGCTGCAGCTTCAGGCTGATGCGTGATGCCATCAAGTTGTCAATGGTGCGTATGTACTGGGTATCCGAGGTGCCCACCTGCAATGATAAGCGCATAGAGAGTGAGAAATTGAGAGATAGAGATGTAGTGTGTGTTGATCAAGAGTTAGAATGTGGTGGGAAATATGTCTTTAATTGGTGTAATGTTGTGAAAATCGCATTTATAAGAGGAATTGAGATTACTAATAAATACTTGAGATTTTCTAACTTATGTATTGCACAAGAACTATTTAATTTTTGTGGACATAGTATAGGTAAAACGCTGAGAGTTTTCTGGAAATTTATGTGTTTTGAAGGAATATATTTAGAGCAAGAGAATTGGTTTGGATAAGGGTATGCCATTAGCGATTATTTGATTATTTTAAGAGTTGTGTATTATTCTCAAGCTAAATAATTAAATCAAAGAGCAAAAGATAGATTAGTAAGTGATGGCAGCTTAAGAATACATGAGCTCATTTTTCGTAATCAGTTGTTTATTGGAAAACAAACAATACACATTCCTCACATCATCCCTACTATTATACATCGCTCCAGAAAGTACCACCTCTAACACTGAACTGATTGACTCAAGATTCAAAAAATGTTTTTTATTATCCAATCTCCAACGAGTTGAGATACAAAAGTGACCATTTCTGAAAATTTCATTAATCTCAAAAAAATATATTTGACCATAACGAAGTTGCCACCTAGTTTAACTATAAAATAATTCAACGTAAAGACTATTTCTATTAAACTTCAGAAAAATATTTATATTTCTATCATTTCAATTCAGTTTCATTTTGGTTACAATAACTTATTACAAATACAATAAGTTTTGAAAAATAGTGGCAAGGCCAGAAATCGAAATATCACAATAAAATTTGATCACTTAATATTTCATTCGAATGATTCAACTTTATTTCACTTTTAGATGAAAATTAATGTAGATATCCGATAATCCGGAAAAGGTGGCAACTCCTCTACTACTTATAAGCCTAAAAAAATATCAATACATATTATACAGAGAATATGGAATTTATTACAGCTTTCGAATGTATGGTAAATTATATCAATTTTATTCATTTTTTTGGTCAGATGGCAAAACCAAAAGGCAAGACCTTTCGTAAAAAGGTTTCTTTGTCCAAACTGTTTACAGATATTTCCACAATATTTTCTGGAGTATATGAATATGTATATATATTTTTTTCGAAAATCAGATTGTGATCCCTTATATCATCTGTCATATGAGCTATGTGTAAATTGACCGATAAATGCTGTACATCTTTGAAATAATAGAAAGACTTACTAAATGAAGTCTTAATAATGATGTTTTCAGTAAGCCAAATTTCAAAATTCGAAGACAAATATTTCGAAAAATGGAGAAATTCTCCCATAAAACATTGTTGTTGTCCACTATCCAGCCGAGTGCCTTACAGTGTTATTAAGTAAAATATATTAAAGTAGAAACTATTTTACAATAAATAATAAAAAAAATTACACATTTTTTTTAGAAGTTCAAAAATTCTTGAATTTAATTTTAACACCAGTTCAGCTTAAGTAGATTTTCTACTGACTTTTTTTACTTTTATATGTATGTAAATTTGCTTATAAATAGTTACACGTTTTGGCAGTTGAGCAAGTGCAAAATTTCGCACCTCACACCAGACCGCAACCAGCAGTTTTTTCAGTTGAATTCACGCTTTTGAAATGTTGGCCAAATACTGCGGCTGCATGCGTAATGAGCCAAATTGGCGCTGTCGGAGACGTAGGATGCCACACTGAAAAGGGTTTTTTACACAAGCCAAAGACAGTGCAATTTATGATTAAAGGAAGAAAAAATAGATTTTTAAGGTATAGCAGCCAATTTGTTAATAATTCTAAATTATTACCCATTAAAGATAGACAGATAATTAAATATTCGAAAATTACAATATCTTTTGTTAATATTTTACACTAAAAAAAATTAATTAATTTAAGTGAATCTAAATATTTTTAGCTTTCTTAAATCCATACACTCTTCGTAGATAATATATATATTCATATATATTTACATACTTTCCTAGCAACAATCCCAACTGCTCACTCGAAGATTGCTGGAATTGTTGGTGCAGCAGAAATCTTTAGAAATGCAAGTATTTTTCTTGCAGCAAAGCAGAAAAGAATTCAAAGCGCAGCAATAATGAAATGCAGAAATTTATTGTTGCGTAAAGCAGTTAAGCGTCGCTTGTGTTTGTTTATAAAGTCTTGTGTATACACAGACACACACACAGTCACACGCACAGAGAGATGAATGAATATGTATGTAAATAAATACGAAAAGGTTAAAGCAGCGAGCTAGAACTAGAAAAATCGCAAGCAATTTAACAAATAATGTAAAAAATAGAGCGAGAGCGAAGAATGGAAAAATAAAATGTTGCCAGCGCGTAAGCAACAATACAAATGAAAATGCAACGTGGCAGCAGAAATCAGAGCGGCAAGTGAAATGGGCAACAATACTGCAGGCGGGGATTGTAAAAAGGCAGAAATCGAGAAAAATCAGAGGAAAATCTCTTTCGCGGAAGAAAGTGATGAATTGCAAGAAAGCAGCGTTGAATGAGCATTGCACGAATAACACTTATGCAACATGTTGAAAGAACATGGAAATCACAGCACTCAAGAAGTACTTATACAGAAGACGATTTGGTATAGTTTTTGAAGTGGTTTTTTTAGTTTGATGGTGGATGTTTTTCCTTGGGTCAATGATATTTGATTCAAGTATTGGTAAATTGACTCCTTGGGATATCCTTCGAGAGCATTTACTCATTTTAAAAATTATGTGAGAACTAGAATTTGTCTGAGAATAATATTAACGACCTCCGAAGCCTATATGTTTATGTTGGTACCACTCAAGAAGATGTCAATTAGACGAAACTTCCATCAAAAGTTATAATTTTTTCAGTTTTAAAATCTGAAGAAAGTACTCGAGTCTCAAATACAAGTAAATTCAACAGTACTACTCTCCAATAGCTCCATACAATAAGATGCCTGCTTTGCTGGTTTTGTTACCTTGAGTCATTTCACCGACTAGTACATTTCATGGCTGCCTCTAAATTCCACGCCGACTAACCGAATCGCTGAATGATTGCTGGTTTTACCACCGCCATTTGTAGACACAAATACAGGCTCACACACACCTTCATTCATCCGCGATTGTTGCATTTATCACAATTGTATGCCGTACAATAATCCATAACTAGATGTAACAGCGCACAACAATGGTATCAAATGCAAAGGTGCTACAGTTTTCACTTTTACAGCAATAGCAACAACAACAATAAATGTGCAATACTGCGAAAACATTGTTGAACTGCGTTGGATGAAAGTTTGATTGAGCTTATTGGAGCATGAAAATCTCATTTCAGTACAGTTTTGAACAGTTTACATACAAAAAGTGGCGAGAAATGAGGGCAACTGAGTTGGTGCTTGGTATGAGAGTCGCTGCTTTTAAGGTGAAAGTGATATAGGTTGTGAATAGGTATAGGTGGTATAGGTTGTGAAATTAGAAAAATTTTATGTATTCAACCTGAAGAAGAAAGAAATTTTCGGCATAGAAGTTTAAAGAAAAAACATTGTTTTTCGAAAAATATTACTCAAAAGTTACTCATACGCCATGGTATACTTTTGAAAGCAAAGAAACTTGCTCAGAGCTTCAGTTACTTCTACTTTGTTTATTGCGAAGAAATATATATTTTATTTTTATATTAATTCGTATAAAAATAAATTCCTTAAATGTGGCAACCCTGCGACAGTTTATATTTAACTCAAACTTTTCAAAAATTAAGAGCTTTTTACAAATATTTTATTTTGCCAATTTTCTACCTATTTTTAATTTTGAAATTTTATTCCATTAGATAATAAATAAGTGGGAACTCTTATAACAATTATTATGCAAATAAAACAGAATATGGCACTTTTTATGCAAATTTTATTCAAGTTTTACATTGAACTAGCAACATTGACGTCGGAATGGGAGCGGTTCGGTAGTGCATGGTCCACCTGCGCAAGACTGCTGGACATGCAGACTACGCATGAGGTCGCCAAGCGCTGGTCAACAACCAGCAGCTGTGCAGTGGCGAGATCCTTTTGGCCCGCTGTGGAGCGTAAAATGTCCTTTGAACTGCTTTCTCTTGTCAAGATCCATACCAGCGCGATCATTGGTGCCCTTACTGGAAATTGATCAATGGGTACCCATGCGTTGTGACTTGGGATCGTGGCAGATGCAAGTTGCCAAAGCTGCATGGAAGAAGACGAGTTGGGATCATCTAAATATTTCCTTCTCCACTGTCCAACTTTTGCCAGACTGAGGTTGAAACACCTCGGAAGGCCCATTATCGGCTAGAGAAATTCGTAACTGAATTCAAGTGTTTTAATGAACCTTAGGGGTTTTTGATCCAACGGGAGTTTATTGGTAGCACAATGGACAACGCTCAGATCTGTCTAAGTGAGATTCTCTGTATTTGCAGAGATCTGCCTATGTACTTTGTAAATAATTTCTAACGAAATTACTCAACATAGTAAACATTTAGAGCTCAAGTCTTCCAGTTTGAACTAATTGAGTTTGGAACATATAATTTGAACTACCGTGTTTTAGTAACCTAAAGTGAGAGTTTGGCCAACACCTCCTTCCAGAATATCGCTTTCAATTCTCGATATTTTAAACAAATATCGAAGGAAAATCATATGGAACTAATGCAGTAAAGATCTTGTAGCGTTTTTAGACATCCAAATTAATTGATCAATTAAAATTTTTATTGAGAAACCCTTTTTTTCCTTTTATACTGTCAGCTACTCGATAACCGATCAGCAGTTATACATTTTTGTTTTTGCTTTTAATAAGGAGTTGGTAAGTTTCATCAGCTGATTGATATTTTAGCAGCGACATCTACCGTAGATTTTTTTATCAAAAAATTCAGCCAATCGCAGCCAAAGAACGTATCGTACGTCTCAGTCGCAGATATGCATTTGATTTTCAACTCGATTAAAATCAATTAACAATTAATGTAGAATTTTATTTTGTATGGTAAATCGATCTTAATTAGCGTTTTAATCGAGCAGAGGCCGGTTAATTGATCAATTAGCTGCTGTCTAAAAACGCTATTAGCGTACACGGACATTACATCTCAAGCAAGATTATAATATGAGTGTGAGTTCAATACGACTAATAAAGTACATAAACAGTTCACTTTTCTTCCACTTCTTCAAAAATTAAAAAAATACAAGTTGACCATTTTTTAACCTCTGAACTTACCACACCTTCGATATCTCTAATTATGTTCAACAAGTGCCTAAACTTTTCAGCTTAACAACACTTAACTCACTACTCAAAATAAAACTAATACAAAAATGTACAAGAATGTGAGGAATATTTTATGGAAATTATGAAAGCAGGAAGAGCTTAAGTAAAGCAAATTTCACTACGTCAATGAACTAATGAGATCCAACGTATACACATACACATACATATATAGTTAGATGCACAATTTGCAGGTCAGTATGCTTAAATGCACTCTCGAAAACACAAACACACACACACACACATACGCAAGCGCAACTAAATATGCTAGCAGCTAAGTCAATTACTGCAGCTGGCAGCGTTCCAATAAACATATGCTATTTGTAGGAGTTATACATATACATATGCAAAACACACACATATATACTCACATATATGATATGCTGTGCAGTGGAGTACCTATGCCAATAAAATGGTTACGTATACGCAATGGTGGTCAGTCAGTTTGTACTCTGATTATATGGGACGCACACACATACATGTAAGCATAGTTAATATAATGCAAGCGATGATATATGACATGTGTTGTTGTCGTTGTTACTATAGGTGGGAGTTGTGGCAACGGTTAAATGTTGGCACCAGTTGCTCATGCACACATATGCACACACCAACAAATATTTTGCGATCATCGCTCATCGCTGTCTGCTTGCGTTACCAGCATGCATTTTTGCTTTTCAACTTACTCTAATGGACATATGTCTGCATGTGTATGCGTGTGTGTGTCTATGTTGTTTGGTTGGTTTGTGATTATGAACATTACGGTTGGAAACTTTTAACATATTGCAAGTGGCATCAACGCTTGACTTCACACAACTTAAAAGTTTATTTAGAGAGAAAGCATAATTTCGGTGCAGTCATTTGGAAAATAAAATAGTTGACGGCAGAGCGCATAAGCGTAGTGCATAGAGAGCAAAAGAATAACAAATAGAAATAAAACCAAAGAAAGCGTAAAGCAGCAACAACAACAATAATAGCTGTTTGCAACTAAATGCAGGCAGGCGGAAAGACAATTGCAAGATTACTGGTTTGTAGGTATACGGGTTTGTAATAAATAGAGGTTGCTGAGTATTTAAATAAAATCTTTTTGTAAATATTTAAATACAAGATTTCTGTTTGTAAAATGCTTGTAATTCAGAGGCTATTTTTGTGAAGTGTTTGGCTTATAAAGAATAGTACTTTCATAATTGTTGCTACAAAAATTTTAATTTTTCAAATAAAGTGCAATATTTTAAGGAGACTCAAAAAGTAATTACTTTTATAAAATATTTTTCATGAAAGTTGTTGGTTTTATAATCTCTAGAAACACATTGAGATATACGAGTATTTGCTTATATAAATTAAACTTTGTTCTGCATTTTATAAAGAGACCAGGGGTACCACTCAACATCAGCAAAATAACAAATAAGTAATTTTTTAGATTTCCTTCGGTCCATTTTGACCTACCTGTATGTTCCACAGGTTAACTTAATATGTAAGTAGCATTTCAGAATTTAGCGAGGACCTAAGCGAGCTCATTTAACCTATTAAGGGGCTATACCAGTGCGACATATACAAAAAATCGATTTTTTATTGCTTATTCGCTTGCGTTTATGCTTTCAAAAATATCGTGTGAAAGCGGTAAAGTCGTAAGACCGATTGACTTCAAACTTAAACTGAGTATTCTTGAGTGCAATGATCTTTTTGATTTGTTGAAAATTGTCAATTTGGCATTAAAGAAATATCTTCAACTTTTATACCCTTTTAGAATTTTTTTGTTTCAGACACTCATTAGGCCGGAATCATGTCAGCAGTTGAAGAACTTTTTTTTGACACCTCCGAAGATCATTATTTTTCAATATTTTTGGAAAAAAAATGTAAATATAGTTGAAAATATACCTTACTATCTACAAAAAACTTCGAAACATTCTATAGAGTACTTTCTGTGAATCACGAAAATCGCCTAATTTTCCATGGGTTACACTGGCTTCTTAAAAAATCTTAATCTGTACCCTTGCGATTATATCGATTATCGAAATTGAATTATTTAGATAGTGAGTATAATTTATTGAAAGCATTTCTGAAAGTTTGAAGCTACTCTCTTTTAATTTATAACGAAAGTGGTTTTGCTAAAGAGCTGGAAAGAGTGAAAACTGCCATGGTAATGCGCGGTGTCCCCATCGACCGATCACCGTGTCTGATATCAATGGAAGGTTAGGTTAGGTTAAGAGGATGTCAATCGAAGCACCTAGGCCATTGTGACACCACCGAGACTGGGATCCTCTTACACTATTACCCTGTGTATATCAATGGAAAAGTTGGGCAATCTGCATCAGTGAGACTTCGAATTGCTTATACTTAGTATTCTACAGATCTAACCTCCAGCGAGTTTTTCCTATTATAAGTTCTCACGAGAATATCCACTGAAAATAATTTTATAAATATATATAAATAATTTATGACGATTACTCCGTTGAGTATGACACCCAGTTTGAAGCAATAGACGAAAGTACTACGGTGTTGAGTAATAAAACCCGATTTCAAATCTAAAATGGGACTTCAAATCGGACTAACTAAATCGCAATAGATTCAACAAGCGTAATATTTGCAAAAAACCAATATGCTTCTATTGCAGTTTAGTTTCGGAACCAGCGATATTATACAAGGGAACTCTACGGGTATGCCAGTGCCATTATAAACTAACTAAAAACCATGAAATGACACAAAAGCTATAAAAATCACAAAAATTTGAACACACGATATTATATATCGAAAGGGGGAAACAAAACGGTCATATTTAACAAGGGCAGCAATCATTTCTAGTAACAATGACACTGACAAAACAACAACAACAACAACAACAATGATGATGATAACTTGCAACCTGCAACTAACTAACAACAGTCTCAGTAACGACGTGAAATAACGATGGTGACTGCAGTGAAAACAGATATAGCAACAAAAAATTAAAAAGAAAAAAAATAAAAAAAAATTAAACAAAAAAAATTAACAAAGATGAACAAAAAAGAAACGATAAATGTTGCACAAAACAAAACCGTAAAACAGGATGTGAAAGTAAAAAGCTTGAAAAGCATCCTAATGAGATGACAACCGCAAATCGAAAACGTCAGCAACACAAAACAACGTAATGTTGACGAGAGCAACATTATGTACAAGTACGAGTACGAGTTGCAACAATGTCGATATGTGTACATGTACTTGCATTTGACAGAGCAGCAGCCATTACAATTGCGGAAGGTGGCATGAGCGGAAGCCTTTAGACGATTTGCCGCCTTCAAACTACACACACATGGGCAACATACTATAATAGTGGAGTAGCGCGGTAACAATAAGAAATATAAAATAAATAGTGGAACATAAACAAAAAAAAACGGTGTGTCTTGCAACATCCTGGCGACGTCCTGCCACCCGCGAGCAGCTCAATCACACAGAGACACACACACATACATATATACACTACTGCTTGTGAACTACTTTGGCTGCTTGCTTTTGCAAGCTTTTTCAAAATGACACCGCGCACTTGTTCTTACTGTTCTTGTTGTTGTGATTGCACTTGTTGTACCATGTGACTAGTGCCACGAACGCGAAATGCTACACTACAATGAGATAAATAAAAATATATAATTTTATTTGGTAACGCAGCCAAGGCGGTAGCGCCAACTAACCTCGTTTGCAGGCAACCACAAGCAAAAACAGCAACAACAACTGCGTACGAGCGTGGTAGCAATGCAAAAGAAACTTGCAGCGAAAGCATCAATAAGCACAGCAGCGCATTGTCGATATCAACAATGAACAATGAACAGCAACAACGACAATAATAATAACAACAACAAAAAATTGCAACACTGAATGCCAAGATATATTGTGCAACAAATATAATTATACCAATACACTCACACACACACACTCCCAAGGGTACTCAAGTATATGTATGTGTATGTGCGCATGTGGTTGTTGTGTCGACAGCAATAACAAGCAACTATTAAAAATAGCAGAAAACTTGTTTGCAAGACAATAAATTGTAAACAACTTTCCGTTCCCCTTGCAATGCTGCGTGTGCCCCTCGAGTGGCATAAAAATTGCTGCGCTGGTATTATGTTCTTGTTGTTATTGCGAATCACATTGAAATTACATACATTATCTAAATGGCTGGCAAATAAAATATATTTAACTTATTTATAATGTGGCAAATGCAATAAGGCGCTTACAAATCAAATCGTTGCATATAAATTGCACACGCACGTCAACTCATGCTGGAACACTCTACACATGTGTGAGTGAAAGTGACATGTAAAAAATAGAAATGGCAGAAAAATTAGTTCATTTAAAAAAAAAATTGTGTAAAATTTAATTTAGTTTAATGCTCAGACACACTTAACTATAAAAAATCGCTTTCATTTATAACTAAAAATCATTGAGCATTATCCAAAATAAAAATTCCGTCATACCTCTTAAGCTCAGTCTAAGAAACTATAGCTCTATCAAATCTAAGTAAATACCAAATATCTTAGTTACCCCTTTCTCTCCAACTCTATAGTAAATTCTCCTTAACCTCATGAAAAATAGCTAAAGGTGAAAAGTCCGTAGCTTCTTACTTTGGACTACTGTCTGTATGTTTCAGAGTCAGTGGAAAGAGTAGTCCTACTGTTAACCAACGGCGTAACCACCATTTGGTTGTAAATCTCAGAACAACAAACAAGGTATGGAGTTTTTCCGGAAGAGGTCTTGAAATTATGGGATTCTTTGAGTAGTATAACTCCTCAATGCCTATAAGGTCAGTGGTGCAAATGATCCATATCGAACCCCAAAAGCATCTTTCATGACATGCCAAGCCTCTTGGACTATGAATTAAATACATATTTATTTTTCTTATATTGGATCGCTTGAATTATATTAGTAGAAATTAAGCATCAGAAACAATATAGGAAGCTAAAACCAGTTTTCTTCACACCTTCGACAATTTTCTACAAGGTATTATTAACCCAAACGATTACCCTCCTCCCGCCCAACCGACGCGTGGGGCGCAGTCCGCATACGAGCGGAATTTGCCGAGTCTAGAAAGGCAAGAGATTTTTAAGCGTCCTGTTCTCAAACTGCTCAGCTACAGAAAGAAACATTTCAACAGCTGAGATTTAAAAATTTATAAAAACAAAAAGTTAAAAATTTCTGAATATTATTTATTAAGAGAAGACAAAATAGTTTTTTTGATGCTAAATATTGAGTCAGATGGATCAAATGTGCTGGAATGCGAATTAAAATCATGACATATTCGGCAGAATGGTTCATTTAAATCAAAATTTGTTCTAGAAGATTTTAGAAATAATGGTCTAAACTACCTGGATGAACGCAATGGGACATTAAACTTAATATCAGACAAAAGGAATGAACTACAAACTAAACCATTCAGAAGTTTTACTAGAAAAATTATACCTAGCATTTCTCTGCGACTAGTGAGTGTGGGAAGATTTATAAGTTTTAAACGACTAGTATACGGGGGAAGATTCAATCTTGAATCCCAATGTAAGTGGCCTAAAGAAAAAAGTAAAAATTGTATTTGAACGGACTCAAGCTTATCAGAATGAGATTGATAGCTAGGATTCCATACCACAGAACCATACTCCAATATAGGCCTTACCAATGTTGTAAAAAGAATTTTAGTAATATACGGATCACTAAATTCTTTAGACCAACGTTTAACAAAGCTAAGAGCACCTTTAGCTTTTAAGACAATTGAATTTACATGAGAATTAAAATTTAGTTTAGGGTCCATATTAACTCTTAAATCAACAAAGCTAAAAACTTGCTATAAACTGAAGTTATTTATTACATAGGGGGAAAGATCAACAGTTCTACGGGAAAAGCACATCGTTTTACATTTTTTAAGATTCAGTGGCATATCATTTGTGACACCAAGTAACTAAATTATTTAAATCCGATTGCAACTCGGTCCTTTCGTTAAGAGAAGTATATGATTTAAAAAGTTTTACATCATCCGCATATAATAAAATTTCTGAAAACTTAATTACTGAAGGTATATCATTGATGAACAACAAGAACAGAATCGGGCCGAGATGACTACCCTGTGGAACCCCTGAAGTTACACTAATTGAATCGGATAATGTATTATTAAATAAAACTTGTTGTTTTCTGTTAGTAAGATAGGAGGATACCCATTCAAGAAGTCTTGGTTGAAAACCAAGAAGATTCAGTTTTTGCAAAAGAATTGAGTGGTTTACTCTATCGAATGCTTTACTAAAGTCTGTATATATAACATCAGTATTCTTATTATCCCTAAAACCCATTGACACATGGTTTACAAATTCAAGCAAGTTAGTTACTGTAGATTTCCCTTTACAAAATCCATGCTTAGAGAATGAAATTAAAGGAGAGATTAAGAAAGTTATTTGGTCAGTGACAATAGCTTCAAAAAGTTTGGGTATAGCTGACATTTTAGCTATCCCCCTATAGTTCTCAACAGATGATCTAACTCCACTTTTATGCAAAGGTAATATAAAAGAGTTTCTCCACATTGACGGAAAAATACCTTGTTTAAGAGATAGGTTAAAAAGCTTAGTTAGGGGAAAAAAATATATTTTGCGAAATTTTTAAGAAAGCTTGAGGGAATCATATCAGGGCCATATTTAAACGAATTTTTTAACGTAACTAAATAATTTAAGACATCTGTTTCAGAAATAATTGGTGTATTAATTACAGTACTCGGACATAACACTTGATGATATGGCACATTCATATGGTACTTTGAACAATAATTGGATTTGAAGAATTCTGCAAACATATTAGAAATAATATAATTGTCACATGACATTGTTGATTTATATTTCATCACGGACGGAAAATTTGAAATCCTGCGTTTGGAGTTAACGAAACCATAAAACAATTTCGGATTACGAATAATATTATTTTTTACTTTGATTATGTAGTTTTTATAACATTTTTTGTTAAGTTCCTCAAACTGACGACGCAATTTAGAATATTTTAAATAGTCAACAAGAGCTCCAGTTCCATTAAAACAATATTCTGGCCACATTGAGTCTGATGTTAATACTGATCAAGGAAGATAAAATATACCACTACAATCCTTAAGAATGAACAAGAAGAATTTTTGTGTCTGCAGTTATGATCGTAGGATCGAGAAAACTGATCTCATCTTGAGCGAGTTTATCAAGAAGATATCAAAACGTATACTAAAAGTACAGTTTGCGGAGAATGAGAATAGCACGAAATTCGTTAAAGAATATAAAAGTAATTTAATAACTACGGTAGATGTCGCTGCTAAAAATTGCAATCAGCTGATGAACCTGATTCATTGAAAATGGATTAAGCACTAACACTAGAATTCCCAAAAGAGCTTCTTCCAGATAAATGTCTTTTATCGACTTTTACGGCGGTTGTCTTTGATTGGTAAAACCTTCCTTAAGTAATGAAGGACTTTTTGAGATAATACTCATTTGTATCTTTCTAATTTAAAACAATGTTAAAGACTTTAAAATTAGACATGTTTCCAGTCTTCTCACACTTTTCTAAAAAAATAATTTAGTACCTGAAAAAATTTTATAATTTACCAATAACAAAATAATTATTATTCATTCATGAAAGTTCATACAACAACTTCAAAAAAATGCTCTAGAACTAAAATTTATTAAACTAACAATTAAACAATAAGTGTTCAAACTAAAAAGAGAAGGAAATAAAAAGGAAAAGAAAAAGGAATGCACTTGAGAAGGCGAAAGGTGTTGTGATAATTCAAACAAAGTGCTGCTCAAAACTTTCATTACAAAACAAATACGAAAAATGCTGGAAAGCAGTGAAAATGAGCGAAGATTAGTGAAAAAAGCAAAGAAGAAAAAAAATAACCAGCCTGAGCAGAAGTCAAGTTATAAGAAATTGCAGTGCATAAACGATAGAGGAGCCAAGTAAACGAGGGATTTAAAGAAAGTGCAACCGGCGCGCAGCAGCACTTGCCTCCACTACTGCTGCCGCTTGGGCGAAGCGCATGAACAACGTTCGCCCGTCTACTTTGGTTAGCTTTTTCCCATAGCCGCAGGCGTGTTGTAAACAACTAATAATGTTAAAGGAAAATCATAAAAAGCTGCGAAAAATAGTAGTCAAGGGAACTCTGCCGCGTCGCGTCTTGTGAATCTATAGTTTTCCCACTCAACAGCTGGCTGTTCTCACACTTCTGCTTACATAGTAGATACAAACTTATATATGATTGGATGTGATTTTATGATAGAACTTTTGACTTTTAGTTAGCACTGCAAGCTTTTTTTAGCTGTGGGAAAATTGCGCAGGTGCACAAGTAGTACGGAAGATAGTAGCTTAAAGCTTACTATATATTTTTGGTCTTGTATATAATGAATAACGAACTTGTGAGACTAAAATTCCTCTCAAAGCTAAGGAAAAGTACTATATTTTCAAATAAAATTGATACATTTTTGAATTATTTTCGACCAACCGAAGTGGTTCATGAAAGCTTCTTTCCGTTCTTAAAGAATGGCCACCCCATATCAACGAGACTAACTAAATGTTTTATACTTTCCACTGTCCCTCCTGCGCCCTTTTTGGAAGACAGTTGGTTTGATTTAGCCTAACCTCAATCTACGATCTGTTGTGTCTAAAAATAGCTTTGTTTTGATTTTCCACTCAAGGGGAATTCCTTTCCTTTCCCTTTCTAATCGCATTTACATAAAATCAGATCAAAAGCAAAGTAAAAACAACAATTTATGTATCAAAGCTGCTAAAAAGAAGAAAACACTTCGAAATAAGAATGGTTGCCGGGCGAAAAAATAAACAGTTATAATAAAAATAGTCAACAACTTAATCAGATTTCAAAACAAGCTTGTCAACTCTTGCCATTTTATATAAAAATAAATCTTTAGTTTTCACCCACAACTGGTAAGCTCTTTAGGAAATAAACAATTTCACACTTTCACACAATATTCACCTTTCTTCAACATTATCTGTCATCGCTTCATTGACTTTGCCTTGAATTGATTTGATTTGGGTTCTCCTTTGCTATTTCGTTAGTCCCACTGATTTATTTCTTTATATTTGCGTAACTGTTTTCTTGTTGTCATGGCATTTAAACAGAAAAGGATGCAGCGGAAATAAACATGTTTTGAAGCAACACTAAGCTTCCTTAATAACTTGAGAAAATATTTGTCGGATGGGGTTGTTAATAGCTCGTTGTTATAGTGTTTCTAGTGTCAGAAGAGTTAAAAGCCACTAGGCTTAGGTCGGGAAGTTGTTTGGCTTCATAATACTGAGTAAAAATTAAGCCTTCGCTATTTTCTTTCGGTTTAGTTTCATGCAAATCTTTTTAATAAATAATTTTACATAGCAGCGTAAAAATCTGCTGAAAACTTCAGAAGTAAATTGTAACACTGGCGCCAGCAAACATTTATCTCAGAGAGCGTGTGTTATGACAGATGTGTTGCTCTCAAAGTGCGTTGCTGGTGACGTCAACGTTATGTCACTACTTACTGATGACAACTGTCAATATACAATGGCAGCTTCATTGCTTCACAGAAAGCATGAGTTGTGACCTCCAATCATTGCTTTCTTTCTCTCACAACTTTTTCTTATATTCAGAATTCGACCAATTTTATTTTTAAATTTGTGAAATACAGTCGAAACTTCTTCTTGAAGTTAAATACGCGTAATGAAAAATATAGAATTTAAGCACATTACCAATATTTACAAATGCTTATTTAACCTAAAACAATATTCGATTACTCACTACTTGAAATACTTAGAAAGCAAAAAAAAATTTTTCTACACAAATGCAATGCAGTAGACTCCAGCATTCAAAGCTAGCACTGGCAGCAGAGTCTTTCAGTCTTCCACTCAGCGTTCACACAGATTTAATCACATTTGCACAAATCATTCACGAAGGACAAGTAGAGCGTTGGCCACTGCAGCAATGCGCCACACAAAAACAACTTCCACCGCATAGAAGGAAAATCGTGAAAAGTGGTAAAAATTCAATCACTGATAAAAAGCAGTCGATTTCAGTCAGCACCGACTACTCTACTTGCTGCACAAGTGGTAGAAATTTCAATTACCAAAAAGTGCTTAAAGAGTTGATAGGAGGAAAAAACACACAGACCCCGAATGAATGGCTGCGATAATGACTACAAGTGCTCACTTAAAGAAATGCAAATACTGACTTTAATTACTTTAGGGTTGTGCAAATGCAATGTACGAAGCAGTGTTCGGGGGAAAATTACGAAAAAATTATGTGAGTGAAGTTGTAGCTACATAATTAAGTGACGAAAGAGGTGCGGGATTTTAAATTTTATTGACATTGAAGTGCTCTCTTTAAATTAGCAATATTTGCTCAAGATTTTTAAATGAATATTAATTTTTGTGCAAATATAGAATCCATATTTGAAGAATAATTACGATTTGGTTTCGTCCATTACCATCAAGTGGAATAATAGACCAATATTAAGATATTGTATATATTATTTTTGATTTTTCTCTCAGAGAGAATTGTTTGTGACGTCATATTAGCAATATGCTCAGAGTCTAACAAATGTCTGACTTAATTTAGCATTTTCTTTTTTCTCTTTGAATAAACGATTAAGGTTGCGTTACTTAGTCAGTAGTTGATATACCTCTTCCACGTAGTTGACGAAGATGTAAATGGCAAATCTTGCGCTGGACATCAAGATTAATAACTAGTGAAGAAAATAGTTATAAGAAATAGCGAATTATTTGATGTTTTTGATAATTTGAAGATTGGCGTTTTTTAAGATTTATTGGGCATCGTAGTTATGTCAGCGGTTGTACCCAATGAAAGTCTACAAATAACCAATTTTTATTAATTCCTGGTCTCAGTAGTGCTTTCAAATTTATTACATAAGACCTTTATTGAAGACTCCAATTTAATAAAAATTAAGAAAGTCTTATACCTTTCCTGTTATTAGCTATTAAAAATTTCCTTCATTTGAGGGAAACCCTTAAATGCACCGCAGATATAATGACACAAGAGACCCCAGCTCCGATACCTGTCACAAATGTTGGTAAAATAGCAGTCAAATAAATTACACTTGAGTCAGTAACAATTGTCAGAGCAGACATACCGTTACACTTGCATATGCGACATGCTGAGAAGCACAAACACTTCCATGCCACAACCATACAAATGTGTGCATTTAAAGAGCAAATAAGCTCAACAGTTTCATGTGAATATCACACCAATTGAAGTAAGTTGGGACAATTTTATGAATTATGCAAATAAAGTGTATGTATGTATATGTATATGTGCGCTGCAACGATTTGACTGCCTCAATAAGCTGGCTTTGGTGGGAAATCAGCAAAAATCTCAGCAAACGAAATGAAATGCCCAAGTGAACGAACGAACGGCCGAAGAATGCGAAAAGCCAAAAGGCTTGCTGTTTGCTGCTGAATGTTGGCAATTGTAATTGCATGGTCACATGAATGGCATGCCTGTGACGCCAGCAACGGCATGTGGCATGGCATGTTGCATGCCACACATATGAGTAGTATGTACGTACTCATACGCTAGAGCTCGTGCCGTGCTTGCGGAATATTTGTGCCAGGAAATGCAGAAATGCCAAAGCTTAAGCCTTCACATGGACTTATGTTTCTATTAGATATGTATGTATGTGTGTTTGCGCAAAAGGATTTCCATTGTGTTCAAGTGTATTGTAGATATTTGTTTGGGGGGTCACTTTATCGAAGCGACACTCTAAAACTATATGTAATTCTTATAAAGATTTTTATAAAATATTTGTTATTAAACAATTTTAGGTTATGGTGTCCGTAGGAAGCTCCTGTTCTCCGTTGCATCTTTTGGATAAAATAAATTCATATTTTCATTAAAAGGCATTTAAGAATCTTTTAGATTATTTACAATTGCAGTACCGGTTTCGAATATTAGATCACTTAGGATTTGGGACACTTAATAGTTTAAGGAGACACGGACCAGAAGAAATCTAATACTGTACCCAACCGAATCTATCATAACATTACCTGGATGCGGGCAAAACAATAATACTACCTTCACTTCCTCATCTGGCGATATACTTCCTAACGCTTACCCCATGGTTCTCAGGTACTCAAAACAACAGATATTACAATCGTCTAATCTGAAGATCTCGTAGGATTAAAGATCCAACCTTATGTGAGCGGACGTCTAGTGCTTCATGTAGCTTCAGTCTTAAACTGATCTATTAGTTATCCATCCGTTACGCTTTTTACACTAGGAAATTTTGTAATTGCACTAGATTTACTCAGCATGTTCTTATAATCTCGTTTAACATGACATTCGTTCAAATGAGCACACTATGGGTAGTATTTCAGAGAATGGTATATCAGCGATTGGCAAACAGGAGCTTCGCGCATCTCGCGTATGAGATCTACTCTTGTAGATTTAGAATGTTGTTTTATGAATTGAATTAAATTTCGTTAGAAAGTATTATATTTCTGAATCTCAGCTCCTTCAAAACTTAAACTCAAAGTACCGCGGGATTTAACCAGCGATAGAATATAGAACTTCTTAAGGAAATATATTTCTTTTTGACGGAATTTTTAATCAATTCTCTATAATTTTTCACCCTTCTCAATTTTATCCTTTTCTTTATTATTTTGAATTCATTAAAACTTAACGGCAAATGTCTAAAGCACATAAGCTGCCCTTGAAAGCTCTTAAATGAACTTATGATAAAAAGTTGGTAGAACACGGAAATTATTTCCAGAAAAAAATATTTGCTGCAGATAATTATGTTGGCGGAGCTCGAAGAGCAACTGTCCAAAAAATGTCACACAGAATAATGCTGAATGTGCTGCAAGCAAGGCCACCAACTCATGCAGGGTTGCCACCGTCAGTATCACATTAACAGACGCAAAGTACATTTGCATGAAACTGAAAGCAATTGCTTGCCATACAGCTGCAGTCTGCCTGTCTACTGTCTGTTTCATAAGTGATTGAGGTAGATAGGGTTCAACTAGTTAGAGGAGGGTTACAACGCCCTCTGTGGACCAACAGTGCAAGTGTGAGTGGCTCAAATGAGATTTTTTCGCAAAAGCAGCAACCAAGTCCAGCCTCCCGATTTGTTTTTGGTGTCGTGCGTAATTATTTTACTTATCTCTTTTTGATTTTCAACTTGCATACTTTCGCATTGCACATCATTTTTTTGGCTCACTGCTCGCTGTTACTCGTGTTCGTTCGCTGCTGTTGACGTTGATTGTTAATTACAACTTAATGAAACTTTTGGCTGCTCTTCCCTGCATATATCCACCCCTTTAGACCCCTTTGGACGCACACATTTTTATATTTTTGTAAAATTTCGCTTCAACCATTCGTTAATGATGCAAGCAAAGCGGTGAATATCAAAGTAGCAGCAATTTCGTTACAGCGTCCAGCTGCCAGACTACCGCAGACAGTCAGCTCCGAGCCTCCCGCTTCACCACAGCAGCCTTGATGAAGGTCATTAAATTGTAATTGAAATATTCAACTTTGCAAAGCAGAAACTCTTTACCACTCGATTTATTCTCAACTGCATAAATGTATGTCAGTTGGTGTGACGCTGCTTTTTTGCTACGCTTGTTGGCCTTGTAATTGGCGCGAGATTACAGAATTTCCAAAAATTATCAAATTCGTGACTCGCGCATCACATCACATTCCCTATAATTGTGTGAAATTAAGCGTGACATTTATTTTGTCATTCATTTTGCTTTTCAACTTGTTCCAGCACTTTTCGAGCGTGAATTCATTATGCCTAATGTCTTCATTGTGCTTTAATTGATCATTGACTGTGCGACGAGCACTCGTACTAGTACAAGCAAAGGCTTTCGGTTTGATAACACAAATGTCGTTCGAGTTCATTTTCGATTTCAATAGCTAGCGCATTTATTTCTGTTTTGTTAAAACAATGCCAAGTTGTCAACAATAGTCCATTGTATTGGAATGTGGCACAAATGAGAATAATAAAGTAAATAGAGTAAATAGGCCTTTCATTGCTAAAATCAAATAAATTAGCTACCAGTTCAGCATTATTGGGGGACTTAAATGGTGGTAAATAGATTCGAAATGCACTAAGTGGCTTCTGAGGCTTCTAATTAAGATAGCATAGTATATGTTTTTTTTTTTTGGAAAAATTACATAAATTATACCCTTTGAGATATCTTGAACATTTTGAACATCATACAAAAAAAAAAAGAATTGGGAAAACGCAAAGCCACTCAGAAATTATTGTTATGTTGTTGGGATGCATAATGGATTAATTTAAGAAAATTTTTCGTCTCCAACTGAACTGAATCTATCATATAGCATAATCCCTGTTCCCATCCTACCTTACACTTGCTGTTTATCCCTTTATTATTTGTAGTACGAAATCGAGGTTCTATTCAATATCAGATGTCACATAGATAGTATCTCAGCCGTTATTCAAGTGCCTTCCGTTTTTTTTTGCTCTTTATTCAATGCTTTATAAAAAGTGTTCGGATCAGTAATCGGATTTAGTTCAAATATGCGCCGTTTCGTTCGATAGTCCCCCCTCGTAGAAGTCCCCCTCCTTATTTGCTTCTTGTCTATCGTAGGCGTTGATTCGCTTGCTTCAAGCGGTCCAGTTGTTCGCAGTAGATGGTAGAATTAAGCGTCTGCCCATAAGGGAGCAGCTCATATTAGATGACTTCCTTCAAATCCCACCAAGCACACCAAACTTTCCTGACCGTCAATCCCGGCTTGGCCACCGTTTGGGACGATTCACCGACTTTCGACCAAGACCGTTTTCGCTTGATATTGTCGTATATGATCCATTTCTCGTCGCCAGCCACCATCCGCTTCAAAAATGGGTCGATTTCGTTCCGTTTCAGCAGCATATCGTAGGTGTTGATTCGGTCTAGAAGGTTAGATCAGGTTATATTATGTGAATAATATCCGCTACAGAGGGCCAATAAACCCACTTGGGATATTGAAATAAATTGTTTCAAGCTTCTAATATTGATTCGGGTCAACGCACTAAAGGTTTCACCTCAGTCCAACATCAGATGATGCATAGTCGAGGAAGAGATCTAGACGATTCCAACATTTCTTCAGGTAACTTTGACAATTGGCGTCCGGTAAGGTTTTTGGACCGTCCACATGTATGTGTTTTGAATATTGTGTTTACAAGTGCTGAATAAAGAATAATATAACTTCTGATGAAAAGAGTGGCTTAAGAGTTCTAATATGTACTCTAGGCCACTCACCCGAATACATTCTCAATAAATATTAGGAAAAGTTGAGAATTAAATTCAAATAATTCATGGTTTATATGTTTTCAAATCAAATATCTTCACTACTAAATCATTTTAAGAAAAATCACATGATAAATTTTAAAAAAAATATTTAAACAAAAGTGAGATTTCACTTTCTAACGCTGTGTTCTTAATATTTTATATTTGATATATATTATATTTATAAATAACATATTCTATTATTATTATATAGTTAGTCATTTTATTGTTGCTCTTACTATTATGATAATTCTGATATTTGTGATATAATTATGTTGTTATTCCATTCATACTTGAGCCTCCTTCAATGCCCTTCAACTTAGTTTTAATTCTAAGTACACTTTCAACTCACTTTTTATTTTACTCTGTTTATTTATTCCTTCAATCTACTATCAGGCTCACATAGTATTATCATTGTTACTAAATCTTTATTTAAACGAAAACTTTTTACATTGCGACCAGGTGCTGCGAACTTGAACAACTCTGATCTACAAACGACCTCTAAATTCTTACTCTAGTTAGCAGATATGTATACGCAGTACAAAAAAAAACCAAACATAATAGAATTGAACTTTTAACAATACATACGATTGAATTGAAGACCCTTCAACTATTAGAAAACAAAAACAACATAGACTACACTCACCCCCAACACACACATCACACAACAATTTAATCGAGGAGCAGTTTTTCTAAGTTTTGCCGAAAATATTCAATTTAACTACGAAACTTGCCAAACAGCATCTTCGCACCAGCATGCAAATCTCATTAATGGCGAGGCGAGAGGGCAAAAACGCCGAGTGGACACAAAAACTTAAAAGTTTCCGATAAAGTTTCGGCGCAAACTTTCGGCACACGCCGCTCGCCACACCAAGCGACGCACCAAACGGCGATTACACCAGCTAACGGGTTGCAATAAATGCACGAAGCTCCAGTGGAGGAAATGTAAGTACATGGGAAAACACATACACTTAGAGTTACCGAGGAGAGCGATGCTCTAATGTGCATACCGCAACACTAATGGCCACACCCACGCACAAACTCACATTCACTCAAATCCTTAATATTGCTCTTGTTGTTGCATAAAATGTCAAATAAACTTCTGACAACCAGTGCGTGTGCGAGGGTGTGTGTGTGTATGTGGGTGTGCCGGCTCACGTGCGAGGAATTTCTTCGCATAATTCGAAAAATCGCTTAAGGCGAATTCGCACAAGACAGTGAAGGCAAAACTTTCCGAGTTCGTTTAAGGAACAATCAGTACGACTTAACACTTTCTTGTGCTGTGAAGGTGAGTGAGTGATTATCACACCTTCGAAGAGTTGCCGGCACACATTCTTCACACAAGTGTCTTTACACCTTCGGATTGAGGAATTATTATTGCATGGAAGGGAGTGTGTGTGTGGGTGTGTATTTGATAAATTATTATTTTTAAATTCATTTTTTTAAGTTCACAAACTTATCCTGTTGATTGCGGTTTTTACTCTCTTCAAGCTAAGAGACATGAGATATAGAGTATGGAAGATATATAAGATTTTATATGTTCTTCTCTTATTAATTTTTGGTTTCAAATTAAAAGGTAATGCTGCAGAAATATGAAAGTTAAACTTCATCTGTAAGGTTTTCAAAAAATAACTTCAGTCGACCTCCCAAGTTTTAAAGAGAATTTAAATTACTTTTTTTTCTTTTCCGAATAACACTTGCGGAAATAATTTAATAATAAAAATGTTGAATACTATTCCCTTCATCGATGATTTCATTGAGTTACTGAGCGTTAAAAGCAATAAAATATTGTGTTTTGGGATGATACTCATGGAAATCTACCACAGCACCACCTAGCGAGATTTATAAAAAAATTCGAAAACGTTAAACGTAGTACACAGCTACCAAAATCACATTTGACACAAAGGGCCACATAATTCAGGGACTTATGTCCATAGGACACCCTACAAGAAAGTAGTCTGATCATTTCAATAGATCTCACTTTCGTGGTATTTACTAAATATATATAGTGGACTTTTGTCTAAAGAAATCCATTGATGGACCAAACTATAATCTATCTAAGAGTTATTGATTCCTGATTATGCTTTGTGTAGAAATTCGTCCAAGACTTATGAAATTAAGAATTGTCCTTAACGTCTTAGTTTAAGCAAGAACCTGAGTACCTTTCCAGACCTCTGAAGCAAAATCTATTTTCTATGGTCCTTTTTTTAATTACTTCATTGAGGTCTGTTACAGCAATTCCGAATATTTTTTTCGTGATCTATCATTAGTTTTCGACATGTTATGAAAGCCTATCCAATCAATACTCACAAGGTTGATCGCTAAAGTTTGGACAGTCGTCACTCACACTCTCTCCGATGTAAAATGGTTAACCGATACCCCAAAAGCTTCTAACTTATAAAACCAAAATAAATCCCAAATCCCGTTACATAAACCAATTAATCCCGTTACTTAAAAGCAACCGAATTTACAACCCTAACACGCTTATAAAAAAAATACATGAAAGAAGGTGTGTCTGTGCGTTTGGCTTTGATAAATGATCCTAAATCAAACAGAAGCCGCAACTCAAATTGATGTAGCTTACATATGACCCTCATATGCAAAGCTGTTATACACATATATGTACTATCCATATCCCGCAGAGTGTTGTGGCAGGCAGCAGGACATAAATGGGAAAATCGAAAAATGTTTTTTATTGTTTGCGTATGAAAAAACAACAAAACCATATTATAAAGCTATGTCCACACACAAATATATACATAGACAATTGTTTGTTATTGGCTGCCAAAAAGCAAAGATCTCAAAGCAAACCGGTAGTGCTGCTGTGGGTGCGAAGAAAAAACAAAACAAACCAAAAGGTGGGTGAACACTTGCCTGTGGGAACTAACCGCATTTGACAGCAATGTGGATAGCTTCGACTAGAAGGCACTCATAGCAAAAGCAAGTGAAAATTTTCAATTCGAATCGAGTATTTTTGGTAGTTTGGGCCCCACCAGCTGTCATTCACAGCCGAGCTGAATCGTTTACTGTAGAGTGAGTACGCAACTCAGTATAGAAGTGGGTGTGTCGAAGCAACACACCTTACTCACTTTGTTGTTATTTTGGGTTCACATATTGTTGTTGTACACACATGATTCTATATTTAAAGCTAGGCAAATTTGGATTTTTTGCCTCGAAGCTTTCTTGCGTGGCGATTCCCTCTTCAACTTCCTCAAAAACGCCTTTTTGTGTTCTTGCGAAGCTGTGAAAATGTATTAGCCTTCGGGCCAAGTTGTCGCCATTGGTGGCAGACATTAATCATCGGCCAATATAAATTAGCAATTAATAATACCAACTGACTCAGCGCATTCAAAGCCAAATGTGCTGTGAGAACCAAAGGCCAAATTACGTAAATTTTCTGGTGTTGGTTTCACTTAGACGTTCCAATGCACTTTTTGGCAAAACCTTTCGACAGTTTGTGGTGTGAAAAGTTGGAAAACAATTTTTTTCTCAACTAAAATCCACAAAAGCCGCAATCAGAGTGACTTACAGTCAAAATAGTTCAATGTGTTTTTAATAGCAGCGCATATGCGGAGTCATTCACCATGGAAACTAATATCGTAAGGGTTCAACATGACTAATTTTGTAAGGGTAAAAAAATCGCATACCAGTGGGAAATTTTCATATTTTTTAATGAATTTAGAAAAAAATTAATTCATATATTAAATAGAATAAAATTATCTAAATAGGTGTAGAATAAATATGGTATGTGTCTTTGCTAAATTGCAATCAGTGTTCCAACTCATATTTTCATATGAGGACATAAAAGGAAATTTAACCCTATTCAGTCCATAAATAAATTTTCTCAATAATTTGACACCAGTGCCACCTATCGAGAGAAGATGTTTCAACTGTCTCATTCCTAGGAAATCAAGAATATTTTTTCCTGTTCAACTATACATTCACTACCGGGTAGATTGTCTATATCGACAGCTGTTGTGGACGCTCGCATATTTTTCAGCACTCCCTCTAGATCGCTTGAAGATGGCTAATAAATTAAGTGAATTTTCAGCGCCTTGTTGCTGCGACGCTTATCATTTGTATTGACTGCTGTTGTTGTAATGGCTGCCAATGCTATTGGTTGTGATGTGGCAGCGGTTTAGCATTTTGCGTTTTGCGGCAACATAACTTTGCCTCGGCACTGGCAAATAGCTCGATAAATTTATATGAGTGTGTGCGCGACTATGTATTCGTGTCTAACGAAGATAAATAGTATTGTAGCTGAAGTTTCTTGCCTGCCAAATTTAATGGAAAATTGAAAAATAAAAAGCTTTTCAATAGCTGCAAATCGAGGCATACATATGCAGATGCGTGAGTATGTGTATACTATCAACGTTGCATCCAAGCTCCACTGCTGATTCGGAAATAATGGAATCGTGTACCATTTCGGAAATGATTTTTTGACGTTGAGATTTGGTGTAATTGTCTTTGTTTAATGTAGAATCTTTAGAATAGTTGAGAATTTGAGCTTTCTGATTGTTACAAGAAAACGAATTTGTACTATTTAATATTTATTTTTATGATTTTCCAACAGAAAAAATTTCACTAAAGAGACATTAAGATATCGTTTCATTGTAGTAACAACAAAATTTAAAATTATAATTTTTTGTTTTTTTAATTTTTTTGTAGCTCTCACACTTATATAAACCCAGCGATTATGCACCACTATCCTTTAATAATTAAATGCACACACACTTTGTCATACAAAGTTATTGCTTCAGCTCTATCTCTTTGTTCGACACTCAAATAAACAACACTGGCTGCTGAATAAGCTTAACGGTACACTTTTTCTCTTGAATTCTTTAATCTGTGCATTAATTTATGAGAACACCTTTTAACCGCTGTAATCGCATTTAAAGGACACGCTTAGAATTTGAGTAAATTTGCAAATGTACTCACAAAGTGAGAGAGAGAGAGAGAGAAAACCCTTTTTGCGAAAAATCGTTAACTCTATTTAAAATTTTCTTAAAATATGATCTAATAAATAGCGTGGGTATGAGCATTCCGTTATAGCCTGAACAATATAGTAAAGTTAGTAGGTATCCATCCATCGTGAATAGACTTGATTACATACTGTATGCTAAGGAAAAGGCAGAAAGAGAATTATGACTTATTTCCTTTCGTTTCGTTTCTGAAACTCATAGATTTCTCATATTGAATTGTATATCCTACATTTACTTGGGTGTCACCAAAGATACGGTCAACTTTTATTCCGGTCTCTCTGGTTGTTCTTAAAAAACTTACTTAACACAAGAACTTTCATTAGTTTTTGCTCAGTGGAATGTTTCTGGGACAGTTCCCGTATTTATAATTGTTGGATAGTTGAGATGGGACTGATGCTAATTGTTGTTATTGTCTATATAAAAGGATAATATGGCTCTCAAAGACAAAACATCAAAAAAGGTCTCGATTTTTCAATATGCATACTAGACTGCCGAAGTCTAATAAATCTATTCATGTGTTAAAATTCATAATCCCGTGATTCGAAAATAGTAATATGCACTTAGGAGCTTAATTAAGTGATATTTTTATGATACAAAAGGCAATATCTTGTTGTTCTGGGTAAAACGGAATTTCTGTATTTCCTCTAAAAGAAAAGTATGGACAGATCCATAGAATCTGGGATCGCTTAACATAAACAAAAAGATATTGTCGAACAAGTACTAGAAGACATTGTTTTAAGTAAAGAGGATAGAAGACCCACCAAAAAACTGAATTGTTGTAAACCTTCTTCCTTGTCTCACAAATAGATCACATTTAAGAGCAATGGTATAACTTTCATATATGTATATGGTATACATACTTCGAAGCCAAATTATCTCATTCACGTAATTACTAACCTCCTCCTATTTAAGCTAACGAACAAAAAATCCTAAAAGTTACTAAGCTGTTTGTTGCTTTTTTTAATTGCCTTATGCGATAACGGTTCAGTGCAGAAACTTCATTGCCACAAAAATAGCTAAACCCACAAAACTGTTGCATGCAACAAACAGCGCCACTAACACTAATACTCAAACATATTTAGTCACATATCTGTATACATATGAGCACACAAATGAGTTGATACGCAAAACAAACAGTTATACAGTGGTGGTAGTGGTGCAGTGTATGTGCCACATGGTGCGCTGCCGGTATTAGAAAGGGCGTTCAAGCGACGCTCCGCTTTGCAAGTGGCGACACAAAATCGCACCGAAAATAAACCCACAAAACAAACTGGAAATCAGCACCGCGCTTTGGGCGAAAAAGCAGCACAGCTGAGAATTTAACTTAACTTAAATAACACAACAGCAACAACAAAGAGCAATGTAAACTTGTAAACACCAACAGCGGCAGCGGGCAGCAACAATGGAACAAACACGAAATGCTACAACAAAAACAAAATGCAAGAAAAACGAAGGCGAAAAGATTAAACAACTCAAACTAAAACTAAAATTGTAACATGTGCATATGGCCAAAAGTGAAATAACGGTTGAAATTGTTGGAAGAAAAAAATGTGAAACTAATTCGGAGCGAACAGTGGGCCTGTTTACAGAAATTTGTGATTAAAAATTTTACTTATCAAATGATGACGTTTGTTAATTAAAGCGGATATAAATTTATTATTTAAAGAATTTGATAAAAAAAATTTGAATTTTCAAAATTTTTGGATTAAAAAATATAAAAAATTTAAATTTTCAAAATTTTTGGAATAAAAAAAAATATAAAAAATTTTAATTATCAAAATTCTTTGAAATTTTTTAAATTTCAAAAAAAAATGTATGATCAGTTCTAAAATTTTCTATATTTTTTTGATTTTTGTTAAAATAATCTGAAGGTTCTAACAATCTCAAAGTTAATTATTTTCTTTATTCTTTTTATGTTTCCTATACTATTATGCCCTACCGTAACCCACCCCATTAAGCTCAAAGGCTGCATAGCTTTGCAGGCAACTGTTGAAACTTTAAGCTTTAAGTTCATTTGTGTGCAGCTATTACATATTGCTGAGCTATTTCTAGTCTGTTCTCTGTGTGTTTGTTTTATTTTTCTCGCCGCGAGTGTTTTAGTTTTCATTACTTTAATCTCTTGTGTTTGTTCGTTTGTTTATTTGGTTACTCTGCTTTAATTTTTAGTGCTGCGCTTTATTAGCTCTTTTTTTCTTCGCTTTTTTCGACAAAGCTTTGCTCTGCACACTCGGCAGTTTTTGGTTGGTGTTACTCTCACTAACATTTTGTTTTGTTGCAAGTTGGTTTTTGAGGCGCAAACTTTGATGTTATTCGCCGCCGGCTGGAGGCGCGCAACACCAGGAAAAAAGGATGCCATTTACATATGAACGTGGGTATATTTGTATAAATTTCGAGGCCTTCATGCTGTAGTAAACTATTTAATTCAGCACATTTGCTTACTAGATACGAATGGAAGATATTTGGTTGCTGAATCAAATCTCACTTTATTTATTTAATTTTTTTTTGTGAAGTTGACTAATAAGGTTTAAAGTAGGACTTTCTTCATCTTTTTATAACTTTTTGTCTTTGCTACACTAATTCTTTAAATATAATTTTTCTTTCAATCTTTTCGAATATATACTTATTTCTTTAAATATATATATATCACCTTTTACAGCCATTTTAAATATTTATATTCATTATCAAGCCTCGATTTTCGAAATACAACTTTGGTTCCCTTAACAAAACAGACGTAGATGGACTACAGAATATCTATAGCTAATAGCGTTTTTAGACAGGACTAATTGCTCAATTAACCGTCATCTGCCCAATTAAAACGCTTATTAAGATCGATTTACCATACAAAACCAAAATCCACATTTATTTTTAATTGAATTTTAATCGACTTGAAAATGAAATGCAACTCTGCTACAAAGACGCACGATATACGTTCTTTGTCTGCGATTTGCTGTATTTTGTGATAAAAAAATTGCGGCAGATGTCGCTGCTAAAAATATCAATGAGCTGATAAAACTTACAAACTTCTTATGAAATGCAAAAACTAAAATGTATAACAGCTGATCGGTTATCGAGTAGTCGGCAGTATAAAAGGAAAAAAACGATTTCACAATAACAATTGTAATTGGTCAATTAATTTGGCTGTATAAAACGCTATAAAGCGTTTGAAAGAACATGATAATATTTAAAACTCTAAAAATGTGAGTGTACAGAAACTTAATTTCCAACCAAAGTGGTTATTCTGGTTTCACAAAACACTATCTCATCCCCCTATCTCATTAACCATAGAACCTAACTTTATGTGATCTATTCTCTGTTAAAATAGTGTTTCCGATGTTGATTGCAGCTTTATAGAATCGAACAGGTAATATAACCTTTAAGATCACAATTAGATCGTTACCTTATAAATAAAAAAGTGTTTTTCCCGTCTTCTTTCTGATTTATAATTACCATGATAGTTCAGGACTTCAGCTAGAACAAGGTAAATAGAATAAGATCGATAATCTTAAACCAATTCTTAATTAAGCCTTTAAATGATTTCCTGTTGAAAGAAACAAATTTTTCCAAGATTTCAAAACAAAATTGAATATATTAGATACTTGGTCATCTACGAACTAATCAATTTATTTAAGAAGACAACCGAGAAAAACACTTTTTTCGTTTTTTTTTTCAGGTAAATGCATTATGTATAACCTACTTCAAGCGAAGTATTTCTACAATCATAAAACGTATTCTCTTATATTTTCTCGAAATCTTTGTAACATAGATTTAGGTTTTCGAAATACTATGACATAAATGAGTAGACTACACACTTCCAGACCAGTTTCAACTGCTATGGGGTGCAAGTAACTACCTAAATATTGTATTAAACCATAGTTTCAGAAAAAAAGGAAAAATAAAACAACTAAAGCACAACAATAACAAATAAAACTATACAACTGTCTACTAAACCACTGCTCCACCATCGGCACTGCGACCAGATTAGAAACTTCAAAATACTGAGGGAGACCACTAGAGCAAACTGAAGTTGCATTGTTTTGAATATTTAAAATGTGGCACAGTAGTTGAAAAAATAAGGAACAAATGGCAAACTATGTAATATGAAAGCACACATATTCACATAGATCTGCATGAGAGGTAACAGCATATGCCTTCAACATGCTACAATGCATACAAAATATTAAATAATTTGGACTTTGCTTTATAAATATAAAAAAATAGTAGCATCAGGCTTAAAGAGTGACATTTGAGTGAATAAATGTAAAAATAAAATGATGTGAAATGGATGTCATATGAGAGAAAAGTTAAAAAAATTTAAAATAAAATTATTTATTTGAGATTTATAATAGACAGTGCTCAATTTTGGCACTTTTCTGTAATTTTATGTATTTACAATTTCATTTTTTTGTTAGATATTGCGAAATATTTTACTATAAACAGACATTTTAAAAAAAGTTATTCGCTTATAATTATAACAAAATAATTAATTAAATTAAATAAAATATTTTCAAGCCATTTTTATTAAAAATTCCAAACAAAGTTTTTTTTTATTAAAACACGTTATATTATTCTCAAAATGCCATCAATATATAATTTTTAATCAAAAAGTAATTTAAAGTATATCATTTCACTAATAAATTTCTTTCTACTATAGAATATGTATTCTCCAGTATTCACTTATTATTTCAACTTTCATCAAGCCCTCACAGTTTTTCATACCAATTTATCCACACGAAACTTCCTTCAAGGTTTGTTGTTAGGTTGATGGCATATAATATTATATTTCATTTTAAATATACTTTCACTGTTGAGCGCAGCTGCCCGCAGGTGCTTGTCATAACAAAATGAAACTTGACCAAACAGATATGCACATGAAATAGTGCAATGACACACATACAACAACAACATACACACACATATACAAATACCTGCACCTGCATGCGAAAATCCTTGTATGAGTAACATAAACCCTTTCTAGCCCAAGTTGATTGTGAAAGTAGAGCACTCATACGCCCTGTACGCCACAGCTGAACATATGCAGCGGACGAAGAAAGTGTCGCCAATGTATGGTTGTATGAGTATGGGTATTTTTGTGAGTGTATTAAAGTAGAAAATATTAAAATTCATACGCATATTGGTGCGCAGCACTTTCCCTAGCATATTTTTGTTTTTATATATATTTTTTAATTGAGGAGAGTGGATACGCTTGGTGGGTACACAATTGTTGGTCTGATTTCTGTTGTTGTTTGCAAACATATTGTGTGCTCCACTTCAGTCACAGCTCGGCACGAATGCCTGTAAAGTTCGCACGAGTGGCGTTGTGTCCTTCCCTGTCACACACAGATACCCACACCTACACACGCTGGCAACAATGAAATATGTATGTGGCAGACACTGTAAGTTAACGTGTGACAAACCGCATGTAATAAAAGTATATTTTTGGGGAAAAAAATGAAATTTGGCAGCTTTGAAAAATGTTGCACCGCACACATCCTTGTCGTCGCAAAAAGGAAACCGTGCTGGCCATGAAGTCAACGATTTCCGGCTATGTTCCGTACATAACCTTGAGTCTCGGCGACATTTAACATTTTCGGCCATATGAGTACACACGAGTGAGAGACCCCACACACACCACACGTGGTGCACTTCCAACACTCCGGTGACTGCCTTCTGGTTGTTGTCGGTCGCCTGCCTGCCACATGCCACATATGCGTTGCATGCCTGCTTGTGCTGCATGTCCACTAAACGGGCGACAATTGTGCTGAGACTTTTGTGGTATCTTGATAGCAGAGCATTTGTTAAGCTTTCACTATCTAAAGGGGATGCAGAAATGCGATGCTTTATATGTGAGAGTTTGTGTGAGCTTGTAAAGCTCTGTGTTGGACGCGCACTTTTCACATGCAATTTGTGTTGAAAAGCGACAAGCGACATTATTTAAAGGTGACACAGCACGCACACACTCAAACTCATGCATCTACCCAGTAGCTTCAACACAGTTAGATACACCGATGCTTTGCTGAGATAGTCAAGTCAAGGATTTGATGCATATAGCAGTAGCCACTGTTGTTGCACTTAGCCAAGCATGGTTAGGCGTAAAATTTTTAACTACTCACAGTGATGAATTTTGTTTGAAATTTGGAAAAAAATATTTTGTGTAAATAAATTTTCACTAAAAGCTTTTAGACAAAGCTAGCTTTAGTGAATCAAAAATCAGAGCGTTTACTTCAACTTCTTTTTTGTCCAAAAATATCACAGAAATCTCAAATTTTTCTCAAAATTTCTCTTCCAGGGTAAATTTTAGTAAACTTGTGTAACTTCTTCCGCTTAATTTCTCTTAAGATAGAGATTCTAACTGGTCCTAATTTCCGTTTGATTAAAAATTCCGATCTATATAGAATACAGTCTCCACAAACTTCACACCTAAGTGATGACTGAGCTACTATATGGAGATGAACTGTTGAAGACTCCAGGATATGAACCATTAGGTTGAGTTATCTGTTATTAGAAAGGGTCAACTGAACAGACTCTGTACCCTTTATCTATATATAATTAAGATTTTTCACTTCAGGAATTATAATATTTTCAATTTTCCTACATAAAAACCGAAATTTCCCACTGTTACTCAGCACTTTAAACTTCCACAGCTAACAATACTGATCATACGACGGCCTTTAAACCATTGTCTGAAAATGCATTTCTGCATTTTACGCCCCAAAAACTCGCTGCACACCAGCCAACCATTCAGCAAGCTCTTGTCTGACTGGTATGTATAACGCTCTCTGGTTTGCTTGTCAGCACAATCGTTTGGGACGTATTGCTGTTAGCGGCGTGTCCTTTGATACTTCGTTACGGCTGACCATGGCTAGGATTACAAATCTAGTTCGCAGCTATGAGCACCATCTTCAAGCTAACCTCTGTCACACACTCCTGCGTGCATGTGTGTGTCTCAGGCGCTTGTAAGTGTAAGATACTCATTACACAAAGGTGTCCAACGGGGCTTCAAGAAAGCAGCGCCAAAGGACATATGAAGCGACACAAAGCCAAGTGGCAGGCTGCTCAATGTAGTAAGACAAGCAAAGCCAAATGGCGCCAACAATAACTACAATGACATGGCATGCATGTGTCGAGGCATACTTGTAGGCGCTGCATAGAAAAAAGGAATACGTGTCGTAATGTTGTGTGCAAATGGAGCTGCCGATTTCTATTTGGCTTATTGAAGCTGCTGTGGAATTTTCTAATTTGTTGAGATTTCTACACAATTCTTTTTGATTTGAGGTACACACGAGTGTATGTTGACGGTTGGGCAACAGGAAGTGTAGAAATGATAATGGAAAGGAATGTCCTTCTGTTGTGGGAATGTCTGGCTGACCATATACAAACTGATATATGTTTATAGATATAAACATGTGAAGTGAATGTTGGAAATATGTCGAAGCTTTAGGTGAATAATGAAGATATAATGAAGGTACATATGAGTATTGACAATAAATAAGTCTTCAATATTGGGAGAGCCTTTGGCTTAATCAATGTATGAAATTTAATTAGGGTCACTTTTGTAATTGAGGAGTTTAAGTTTTTAACCTACTGTTAAGACTCTTTTTAAAAAATCTCTCTACTGTCACTACCAAGCCCACCCAGTGCTCCATATAGTCTAGTTTGAATGAGTAGGGATGCTTGAAAGTCAGAAGAAGATGAAAAATACATTTTTAAATTTTAAATCTCATGTCCCTAAAATAAGTTCTCATTTCATCACTATAAAAGCGGCCCAAAAGCTCCTTAAATTGCAGCTAACAACTGCTAAATCACATTTGAGAACCCGATTATATTGAGAGGTAAACAGAGGGAGCTGTTAGACTGCTCAATGTTTAGCCTTTAAAGATTTCGTATTGCTTTAATCCGCTCGTATCCAGAAATCTCTTCAAGTATTGTTTCATTAAAACACACCTCTACCTTACTTTGGCAAAATTGACCTTTCAATCTCCAAATTGATGCTGTTACCGTTACTTCATTACCACAAATTGGATAATCACACACAGAGGTGCAAAGGTGACCCAAACATTTCGGGTATCTTCCAACACAGCGGAGCTCGGGCTAAAGACTTTTTTGTTGCCACCAAAACAATGCATAACGGGAAACAATGCTACCAATATGAATGGCCAAGAGTCAGACGCTTCTAAGCAAGCAACTTTTCATGCGCTTCTTTGAGCTGACCATTCGCCTTTAGGACATGAAACAACAGCGTTTGCTGGCGAAATGATGTTTTGGCATATTCTCGAGTCACTACCTCTCATTCTCTCGGTATGGATGAGCTTTGAGTGGCAAACATTGTTCTGAAAATTAGATAATTGCGTAAAGTCTTTTTGAATACTCAAAGAAGGTAGAAAGTGCTTTCTTGGTTTTAGGAGGTGAAAATTTTCATTGAACAATTTCATGAGTTTCTGGAGTTTGGAAACACTTAATGGGGGAAAAATGTTGAATATTTTGTAGAGTTATTTTCTTTTGAAAATATTTAAATTTTTTATTTCTTATTTGTAAATTGTTAATCTTTATCCATTCTTAACTTACCACCATATTATTTATTGTGAATTTTAGCTCGGCGCGTGGCCTTGACGGCGGCGTACTGCAATTGGCGCGCAGCACATCGCCCGGTTCGTAGCGTGTGTGCTCGGTGAAGAGTGTTGGCCGCTTTTCGGGTAATTCTGCAAAAGAAAATGTGGTGAGTGCGATACATTTGAAAATATAAATTAGTAAATTAGTAAGTAAAAGCGCGCATTAAGCACGATTACACAAAGATAAAGCAAATGCCGATAAACGAAAGGCTGCGCCATATTACGCATATTAACTAGTTGCTAATTAAATTTCGATACCCTTTCTCGGAAACAATTCAATTTATGTTTTAATTGTCACATAAGTTACCCAAAAAGTCAGACGAAAGAATTTACAAACTTAACCCTCATAAATTATCCGTTTAGCGTAGGCAAAATGGCAAAACAAACGGCAGTTGTATGGGGCTATGTTAAGAGCGCTGGAGATACATACATAAGAGTACTATATATTGATAAAGGGTGATTTTTTAAGAGCTTGATAACTTTTTTAAAAAAAAAAACGCATAAAATTTGCAAAATCTCATCGGTTCTTTATTTGAAACGTTAGATTGGTTCATGACATTTACTTTTTGAAGATAATTTCATTTAAATGTTGACCGCGGCTGCGTCTTAGGTGGTCCATTCGGAAAGTCCAATTTTGGGCAACTTTTTCGAGCATTTCGGCCGGAATAGCCCGAATTTCTTCGGAAATGTTGTCTTCCAAAGCTGGAATAGTTGCTGGCTTATTTCTGTAGACTTTAGACTTGACGTAGCCCCACAAAAAATAGTCTAAAGGCGTTAAATCGCATGATCTTGGTGGCCAACTTACGGGTCCATTTCTTGAGATGAATTGTTCTCCGAAGTTTTCCCTCAAAATGGCCATAGAATCGCGAGCTGTGTGGCATGTAGCGCCATCTTGTTGAAACCACATGTCAACCAAGTTCAGTTCTTCCATTTTTGGCAACAAAAAGTTTGTTAGCATCGAACGATAGCGATCGCCATTCACCGTAACGTTGCGTCCAACAGCATCTTTGAAAAAATACGGTCCAATGATTCCACCAGCGTACAAACCACACCAAACAGTGCATTTTTCGGGATGCATGGGCAGTTCTTGAACGGCTTCTGGTTGCTCTTCACCCCAAATGCGGCAATTTTGCTTATTTACGTAGCCATTCAACCAGAAATGAGCCTCATCGCTGAACAAAATTTGTCGATAAAAAAGCGGATTTTCACATTTCGAACCGAACACTGATTTTGGTAATAAAATTCAATGATTTGCAAGCGTTGCTCGTTAGTAAGTCTATTCATGATGAAATGTCAAAGCATACTGAGCATCTTTCTCTTTGACACCATGTCTGAAATCCCACGTGATCTGTCAAATACTAATGCATGAAAATCCTAACCTCAAAAAAATCACCCGTTATATGTAGACATATCTATTTCCTTTTTATACATTTATGTATGTAAGTTTATAGATTCAGACAGTTCAGGTTCTGCTCGCACATGAGTGAAAATTGTTTCGAAGTTTTTGCTCTAATTTAATAAGAAGTTGCAACCTTACTTTTGCGTCCATAAATACTTTAAGAAAGTTTCTTTTTTGGGAGCGGAGGAAGTCTAAGCTTGTCAGCAGCTTTATTCTTGTTTATACTTTTCACTCTCAGTTATATTAATTGAGTTAAATTCTTTAAGCCAAAAGGTATAATGGAAAAATAAAAAAATAGAAAATGGTTCTCTTTGGAAATCCCTTAACTATAATACTGCCATCTTTTATTCGAGATTCAAATAAATAGTCACTGAGAATACTTCACCGAAAAGATTTAGTTATGATAATGCTAATTCTAGTAAAATTTTTACAATGACTAATTTCCTATATCTAGGGCACCAAAACCTCGGCAATAAACTTCCACTCAACTACTGCCAAATTTAAAACGTATACTGAATATTTTCCCCGACTGAATTTAATCTCAATTCCAAGTATTTTCATCGTCATTACAAATGTTATATATTTTTGTAAAAAGCCTTATTTGCAAATATTTCCTTCAACAAAAACAAAAATATTTTAGTTGAGAGATTATTATTTTAGCTACCTTAGAATCTTCCGACTATCAAAAGTGGTGAATCGAACCGACAACTGGAATAAATTATCTAAACTGGCATAATTAAAAAGATACGGAATATTAAGTGGTGATAGCAAATCGATGAGGTATAAAAATACACCCTTATACATTGGATTTATATTTGTGAATAAATCTTCAAATAACTGAGTTAAGGGGCTATACCGGTGAAACCCATGAAAAGTTAGGCGACTTTCGTGATTTTTTTTAATATTCGATTGAATGTTTCGAAGTTTTCTGGATATAATAAGGTATATTTTCACTTTTATTAAACTTTTTTTTTTACAAAAATATTGAAAAATAACGGAGTTATGGTCTGTCTTGTAAGGTTCCAAAAAAGAAGTTCCCCAACTGCTGACATGATTCCGGCCGAATGAGTAGCTGAAACAACAAAATCTAAGAGGTTTTTAAAGTTGAAGGTATTTCTTATACAATAGCGTAATTCTGAAAAAAATTTCGTTTTTTAGGTCGCTTCCTTAATGCTAAATTGACAATTTTCAACAAATCAAAAACAAAATTTGAACTCGATCGATCAATTTCTCATCGAGTTATGATGTCAGCAATTTTGAGAAATCTCGTTTCGAGAAAAACACGATTTAAGTTTCAATTACAGCAGCTTATACCTGTGAGCGGTCGCTCTTTAGAACGCAGTCATTCAAAAACTATTCAAGATACAACCTTACCGCTTTCACAGGAAATGTTTGAAAGTATAAGCAACAAATGAAAAATCAATTTTTTGAAAATGTCACACCGGTATGGCCCCTTAATAAAATCTGCTCTGAATACTTTGAGACTAGACTGATCACTTCAGATGAACACAAATATATTTTTGGTAGCAGTTAAATAATTTCTTAAAATTCTCCAGTCCTACTACAACTATTGCATTTTAGTCTCTGAAAAAGTTACCACAATGAGGTCAATAATATATAAATTTTCTTTGAAGCTCAAAAATTCACCTACAGGGTTATTCGGGCAGTAGTAGTAGCTGGCAAGAAGTACCCCAAACTCCCCTTAAAAACAAACATATGAGCACATGCATCAGCCAAAATCGCTGGATCTTTATTCAATTTGGCATACTTAGCGCACATACTAGTACAACAACATAAAAGCAACATCAACTTCCGCAAAACTTTCCGATGCTAACTATACGAAATAAGACTTAAGACTTAGTCTGCACTTGCAAATAGACTCCTTGCAACCCCCAGATCCCCTTAAATTTATAAGAGTAACCATTTCATTTCGATTTATGAGTTGACGTCTGGAGAAGTAAAGAAAAACTTCGCATAACTTTGACGAACTTTCGGAGCATAAATGCACCAACCAACCAACCAATAAAACCCAACAGTTCCCCTTAGCACAACTTCCGGGTTAACTGTGGACGCTCATCGTAGAGAGAGCTGCACAAGTCGACATCTTCAACTTTGAGCTGTGATATTTTTATAAGGCATCTACGGCAAACTTTTTAATTAAGTCACCAAACAAAGTAACTAATGAAGAATATAATTTCCATGCCAAAGGCGGCAGGCGATGGCAGAAGAGAGCCACTAACATACATACATACGTACATATATATAGCTAAGTGTTTATGTGGAGCTGTGTAGCATGTACAGTTATGTATATAGACATAATGTTGGCAAATACTTTGACAATGAAAACTACAACTACAACTATGCTTTGACAGACACACACACCTATGCGTATGCCGTTGCACTTGTGGACAGTCACCAAGTCCACAGTGAGGCATGCGGATTTCCATAGCTGACCCGAGGTCAAAAATCATTTGCCACAACTTTGCTGCTGCGCCCCGGCCAGGCAAATTAAAATCAAATTCATTGTTTCGCCAAAAGGTCGGCAGTGTGTGTCGACTGGGCTTTATGGGCGTGTTTGGCGTTTAGCAGCGCATCAAAGTGAAAGAGCCAGTTTTGACCTTTTCTGCAGGCGTTGCTCTGTCGGCTTAGTGAGGACGAAAATAATTTCTCGTTATTTTTTTGGCGCTCTCTGTTGTTGGCATATTCTTTTCGTGTTGTTGTTTTTGTGTTGGCCCTTTTTAATGAGGGTCACTGACAACCTTTCAAGTTTAATTTCATGCAGCTTTTCTTGGCACTTTCGTTGCTGTTGGCTTGCGGCCTGCCTGATCAAAGTTCGTGAAGGCGGGAAGTCAAGTTTTAGTTGTTGTATTATTTTTTTTACTAAGCATTTACTTTTTTAAGCGCGTTTCCTTATTCATCTTTTCTTACCATGCAAATCACCTAATGACATAAAGTGATTAAAAGATGCGGTGCGGTGCGCTGGCATATGCCAAATTATGCGTAATGTCTAATACTAAATTGGAGTCCTAAAGAAATTGTGCTGAATTTTTAAATCTCATTTGAGAGAAGCGAGTGACATAATTTGAAAACTTATTAAAAAAATAATTTAATTATTTTTTCTGATGACCTTAGTTTTTTGTTGAACTAACTCACCTTTTCTTATCAAATCAAGTCTTAATTTGGAATCTTCACTTTTTCTTATCTTCTCAAAACGGTAAATATACACTGCATACTATTATTTATAATAATTTTTTTCTTTAAAGATTCTATATATTCTGATACATATTAAGAGATAATCCAAAATTTAATAAGACTAAGATCCAATGGGATCAAAATTCTTCTTGTGGGAGAGATGCATTTTCCTTCCTTCATTTTCCGCATTATTTTTACTATTTGACCTACTAAGCGTAGATAATTAATTAACAGTAAAACTTTGAAAAAAATCTTTCAAAAAGCTTATTCTTACACTATATTTGCCTAACCATTTCATGATATATGCTACCTTAATAATCTGCTTTTCTATAAAAACAAAAAAAATCACCACATTCATTCCACTAATGTTCTTGCCTAATTTGAGTGTATCAAACCAAAGACAAGTAAATAAAGCAAATGGTCAATTGGATAAGACAATAGTCAACAAATAAAAATGTAATCAAACGAACTATAGGCAAACAAAGTGAAATGAATGTACAAGGTCTTCTCTGCAAACAACCAAATTGGCAACGCTTGTGCGAGTGTATCTGAGGCAAATCTGACATGCGACGAGTAAATAACGACACTTGAGCGACATGTTGCAGGGATTTGGCTTAGATATGCTTCAGTTGACACTTAAACCGACAAACATTTACACACATATATAGATATGTATGAATGTGTGCATAAGAACACAATCAAAAGTACATTAACCTACAATAGGCAGAAGAAAGCATTACATTATTCTGTGGAAAGGATATAACATAATGAAGCGGAGAAGTATTTCTGGACACATATTCTTATTTCGCATAATAAAAATAAAAGTCAAGCGAAAATGGTTTATCTACATACGTGTACATAAATAGATTTGTTAAGATAAATATGGCTGTCTTAATAACGGAGGTCCATTTAATTAAACTTTTCTAAAATTTTATTTTTTTTTGTTTACATATTTTTTATACTCTCGCAACAAATGTTGCTAAAGAGAGTATAGTTTTATAGTTCACATAGTTTTGTTCACATAACGGTTGTTTGTAACACCCAAAACTAAACGAGTAGATATAGGGTTATATATACCAAAGTGATCAGGGTGAAGAGTGGAGTTCAAATCCGAATGTCTGTCTGTCCGTCCGTCCGTCCGTCCGTCTCTGCAAGCTGTAACTTGAGTAAAAATTAAGATATCTTGATGAAACTTGGCACACTTATTTCGAAAATGAGCAAAATCGGACCACTGCCACGCCCACAAAATGGCGAAAACCGAAAACACATAAAGTGCCATAACTAAGCCATAAATAAAGCTATGGAAATAAAATTTGGTATGAAGGATGGTACTATGAAGGGGCATATTTGGATGTAATTTTCTTGGGGAAGTGGGCGTGGCGCCGCCCCTACTAAGTTTTTTGTACATATCTCGCAAACCAATAGAGCTATATAAACCAAACTTTCTGCAGTCGTTTTTTTTTAGCCACTTCCTAATACAGTCCAAAAATGACAGAAATCGGATCATAACCACGCCCACCTCCCATACAAAAGTTAGTTTGAAAATTACTAAAAGTGGGTTAACTCACTAACGAAAAACGTCAGAAACACTAAATTTCACATAAGAAATGGCAGATGAAAGCTGCACTCAAATTTTTTTACAAAATGGAAAATGGGCGTGGCGTCGCCCACTTATGGATCAAAAACAATATCTCAGGAACTACTCGACCGATTTCAATGAAACTTGGTTTGTAATAGTTTCCTTACATCCCAATGATATGTTGTGAAAATAGGCCAAATCGCTTCACAACCACGCCTACTTAATATATACCAGAAGACAATCTGAATCGGTTACATTACAATATATAATGTAATCACTAGTGAAGATATCGGTGCAGAACTTTGCACAAATACTATGTTAATAGTGTGGCAGCCCATTCTAAAAATCTACGAAATCGGACCATAGGTTTTTAAGGCCCCATATATCGAGAACGAAGACCTCGGTGCTTCTAACCTAATATTATGGTTTCCAACTTTCAATGGACTTTATACAATATATATAACAAATATGTGGGTTAAATTGTATATTATATAATATAAATAAAGTTAAATAAATAAATTGCGAGAGTATATAATGTTCGGTTACACCCGAACTTAGCCCTTCCTTACTTGTTTTTATTTGCAACCGTGTCTCAGGAACTACTCGACCGATTTCAATGAAATTGGGTACATAATATTTTGTTGCTATCCTGATGACACGGATGAAAATTGGTCGAAATTGGTTCACAACAACTCGAAATCGGACTATAACTTTTCAATGCCCCGAATATCGAATATGAAGAACACAATGCCTAAGGGTAATTTTTTGCTTAAAATATCGGTAAATCTCTCAGATATTTTAATTTAATTTCTTCAAGTGATGAGCGATATTTCACTACCGGTGATTTTTTCACTGTGATTGAAAAATCGCATATAGCAACTGCTATATGATGATTTACAATCGCAATTGCCGTTAAGTAATTTGAGTTCGATCACAGTACATATAGGAGTTCAGTAATTTTAATTCGATCACTGTAGCAATAGCAGTTCAGTGATTCTAATTCGATCACTGTAGCAATAGCAGTTCAGTGATTCTAATTCGATCACTGTACCAATATTAGTTCGAAAGTAGCAATCAATGTTCAGTAACAATATCAGTTCGAGCAATCACTGCTCAGTGATCACAGTAGCAATTTTAGTTGTGATTTTGATAATTTTGAGTACGGTGATTACAAAAGCAGTTAAATGTACCCAAAATTTATTAATTAGTTAATTGTGATTACAAAAGCAGGTAAATTTTGGATATTGTTAAAATTAATAAAAATGTAAATGTAAAAAATTAAAAAAAAATTATGGAGTACAAATTCTCATAATTCGTGATTTTTTTTGTGATCGCAATAACAATATAAAATAACAGTGATTTAAAAATAGCAATCACTGAAATCACAGTGGTTCAAAAATAGCAATATCGCTCATCACTACTCTGTACCAAAAATTGTTAAAATCGTGTCATAACTTCCACTAGCTTCCATATACCTAATTATATATTATTGGTTAATACGTGAGATATCTTAGAAAAATTAATTGAGCGCATAGTCTGGGATATAGTGTACATTGGTGGTGAAAATGAGTCAAATCGGTTCTGGAATTATATATTATACAAAGTTCCCAGGTAGAACACAGGGACTCAATTGGAATTACCTCAGCCTATTTACTATATATGAAGATTTTCGTTATTCTATTGGACTTTATGCCTAATATATGGGTCAAACGTATAGCGTTTTTCGGCAGCCAAATTAATTGATCAATTAAATTTTTTATTGAGAAACACTTTTTTACCTTTTACACTACCGGTTACTCGATAACCGATAAGCTGTTATACATTTTTGTTTTTGCTTTTCATTACAAATTGGTATGTTTCATCAGCTGATTGATATTTATAGCAGCGACATCTACCGTAGCTTTTTTTATCAGAAAATTCAGCCAATCACAGGAAAAGAAGTATATCGTACGTCTTTGTCGCAGAGTTGCATTTCATTTTCAAATCGATTGAAATTCAAATAAAAATTAATGTAGATTTTTCTTTTGTATGGTAAATCGATCTTAATAAGCGTTTGAATCGAACAGAGGCCGGTTAATTGATCAATTAGTTCCTGTGTAATAAGTCTTAGCTTTTCCTTTTTTCATTAATTTTGTAACAGTTATATTGAGACACATTTCATGCATCAGTTATAATTCAGACTCCGCATTAAATCTTTGCGCTTAATATAATTCAAGTACTTTTGTGTCGAAAAAAATCAAAGTAATATCTCTTCCTAAAAACCTTCCTTGCACCAATAACAATAAACAATAACACAAGTACAATATTGAACTGCAAATAAGAGTCAATCAGCTGAGTGCACTGAACCTCAAATTGCTGATGCGTTGATGTGGCAACCACCGTTCGAACCGCTGCCACTGCGCATTATATCCTCGCCAATGATTTATCAAGCATAACCCCTGATTAAAGCCAAGCGCTCGCTTGCTAACTAGGCACACGTAAGCTCAGCACGTCTATGTATGTTTGTGTGCGCCAATCTATTTGCCTGCTTATAAGGCACTAGAGTGCATGAAATGAGGTTAAAGTGCCACTGAACCCATTCGAACGAGTGAATGATTCTTGAAGAGTCCACTTGCACAGCAACAACAATAACCGAGCAAACAAACAAACAATGGAGACAAAAATTAAACAAAGGAAGGAAATGCAACCAAAGCAGAGCGATGAACAGCGATTTAAGTTGTTTCAAACACTTGTAGAAATTTGTTGTTATTGTTGTGTGATTTTTGTTTCTTCCTTTTCAATGTTAATGCGTAATAATGAGAAGGGATGGAATTTAGGTGAAACAAGAATTACAAAGACACGCACAGATTTTTAAGTGTAGCAAGGAGAGTTCAAAACTGTGGCAACCTTCAAGTGGAAGGGTATATACCTAAATTTGCGTACAAACAATTTATGCACGAATGCCATTGTAGAAAAAAATATGTTTGTATACTACCGTTAAGTAGGGCAAGAGCATAAAATTGTGTTGGAAAAAAATTTAATTCGCACAAGTGAATTTTTCGTTTTAGTCGTAAACAATTCCGCAGACGAGTTTGACGCCGACACTACTAATATTGGTTGCAGCTTATGGTTTGCTGTAAGCAAGTATCAGCGACGTCATTGGTTGGGCTCGAATAAAAGGGGAGCATGAATATAGTGGGTTCCACTTGGCTGACGCCAGCAACATCAACAACGCCGGTAATGACGCCAACGACAATTGCGGATTAAATCAAGCGGCAAGAGGCAAATGAAGCCAGCGCTGAGGTAAATAGGTAAGTGTAATGGCAGGTTGATTGTGGTGGTAGTTGTAAATACTATATTGGAGTAATTTTATGGTGGGTAGAATAATGAAAATTAGTGCGGAATCAGGGAGAAACTTAGACTTTCTGAATATCTTTTATTGGGCTCGAAGGTCATCATATGGGTTTAACATAACATGGCACGACTTAAAAGGAAACAGTGAAAAATAATTAATAATATGAATTATCAAAAGCAAACTTAACGTACGAATATACAATACTATTTTACACAATAAAAATTGTATAACTTAGCATAACATAACACAACAGTACATAACATGAAATAACATAACATAACATAACATAACTTAAATCATAACATGGCATAAAATAACATAACATAAAATAACATAACATAATATAAAATAACATTACATAACATAACTTAAATCATATAACATAACCTAACATAACATAACATGACATAAAATATCATAACATAAAATAATTTAAAAAAAGGGAAAACGTAGCATACAAAACATAACTTAAGAAAAATTAGCACAATGGCAGCCACAAAGCATAAGAAATTCAAACATTCTTCGCATGGAAGTCGACATTAGCGACCTAATCGCTACAATTGAGCCTTATCAACCACAGGCACAGCAACAACGGCTAATACCGAATGTAGCGAAAAATGCGAATTACCAGCTTTTTACATACATAAATAAGCTTGAGCAGCAAATTATCGCATTCATTCAATCCACCAAAGCAACGTTGAATGTTGTACAAGACGCTTGTCAATGCGTGTCTATAGCAACGGTGAGTTACGCAGCACAATATTGACAGTGACAGCAACAATTGCTGGCACTAGAGTGCAGGTTACTAGGTCGTCGTCACACACATACACACACACGCACACAAAAAAGAAGAAATATTATTTGTTTGCGCAGCGTTGCGATTCAAAATGCTGTCGATGTTACTTCCGCTGATTTTGTCGTTGATTTGTTGATACTTTTGCTCCCGTAACAGCCGTTGTTGTTGGCTTTAGCTGTAATCACAATATATTTCCATACAAACACAAACACATACACATTCACCCAACAATTGGTGACAGTTCAGTGTTGGTTGCGCTCAATAAAACAGCAAATCATGGAAACAACAGTTGCTACCGCCGCCATTGTTGTTGTAGTTGTATTTCGCTTGCGTTGGCAGCGCGTTTGGCAGTCACAGTTAATCTTTATTTCCGTTTCACATTAAATATGGACAAATGTGCTCTGACAGCTAAATTCCACTTTAGTGGCTACAATTTTTTTTTGCTACATTCCAGCTAACATTGTTGTTGTTGTTGCTTTGGCTTTTTTGCTCACAACAACAAACGTTACTTTGGTTATGTTGTGGCAAGCGTAAATAGCGGTTTATTTAGCAAGTTAAGCGTTTGGTTGGGCACAGCTAAATTCGATATAAATACATACATACATATATCTATATCCCTATATATACATATATCTATATATAAATTCCCACACACAATTTAATGATATACACATGCATGTGTGTATTCGCGCGCTGGCATGTGTCTCTGCGTTTGACGCCATCTTATTTGTCTCTAAGCTTGTCTGTCGAAATATTTGCCGCTTTATCTTTCACTTCAAGCTCGACCGTGGCTTCCGTTGACTGGCTTTTGTGCGTATACATATATATGTTTACATATGTATATATGTGCATATGTATCGCACATCTGTCAGTCTGCTTAGTTTCCTAGCCATTTGACTGTCTGCAAATCTAACTGTCTGTCTGTCTATCTCTCAAGTGCATATCCTGCTTTGGGGATTTATTCGTGAATGCTTTGACATACTCAATCTGCACTCACGCACACACTCCATCACACATTCGCTGGCGCTTTGCTATCAAAATCTAAGTGTGTACATATGTACGTATTTGAGTAAATAATTCTCTGTACGCATCAGCATTTCAGTGGCATACTTGCGCATCAATTTAAAGCTTTATGTGGCATGAGCTGCGCTTAAATCACCTTCATGCGTCGCTACTTGCTTTCGAAGATTTACTTTATTTTTAAAGAAGATTCTGAACTTGATTTGACGCAACCTAAATTGCAAAGTCAGTTTGAGTATTTAATTTAGTAGTAGGGATATATGTAATATATTTCCATCGTCGTATGCATTATTATACAAGTTACAGTCATTGAAATATATTTAATAACTGCTATCGAATTAACAAAGATACCTTCATATACCCGTATCTGCTACGAAAATCGAGGGAAATGTACTCAGAGTCAGAGCCTTGAACAGCTTTCTGGTCGCTTCAATGGAACGACTTCTCTCTCCAGCAACCAAAACTTAAACATTTTACTTTTTTTCATACTGGGAGGTAATTTAATTATTAAGTCTAATTTAAAAAGGTCTTAAGAAACCCTTTCAAATAGTAAATAGTGGTTAAGAATATTGGACAATTACTTTTTGAAAATGTTACCCTTGCAAGGGAAAATTATGATGATTATATCAATGACTTGCGAAAGAGGGCATAAAGTCAATTGAAAATCATCGAAGATGCTACTGTTGAAGATCGAATGGCCTGAAAACACTTAAATCTTTTTCATAAACGAAATATTTAATAGCAATCAGAAGAAAATAATAATAATATTATAATACTAACGCCTAGCTTCATCATTTGAACTCCTAGTTATGCTTTCAAACATCCCTTCAACTACAAACATATTTTTTGAAAAGTTGGAAACTCAAGTACATACAGAAGATTATACAAAATTGCGCTTTCGTTCTTATTGTCGCTTTATATCTTTTCTCGAATACTTTTATAAAATGTTGCTAAATCAATAGTCCTTATAGTCAGATATCATCAGAGATCGCTAGAAAAAGTGTCGAGATGATACAATCTCACATTTCTATAAACTGCTTCTAAAATTTATATCCGCCAAAATCTATAAAGTTAACGCACTGAATACCATCGTTCAATGAGTAGTTATGTAGAACTCAAACAACTCCACATCGAAAGAAATATATATTTTGCTGAGGTCAAGGAACTCATTAGACGGAAGTATTGGCATTTCCACTCGTCCACCTATACGAGATCTAGATAGTAGACATTTATGTAGACATAAAGAGCGTCCGAAAAACCAAAATGTTCTGCTGGATATTATGAAATGTCAAAGTTAGATCTTCGAAAAAAATAATAAAAATATTTATCGAAAAATACTAGACCTCTTCTAGCATTTGTCACATAAGCTTGACCAAAAGATTTTATACACCATTGAAATCAGAGGAAAATGTAGATTATATGCTTATTTTGGATTTTTTAATATATATATTCTGTAATTTTTTTTTTTTTAAATCCTTTTTTTAAAATATCGAATTTGGAGGACAACTTCGAAAATCGGAGAATACAATTTTTTAATTATAAGTCAATCTCTCGGAAAAATCCAATATCCGCTGAGTGTTGTACAGTGTAATTAATATTACCGCGAAAATTCCATGCTCTGACTTTAAATAATTTCGAGTCATTTAATTTGTCTCTTTTAGACTCCTCCACTACTAACTTTGTAATTTCAGTAAACTTCTTTCCGCCGCTTGACTCAATTTCAACCAGTAAAACTCTGCTTTCTATTATCTTTTCGCTTTCATTCAGCAACATATGATGCTCCCTTATGTATATATGCATATCTGCGCTCTTTCAAAAATAATAAAGCAAGCAGCAGTACGCTGCAGCCAAAAAATAACAAAATATCCACAAAATTGAATTCACCAAAAAACAAAAAAATTGAAAATCAATAAATTTAATAAAAACGCTAGAATGTTTGTTATTGTTGCGCTTTTTATTTCCGCATTCTTATTCGCTTTCCATGGGTCCTTTATTGATTTATACGCAGCGCATACTATTTCCCTTCATAATATAACATAATAGTAAAATACGATAGCTGCGGGTGAGGAAGCGTTGGAAATATTGTATTCTATGTGTACATGAGTGTGTGTTTCTATTGAATAACTGTTATTAAAAAACAACAACATATACATATATATTTTATAGTTTTATGATTTTTTACAACACTCTAGTGCTTCACTACTGCAGCACTGCTCGCGGCGGCGAGCAACTCTGTATATATATATACTTCTAGTTGTAGTAAAGCAGCAAAAGGCACACTGTAGATATACTAGATACTAATATAACATCCCCAAAGCAATTTCCGCTTGTCTCGTTGCTATTTTGCATATTATTGAAATAAAATCATATGTTGCTATTGTTGTTGCTGCTACACATAGTTAGCAGTGTGCTGCATGAGCGGAAGGTTCATATATCTAAATGAATGTGTATGTGTCTGTAGTGGAGAGGAAGTGAAAGTAGCAACGTGCTGCCAGCTTGCCACTCAACGCTTCAAACTCGCTGTTGCACACACGCACACACATACATACATACGCCATCACCCACAATTCACACTCTCCCAACGTTAGAGCATAAGGGAAACACTATACACTACAACAACAACAACAGCAAAACATATCTGTGCATTTTGCCGCTAGTAGGACACCAACCATTGCTCAGCTGTTTCGCTCGTGTCTTATATCAACCAGCTCTCAACGAGTGCTTTGGGCTCCTCTCGCCGCCGCTGGGTGCTGGTTAATAATTTCATATTTTGTAGTAGTTGCTTCCCATTCGCGACGCTTCAACTAAAAAACACAAGCTTCTTCATGCTTAGCATAAGACACCGTTATAAGTTATGAGTTAGTGTTTTTATGTCATTAAGCCAGTGTTGCAACGTCGTCGAAGTCACTGTCTACCACCGAGAGCACTCTCATAATGCCGCATAAGCTCACATAGCACGGCATAGTATATACTGACTTTCACTTCCGCTCGCGTATAAAACAGCGAACAGCTGGCGGTGTGTATGCGTGGCAAATTCAATTTACCACTCACAACAACAACAACAATAATGGTAATAATAAGCAGAACAAGCAAAGAGTTAGGCAAAGTGCAAAGTTTCAATTTCACTTTTTGTTGTTGGTAGTTTTCACTTATTTTTCGTTTACTCAAATGTAATCTTCTCTAATCTTTTCACGGTTAGAGCACCTTATTTAATCGTTAAATCAGCGCAACTTCCTTCCACAAACAGTGAGGAGAAGACAAGTCTGAGCTTATTCTTATCCTGTTTTCACTTGCTTTGGTGTGAGTTGGTTATGTCGGCTGCTTACTTGTCTTATCTTCCATGCCTACAGTTGTTGATACGCTGACAATGAATGGCTGCAAAACTTCCATTCCACACTTCGGTTTAGAGTATAAGAGAAAGTTGGGAGATGAGCATATTAGTTCTGCCAAACCAAAAGTGGTTGGTGAAGAGCCGGTACACTGATAGAAATATTTAAGAAAGTTGAAGGTTTGAGAAAAGGACGTAGAGCCGCTTTCGAGACACTGAGAAATGGTGTTACCGAACATATGTTACTAAAATCATCAGCCGAAACAAAATCGCCAAACCAATACGTAGACCCTATTGTCTTTGTGGCTAGAGTCCAAACTCTTCTCTGACTATACCGACTTCTGCAAAGCCCAGCTTAAGCTACATCTGTCAAGGACACCGAACCCTTGTAATCTTGGTATAACCCAAATGATGTCTTGGTTCTTTTATTAAGATAAAGCAAGGCCGCTTCCTTTTAGGTTCTGCTTGACCAATTTGTAAATGTTTCATAATCCTTAGTAGATGGATAAACCGTGCCTAAGTCAAGATCTTTATATTTACTGTCAATTAAAGAACGCTTCCGAAGTTACGAAGGAGATTTGCTTAGACGAATCCGCGAGACTTTTCATAGTCGGCTCTATTTTATGAAAGGGACTCTAATTGAGAATCAGTTAAAAAATTATGCGACAACATCTTCATCTTCGGCTCTCTTCGTAGGACATATTAACTCAAATTAACAATAAAATAATATTTTCTATTTTCTTCAGTGTATATAAAAAAACTTACACGCTGACCTACTCATCCCCATTCCTTAGACTCCAACAGCACACCAACTTACCCCAATCACTGCCATAAGTAAAAGAGAAGACCTTCTCCACTCTGCACCTTGACACCCACTTTTATCTTAGCTATTATCATTTTGCGCACGCGGAACGAAATGACCTGTTAATAGTGGAATTTTCTCAATTTTCCACAAAATCTTTTGCAACTTATCACAAGCCCTTCAACGGCGCAGTGGTAAAGCACCGGCAGCAGGAGCCAACAACGTTCAAAGCTCACCGAGGTAAGCGATTCAGCCAAAGCGAGTGACGGCGGTTTCTTTTTTTAAATATTCTTCAACGCGCTGCATAAACGGGCAACTTGTATATGTACATGTGGTTATCCGTATGGCACCTGTCTCGTCGTTGAACATTTAACACTATTCACCCTCATCAACGCCATCAGCGCTGTAACAGCACAATCAGCGGCTTGAGCTGACGTAGTCAGCAGGTTGCTTGCTACCAGAGCAGCGGTGAAGACTTGCTGCTTGGATATATGTATGTATGCACAAGTCACTCACTCATACTAGCCAGCCAAACGCCACTTTTGACAAGGATCGCTGGGCGCGTTCATCACGCTTATTCGCACACAGCCATCACCTTGCCACTGTGCACCTTGCCGCAGACGCTCTCGCATTCAGCGTTGCGTTAAATTGAAGGTTGGAAAATATAGGAAATATACGGAAATGGCAGACATAAGCAACCGGAAATACACACATATAATTTAGATTATGTTTATAATGTGAGACTAGACGCAGGTCAGGGAAGTGCGCACAGTTTATGCTTTAAGAGATAAAGGGATGACAATTTCCGTCTTGAGTTAAAGGTCTCAAGAGTCACAAAATGAAATCAAGATTTAACTGACTTCGGAAGTCATTTTTTTCAGTCTGATTCTAAAGTGCTTTGAAGTATAATATTCTTACCTTTTCTACAAATTTTTAAAGCCATGATAAACGAATAAGTAAGGGCTAAGTTCGGGTGTAACCGAACATTTTATACTCTCGCAATTTATTTTTTTAATTTTAATAATATTATGTTATACACATTTTATTATTTATTATTAACCCAAACGATTACCCTCCTCCCGCCCAACCGACGCGTGGGGCGCAGTCCGCATACGAGCGGAATTTGCCGAGTCTAGAAAGGCAAGAGATTTTTAAGCGTCCGGTTCTCAAACTGCTCAGCTACAGAAAGAAACATTTCAACAGCTGAGATTTAAAAATATATAAAAACAAAAAGTTAAAAATTTCTGAATATTATTTATTAAGAGAAGACAAAATAGTTTTTTTGATGCTAAATATTGAGTCAGATGGATCAAATGTGCTGGAATGCGAATTAAAATCATGACATACATATTCGGCAGAATGGTTCATTTAACTCAAAATTTGTTCTAGAAGATTTTAGAAATAATGGTCTAAACTGCCTGGATGAACGCAATGGGACATTAAACTTAATATCAGACAAAAGGAATGAACTACAAACTAAACCATTCAGAAGTTTTACTAGAAAAATTATACCTAGCATTTCTCTGCGACTAGTGAGTGTGGGAAGACTTATAAGTTTTAAACGACTAGTATACGGGGGAAGATTCAATCTTGAATCCCAATGTAAGTGGCCTAAAGCAAAAAGTAAAAATTGTTTTTGAACGGACTCAAGCTTATCAGAATGGGATTGATAGCTAGGATTCCATACCACAGAACCATACTCCAATATAGGCCTTACCAATGTTGTAAAAAGAATTTTAGTAATATACGGATCACTAAATTTTTTAGACCAACGTTTAATAAAGCTAAGAGCACCTTTAGCTTTTAAGACAATTGAATTTACATGAGAATTAAAATTTAGTTTAGGGTCCATATTAACTCCTAAATCAACAAAGCTAAAAACTTGCTATAAACTGAAGTTATTTATTACATAGGGGGAAAGATCAACAGTTCTACGGGAAAAGCACATCGTTTTACATTTTTTAAGATTCAGTGGCATATCATTTTTGTGACACCAAGTAACTAAATTATTTAAATCCGATTGCAACTCAGTCCTTTCGTTATGAGAAGTATATGATTTAAAAAGTTTTACATCATCCGCATATAATAAAATTTCTGAAAACTTAATTACTGAAGGTATATCATTGATGAACAACAAGAACAGAATCGGGCCGAGATGACTACCCTGTGGAACCCCTGAAGTGACCGAGATGACTACCCTGTGGAACCCCTGAAGTGACATATTCGTCATATATATGGTAAGGTCCATTGAAAGTTTGAAAACAATAATATTAGGTATGTGGGAGCTAGGGGAAGTTATAACCCGATTTCACTCATGGCACGGAGACATATTATTAGAAAAAAATATTCCCTCTGAATTTCTTCAAAATATCTGAGAGACTTATTTATATTTTCGGTAAAAAAAATTAGAAGCACTGAGGTCTTCTTGTTCGATATATGGGGCCTTGAATACGTATGGTCTGATGTCGGCGATTTTTAGAAGGATGCCACACTATAAATGCAGTATTTATACAAAGTTCTGTTCCGATATCTTCACTAGCCTGGTACACAGGAAGTAGGCGTGGTTGTGAACCGATTTGGCCTAGTTTCATACCATATTATTGGGAAACCAGGAAGATATTATGAACCGAATTTTATTAAAATTTGTCGAGTAGTTTTTGAGATATCGTTTTGACCCATAAGTGGGAGGAATCAGGCCCATTTAAAATTTTGTATACTATTTTGAGTGCAGCTCTCCTGTACCATCTTTATAATGAAATTTAAGGTTTCTGGTGGTTTTCCTTGCTGAATTATAGCATTTTTAGTAGTTTTCAACATAACTATTGTATGGGAGGTGGGCGTGGTTATATACTGATTTCTTCAATTTTCGAACTGTAAAAGGAAGTGGCAAATTAAACGACTCCTGACAATTTGGTCGATAAAGCTATAGTATTTTACGATATATGAACTTAACCTTCTTATGGTGCCAAGAAACACGTGTACCAAGTTTCATTAAGATATCTCAATTTTTACCCAAGTTACAGCTTGCACGGACAGACAGACAGACATACGGATTTGAACTTTACTCGTCACCCTGATCACTTTGATATATATAACCGTATATCCAACTCGTTGAGTTTTATGACTTACAAACAACCGTTATGTGAACAAAACTATTATACTCTCTTTACCAGCTTTGCTGCGAGAGTATAAAAATAATTTATTTTCGGATGTTATACCATCAGCAGTGTTCGATTCGCCACTTCTGCTATGCTCTACTTGCTTATCAAATTTTAATTATATTAAATTAATATCTAGATTATAAGTGGATACATCATTAAAGTGATAGAACCGTTTGTTATCATATTTATATTGGCGATTAATAATTTCATTTATACCTGTTTATACCAGTTGACTATTCGTGTTTCTACTTTATAAGTTTTTATGAGTCTAAGACAACATTTTTAGCAAGATCAAGAACTACAAATCGTTTCTATTAAATTCGGTTGTATATAACTGTAACATAAACCGTACTATATCTAACCAAAGTCTGTCTCTCTGGCATTTAACAGCCTTCTAAGATTTTTAGATAGGATTTAAAATATGTAAGCCGGAATATTGAATATATCTCAGACGGTTTCTAACAATCTTTGGTAAAGTGTGCAAGAGATTAATGAGAGCTTAATCTCGCTTCGTTTTGTTCTCAAACCCGCGTGTCATAGGGCTCCAGTCTATTGTTTTATCCATATATTTGTCTATTTTTTACTGTTTTTGCAAATTTCTTCGGATAGTATTTTAAAATATCTTTGTACTATTTTTAAATCCAGAAACAAAAATATTCTTCGGACTACGCTTTAAATAAACTCAAATCTAAACCAATTAAATAGTTACCAGCATGTCTAATTGATACTTAATTAAACAAAGTGACTGCTTTATTGCAAACAAACTTTAGCCTTTAAGAAAATCGAGCCAAATAAATAAAGTATTTTTGCTGCAAACACTTGTACACATAGAAGTAAATCTATTTTAGAATTTGAAAACTTTCTTCGAGAACTTACCAACAACTTGCATAATGCCCGTAGCCGTTGCCGTTGAGAAGAGTGGCGCATCTGCCGTCACTTCGCAGGAGAAATTGCCGGACAAACCGAAGCCCACATTGCGGATGAGCACTTGCGTTGCATTTGAATTGGTCACCTGTGGAGACAAATGAAATATTGCGATCATTCTCAGTATAATCACAAAAGAGTTCATACTAAAAGCAACTAAATGCAGCTTTACTAACACATATAAGTATATATAGATGTGAGTGTTTAGTTGAGTGAATAACTAATTGGAAATGAGAATAAAAGAAATTAGTGCAAATAAATTGGTATTTAAAGCGCAAATTACACACACACACAGGCATACAAACACAGAAATCCAGCGAGTGAAAATCCAGCTGAGCTAACGGTATATTAAAATAGTTATACGAAGGATGCGGCGCGCACAAAAAACGGAAATTCAAATTTTTGCCAAATAAACTTTGCGTCTGCTGCGCCAAATGGTAGAAACCAATAACAACAACTAAGCAGTTCAACGTGGGAGCGCAGCCAATGAAATGCTGCTGACTAATTACAAATCAAATTTCCATACAAAAGAAATCATTTGTGCGAAAGTTTACAGTTAAAAGCGGAGAGCAGCGAGGTTGGAAGTGCAGAGGACAGACATTCGTGTTTTTTTTTTGGCAACTGTAAATTACACCGCGCCACAATTTCACCTGCATTATGCACAAAAAGCACTTAAGTTTATTAAATCATCTAAACCGCAGTGCCGAGGAGAGAAGCGAAAAAGTTCGCAGAGTTTACAATAGTTGGGGACTTCTAACTGTTATTCGCCTCCATTGTGCGGTTAAGTTAAGCTTTTGGTTTGTGTATGGGTGTCTGCGTGCTTTAGGGTGTTAGTGTTACTTTGGAGAAGTATAACTATATTTGACAATGTCCAAGGTTAGTATACTATGGCTTATTGTTTGGGGACATATCACGCAAAGTTTGAAGGTTGTTCCTTATTAGATTGAAACTGATTTTTTTCTTTATATACTTGAGATGTGTTCTAAATTTTATAATACTAAAAAAATTATTAAAGAAATGCCAGGATGGAGTTAATATCATAGGCTTCATATTATGTTCATTATTCTCACAGCTTCGAACAAAATCACTTATCAGAAAAATTTTGTCAAATTTATGTTTTTGATTTTAATTTTTGATATCAATGATTTTAAAGCTATATCTAAGAATAATCCATAGATATGATTTTCAAGCAATGGCAAAGAAAGCCCATCCAATGATTATAGGTAAATGCATAGCTACTCAGGTGGATCTTTTATTAAAAAAAAACTTGTCAAGCCCTACTATTATTTATCTTACTTATTAGGGAATGTCTCGAACGACTTAGTATGGCGTAGGTGCCTATGTATACTCATCTGACACTTTTGGAGACGTTAAAATTTTAATGGGGAAATTCGGGCAGAAATAGTTGTTATTAGAATGATCTGGGTCTGATATGTGCCTAATTGACTTCTTTTTTATATTTTAAGATGTAGTTCTAATCTGTCTCAAGATAAATGATCTCTCTCAACTTGTTCAATGATCTCAAGATCAATGATCTGTCAGCATTTTCAATATTAATTCCATTTTACCTAAGAAATATATAACCATGACGATCCAAGATACGATCTCTCTCCCAAATTAATCATCCCAACAAGTGTTCGCTCAGCTACTACGAAACTTTGCTTCATATTTTAAATTCTACAGTAAACTAACCATTCTGAAATAAAACCAAAAAATAAATTTGTAACAAAAGTCTGTTAGTCTAGCAAAGCAGAAAAATTACCGCTGCCAAGCTGTTCATCTAAAATTGCATACTTAATCAGAAAAACAAAAAAACAGTCAGCTAACTTGTTCGCAAGCAATGGTGAGCCATCCCACATTTGTGGCGCGTCCATAGTGGCAAAATCTACCCGCACAACTTGAGCACGGAGAACGCTGAAGAACGGTACAAATCAGCAAACAACGGTATAATGGCAGACAGATGCAAATGCAGTTGGCAATGTCACCGGCGTACCCTAGCGCCGCAACGGCGTTGCCATATTTTTCGAAAGAAGCATTTTGCATTTCGCGCTTTGTAATTCACAGGCGGCCCAGATGGAAGAGGGAATGCGCAATGAGCAGGGTTATGCTAAAGGCTTAACCGACTAGGCAGCAGAATGAACAAACTTTTTCAATAATCTACCTGCGCAAAGTTACGCCAAAGCAGCTTTAAACCGCGTGCCGCCTCTCCAACCTGCGATTGGTCACTGTTGGACTCCGTTGCCACGGCTGCGGTGCCATATTGATGGCATTCACTTGCCACACGCAGTTGAACGATGAACCGAAAAATATATTTTATATAGGTGATACTCTAGCTGGCACAGTACGCCGTACAACAACAAGCAAACGCAGGGAGTACTAACTTTGGTTGGGAAACGCTGCCGCGTGCTGCTAAATTTAAGCGCAAAGTTTGCATAACAAAAAGCGGGAAATATATACGTATTTTTGTTGTTGTAGCATATTCATTCGTTTGTGTGTGTGTGACACTCAGCTTTAGCGGGACGAAAAAGACACGAATGCTGTGCCAGGCAGCGCTGATTGTGCCAATGTGTTGGAATTTCGATACGACGCGCACGAACAGCCTCAGCTCTGTGGGGTGCTATATGTATGTATGCAACAAATTCAACACCTGATAATAAAGTCAAGTTAAAATACTGGGTCACTTTCGGCGTGGCAATATTCATGTTTGTTTGTATCCATATTCGGTATGGTTTATAAACGCTGAGGCAGCGTACTTTTGAAAATATTGCAAAAGCCTTGAATGTTCGGGGTATAAGTTGCATGTATTCCCATGAAACTCTTACAAATATTGTGTGCAAACGAACGTTGGTTTCATACTTTTGTATTGTGTTTTTAACGCCTTTGCCAATTTACTTTTTGCATAAATGATCGTTTGACGGCACTTCTACTTTACTAATATACATACATAGATGTACATATGTAAGTAATCTGTCACATTGGAGTCTATATTTGGCTGTTTTTGCCTTTTTATTGACATGCCTAGGTACATTCTAACAAATGCTGGACTTCATTCACATACTATGAATACCAAGTGAAAAAGTTACTCATACGTCATGTCGTCTACTGTGAGTGAGCATTAATTAAATCAATATTTCAGATTCTTCACTGTTAGCATATAATTTTTATAAATTTTCTAATTTTTTGATAGGTGAGGGATTCAAAAAATCGGTTAGGGAAACGTAAAATTTTAGACTATGACCTCTCTCGCTTACAAGCTAAGTCACTAAACAAGTTTTTTAAGCAGATAAACTCAGCTTGGTATCCAATAGGTAAATTCAATAGTTGGAATGTGGGGCATATAAGGCAAATATAACGATGTTTGGACTGAGTTAGACTGTTTATCTTTTCAATCTGATTTTATGACTTCTTCAGATATAAAACAATAGTTTATTATTAAGGAATGGCCAGGAAAAGTTATTATCAAACTTCTCATATCACATTCAGACAGAAAAAAATAATCCAATTTATTCCTGGATAAGAACTCAGTAACATGCTTAAACAATAGTTTCTATGCACCTTAGCGAGTATTTTCGGGTAAAAATATTGTAGATTTGAACTTTATGTACCGGAAAGCCCTTTAATCATCAGGGAAAGAAGATACGCAGATCTTTATAGCACTCCGACTTTGAATATGATTTTAATTATTTAATTTCAGATATTATTTCTGTACAGTAATATCCTCGTACTAAAAATTCGTATCTTGTTTAGTACAAATTTATACCGGGTAGATTACCCATCGAAGGCGAACAATATATTGAAAAAAATCCTAAAGCAATTCAACATTTATATCTTCATGGTCCATAACTTCATTTAATCCTTTTGGGCAATTTTTATGCTACCCAACTTACGATATACACGGAGAACCAATTTCACAATTTTTGTACGAAATAAATTCGATTTTTTCCATCATATGATTTAATTCATTTGCAATGTCAAATGAAACTAACGAAAAAAATATATCAAAAGAGGAAAAAACATATCGCAAAAAGATTAAATGGCTTAAACAAAAATGAGAAAAAATTGCTATCCACACACAGATGAATACACAAAACGTATACACACATATCACAGCGCTCAAATAACACCTACAAAACCTACCATCGAGAATCACACATACCCAAACACAGTTAGGCCGGTATTTTTCCCACGTTATGTGCGAGTATCAAAAGCAGATAAATTCATTGATATTTCACTCAGCTCCACAACCGCTCATACATAAGTAATACAACTCACACATATACATGCATATATGTATAAACAATAGTATAGGTAGTAATATATGAACGAGTATACTCACATCGACGTGTATGCCGGGAAATGGGAAAACTTTCGTATTCGGAAATTCACCAGGTGTATAGCGATAGAACTCCAATTGACCGCGATAAAATTTGGCCGAATAGAGTGGCGTCCCTTCCAAGTCGTAGAGACAGCGCACGATGGCATGCTGGCCGCGTCGCACCGCCGGTGGTTCGATGATTAAATTGACATTTCGCAGTGCGCCCTCAACGATGGCTGGTGTTTGTTGTCATTTGTTGTTTGCATTGTGGGATTTTTCACAATTTTTTTGGAATATTTTTTCATTGTAGATAATACCGAGAAAGAGACAAACAAAAGTGGTGGAAAATGAAGATTAATAGCTGTATGAAAGTTGGAAAAATTTACGTTCTGGAAAATTTAAAAATTTAATGGAAAGGAGAGTAACAAAAAGTGTTTCATATTCTATAAATATTGAATTTTATATATGTAAAAGTATAATAACTATGAAAGCTTTCACAACATGTAAGCTTAATATTTTTTAAAACTGTTTATATAAAGGTGCATCATAAATATATATATTCATATTCATAAAACCAAATTTTCACACTTTTCGTTAAAAACGCTTCAAACGTGCGATTCTCACTTCTTTCCTCGCCTGCAAACTGACGCGTGATTTACATTTGTGAGTGATTATAACTCAAATGAATTTATTTAATAAACAAAAAATTTAATTTTTTCATTCACATAATTTTATTGCGCTTTTCGGGCAATACGCTGACAGGCATTAAATCTGTAAAAGGATTAAGCACTTGCAATAAACATGTCGAATATGTTGTAGTGCCTGCTCATTGATTTGGAAAGCACTTCAATGTTTTCAATCGAAATATGTCAATCTTTACAAGGAGATTTAAATCAATACACTTTTTTTATTTGTGGGATTTAAAGTTATAACAGTCAACATGTAAGCGCGATAAAGAAAAATCATGTAGTTTTCAAAGCAGTTGAAGAAATTTGAATTTGTTTATTTTTAATGATTTGAATCATACGTATTCGTAAAACTAATTACTATTATGTTGTATAACCAATATATCTAAATAATTGGAGGAATTCTCTCGTAAATTAGTATTTGCGCTGAAATGTAGGCAACACTTTTTGAATTGACTTAACACATGGAAAATTGGGCGATATTCGTGAATTTTCAAGTTTTTTGTACATGATAAGGTATATTTTCAACTATATTTAAAGATTTTTTTTACAAAAATATTGAAAAATAAAAGAGTTAAGTGCTGCTTCGGAGGTGCCAAAAAAAAAGTTCCCCAACTGCTGACATGATTCCGGCCGAATGAGTAGCTGAAACAAAAATATTCAAAAAAGATATTAAACTATTGAGGCCCTATGTTCCACATAGGAACTTTCGGAGTATATATATATATTAAAGTTGAAGGTATTTCCTATACAATGACCTACGATTTTTGAAAAATATCAAAAATTAACAAAGTTCTGAAAAAATGTGTTTTTTTGGTAATAAAATTGTAGTTTTTTGATACCAAATTGACAATTTTTTACCAATCAAAAATATCGTAGGTCATTGTATAGTAAATATATTCTAGAATACTCAGTTTCAATTTGAAGTTGATCGGTCAATTTCTCGTTAAGTTATGATGACAACAGTTTTGAGAAATGTCATTTCGAGAAAAACGCGTTTAAAGTTTCGACTATGGCGGCTGCGAGCGGTCGGTCTGTAGAACGCTGCCATTTAAAAATTATTCAAGTTACAACCTTAACGCTTTCACAGGATATTTTTGAAAGTATTAACTATCGAATAAGCAAAAAATAAAAAATCATTTTTTTTTCAAAGTGTCACAATAGTAAAAATGACTGTCGCCTTCTTTGGCTACAGACACAATGAGTTCTTTTTGCTGCGTTTTCCATTATTTTATGAGAATCTTGGGTTATCTAACAATGACTTTGACACCAATGTTTGCCTTGGGTTCGTTGACCAAGGTTTTCTATCGTACACTGTGAATTTCAACTAGACTCACAAAAGCATGTCGGGGAAGATAAAAACTCAAGGTCTGAGTGGAAATTGGAACTAAAAACGATTTTGAAATTTCTCAAATTTTGTCAAAAGGATGGTAACTCTGTATAGCATATTTTGCAATCCATATATCTCTGTAATAGCCTTTCTTCATTACTTATATTACAGTATTAAAGACGTGGCAGCTCTGGTTAAAAACTTTTAGCAAGAAATAAATATTTAAGGCACATCTAGTTTTATAGCTATATTTTATTTACATTAAAATATTTATATTTGTTATTAGAAAGGTGGCAACTCTATACGAAATATTATTTTACGAACCATATTTGTTTATAACAAGTTATCTTTACTACTCATATTGCTTAGTGATATATTTGATTTTTGATAAGGTGGCAATTCTGATTGAAATATATTTGCTTTTGCTGCTAAATAAATTTTCCAAGTACTGTCAATTTAATATATATATTTTTTTTTTTTTGAAAACGTTCTGAGAACTCTTTCAATTAATAAGCTTATAAACTATTGAAATGTACTATTATAAATATTATTTTTTACTAACTAGTAAAAGTATGGCAGTTTATATTAACTTCTACTCCTCTCAATGTTTCATTAATACAATTGTTAAAAAAAAAGAAATATCTGGTTATAGATTTGCAGCAACTGAAGTGAAAAATATTTATTTTTAAATTTCCTAATACAAAAGACCGTACTACACTTCCAAGCAACTCGAATATTAATAAAATTTTTTTTCATAAACCCCATAGCAACGCCGAAGACTACTTTAAGTGCAAGAAGAAATCACAATATTCCTTGAAATCACCAACATTTATTTATGTTATTCATGGAAAATTGTTTATACATGTTAAACTTGCTTATCTCGGTCAGATTAAACGCGCTGCTGTGTGCAGTGAGCCTATTCCCAAAGAATAAAAAAAAAAATTAAAATTCAATTACTTGCGCAGCATTTGTGCCAGACGCTGAACAAACGAGCAAGCAAATACGCAGAAATGTCATGGCCATTGGCAAAAGGCACACAAACAGCCACACACACGAGGGAGTAGAATAACATTTATATGCACAAAAGTGTATTTAAATATGTATGTAAGTGAGTGTGTGTGCCTTTATAATTACTGCCCGAACAATGCAAAACATGCTGCCGATATTCTTTAAGCGAATGAAAATGCAAAGCGCTTCTACAGCAACAAAGGCGTATGCACGCGCTGCAAAAGGCCAAAACCAAATGTTGGCAATAAAATGAATGCCGCACACAAATGCAAAATGTTAGAACGGTAGATATGTATCGCAAGCAGACAAAGCGGGTATGCATATTGCAGTTGAATGCATGAGTGTCTGTGTGTGTGTTTGTGTGCAGATGCATGCATATCTATTTATGCTCAAATAACTCAAGTGCATGATTATATTGTGTGAGCAAGGCTGTAACTCGAAACGTTTGGGGATTTGAATCTCAAAGCAGCAGAGGCCAAGGCTTGGCACGACGAATGCCTGAATGGCTGCTTGGATGGATGGATGGCGGGAGTAAGCCGAGCGGCAGCTATGCAGCATTCGGATTGAGCGCATTAAGCATATAAATGTCAGTAACTGATTTGCATGTAAGTACGCGAATTCGTAGATTTCACAAACACACACACACACATGCATGCTCATCCAAAAGTGAGCAGAGTAGAAGCATACGTAAAATATGCATGTATGCGTGCATGCAAAATGCAAAAATGCAACTGAACTGAATGCAGTCAAAGCGCACATCCATCTAGTCACATACGTACAGACACATTTTGCTGCTTATAAATGTGCTTTGACAGCCAAACAATGCCATTGATGCAGTGCAGCGCTTCACGTTGCTCATACGCCATGGCAGCGCTCCACTCACTCTACTCACATACACATATTTACTTGCTTGTTTGTGTGTGCCACACAATATAAATGCACATATTACAAGTGTATAAGTTGCAGCCTGACAGTTCGTTGTGCAATGACAACAATAGCATCAACAACAACAACAAAAGCAAATATTTTTCTTTAACTTGCATGCATGTGTAATAGCAGTATGTTAGCTCTATGCATATATGCAAATATATCAATATTTGTTTGAATGTGTGTGTGCACAATAAGCACAGCGATTACAACACAAAGACATGCGCTTGCAAAAATACGCGCAAACAATTGAAAAAATGCAAAATGCACTTAGAGTAAACATGGATACACACACATGTGTCTATGTATATTTGGTACGTTAGTTTGCATAAGTATTTGCGTAAGTGTCATGTAATTTGGTGTGCAATTTCAACACACACAAAATTTATGATATAAAATTTCATTGCATGATATTTCTTACTTAAAATTTTTAATTTTGCTTAAAAATCTGCACGCTCGCCTAATTGTTGTTGGCAATTTTTAAATCGCTTGCATTGAAAATGTGTCTCAAATTGTTTGATTGACAGCAGCAACATGTTTGCTAAGTATCGGCTTACATAAGCGTGGTGTTCGTGGTACTTTTTGAAAGGTTTCATATTTTTCTGTCAAATTGGTTTTAGAGTTTTATATTTTGTGCTGAGTATAAAAATTTCAAAAATATATTTTTTCACATTCAACATTGCTTTAATACACTCTTGAATAATTTTGCAACACACTACGTTTGTTAAGGGGGAGGCTTTAGGCGTAAAAAAACAATAACCATTAAGCAATTTTATTCAAACCTTCTATACATTATTGAGCATAGTTTTGACTATGTTCGGTAATTTTTTTTTTTCATGCAAAAATACAGAGCTTCCTCTAGGACGTCTTGAAAAAAAAAAACAATTTGCGGTGTTCACTGTAACTCGGCCGGAAATTATCCAAAAATGAAAAACCATAACGAACATTCTATGATTATTTTTTTTTTTATTTAAAAATTTTTGGCGGCCATTTAAAGTGTTAACCCTTATTTTCGACTAAAATTTCCGCCATTTTCAGGGTGGGGAACACCCTTTATGTAAAAAAAAAAATTTACTAAACTTGGGGGGAATAATTTAATATGCAGAAAATGTGTTTAAAGTTTGAAATGAATCGTCGAGTAGTTTTCAAATGGCAGTGAACACGGACTTCGAAAAAGTAGTTTTGAGAAAAACGCGTTTAAAGCCGTAGCTGTTAGAGTTAGAGCGTTAAAGGCTCCGAGACTAATTAAACAATAACTTCAAGAATATTGCTTAGATCGGATTAACATTTTGAGAACATATTCTTGAAATGTTAAGCAATAAGATAAAAAAAAATGATTTTTCGAAAGTGAAACCCTCAAGGTCTTTAAATACGTCGATATAATGTATACCAAATATTTTTCACTACAATATGAAGAGACCACGTTGTTTCAGGTGGAATCATGAAGGAGAGCATAATATAAAAGAAAATCTATCGTATACTATACATTTCCACAATTTAATTATGGAATGTAAATTTTACTTTGGATACCTCAAATATATAAGCAGCAGGATTTACCTTCAATCCGTGATTGAATTGAATTTTTCAGTTAGCCTTAGGTGTGTATGGCTAGAGAACTTGGAAGTTTGAGTATTCTTAAGATGTTAGTGGTAGTCAGAGACATGAAAAATTTATAATTTTCAGTAATTTTTTTGCTATTAAATCGTGCTATTTTACAAAAGTAATATTATAATATGACATTCGTATGCAATTTTTTGACTTGAAGTTAGGAAAATTTGAAAAAAATTATAATTTCCAAAATTATAGCTGTTTATGTTGACCCAGTTCCAAAAAAGGTCCTTGCGGTGACAATCATAAGTTCTCGGAGATTCATCTAAAATTAATGGGATAAAAAAAATTAGTTTTATAAATAGATAATTCGATCCAATAATAGATCCTGATCGAAGTTTTTATGTTTTTTTTTTTTCAAAATTAACAAAATGGCGGTCTCGAGAAATTTTTTCTAGATTTTCGAGAAAAATTAACAGTTACTTGGTCTTAAAAAATTAGAAATTAAAAAAACAAAGTTTAAACGTTGATCGGGCCCAGGATAATTATGTATTCTAAAAACTGTATAAATTTCATTAAAATGTACTTGGCGGTTTTCGAGTTGCATTTGTCACCAGTTAAAAAAACATAGTTTTGAGAAAAACGCATTTAAAGTTTCACACTAGCGCGCTGTTATGTTATTTGTCGAATAACTCGAAAAGTAATTATCGTATGAATTTAAAATTTTCAGAGAATATTTTTAAGAATGGAAATGTAAATATGAAAGATGCAAAAATATTTTTTTTTTTTTGGAAAATATTGACTACCCCTAACCCCTTAAGCCATTTTGGAAAGTATTTTCTTATCTTTTTATTTTTCTGGATACAAAACATTTCTCCATGCGCTAATCACGAAACAATTTTCAAATCAAACCACCTAAGCATCCTCCAAATTGTTCGAATATGGAAAGAGTCATTTCAACTTAATTTTTTCCGAAATTATCCAATAAAAGAAGCTTGACTTGATATCGTCTTCACCCTCTTTGAAATTTTTATTTAGTAATATAACCCACTTTAGTGCTTTAGACACTGTCTATAAATCTCCTTGCTTGCCATAAATGAGTAATTAATATATTACGCCATTCATCAATATAAATCCCAACCACTCCACACAACTTCCAATTTATAATAAATACATTTTTCAAATAAAAAAAAAATTATACCGAAACCACGAGCACATGCGTAATTACATATGTGGCTAAAATACACATTTTTCATGCAAAAAGTAATTCCGGGAAAACGCCATTTTAAATTAAAAAAATAGAAAAAAAAACAACGGACACGGCGTATACGTAACAATTATATTATATGAATTTCCGTTGTTATTGCACGCGCAACAAATGAAAACATGCGTCAAAAACAAAAACCCCAATCACTGACTAGCGCAAACAAAAAAATTTTTACTTGTGTCCATATGTATGTGTGTGTGCGACAATGTTAACAGGTTGTCGGAAGGGCGGCAGCACAGCGTGAGTCTATTTGGCCAACAGCTGCGCGCACGGATGTATGAAATAGGAAAGGTAAACGCTTGTTTTTCTACGCACTGCGAGCGAATGTGGAAATTATTCAAATTAATATAACATAAAGTGCGGAGAAAAATGTAAATGAGTATGAAGGAAAATATTTTGGGGCTATTTGAGGGGTGTGTTTATGCAGCTATTAAGCGCACAAACAAATGTGAATTTTTTTAAAGCATTTATATTCATATATTTAAGCTTAAAAAGTATACCGCTTACACACTCTCGCGCTTATTTACTTTGGAAAATATGTTTAATCTCATTTTTTAAACACAAACGACCGCTCGGCGTTCGAGCAAAGTGTGTGTGGCAAGCACACAGGGACACCTGTGCAGGCATTGGCTTGTGTAGGCCTCAAAGGGCACAAACTCACTGGCAAAAAAAAAAACCAAATAAAGCAACAACACATGAAATACAATTGCAAAGCAGCCATATATTTATTTATTTTGCTTGTGATTATGCGCGTGTGTGCGCATATTTCGCTTTCACCCGGTTTATTTTCATATTATTTACTTTCGTTTTTCCAGTTTTTCCTTTTTCTGATTATAGTTACTCCTACCATTAAATGTCCGCTTGGCATGTGTAGCAATGTCATATGCTGCCAGCAATGCTTGGGCTGCGCATGCATATTTCAAAAAGCAATTTCGTTTAACTACAAGCACATGCTCACACATACATACCGTGAGCCGTGTGTATGCGCCTATGCATATGCAAACATTTTATATGAGTAACCTGAATTGCCGCCTGACCACCTGTCTGCCGCCGTGGTAGGTAATGTGACGCGTCTGGAATGCAATGCCGCTATGAAAAGTGAAGGGTGGAGTAAAAGCGTTGTAACGGTGTAAATATATATTTACATTTTATATATGAGAAATATTTGTTTTTTTTTTTGCATTTTTCATATTTCTGCCAATAGCTGCGTCGCGCTACCAATTTGTGCTGCCTCAATTTTGGCCATTGAGTGGGTGATTTTAGTTAACACGCTTTTTTCTCGATACCTCTGGCAACCTTCTGATTTCGAAAAATGTTCTAGTGTGTCATGCAGACAAGTGTAGATATGTATTAACATATGTAGATATATATGTATGTATATGTTTTAATAAAATCATATGTAGGCTAGTCTTGTATCGCTTATATGTAGGCAGACATGTATGTATGCTGGCTCAGGTGTTTATCGACTGAAGATTATGGTAATTTGCGAAATACTTTCGTCGCCCAAACGACCATGAACGGCACCGTTGAAATACCGAAATATGTTGGTAAACTCATTTCATTGCAAATGGGCATTTTGTGCGTATAAATTATTGGCTTGTCGTGTTCCTTTTGAGCGCCGGTGTGTGTAGCGAAAATGCATATGCGCTTATACTACGTCCTTGTGATTCTCCTTATCCTTGTCAGATTTGATTTAATTTATTATTTGGTATTTGGCGAGATTTTGCCAGCAGACATACATATTGGGAGGATGCCAGCTTTTTGTTTTATTTTTCCAATGTTTTCTTCAAGCAGTAATATTGTTTTGACATCCTGATATTATCCATGGAAATTGGGCGAAATCGGCTTACAACCACGCCTTTTTCCCATATAACTCAATTTTGAATTCCATCTGATTGCTTCACTTTATAATATATACACCAGGAACCACTCGGAATAAAGAAATACAAATACTGAATTTGAGTGTGGCATCACTTGAGGAAAAGTTGTCGAACCCATATATCGAACATGAAGAACTGAGTGTCTAAGGGTAATTTTTCAACGAAAATATAGGCAAATCTCTCAGATATTTTAATTCAATTCAGAGATAATCTTTTCCTTCTAATAGCGTGTCCCTATATCAAAAATGGTTAAAATCGGGTCATAACTTCCCCAGCTCTCATATACCTAATTACAATGGGCTTAAAACCAGTTAATGTGTGAGATATCTTAGCAAAATTAAGTGAGCTTATAGTCTTGGATGGAATGTAGATTGGCAGTGAAAGTTAAATACGTTCTGGAATTACCTCAGCCATCATACACTATTCATATATGTTAATTTTCGTTATTATTGGACTTTATACCGAATGTATGGAGAGTATAAAATGTCCGAACTTAGCCCTTTCTCACTTGTTATCTTTATCTTTGCCTTTTTAAGCCCTAACAGTAATCCTAGTTACCTTAACATTAATTTGGAGCTTAATCTGAACCTCACCCTTAACTTTTACCTTAGCCTTAATAATAGCACTTAACAATAACTTAGATCTTAACTTTAACCTTGACCTTATTCTTAGAAATTACCGTAACTTCTACCTCAATCCTAACCTTAACCATAACCTTATCCTTATCCTTTTCCTTAAACATTAACCTTAACTTAACATAACTTAAACTTAACCTTAATTTTAACATCAAACTTAACCATAATCTTTAATACAACTTAAACTTAACCTCAATCCTAACATCAAACTTAGCTTTATTCTTAAATATAAATGTAACTTTTTCTTATCTTATCTTTATCTCATATTTATTTCCATTGCTTATGTCCATTCCCAATACTTCTTCATACATATGCACATCTCAAGTTCTGACGTCACCCTATACCATCCAATACGTATTAACTGCTGACCCCAAACAAATTGCTGACGACAATTTCCAACAACCCGCGCCATATAATTTACCAACTCCCATTTGCACCTAATCCAAAGTGACCATTAAACGTTGTGGAAAAATTATGCAGAGCCGGTTTTTAATTTTCCACAAATCTGTCATTAATTTGCCGCTTTAACCACTTTAAACACGATTTATTTAATGGTCGTACATTTTACATTATTTAGTCGCATAAAATCCATTTGCACATTTTAAGGCCAACTTCCGGCTGCTCCAAGCTAAGGAACGCAGAATATAAAATACAAAAACAAAAAACGGAAAACAAGAAATGCGGGGGGGAAATAATGCGCGCAGTGTTGCACGAATTTGTCGAAAGCCAAGTGGCATGGAGGCTGCGGCAATTCTCATTTCAACGACCCATCGCCGCTGCTAATAACCGTAATAAATATGGGGCCGAGCCGCAGAGCAGCCACATCAGCAGCTAAAATATGCTGTCTACAGCAATTTCTTCACCTTCGGCGCTACGGAGGCGACTGTGTGTGCGTGTATGTATGTATGGCTGTGCGTTGCATAGCGGTCACTTGCTGAAAGCACTTCGTTGTTATTGTTGTTGTTTTTTTTTTTTCATTTATTTATTATTATCATTGGCGCTTTTACCTTCAGCAGTCCGGCATGCACACACACACACACAAACAGAGAGTTGTTTACTTGTTCGTTGCTGTGTTGTGGCAATTCCCAGTAGAGAGTCTGCAAACAACAACAAACAACATGCAACGCTTAAAAGTAATGGCGTTTAATTTGAGTCACAACGATGGGCAACCTTTGACCGGGCCGTAAAGACAGCGCCACGCAGCAAAATAAAATACGAAAAAAATGCGAAAAATTACACTTAAGGCAAACAAACAGAGCGAAGAACAAGTAGAGGAAGTGGAAGACACGCTCATAAGGTATAACCGACCCAGGGTAATACATTTAACCAAAATAGGCGCATAAAGCAATGAATTTCGTTACAAAACTGTATGCAAGCGCATATGCGTGAGTGTGTATGTCGGTTTGCTTGTGTATTGTCTGTCGGTAATAAGTTAGCGGGCGCGTCGACATCGGCAGGTCAGAGCAAACGACCCGCTTTGTGTGCTTGTAAACTTGTAGCATCTTGAATTTTTCATCCGCAATCTCATGAGGCAAATAAAATTAAATTGTTTTTCGCCGAACACACGCACGCAGACACAAACAGCTGCATGTATATTGTAAACATATTTCTTGCTTTACTTATCTTCGCCGCTGCACTCCTTCCTTGTGGTTGTTGCTGTTATTTTGTACGTATGTGTATAGGTATTCATTTATTTACGGTCGCTTCTGCTGATTTCGCTCGACAACGCACTTTTTCTGCGTAACGGTGTACTAATTCATGAGTGCCTTGTGCCAAGGACGGTCGGCCGTCGGTTGGTCTTGAGGGAAAAGCACGCACACAATTATGCCTGCATATAACATAAACTCGTACTTATATTTATATCGAACAGCCTACAAAAGTTAAGTAAATTTACATCATAACATATTATATATGTATATTTATTTATGTGCGTAGCGCAGCCTTTGGGGAGAATATTAGCATTTTCCATGCTAGAGTCCTGAGCCTTTTGTGCAAAATTGATTTTTAATTTTCGGCAACGGAAATTGTTATGTTAAATTTAAGATTCGTGTTTGCAAATGTATTATATATATAATATTCGTATTTATATGGTTACAAAAACAATGAAAGCCAAGGCAAACATATTTTTACCCTGCCAGTATCTTCAATTGTCTAAAGCGACACTATAACTTAAAGTAAAATGTCACATACAGATGGCAACCCCGTATCATATATATTATTTTCCATGCAAAAAGTCTTCATCGAATATATAGCATAAAATAATGACATCTGATCTAACTTTCATTTAACAGTGAAGAGTTTGCAGAAACTGTTGTTGAATGATCATAGCACCGCTCTTTTATTCTAAAAAATATTCAATCGAAATAGATTCTGAAAAATATTTTAAACTGTAGACTATGTATTCCAAAGCGCATGGTGGCCATGTTGACTTAAATTCCAGCTGAATTAAATCAAACTTTATAATTTCATTAATAGAAATTTGAACTAAATGAAGTTGGTTTGCTACTTTGACCCGGAAACTATTGTCTGCTGCATCTTAAAATGAATTATGTTCTAACATAGCTCATAAACATGAGAAAATCGAAACATAAAATCTAGAGATTGTCTCTTTCAAAAGAATTTGATTCGTTTGTGGAGCTCAATTAATTTGAAAAATTACATATCAGCTCTTCAATCAACTTTAGATGAATTATTCGCAAATATGAAGTGACTTATCACACAATAATACTCATTTATTCTATAACTTGTATCCAGATCCTAGTATGGCATATGTTATGAGTTTGTTTATCTAAAATTTCGACCACCTCACCTTACAGAATATGATCGTTCCCTAAACCAGGCAACCTTCATCTTCAATTTTTTGTTGTTGTCTGTTATTGCCAAAAAAATTTAGGGCACTACATATTTTAAGGGGACCCCCCATTCTCGGTTTCAAAAAATCAATATTTTTTTTTTAAATTTAATTCGAACCTATAACTATTCAAGAATGTTCGTTTAAAATTTCAAGTGAAAATTTCAAAAACCCTTGAAGATATAGCTTTATAGATTTATGATGGAAGCGTAGGTAGGTTTTATACCCACGAATTTGCTTCTCAAAACTTCTAACGCGTTTTTCTTGAAGGAGTGTTTTTAAAACATGTACTCTTTCTAATCCCAGTGGAATTTTTGGTTTTAGATGTTCCAATGATAGGAAATCACATGCGCCGCCGAAAAGAAGGGCTTTTGTTTGATCACAAAAACAACAACAAAAAAAGTATGTTAAATTGTTTTCTTCTTTTTTAAGTCTTCAAATAAATATATGCAAAGTTATTTATCAGCCCATTGAAAATCGTCAAAATTTAATATCGAGAATGGGGGGTCCCCTTAAATTGTTTCTATGATGGATAATTCTCGAAAAGGTATTTTTTTTTTGTAGCCAAAATACATATTGAAGTTTTTTTCGAGGATTACCTTTATCAGAGCATCTTGTTTTATGTTATTCGAAGATAAAATCGATCCCAACACCTACAAAGGTGTTTACCTCTAGCCATTATGCCATGGGGATTGTCAACTCATCAAAGCTTGTTTCATTTATAGATAAAGAATCGTATTTCGTTGTTGGTACCATATGACAAGCCAAGCAACCCTCAGCGATTCTCATGACAGCTGGTCCTACATTACCAGATTTAACACGGGTTTTTTCTTTAAAGCTGCTATTTCGACGATCTTTAAAAAAACATGCAATCATTAACATATAGTCTAATTTGTGGGCCTGCTTGGTACCCTATGTCATATACTCACAATAATTTGGCCAAATGGTTCGTCATTCTTATGAGATCAAAGAATATTTCAATTAATGACTTCAATATTCGAATACCATGACCTTTGTTGCATCAAATATTGTTCAAAATTGTGTTTTGTTTAACATTTTTAAGCAAATTGCATGAATAAGATCATCACTCCAAAAGTATGGACCAATAGTGCTCTCTTTAGGTATTCAATGGGTCTTTAACGTTTAGTTACCGAGTTTTCGACCCTCATATCAGGCATTCCCTTATAAACAAAGTTGACAAGAAAAAAATTATTTCATCAGAAAAAAATATTTCAAACAAACCATTATTGAATATAAACACGCAGAATTTGTGGATATTTTGAAAGCCTGAAGCAAATATCTTCAAAAGGAATTTACAGCGAGTGTTAAAATTCCTTATTATTAAAAAAAATGTATATATGTAAAACTCCATATATGTATATATTTGGTTATCAGACATAAGAATAATAGTAACCAAAATTATAATAGAGTAGATTCAGTAGAAATACTCGCACATCCTCATTAGGATCAAATACAAAATCAAAATTACAGTTGTAATTATTTTACAGCAGAAATTCTACTCACATATGTAAGAGCGTAAAATAATACAAAATATTTGTAAAATTCCTCACACATTCATTTACGAATACATATGTAAATTGCAAATAACATGCATATATAAGCACCTGTTACTGTACATACATACTCTCCAAAAATATGAATAAACCAACTTCCGCGCAGTTAGTTTACCAAAAATGACCATAACCTAATGGCCGTCAGCCACACTAAGCACGAATTCGTGCAAAATTACACGCATTGTTCTTTCAGCTTTTGTTAACATTGTTGTTTTACACGCTGCGCACATTCTAACTGTTTTATTGTTGGCTTCATTCATTCATTGTTGTTGCAGCGCGTATTTTGCGTTACATTACATAATTTACAACAAAAAAAAGGTGAAATGAAAGAAAAATGCGAATTAATTTTTTTCGAACATAGATACCCGCACACCCACACACCTACACACACACTCAAGCACATTTTCAATGGAGCATATTTTTCGCGCTCTCCCTTTTTTTGCCCAACAGCTTGCGCTCATTTTCTGCATATTAATTTGACTAATGACCATGTTCAGCGGCGCTGGCAGCTGAAACATGCCGCGCACCGCATGGATGGCAAGGCGTGGCGCCGCTGAAGTAGTGCCATAATTTACAAAAGCACTCATCACTCGCACGCGTGTGTGGGTGGGTGTGTGCGTGTAAAGGTGTGTAAGTGGAAATTTGCACGTTAAATAAGTGTAGCATACTTTCCAGCTGCGCTACGCTGTTAGCTGCCACCTATTTGTGCTGAGGGCGTGCACCGTCTACGCCACATAATTGTATAATTTTCTCATATATTTTCTAAAACGCTCACAGCTAGGCAGCCAGTCAGCTAGCTGACTATCACAGCGCCAAAGCTATTGTGCTCTTCACTGGCGCTGCCTCATTGAGTGAACGCATAGCTCTTCGCATTTTTTATTGTGCCACAATTTGTGTCTACTCTAATACATTAGCACCATGTTGCATGCCACACAACAACAACAACAACAACTATGCGTTCGCTAATTTACCCACCCATGTTTGGCCGTTTTGTTTATCAGCACAAAGAATTAATTTAGCGACGCGCGTGTGTTAGGCACTTAGGAGAGTGTATGTCCTATTGGGCGGGTGTGGCCTGTTGGCAGGTTCCAGCATAATGTTCAATTTTCTTATATTTATGCTTTGTACACACGCAGCGTTTTGCTCAGGTGGCGATGCGTTGTTGCGCTAATTGGGACACGTTTGCTCAACGAGCATCGATGAAGTACTTTCGCATTGCCCCAGATAGATAGCACTCGCAAATGCCGCAGCAGTAGATTGACTGACAAGTGGGGAAATTGAAATTTGATTTTTTTCACATATTTTTTTTTTTTTGTTTTTAAATTAAGCTAATTATGTGGGCTAATGAGAGGTGAGACCTCATTTGTGTGTTTCATTGCTCAACTTTGCTTTAAATGTCAGCGAATCATGCAATGTATTTGCACTGATTGAGTTGTTAGTGTGTAACGGTAGTAATAGCGAAAATCAATGCAATTGATTACACACATAAAGATTAGAAAAAATAAAAAAATAATCTTTTCTTCCTTTTGGAGAGTAACCTCTTTTATAAAAGAAGCAAATTCTAAAAGTAGGCAACAATTTGTATTTTATAGGAAAAGCAATTTTAAACGCTGCCTACATTTAGGCGAAATTTAGCAGAGACACATACCTTCCATAGCTTGAACAAAAGGAATTAGTGGAATGTTCTAACGAAGTACTATATCACTTTGAACTGCGGAGGAATGGTTTCGACGATTCAGAGTGGGTGAAAACCATGGATAAGCTAGCCGGCGAAAGACCTGTGTCGATGAATACCGATCAAATCATGGAAAACATCGAGTTAGTCCGGCATGTGGCATCGCCCAGGAGATGGGAATTAGTCACCAAACCATTTCAAACCATCTGCAGAAGGCTGGATACACAAAAAAGCAGTAGCCAGGCCGGGATTGACGACCACGAAGTTTTTGCTGTGTGTTTGAGTTGCGCCCAACGCCAGACGCATAATTCTAACATCTACTGCGCATAACTGGACCAGGACAACGCCAGACCACACACTTCGTTAATGTCAGAAGCTACGGGAACTCGGATGGAAGGTTTTATCGCATCCACCATATAGTCCGGAGAGGCAAGTGATTACCACCTGTTCCTGTCCATGTCAAACGCCCTTGATGGTGTAAAGTTGAACTCAAAAGAGGCTTGTGAAAAGTGGCTGTCCGAGTGCTTCGCAAATAAGGAGTGGGGTATTATGAAGTTGCCGTCCAGATGAATCCGTCTAGAATCCGATCACAGTAACTGTTTTTAAAGCAAAAAAAGAGCAAAAAAGCGGAAGGGAGATATTTTCAATCCAATGTTTTATACATTCTTTGCTTCAACTGAGATTTTAGCGATTATATAATCATGACGAAAATTTGTATATAACGACGCAGTAAAGTCATATCTATTATTTTTGGAGACTACTTCAATTCAAGTATCTTAATTCAATAATGACCTATATAATACGAAGACCTCCTATCACAAATACGAAGACTTCAACCTTGAAAGAGCTTGAGCCTGACTCAGCTGATCGCTTCACAAACAAATATTGACAAATTGAAAAAACAAAAAAGAAACTTAAAAACAAAAGCACAAATTAATTAAGTTTTCAATTCGAAAAATTTCATTCTTTCAACTTTCGTTATCAGTCTTCAAGGACAACGCAGCGGAATGTAGCGCAACTTGAGCCAAAGTACGCAGGCACGTTTGACAATGACACTTAAATATTTTTCGACAAGTGCAATTAAAACTAATTGAAAACTTAAAAAAATTCCGCAAAAGATTTTGGCACAGCACACACACGAATACGCGGCGCAGTCGATAACAGTATGCCAGCAATGGAAGCGCCAAAACAGAAGTGGCAATTCGCAAAAGTAAATGCGAAATTGTAAAAATATCTGTGTGTGTAAATGATAAGAGAATGGAAAAAACTAACGAAAATAAGCGTCTGAAATAACAAAGAAACAATAAAAAGTAGAATGTAGTAGAAGTGGAGAGAGAGACAGAGAGAGTGAGTGAGAGTTAGAAACAAAACCCAATATAAACTCCAATTTCAACTCAAACAATTTTCTTTCACTTTTCGCACGCGCATATATTGAATAAATTGGTCGCTTATACATCTATGTATGTGTGTACTCATGTCTGCTAGTGTAAACAATATATGCAGACTATGCTATAACGGCGCTATTTACACGTACGTAGAATGGAGTACACGCACACAAAAGCCAGCAGCTCCCTGTGCCAGTATTGAATTTCTCAAGTGGCAATGGCAAACTTATAGTTGGCTCAGATAAATTGTACTGCTTTGGCACTTGTATTGTGAAACTGCAAATTTGCTACAGCAACAAAAACAACAAATGCAACAATTGAGAGTGTGTGTTTGAGAAAAAAATATATACAAATAGCAAATAACAATAAAATGGAAAACTTCAATGCTCAGCACTCGGCAAAGTCATTTCGAAATGTTTTGCAACAACAGCTTACACTTGAGACCGAAAACAAGTCGGTAATGTAAGACTTGCTCAGTGTTTAGTTTTATACTTATGCATTTTATGTAACCTGCAGTCAAAGCAACTAGTTATAAAGTATAGTTGAAGACTAACGTGAACCAGCAGCCCAACTAGTTAGACTTTTATATTTTTCTCTATACTTTAACGAGGTGATATATCCGAAATAGACCAGTTTCGTACCAGTTCAAAGCAGCTACATAATTGTTTAGTTTAATATATACACTCGGCAGCAATTTAAGATTCAAAACTTTCATTTCCTTCGAGGTTTTATTAAAAAAAATAATTCTTCCAAGCAACTGTGTCTTTCTTTCTTTCTAAAACACCTGTCCGAAAAATTGTCAAGCTAGAACTACCTGTCAACAAATTCTTGTTATAAACCAGTATTTCTTCGAACTAGTTTCTAGTTTTTACTATAGAGCACAATTTTTCAATGGTACATATATATTTTGTGCTGATTTTTGACTTCTTGGTAAAAGTTCTGAAGTGACCGTAGGCAAAATTTAGTATATACAAATAAGTGAATGGGTAAAACGTGCAACTACTGCTTTTATGGAATGTTCATTGAATAGAAACAGTGCACTATTACTAAGAAAATTTCGTTTGAGAAGTTAGAGAGTATAGCTTTACTCATTCCTTCCTACAACTTTCAATATTTTAGTATCAAAATGAAAAATATATATTTTCCATTGTATTCCTTGCCAAATATTCAATAATATTAGACTTTTATGCTTGAATACAGTTTTACGGTATATTTAATGATTATTAGCCTGGATGTAGGCAACGAAATAGAATGTAATACGCAGAGTACAAAAATGATGAAAGATAGCCTACATTTAGGATTTTTAATGTTTTAGCGAAGTCCCACACCGAAAATATGTCCGAATTTCTCCTGATAAGCAGCCTAACAAAATTCATTTGAATACAGTATTATCTAAAACAAATTTTACAACACCCTAATATTAAAAATCTAACATTTCGTGCTGAGGAAATAAATGAGCACACCACAATCTATTTATTTTAATGAAAGCATTCATCTTCCAGCCACTGTACTCACTCGTATATTGGGTCAGGTGTCCGCACATATTGTATGTGGCAAGTATGCTTGGTAAACTGTCTTACCTGGCTTATGTGCAACAAATGCCAAGTTGACCAACAAATTGCAGTCAACTCACATCCAAGTAACTTACAGTCATAGTTATAAAATTGCCAACAACAGCAGCAAAGCGCTGTTAACTTGAAAGCATTCACCAGAAGGGAAACTCTTTCGCACAGCTTGGTCACTTCGGTTGGTTGGTGAAGAGGTGAAGCGCAGCGCGTTGGAAAAGTCACATACGGCAAATAACAATTCAAGTGTAGCAATTGTTGTTGACGCCGTATGCTTTTACATTTCTTGTTGCCTTTGTTGGATATTAACGCTGTTGCACGTTGACCAAAGTAGTTGTTGTTGTTGTTGTTGCACGTTCGCTCCGCTGTTGGTCATTTTGCACACTTAAGTGCTTGTCAAGTGCTTACCCAGGCACATCGACTTCGCTCTTCTTCACAACGGTGTGATTGCACTAAACGTCCGTGGACACTCGTAGCGGTGGTTATTTGCCCTCAGCGAGTGAGTGTGTGGCAACATTCTAAACTAAAGTAAAAGCGGCGGCTGTGTTGTTATTGTCTTTGTTGGACTTTAAAAGTTGGTCAAGTTATGCATTTAGTTTTGAGGGTAATGCGTATGACTTTATATGTTCATGTGCATTGTGAGTTTAGCAGATTCTTTCGTACTTAACAAGCTTCCGATTGTACTATTGTTTTCTACGAAATATACCACATCAAAGTTATGAATAAACTTTCAGTTCAAGAAGAGAGAGAAGGTCACCACAATATGTATAATGGCAATGCTTCTGCAATTTTTAGAAGTCTAATAAATCAGATGAGGACCAGAATTTGTCAATATTTTATCATCCATTATTCTCTTAAGCTTAAGAAGTGTCTGAAAGCTTTTATAGAGTTTTCCTGCTTCATGAAGCTTAAACTCCCAAATAAATTTGGAATTTGCGCTTAATATTTTCCAATTCAAAATGCTAGTTTCTTTCGTCGACTGGTTGAAATTGGAGATTTATATGCCATCTAACCGCAAGAGGTCGCTGTTAAAGAAGTAGCAGGTTTAATCTCCAAGTACTTATTTCATTAACTTCGACTTTATTGTGGTATTAAAATTGGGCACGTTAGTCACTAGTCCGTCCATCTTAAAATATCTTATAGCTTGTATGATATTCTGGGTATTCTGTTTATACCTCAAAAGTATGAGGTCTGTAATAAATATTTTCTTAATACCATTTCACATAGTAGTATGGTAAATAAAGGAGAACTCCCCTCTACCCTTCCTGTTAGAGTCTTTGAGCTTGGAATTGGTTTCTAAGTAAGAATTTTCATACAAGAACACTGCTCCTTTATCTACTGTGCATTTAAGTATAAGCTAACCCCATTGGCATATTCCAGAAGAAAAATCCATCTCACATCAAACATTCTTGAATGATCTTACATTCTTTTTATTCCGAGTATCTATCTTAAACCTTTAAAAAGACATTTGTACAACCACCCACATTTCAATTGAATATCAGAATAACTTCTAATACCTTTATACATATATTCGATATTTCTATTTTTTGTTATTTTCGATAAAAATTAATAATCCTACCTTCGTTTTTGTGAATTTAAGTTTATGATTTATTAACTATTTGTAATATAGAGCTTACAGCAATTAAAGCTTTTAACTTGTTGTCATATCGCATATTCAATATCAGCTATACTATACATAAACTAATATTTTTTTTTTTAGTTGCAATTTTTTTAACCTTAGCAATTTATGTGATTTCAATTTTCAGCTTTTTCTACTGCAATTTATATTTCTACAAAATTTATTAAAAAATATTGTGGTTTTTCAGCAGTAAAGAGTTGATTTAGTGATTTGGTTTATTCAATTTCATAGTCAGCAGATTTTTTCTGAGCTATATAATTGAAAGATAACCGTAATTTAATGACATGTATTTGCCTTGAAAAAACTAAAAGCTTTTTATTTCAACAATAATTATTTGAATAATTTAGAAATTCGACTATTATGCAGATTCCAACTCAAAATAATAATTTAATGCTTTTAATTATTGCTCAACTCATATTGAATCAGTAAAGTTCTAAATTATACAGGAATCACCTTACTCACACTTCATACTGATCAAAATACTCCCATTTAATTTTCAAATATTTTTTTTACATTTGCAGAGAAACCATAATTTCATTTGAATAGCAAAACTTTTTAGCTTAACTAACCCTTGCTGGCATTGCTTCAACCGCAAAGCGCTTATTCATAACATTTATGCATTTATTTTTTCGCCACCACTGTGCACGAGAAAAAAGAATTGACACTTACTAATAGCAACCACAAAACCGAGTTTCGCGGTGGTATTTTTTGCCATTTCTCATTTTCACCTTTTTTAATTCCACCATTTCGTGTTATTAGAGCAACTGACACGCACACACAGCGAGTGAATTTGAAAAAGGACAAATTGATTTGAAACCGCAACCAACCTTAGTGGAGAGAATGAATTTAAAAATTAATTGGAATGGAAGGTAAAGTGTGCGAGCCGAAGGAATGGTGCTTTAAAAGTTTCCTTTAATTAATTGCTTTCTTGTATTAGTAAAATGAAATGTCGATACTTGATTTATGCAAATAACGGCAATTTTTAATGGGTGTGGAAGAAACACTGTGAAAGTTGAAACATATAAAAATGTGTACATAAGTGTCGTCACTAATGGTCATTGACTTGTTATCTGAAAAAAGTATTGACCTTAACTACTTACTTAATTGAAGTGAGAGTATTTGGTTCATCATTTCTTGGTTATGGTATTTTCTTTTCTGAGAAATTTATATTGAAGCACTTTTAGATCCCTTTAAGAGTCACTTAATTTAAGTTTTCCAACACTTGACTATTCTTCTATTTTGAAATATACATTATAAAGTATTCAAAGGTATTCTAAGGACTCTCGCCTTCGTTCTTTGTAAAGTAAATTAAAGCAAAATGCATCACTTTATTTGGTTGAGATCGATGGAATCTTTTGAGAACTAATATTTTTTTTTGTTTTTAAATATTCGTGAAGATATGCTTAAGAGATAAGCATGACACCTGTGATTTCGTATATGATCATTATAATGTTACAATAATTTTTCTACTCGTCATTAATATTGGGGATAGTCAATATATCTACAATTATCTCAGATCATTAATTCATAGCAATTATTAATTTTTTTAAATATTTTTCTAAGTTAAAATATATAGAATAATATTTAGGTTAGGTTAGTTTTGGCATTTCAAAAGACAATTTTACTTGAATAAATGCAGTTACTTAAAAATGTCTAAAGGTTTGGAATGAAAACCAAATTTTTTTCATCTTTAGTCTCGCAAAAATAGCAATTTTATAATGTGATTCTGATATTATTATAGCTCGAGATCATATATTAGGTTGGAAAATATCTCCCTTCCGCCTTTTTGTCTTTTGAATTTCGCGGCTATGTATAAAGCGCTACAGAGCTCGTATCTGGTAATACTATACATCTTTGAAAGGTCTTGACATAACCTAAAAAACGACGCTATACATTCTTCGAACTGCGGAGGAATGGTTTTGACGTTTCAGAGCGGGTGAAAGCGACACCATGGATAAGCCAGCCGGCGGAAGACCTGTGACGACGTCATGGAAAGCATCGAGTTAGACCGGCTGTGAAGGGTCCGGACATCACCCAGGAGATGGGAGTTAGTCAACAAACCAATTCAAACCATTTGCAGAAGGCTGGATACACCAAAAAGCTTGATGTTTGGGTGCCGCATGATTGGACGAAAAAAAAAACCTTCTGGACCGAATCAACGCCTGTGATATGCTGCAGAAACGGAATGAACTCGACGCACTTTTGAAGCGGATGGTGATTGGCGACGAAAAATGGATCACATACGGCAATACGGAAACGGTCGTGGTCGAAGGCCGGTGAATCGTTACAAACAGTGGCCAAGCCGGGATTGACGCCAGGAAGGTTTTGCCGTGTGTTTGGTGGGATTGGAAGGGAACCATCCACTATAAGCTACTCCCATATGGCCAGACGCTCGATTCTACCATCTACTGGGAACAACTGGACAGCTTGAAGGACAACACCCAACAGGGTGTAGTGTTCCACCAGGACGTCAGAAGTTATGGGAGCTCGGATGGGAGGTTTTATCGCATCCACCATATAGTCCGGACATAGCGCCAAGCCTACCGATCCCGAATGTATACAATATGTGCTATATAAACTCCTCAGAGCGGGTTTTCTTATTTACAGAGAAGAGTTGCCAAGTTCAATTGATGTCTTAGTTCAAAATGGCAGAAGAGAATTAAAACGATATTGTAGGCTTGGTCTTATTCTGCCGATCTTGCAACTATGATGAAATTGTAATATAAAAAATTCCTTTTTAATTCTTCTACAGTTCTCTAGCAGACGATTTTATGATTAAATATTTTTTATAAATAAAAAATGTTTTTTGCTGGCCAGTTTTTTACCACAAGTACTAGTTAGTCGCGATTTAATACTTGCTATTTCGTTCTATACCGTCTTATGTGAAGTGGGCGTGGTTTTGTACCAAGTTAACTCACTTTTATAACTTAGTTGCGGATAAAATCTTAGTTTAAATTTATTTCAGATCATCTAAAGTGAACTATCTTTGCTCTCCACTCCTCCGCAACTTACTTTTATACTACAATTTCTCTCGAATTAGCTTAATGCCCGAAACTAAACCGAATAATATTCAAGTAGACACATAAATAATTTTCACTTTGTGAAATACTGAAATCTGTCTGCGCTGTCAACTTGTCCTTTTAGAAATCTTGCGCAAAGTAAAATCATTTAATTGCGACAAATTAATTAAATAATAAAATATTTAAGACCAAACCTAAAATGTCACTCGCTGCCATAGTGTCTTCACAGCGCAAACAAACACTCTGTTTTACATATGCCAGAAAATTTAACATTTTCTACAACAACGAGTACAAGAAAAACACACAAACAAAGTTAGCGGTATTTGCATATGTGTGTGGGTACGTGTACGACTACATGTAACAATCGTGTGCAAACAAAATGCCGAATTAATTATTTATGCGCAGCCAAACGAGCGACGAATTAAAGCAACAGGCTTAAAATCTATGTACACCTACGTAAAGACAAACAAGTGTGGGTGTGTATGTGTGTGTGTGAGACATAGCTTTTAGAACTCAAACAAATCCAATGTCAACAAAAGGTTACGCAAATATCCTTCGCATGTCAAATTACACATACGAAGACACTTAGGAAGGTGGAGGTATGGCACTTAGATACATACATATATAAATACATATATGTGTATGTGTGCTTTATGTACTCTCTATGCGGCCAAGCAATTTCAAGACTCACACCAATCCACCTACCAATGCTTGCTACACTGCCAGGCTGGCTGGTAAATGAAATATGCCAAGCAATAGTCCATCAAATCGCGGCTGTCGCTTGTCGAGAAATGCTTGATTGCTGCTTCTTAAGCAAACAATTTGTTGCAGCTTCCCGCTTATTACTGCTGTAAGACTAGCTAAGATACGGCTATCATATTCAAATATGAAGGCTTAAGCTCATCGTTTGTCTTATAAGCTTACGCATTGTGTAAGCACTCATGTATTTTACATATCAACACACACTCATACATGTTTGTTGTTGTCCGGTCAGGTCATTGGTCGTGTTGAAAGCTTCATTAAGTAACCAATACAACGCTAAAGCACACATACACCCGGCCCCTAAGTGCAAAGTCCTTACTTAAGCAACTACAAAAGCAATAAACTTGCAATATGTTGTTCGCTCTGTCTACAGTTGGTGGTTGCTGTTTCCACGACGATTAAATTGCTTATGCGAATATCCTTCACAGCATATACGCTCGCTCGAATTCTATCCATTGGTGTGGCATTAGCATATAAGCTGCATATTTCAGGTGTGCGATATGCGTTGACTGAAAGGTGTTGACCTAATGCTCAAATATTAGTATATGCAGGACATTTCGTATGTATTTGGAAGAGTAAGATCTCCAGCAAATACAGGGTGTATTAAAAGCGAGTTAATCACATCGCAAAGAATAAAGAGAAATACTATTCCATAAGGTCACTTGATAACAAACCGATAGAGCAGTTCAATGAGAGAGATTTGACAACGGGTCATTCAGGATCTCACCAAACTAGTCTGAAAGTCTCTCAAAAGCGTCTACCATGTAACATCGTTTGAAGTTATATAATCTCGACTCTTAACAAAAAACCTTTCCAGCGTTTTAAATGTGAATAGGTCATTTTTGAACACCGGTATAGAATTTAAATGATGCTGGAATCAGGCTTCAAAAGCATTCTTAATTAAATGTTGAAACAGTTCATCAGATTTACTAATATTTCTACTCTAAGCTCAGTCATTCAGTAGTTGCCCTTAGCGACATCAGATTCTAAAGGGTAGCCAATTCCTACTACACTTAAGAGTAGCTCAGTGATATAAACTTAAGAATATCAGTTTTGTCTTAGAATCCCATTGACAAGTTTTGATATATTTTAAATCCGCCCAAAAGTCAAGTACAGCAGTATTTAAGTGACAAACGATGGAAACTCTAATCAACTTACTCAACTTTAATGAAAGAAGAACTCTAATCATCGAAGTCCACAGAATACAGTTCAGAAATGCAATACTTAGAAGTTAGTTAGTTCAAAGTCACCTTTCGCTATAGCATACAGCTAGAAGAGCTAGCCTTAGCTTCTCGTATAAATATTGATACCGTAAGAGAGTATTACTATTATATGTTGGACACCACACTCAGTGGTTCTCCATTAAACATTTTTGGTATTAGATATCCTTCTACTAAATGTGTTGCGGTCCCATAGTCTTGACCTACTTTGCTTTTGGTGCTTAGTGGATTTTGAGCTCTTAATACTTAGTGATTAAGCGTCAGTTCTTCTACACAACAGTAGGACATTAGAATAGGATGGTAAATGGATATGGGAAACATCCAATGATTCAATATTGTCTTCTTTTTGCATATGAATTTATCCATACTTAAAAAAAATTAGTACAAATATGATAAGTAAAATTTTCTAATCGCGTATGTTGAAGTTAGCTGGTTCCATGTGAGCTCATATTTCCGTCGAAAATATAACCCAAGACATAGTTCAAAAGTTTTTCGTATACCAAACGACCTTTGACCTAAGTAATACTAAGCCTCCGAGTATAGTATTTCTGACGATAGTGCGTTTATCATGAAATAACATCAGCTGTGGAAAGATAGCTTAAAATGAGTGAAACGCTCCATTTGTTACTGTACCATATTTAACATATTTAAATAAATACATACATATATTCATATGTGAGCTTCCAAATTATTACCCAGTATTATTTGCATTACCTGCAAATCATTAATAAAGGGTGATTTTTTAAGAGCTTGATAACTTTCTTTAAAAAAAAAAACGCATAAAATTTGCAAAATCTCATCGGTTCTTTATTTGAAACGTTAGATTGGTTCATGACATTTACTTTTTGAAGATAATTTCATTTAAATGTTGACCGCGGCTGCGTCTTAGGTGGTCCATTCGGAAAGTCCAATTTTGGGCAACTTTTTCGAGCATTTCGGCCGGAATAGCCCGAATTTCTTCGGAAATGTTGTCTTCCAAAGCTGGAATAGTTGCTGGCTTATTTCTGTAGACTTTAGACTTGACGTAGCCCCACAAAAAATAGTCTAAAGGCGTTAAATCGCATGATCTTGGTGGCCAACTTACGGGTCCATTTCTTGAGATGAATTGTTCTCCGAAGTTTTCCCTCAAAATGGCCATAGAATCGCGAGCTGTGTGGCATGTAGCGCCATCTTGTTGAAACCACATGTCAACCAAGTTCAGTTCTTCCATTTTTGGCAACAAAAAGTTTGTTAGCATCGAACGATAGCGATCGCCATTCACCGTAACGTTGCGTCCAACAGCATCTTTGAAAAAATACGGTCCAATGATTCCACCAGCGTACAAACCACACCAAACAGTGCATTTTTCGGGATGCATGGGCAGTTCTTGAACGGCTTCTGGTTGCTCTTCACCCCAAATGCGGCAATTTTGCTTATTTACGTAGCCATTCAACCAGAAATGAGCCTCATCGCTGAACAAAATTTGTCGATAAAAAAGCGGATTTCACATTTCGAACCGAACACTGATTTTGGTAATAAAATTCAATGATTTGCAAGCGTTGCTCGTTAGTAAGTCTATTCATGATGAAATGTCAAAGCATACTGAGCATCTTTCTCTTTGACACCATGTCTGAAATCCCACGTGATCTGTCAAATACTAATGCATGAAAATCCTAACCTCAAAAAAATCACCCGTTATAAGCAAACATTAATTTATTTATGTGAATGTGCATGTACTTGCCCAAGTAGGCTTTCAACTGTACAAACAAGGCCAGCGGCTGTCATAACACAGACTTGCACTCCTACTAAGAAGAAGAAGAAGAAGGTTGCAACGCAAGGGTAAACATCTCAGATATTATTGCGATAATGGAGAAGTACAGTTATTTGCCAAATTGCAATGCTTCTGATTTTATCATACCTGTGTTGCATATGTTGCACTAGTTACTAATGCAACTCCTGTACGAAGTGCAATTCCCAGAAGTAATTATTACAGATTTGCGCACATTTTTGAAACAACTGTTTACCTGGTGCAGCAAACTGACAGCTGCTGTCTGCACTGCCAACAAGACTTCAAGTCGCAAACACACACATACTTTACTATACTTTCATATATTGTAGTTGTGTTTACTCTCCAGTTTCATTAAGATATTCAAGGTGATGAGTAAAATTGTAATTCAAATCCCAAAATAAACATAATAAATTCGAAATATTTGGAAATGCTTGAGACTGTGACTACCTCAAGCAATATTGTCTGTTATTACAACTACATACGGGCATATTTACTTTATTTGTGGCAAGGCTAGCTGAAAATCACAATTAACCGAATGCAATATTGCTTGGTTTCAGGCAACAAATGCAGCGGTTTACCGCTAAAGCTAATTCCGTTTTCTATAACAGTTAAGTATATATATATGTATGTTGTATATTATGAAATATAAGTGTGTTTTTGTAATTTGAGGCAGCGCTATTGCTTAATAGCAGTAAAACTTAGTCAATTGTATATGATTAAACTTAACAAATGACCGAAGAATTTCAATGCAAATTGTGGTTTCATATATTGCAAAGGTGTTTAACTTTTGTGAAGTTGCTTGTAATTGTTCATATTAATTTTCTGTTAAATATTTATTATCCCAAATCCTTCCATGTAATCCTTATTATTTGCGGTCAGTTGAAAATCGCCTTTATTTGTCAGTGGAAATATCAGATTTGTCTAACAGTTTTGCCATTTAGCAATTTAAGTGTACATAAGCATCGAAATGTGTTAATATATATATTTAGATTATTAGAATTGATATGTGAGTAATAATTAAGCTCCGTTGGTTGGAATACCGCTAAATATTTAATTTGGATAATTTGGATTCCCTTAATAAGTTATGTTCTTACTGTAATTCAACTTTTTCCTCTAATCAAGTAACTACAAGTGTTTTCGAAATACTGCTTTACAAATAACTAAACATCCTAAATGTAGGCAACAAATTTCAGTAAACTTGAACAACTCTTTCCGGTAAAGCCCTTACTTGGCATACTTTTAAGAGCCGAAATAGAATATCCAATTCATCAGCAAAAAATCAAAAATAGTTCATTTTTAATATTAACAAGTAAGGGAAAGCCAAATTCGGATGCAACCGAACATTTTATACTCTCGCAATTTATTGCTATATTTTTATTAAGATAACACACAATAACGGAAATCATCATATGTAGTATATGAGGGCTGAGGTAATTCTGAACCGATTTCACTCATTTTCACCACCAAGACTACATGCTCACATAATTTTGCTAAGATATCTCACACATTAACCAATATATGCGGAATAAAGCCCACTGTATATTTTAAAAACCTATAATTATGTATATGGGAGCTAGGAGAAGTGATGATCCGATTTTAATAATTTTTGGAACAGAGACACACTATTAGACGAACAAAATTTCCCCTAAATTACAATAAATTATCTGAGAGTTTTACCCATATTTTCGAGTAAAAATTACCCTTGGGCGCTGAGTTCATCATGTTCAATATTCGATCCGGGGCCTTGAAAAATTATAGTCCGATTTCGATATTTTTTTCACAAGTGAAACCACAGATGTTATGCAGTTCCTGAGATATGGTTTTTGACCCATAAGTAGGCGACACCACGCCCATTTTCCATATTGTAAAAAAAATCAGCTTGCAGCTTCATTCTGCCATTTCATCTGTAAAATTTAGCGTTTCTGACGTTTTTCGTTAGTGAGTTAACGCACTTTTAGTAATTTTCAACCTAGCCTTTGTATGGGAGGTGGGCGCGGTGTGTGGTGGGTACGTAAGGGAACCGACTGCAGTTTGGTTTATATATAATAGCTTTATTGGTTTGCGAGATATACACAAAAAACCTATTTGTGTGGCGGGGTTCACGGTCCCAAGGAACATGTGTACCAAGTTTCGCCAAGATATCTTAATTTTTATGGAAGTTGCCCGGATTTGAACTCCACTCTTCACCCTGATCACTTTGGTATATATAAACCTATATCTAACTCGTTTAGTTTTATGACTTACAAACAACCGTTATGTGAACAAATCTATGTATAATAGTCTCTTAACAACTTTTGTTGCGAGAGTATAAAAATTTATTTAAAATATTTTTTGAATAGTAATATTATGATAATTATAATTATTAGGAAAAATTAAGTATTTTTTGTATTTGAAATTAGGTGGCAATATCTTAAAGTTTGCAGCAAAAACAATTCATTTCCAACAAAGTCCAAAGTTTAAAGTACTGCAGCACACAGCGAGAAGTTAAATCTAGTAGAGTGGAGACCACATATATTGTAGTGCAAAAATTTCCGTTAGCAATTTGTTCGCAGATTAACGCATCGCTGAAATATTTTGCAACAAAACACAGACTAGCTCAACCCTAACCTCACCACCCACGCAGCACACAAACAGAATATACGAAAGCAACGATAGCGCCACAATTTCTTCTTCTTGTTTCAATTTTTTTTTTGTACGTTCGCTTTGAAGATGTGAAAAATATTTATAAAGCGTAAAATCCACTACACGCTCGGGTAAGAAACTCTATCAAAAAGAATGAAATACCATTTCCGTGCGCAAAGATGGCTTAGCTGCGATAACAAACAAGCAAATAGTAAGCCCCAGCTCTAGTGAAAACATTCGAGGTTATGGCAGCTGGTTAAATGGCGAGCAAGAGGCACACTAACTAGCGCATTCACAAACTAACGCGACAGACAGACAAACGAACAGTAAGCAGGCAAGCCAGCAAGCGAAAACTTGTGGGTTTGGCGTTGCGATGCTTGAGATGTAGATAAGCTCTCTCTCTGGCTGTACATTTAGTACAGTCGCTAGTGCTTTGTACCAGTTGTCCTTTGCACTCGCACCAATCATACCCGCTACTCGCTCCCCCACCGACGAAACTTGCCCACGAGCTGCGGTACGTCGTCGCTTGCGATGCTATTTGTAGATAGGAAAAAGCGAGTAACTGAAATGAAATGATAGACAAATAAATACTTGTTTACACACAAATGGAAAGGGTTGCCAAATGTATCAGCGGCAGATCTACAAATATAACGAATCGTACCATAAATAAATGTGATTGAAGCAACAATGTTAGCACAACATAAAAAGGGTAGAGCGAAGCGCGTAAAATACAAAAAAAAACTTTTACAATTTAAGCTTGTAGCTGATAAAATTCGTTTTTGTACAGATTTGGGATTTTTCTGGTAATTACTTTAATTTTTTTTTAGAATTCTTCTGCTTTATGTTGTTGTTTTCTAAAGCTTTTAATATTAAAGTATTGCTTATCTATCAAATATGTTTTTCATTTAGATTTCCTATACAGTTTTCAATTTATTTAATGATATTTCGAGTAGATAATATATGTGACCTGGTCTACGGAAAGGGGGCTTAGGTGTCAAAAAATCAATTTTCCCTTTTTAGTTGATTCGGAAGGAAGATGAGATGCATTTTCACGTGATAGAATCCAAAAAGTCATAACTTGTATGAAAGTTCCCTAAAAATGTAGAGAAAGAAGAGTAAAAATACGAAAAAATATAATTTTTTTGTAATGAACAAAATACATTGAATTATAAGCTATAAAGACATGATTATACACTAGAAAAAAGGATTATGAGCCAAAAATAATAATGCTGAGTAGTCTATGTATTTTTCTTTGTTGTCGTTTTCCTTGAGATCTTTTTACGTGTTGATCCTGAGGAAGATGGACCTGACCTGGATCTGGAAATATTGTACGTATACGGCACTGAACTTCTCATCAACACTCATGTTTCATTTCATGCGAAATGCGAAGACGATAATCAACAGAAACACTTACACAAATGTGATAACAGAAAGAGAGACTCTTATTGGTAAGAATCTTAACTGAAGATTCAACAATACGGATACTATCAGATCTCTCAAATTCGTAAATATTAATACAGTTTGGAATTCTAGCAATCACAAATGTAGAGACATACAACGCTGTCATCTTAAGTTTTGGATACTTTGGATATGTCAAAGCTTATCCGACTTTCGAAATTTCAAATTATCATCAACAATTTATGTCAGGCAAAAAAAATGGCATACTTCATGTGTCAATCGATGTGTTACACTATATATAATGCCATAAGAGCATTTGTTGAGCTTTCATCTAGTTTTCACTGAACTTTTTTGCGAAAGCTTAACTTAAACGTAAGAACAAAGTGAAAATAACCGATTATAATCTACATTTTCAAAGATATTACATCTCATTTAGTCATTTTGAAGCTTTACCATAAACAGAATTGTATTGAGTACGCCGTAGCTATTTGTCATGACTAAAGCTTTACGTTGAAATGAACTTTTGGTACACCTAAAGCATTAATATATTTTACTAATTGGTCTAAAGCTTTTTAATAATATCTCAATGATATATTATAATCAATAAATCTACTTTCCATGTGCCACAAATACCTCCCATTTGTCTATTTGGTCATTATACATATTTGCTGAGTCATAAAATGCAGCCTAAGTCACCGTAAGTAATTACAACTCAGTTTTAGAATTATTTAATGCCAGGAACATAATATGAGCTTATTTATGAATATTATTTTCAATGCAAATAGATTTTTTGGCATAAACAAATCCCGAAAATCCTCACTGAAATTAGCATTAATCCGAGTGCTTTGCATAACAACTAGAGAGTCAAATGAAATGCATTCAATTTACGCCGTTATGAGCACGTTAAAGCACACAAACTGCAGCAGCTACCCTTCCCTCCACCTAAGCCCTTTACAATATTTACTAATACTTGTTAGTTGTGTGGTAATTGAATATTTCGTTGCCATTTTGCAAATACCAAACTAAATCCAGCCAAAATAGTGTCAACGCAACGATTTCTAACTTTGTGTTGGTAAACAAAAATTTTGTTGGCGCTATTCGCTAATGAGATTAGACAGGCTGCAGGGTAGTATTTGTGTGTGAGTTACATCAAAGGCAGGCGTGGCATTTGCGGCGGTGCTGGGTGTGTTTGTGTAAATAATCTGCTGTGATTAGTACTAGGTAGTACCGCTCTCATACCTGTACTTAAAAGTACAGTTGTCTGTGCAACACACAGGCATAAATACAGCGTTACCTTGCCACAACTAAATGTTGCAACTAATTTTGTTAAAATAGCAAACGTATCTTAATTACCGACAACAGCGATTGTTAGGAATTGACAGTGCAACACAAACAAATACCAATGCTAGTGAACACACACACACACTAATAAACTCGCGCATACCTAAAATAACGGGTGATTTTTTTGAGGTTAGGATTTTCATGCATTAGTATTTGACAGATCACGTGGGATTTCAGACATGGTGTCAAAGAGAAAGATGCTCAGTATGCTTTGACATTTCATCATGAATAGACTTACTAACGAGCAACGCTTGCAAATCATTGAATTTTATTACCAAAATCAGTGTTCGGTTCGAAATGTGAAATCCGCTTTTTTATCGACAAATTTTGTTCAGCGATGAGGCTCATTTCTGGTTGAATGGCTACGTAAATAAGCAAAATTGCCGCATTTGGGGTGAAGAGCAACCAGAAGCCGTTCAAGAACTGCCCATGCATCCCGAAAAATGCACTGTTTGGTGTGGTTTGTACGCTGGTGGAATCATTGGACCGTATTTTTTCAAAGATGCTGTTGGACGCAACGTTACGGTGAATGGCGATCGCTATCGTTCGATGCTAACAAACTTTTTGTTGCCAAAAATGGAAGAACTGAACTTGGTTGACATGTGGTTTCAACAAGATGGCGCTACATGCCACACAGCTCGCGATTCTATGGCCATTTTGAGGGAAAACTTCGGAGAACAATTCATCTCAAGAAATGGACCCGTAAGTTGGCCACCAAGATCATGCGATTTAACGCCTTTAGACTATTTTTTGTGGGGCTACGTCAAGTCTAAAGTCTACAGAAATAAGCCAGCAACTATTCCAGCTTTGGAAGACAACATTTCCGAAGAAATTCGGGCTATTCCGGCCGAAATGCTCGAAAAAGTTGCCCAAAATTGGACTTTCCGAATGGACCACCTAAGACGCAGCCGCGGTCAACATTTAAATGAAATTATCTTCAAAAAGTAAATGTCATGAACCAATCTAACGTTTCAAATAAAGAACCGATGAGATTTTGCAAATTTTATGCGTTTTTTTTTTTAAAAAAGTTATCAAGCTCTTAAAAAATCACCCTTTACAACTACACACACACGCTTATATGAATGCGGTTGCCAGGGAATTTCAAAGCAAATAAGCTCGCATTGTGGCACGCTTGCGTGTGTGTGTGTGCAACTGCCAAACTTTATGCCTTCGCTGCACAGCTTTGTATATACATACATATATACATATATATATATATATGTTTGCATGTGTGCTTTTGTACGCTCACAGCCGCAATAGTGCGCGCATTTGGCTGCAGCGGTTAACACCCACATTTAGCTGAAAAGTGTAACTGCAACCGCAACCGCAATGTTTTGTGGCAGCTAAACAAGCATACAAATAACTGTAAACAATACTATCGGTATTACAGTTACACCTAGTATTTGCTTATTGCTAGTTCATATTGGGCGCTCGTACATGCATTTGGTGTCGCCGAATTGCCGTTCAGTTACAGTTACTTTATTGCTTCTGTTGTTAATTGTTGTTGTTGTTACCAATGGTAATTTGCTCACGCAGGCGAGAGGGCTGGATTTGGTGCGCACAACAAATTGCATTTCAGGGGAGCATAAATATATGAATTTTTGGGATTGAACAGCAAAAGCAAAATACTTTCCTACCGATTTTAGGGAGTTACATAATGTAATTTCAAAATTATTAATTTTTAAATTTAAATTCTTAAGAAGGAATGTCGATATTCTTGCTCACTTCAAAACAAGAAATACCATTCAAAACAAATAATATACCATTGACGTTTCCTTACTACAATAGAACTAGAGAGAAGAGATACATATATAACAATTGTTTCAAAAATTGTTAAAGAAAGATTTGTTTTATTTTTTATAAAAAATCTCAGAGAATCTTTACAAAATCAAAATTAACATTATTATTGAGAATTATAATTTAACAATATGTAAAGGACTAGCTTGGAACTAGTATATTTCTAACGCAATTTCACTATTGATTTTTCATAGAACATCCGTTCATAAAAAATAACAGTTTTTTATGTAATTTATCCAAAAAAGACAGTCGGCAGTAAAAAAATTTAGAATTAGTTGACTGACTTTAGAACTAATTGGACTGTTGGGAAGTTAGAAGAATTTTAATAAATTTTTACAGACCTGATAAAATCGATATCGAAAATATTTTGGAATTATAGTAAAAAATCACAAGTTCAGAAAACTTTGCAGTCAAGGTTAGAGCAAAAGTTGGAGTTACCCTTGTTATATCCATATCCGATGGTATTGGGAACTCTATTTCGACAATATGTTTATTTAAAAAAAAAGCATATTGACATAATATAATGTCATCTATTTTCAAACCAGAAATTAAATGAACTCGACAAAGTAAAAAGTTGGCAGTGTCGTGTTAAAAAAATCTATTGAATCTAAGTAACCAAATTATATGATGAATTTGGAACTAAAAACATTAAATATAAATTTCTAAGAATGGATCATTCATGGTATTTAAAAAATTGTTTTCAAGAATATTTTTTTTTAATTAGTTAAAATATTATATTTTTAGCATGTTAGGAAGTACTACGTTTCAGAAGGAACCCAATTTTTTGAACTCACTAATGTCATATGATAACAAAGAAATAGATATGTATCAAGAAGGAACTCTGAGTTAAGCGTTCTAAAGGCAACTACATACTCTAAAGTTAATATATTTAATTTTTTAATAGTTAAGATTCCATCAGTCAATCTTCATTGTTCGTGGAAAAGTCGGGTCTATAAATAAAACCAGAGCGAACTTTCATTCCACAGAGGAATGCCAACACCAAATCATTCCCCAATTAATAATTAATTAAATTATTAACATTAATTCGTAGAGATATCATAATATTTCACGAGGTTCTTACCTAAATTCATTAGGAGGTTAGGGGTAGTCAGGATTTTTAAAACATCAATTTTTGTGTTTTTGCAATTTCGTTAAGTGTAATATCTTAAAAATATTCTCTGGAAATTTTAAGTTGATCCGATAATTACTTTTAGAGTTATTCGACAAATAACAAAACGCGCTCAGGCACTCAAAACGCTAGTGTGAAACTTTATATGCGTTTTACTCAAAACTATTTTTTTTTAACTGGTGACGACTGTAACTCGAAAACCGCTAAGTAGATTTTATTGAAATTTATACAGCTTTTAGGATATTTTTCAAAAATCTCGATTTTTTAAGCCCAAAAATCTAGATGGCCTTAGGCCGTCATTATGTTAATTTTTCTTATCCGATTGATTTAGATGTATCTCCAAGAGCTTATGACTGTCACATTGTCACCGTAAGTGCCTTTTTTGAACTAGTTCAACACAAACAGTTATGAGTTATAACTTTGGAAATTATAATTTTTTTTCGTGACTTCAAGTCAAAACAAGAATTGTGTAATAATGCAATATTATTACTTTGGTAAAATAACATGATTTAATGCAAAAAAAAATTACTGCAAATTCTAATTTTTTCGTGTCTCTGACTACTCCTAACCTCTTAAGATATTGCATTAAAAAACACTGACTGAACGAAAATCGATAAATTCGAGAGATAAATATACATCAATTGATAACCCTTGATTTCATACATACATATAATATTTCAAAAAAATTGTTCCTCGTACCAAAGATTTCTGTGTTGATACTGACAATATGGAGAATACCTCAACATCATCTCCACCAATCTTAACGGCCAGGAATGTCTTAACCTCGTCGCTTTTAACATTTTTAATTTTTTGTTACGACAAAATATTATAGAATGCCTTAAAATATAGCAATGGTTAATAAACAGATGTTTTCCACAATATTTATTAATGTATTTGTTTATTTCACTCCTCCACCGTTTTCATTATTTGCAATTAAAAACTTATAATTATGATGATAATGAACTCAGGTTGCCATGAAAATTGGTTTAGTTTAGACGCCTGCAAAGTTTTTCGCACAGTTGCCAAAGCGCACATTCGAACGGCGAACGGTTTAAACTGAGCAAAGCAGAAGTTAGTTATGACGCCGACGTTAGTTAGAACTGCACTAAAGCTTAGCAAAGCGAGAAAACTAAGAGAAAACCATGAAACTGCAAATAAACTGCCAACGATAACAAATTGCATATCTGCGAAAGCGTGCAAATCCAACGGCGAAGCGATGTGGAGGCGCATATGCATTGTACAGTACAGTGTGTGGGAGAAGTTTGTGGACATAAATGAAAATTGTGAGTTTTTCGGTAGCGGTAAAGAGTAGGATTAAAATTTTAATATATTTTTCCTATTTAAGGGAAAATATATGAGGAGTTAAACTTGAGTTCAAGACCACTTACAAATCTTAATCTGATAAATGAGTTCAGCTTAGCATTTACCAGCTTTTATAATGACTATAGGTTCTTCTCAGGATCTTTCTTTCCTTCAAGAATATTCATACTAAAGAGATTACGAAGTCCAATCGAAGAGTTTTCGCATAACAATCTAATTATTACAGTCCTTCCAATGAAACCACACATTTGTCAGCCTACTTTGCGCATACACTGTACTCAACTAGTTTACTAAATAAACAGTGTATTTTGTACCAGCACGAGTATATTCGTACGTGGATGAGCAAGTTCATGAATTTAGCGAAGAGCATATATTCCATATTCATATTCCTGTATGCGATGCATACACTCGCGCGCAAATTCATGTTTATATCTTGCTTTGAGCACACACCCACCAGTGTACATTCAATATAGCGCATACTAGATATGCCTGCATGAAATAGTATACATTTGCTTGCGAGTGCTCTGCGCATATCCTTGTTTATGTGCGAACTTGTGCATGCCACATTTTGCGGCAATTTCGCAGTGCGATGGATTTTCGGAGGACTTTCGAGCCTTTGTCATAATATTTTCTATATTTTTATTTTTATTTTCAAGCGCGCGCTTGTAAATTCGCTACTTTTGCAAATTCAGCAGGCACAGCGCCTGAGTGTAGGCAATATTTTCAGAGTGCCACAATTTATTTTTACATTAGAGAAGGGAGCGGGGACGGTTAACGATTGCAGTAAAGTGTTGCAACGGCACCAACACACATACAAAGACAAATTTATTTAAATATGCTGGCGTTTACAGCGTTATGTGTGTTTACTTGTTGTCGATGCGCCTGAGTGTATGCTTGTGTTCAAGTCTGCGGTAATTGTTTTCACTGGCTATTTTGTTGTTTTTCAGCATTTTATTGTTGCTGTTGTTGTTCGCTGCGCGTTTTGTTCGCTTTTCTCGCTCTTAGTTAATTTGCATGTGTGCGCCAAAATGGAGATTTACAATTTTAACATAATTAATGTGGTAATTTGTTTGCTTTCGTAACTCCATCCGGCAACTGAGCGCGCTCGTGCTAGTGCAAGCTTATAATAAATGCATGCACGTATGTGTTGCATGCAACCACCTAGTACACATAGTAAATTGGGAAATATTTACTCGCGTAAAATGTTGATTCAAACTTAACTGCTTGTAGGCGAGTATGTGGGTGTGTGTCATTTTATTTATGGTGTTGTCCGTATTTTAATTGCACAAAGTCGGCTGAATTTTAAAAAGGCTTACACATAAAGCCTAACAGTATCTGCAACAGCGATGGGAAATATTGTCTAATTCATGTTTATCGAAAATTATGATAATGTGAAAAAATGGCTCCTCAATTTAAAAAGAAAATGGGATCTCAACAACGTTCATTTTCTATCAACAAATTTATTTTTAAATATAAATTTTATTTTTTTAAATTTGGTAACCTATTTTTTGACGACCATATATTGAGTTTAAGTATTTTTTCAATTGCTTCAAAATTCCAAAAAGAGTGGCAACTTTACTATATATAGCTTAATAGCCTTTCGCACAGCCAAATTAATTGATACATTAAGATTTTAATTGAGAAACCAAATTTTTGCCCTACGCACTGCCGGCTACTCAATAAACGCGCAGCTGTTATACATTTTTGTTTTTGCTTTTCAGAAGAAGTTGTTAAGTTTCATCAGCTGATCGCTATTTTATCAATAACCACAACCATTATTTTCAGCATCTACATCTGCCATCGAGTTGCATAACTCCTATTTTATCAATAAATGCACCCAAATTTACAACATTGACAACATATCTATGAGTTGCATGGCATTTTCAAATCGATTAAAAATTAATGTTGAAAAATCAGTTTTATATTTTGTATGGTAAATCGATCGAAATCAGCGCTCTAATCGAGCCGGTTAATTGATCAATTAACTTCTGTGCGAAAAGGCTATAAGAGTTTATCATTCAATATTCATTTTAATTTTCAATGTAATTTAAATTAGCTTAATTAAATACATGTGGCAATAATCACATTAATACTTCTTTGGATTTGTACACATATCGCACTGAAGCATTAGTTTTGTAAATGCTGGTTATAAATTTGGTTAAATTAATAGTTTCAGCTCATCCAGAGTCTGATCAGATGGAGCCAAATGCGCCCTCATTTTGGTTACATATGAAAGTTCAACACAACAAAGAACGTGAATACTCAACACCAAATTTCTTTAATGACCATACTCCAAGAAAAATATTTAAAAGAGGAGTTTTTTTTCAGAAAATATAGTCTTTCTGTGCAAAGTCAATGAGTAAGATCAATATGTCATATACTGTAGGTTTCCTCCGGAACTGGTATGATGAGCAATAATTAGAATAGTGAATCTAACTTGATGGAAAGTTAGGCAGGACTTTTTAAAAGAACCAAACTTCTTCCGCTAAACAATCGTTATACTATATACTCTTAGCGTGCGAAAACTATATGACTCACAATTTATAACGTCAGCTGCTGTTTCATTTTTGATAATATGGGTATGTATATTCTAATTAGAATAAGTTGCCAGTGTAAAGCATAAATATTGCCATATCTTACACCACTTCGAAGAACATCAAACAAAAATCGTAGACTATAGAAGTTAAATAGTCGTTATTTTTTTATAAAAAAAACGTCCATTAACGATTAAATCCATAAATGCCTAAAATCTCAACGTATTAGAAAAAATTGTAAATCTTATCAGCTCTCTCATACTCAAGCAGATGTCTGATGAGTTCACAGAAATTACGAATTTTTTTGACATAAGATGGATCTAGTCGCTGGAAGTCATTAAACGCTTGCTAAAATCGTTAGAAAATAAACACACATAAATTATGTAATATATGAAATACATATATACAACAATATTCAACAATGGAATTTAATTCGAAGCATATTCAAGGACACATGAGCTAATCTACATACCATACATATATAATATATTCACATGTGTACCACATGACTTGATTTAATACTAATTACAAGCAGCGAAAACAAAGAAATTAGGAACGAATAAGGAATCTATTACAAATACATGCGAACATTAATGTACTACACACACATATGTATGTGGCAGCCTGCATTACACACTAATGTATCGGCGGCGACGGTGACGACAGCTTTTACAACGTGAATTCACCTAATAAAGGCAATAAAAATGTCAAACAACAACAACAACAACAATAAATAACTACAGCTCAATCAATGCCAAGATGAACGTGAAAACCGATGCCGGCGTCGACATTCAAGTGCCAGATTAGATGGATGTTCAGCTATAACAGATGCGCGACGCGAAGACTCAGCTGTGAGCATTAGATGAAGGCAGAAGAAGTGAAGAGCATAAGAGAGAAACAGCAGCGGAAAAATTGAAGAAAATTGAAATAAAGGTGAATGTCGGGAGTTGAAAAAAAAAGAAACGTAGAAACGGAGATTGAGTAGTTTGTTTGCTGTTTGAGAGGGCGCCAGCGCAAGTGGAAGGCAAATGAGGGAGGGAGGGAAGTGTGGAGTGAGTGCCACAACAACAACAACAATGAGAATTATAAATATAAATGTACCGAAGAATGTTGAACACGGTCGTTAATACTTGAGAAGGGTTGTAGTGCGAGAGGAGCGCCTAAGCAATGCACGCGCACAAACACACTAACATACATATATTTGTATGTGTGTTTGCGCCACTTTAGGGTTAATTCATCTTATCGCTTGTAAAAGCATTGAGTGCTCGTTCCTCTTGATGCTAGCTTGTTGTTGTTGTTCGGTTATTTATATGTTTGTGTGTTTAACATTGAAAATTACTAAGTGCCCTTGGCACTTGAATGCTTCAATGTCAAGCGCCTACAATGCGGTCTCTCCGCTTAGTTTGTTTTAGCGCCGCAAATGTTGTTGCTGTTGTTGTTGTTTTTTTTTCTAATGTACATTGACATTACACCGCTGCAGCGCTCTCATGAATGTCAACTTGTGAACGCTATTGACGCCGACAATATTGATGTACGCCGCCGTTATAGGATGCCTGTCAACCGGCGACATTGAAAGCGAGAACCCAGTGAATAACAGATTGAAGGAGGAATAGTAGAAGTTAGCGAACCTTTCTGGAAACGAGTGCAAAACTCTAGAAACACACAGATCTATCATTTGTATATCCACTTATTCTCAGTTGTTATCTGTGTGTGTGTGTGTGTGTGTGTGCGCATGTCCATCAGTGTCACTGTTGAATGTCAAATGTGCATTGACCTTTCGTTCTGTCACCCGTTAAGCGGTGCAAATGCATTGTTCCTGTTGCTGCCGCAGACAGTTGGACATGCAAGCCAGACAAATAGGCATTTAAAAGGTTGCATCGCTCGTTGACATCTATAGCAATGCTATACATCAACTACAATAACAACAAATATAACATCAATTTCACACATCGTTTCTCAAGTGGCCTCGATGCTTTAAGGACTCAAGTGGTTGTTTATAAAGGTGTGTGTTTCACGCCGATATTCATACGTTATTTATAGTTGAAAGGTTCTGGCATAGTGTTTACCATTTTAGCAATTCATTTAGTGTGGTCCCTGGTTACACTATTTTAGAAAGACATATTGGAAGTGTAATACATATAACAGAACATTATTACCTTCGTTCATATAGTCTTGAAAGACCTTCAAGACAGCTCATCATACCTTGTCGTTGATTAGAATATAGATGCTTAGACAACACTTTCTAAACATGCTTCAATATACCGAAGAATTCGATTCCATCATCTATCTTAACTTTCATGCCCCCTATACTTCAAACGTTCTGAGCTTCGTTTCATCATATTTAAGCAAACCCGAAATTATTCAATGTTCGTGATTTTTAACTGAGACGGCTTTTCTTTTGGGATTTTAAAGTAGATATTCCAATGTTAGATTCGGTATAAAAAACATATTTTTATATTCCTGAGCTAATCGGAATAAAATGAAAAGCTGAAACAGCGACTTACACCTACTGATTTCTAAAAAAAACATTTTGATAATACATAATTACCTTTACGCATAAAAATAAATAAATTCCGCCTAAAGGAGAAGGAATAATTATATTTTTATGATATTCCTCCATCTCACATTTATGCTTATTTGGAGAAAGCTCTTTGTATGCCAACATTTTATTTTAAGACTCAACTAACAAATAATAAAGAGTGAATTTATGTCGAAAACAGAACATCACAGTGACAAATTGTCACCCTCGAGCTTTCAAAATGAAACACACAGAAAAATGCACTTTGAGTTCAACTGCAATGAAAATCTTTTAAATTAAGTTACTTTGCATGTCGCAATCAGCAAGACACTTCAATGAAAGAGTGAAACATTTATTTGTTAGATGGATATCCATTTATGTAGTTATTTCAATATTCTCTGAAATGGCATAAAGGAATTTTCAAATCCTATGGAGTGGATAGTAATCAAATGAGGCCCTGTAGGAAAATTTGTTGGATGTGAAAAAGATTTTAATTAACTCACTTAAATATTGAAAAATATTTTACATACTATTTTAAGAAATTTAAAGCTGAAAAGTTTTATATAAATTGTAATGAGAGAGCTCTCTACTTTACTAACGGCCCAACTACTTTTGAATGCTACCAAATTGACTGTCCTTAGGGTGATATAAGTCTAGCTTCATTCTAATTATGAAGATTCGACTGTCGTGGGAATACTACTTCTTTCAGTAGCAGAAAGTCGGATTTTCTACTTTTAGTTTAATGAGAGAAAGTCAAATTTCCTACGGGGTTCCTCATTTTCCTTTCCTATCCCACCAAAAATTGTACTTTTGATAGTTTTGTTGACATTATATTGACAACAACAATGCAGTTATTTCATTCAATTACATTTCTGGAGACATAAGAAATTCTATTAGTTGAAAAGTACATTTTCGACACAAAGTCAAAGAGTTCGCTAATGAAGTTCGGTCGAACTCTTAAGTTGTTAACATATCAAAAACATAATAATAAATTTTTATAGTACAATTTCATGTTGAACACAACTGCAATTCGTATAGCTGTAGGCCATACAGATAAACATACATACAGACAAACATAAATATATATAATGCATTAGAAAGGGTTGAGTGCTCCCACACCATTCTTATATATATATATTTATGTATGTATATATCGCATGCTATAGCTATATGTGGTACTGAAGAAGATGGGAAACCCATACGAAGTGAGGTGTAAACATACCACAACTGACACTTTGTCAATGTGCCCATAAAATTGAAGAAAACATACAAATGCATTGACATCTAAGTGCTTGTAAACTATAAATGCTGAGCAATAGCCAGAGGCATTGACAATGACAATGGAAGAGAAAACATGACAAAATAGACATAGAATACTTTCAAAAACACTAAACGGGATAAATTAGATAAAATAGTAATAAAATGGCAATAATATTACAATTTTAATATTTAAAATTAAATTTTGATTTGCAGAAATATTATATTAAATTTAGTCTGAAATCTTTAAATTAAAAACCTTTTTCATAGTTTCCATTTTGTAATCATCAATAAAATTCCAGGAATTTTTTGATAATTAAAAACCTGATGACTCCGATTCACTCAAAGTTTTTATAAGTGTTGTGATTGTCGGTTACAAACAACATTTATTCTACGATTTTTTTTTTCAATTATTATTGGGAGATTCTTTGAAGAACCACTAGGTGCTCATTAGAGAAATACATGGTAAATATATATTTTTACAATGATCCACATTTTATTGACATGTGGCCATTGTGCTCGATCTTCTAAAACCACTGGACTGTCATGACTGTTAGTCACTTCAAAGTACAGTTTTTTTTTTAAATTATTTTTTTGCTGCACTCTTACTCAAGTCAAAATGTAAATGACTACAAAGCTCATACATACAAAAGTGGCGACTGACCTAATTTAAAAATACATATTTGTACATGAACAATTTACAAAAATAGTGGTTGGTTTCTGGACGAACCGCCAGGCGTTTAAGGGTTAAGATAATCGCAGAATTTGACGAAAATTGTTGAGAAACTGTGGTTCAACTTTATAAATCCCCAGAATTAAAATTCAGAGGTAACCCTGAGTAAGGTTTCTTCTCTTTCGGATAATGACAGGAGAAGAATAGAAAGAAGGAATGAATGAGTTTCACTAAGTATTTCAAACTGATTTTATATATTGGATAAAGCAAGAGCCGTAAGAGCTCACTTATCTTGCCCTATTGTCAATAAACACTTCAAGAAACATTATTCTAATTAACAATGTTGGAAGAAATGAAATTTTGTTTCCAAATGGTAATTTTCATGAAAAGTCTAACCATAAACCTTTCTCACGCGTTTTCAAAACAACTCATCTAACGATCGGATCAATGTACTCTTTCTTAGTTTGATAATGACTAGTTGAGCGATATCTTTCGGCCATCTTGGATCACATATTAATCGTCCTAAGACTTGTTTCTAGTGCTTCAAATAACATCTTCAAATATACCACCAACTATTCAATTCGGACCATTTTGACTTGAAATGGAACCAAGAAACTTCATCCCTTGCGATAGATTTTTCCATAGAAAAGATTTTTTAAAAGTTTTCTAGCTTGGTCTGGATATATTTTTGAATAGCGAACGATTTTAGAATCACCAATAAAATATTATAATATAAGTGGATACTCCTCAAGCACTTAGATAAATACGAGTATACTAGTTCAGCTTAAGCAACTCGAAAAACGTTTAAAACTTAAATAAAAAACTCAAAGAGTAGTCCTGTTTTTTTCTATTTCCGTACGAATACTTCAACATTTTGCAAATACAACCACACTTCGAAATGATAAAACAAGCGAACGGGCGAAAACTGTTAGTAAATAAAAAGTAACTAAAAATGGAACTTCTGAAACACTCCGGAGACCGCTGTCCAACTGAATGGGGTGGCAAGCAGAGATTTTTTTTATTTTTTTACCATTGCTTTTGTTTTTATAAAATGCTGCTACTATAACTGTATATACTGTTGGTTTTTTTCTATGTTCAACACTGTGAATTCAACAAAGTTCTTCACTTTTGTTTTTGTTGGCATTTGATGTGTTTGCTTTAACATTTGTTTGTGTTTGTGCAGATTTTTGTTTCGATGCTACAACTACAACAACAAAAACTACCATCGCAATGCAATGCAATGCGCATTCGAGCGGCGTTTATTCGATGTGCCAGAACTTCGTGGTGAACGATAAAGGCTGCTCGTTGTTCTTGTTGATTTTGTTGTATGAGCTGTTGGGCTAGCTTGCGGCACTGTGGCATGCCTTAGCTGAGCTGAATTGCTGCTGTTGTTGTTATTCGGTTTGCTTGGCTGGTTGTTTAGCAGCTTTAGCTCATAATTCAGCTTAAATTATAATCGTGATTAATTTCCCACAGCAACGAGCTTTACTGCTCGAGCCTCCCGAGCCATTGCCGCCGCTCGTGTCCGTGTCCGTTTGTGGAGCGCCGGCTTTCCATGCTTTGTTGTAGTAGCCGCAGCTGTAGACGCATAACTGGACGTAATTTACTGAGGCTTATTTGTTGCAATGATAACAGCAACAAAAACAATAACGAAAACAATAAAACATTTGCAATACTCGCAACAACAACAGCAGCAGCAATTGCCAAAGCAAATAATTTCACACAAATTCTATTGCAGATTTAGCCGGCTAACCGCCGCAATGTTGTTGTTGTTGCTGTTATTGTTTTTTGTATTTTCCACAATGTTTTAATGTTGCATTTGCAGCAATTTCAATTCACCAAATATTTTTGGTTTGAACTTTTGACTATGATAAGGCAACAGCTGCGTCATTTAAATTCGTAACCAAATTTCTGTGGATTTTCATAATAAATTTTTATTTACCGTAAAGTTTAATTGTGCATAAACACTGTGTTATTTCAAATTTGTTCGCCACAATAATTAAGTGTACTTTTCGCACGCTCACCCTGTGGTTCAGATAGTATGTAATATTAATATTAAATAGAAAATAGAAAATAGAAAATAATGATAAAATAGCATGAATATATATTACTCATACACAGTGCTTCTCAGTAATTTTTCATATCAAGGAGAAAATATTCTAAATTCCTCCTGATATTTAATAAAAAATCTGTTTACAAAATGGCGGCACCATCAACCAGATTGATCATCACTGATTTTCGGCACGAAATCTTTTTACTACCAAGATAATATAAAATAAAAAATATAGGTTGATCCAAGTAGAGGTACTTTTTCAAAAATTGTGTCAAGTTGTCATATTATTTTTTTTGTTCAGTATTGTTTGGGATTTCATCATGAAAAGACTTACGCCTGAACAACGTTTACAAATAGTTAAACTTTATTACGAAAATTCACGCGCTTCGCTCAACTTATGGTCAACATAATCGGCCTACTAAGCGTACTATTCCCAACACCATCACCCATCTTGAGACCCAGCATTTATTTTTGTATAATATTCGATTGTACAGACCACATCCAGCAGTGACGAAAACATAGCAGCCGAACTGAGAGTATACACGAAGACCGTGGAGAGTCGATTCGCAGAAACTCGCGCTGACGTATTGAACGACTTGACGCCGACGTCTTAAATTTAAAGTCGAGATCTTAAATAAATAAATAGTGCAAATTCAACTTGTGCAAGATCTGAAGCCGCTCGACCTTACCAAGCGACATCCCTTCACTCTATGAGCTCTTGAAAAATTCCGTCGACGCGATGAGCGATGAGGCCCACTTCTGGTTCAATGAGTAATAAACAAACAAAATTGTCACATTTCCGGAACGAAAACCAAGCAACCTGAAGAGATTCAAGAGCTGCCATTTCATATATAAAAAGTAACAGTTTGGTGTGGTTTGTGGGTCGGTGGAATCATCGGTCCATATGTCTTCTAAAATGATGCCGATGAGAATGTAATCGTCAATAGAGACCATTATCGCGCCATGATAACCGACTATTGGATGCCAGAAATTGAAGCTCGCGATTTTGGCGACATGTGGTTTCAACAAGACGGCGTCACTTCCCACACATCGCATCAATAAATGAATTTATTGAGAGAATACTTCGGTGAGCGGATAACTTCCCGTTTTAGGCCACCAAGGTTGTGTGATATCACACCATTAGACTTGTGCCTGTTTGTATATGTAAAGTCTGAAGTCTATTCGAACAATCCTGCTTCGATTCAGGCCCTGCAGAAAAACAACACGCATGCAATTCGCCAGTTACCAGTCGAAATGCTGAAACGACTCATCGAAAATTGGACTCAATGGAAATTGGACTCATCTGAGACGTAGCCGCATCCAACATTTGAAAGAGATAATATTTAAAAAATAAATATCAAAGAATGTTCTTTCGAATGGCAATAATCATCCAATCAATTTTTCTTTTTCTTTAAAAAAGTAGGGAACCTCGAAAAGGATCATAAAAAAGAATACATTATTAAAATCCTTGATTGTATGATGAGTAGAGAAACGGATGGGTCAATGTCATGAGCCTGCAATAATAACACAAATGATGCTCAATAAAATATGCTCACTAAATTTTCTAAAGATACCTCATATGTTTATCGATCGCTACAAAGTCAAGCGCGAAGACGGATATCCTTATATTTGGTATACGGTTCGAAGACATGATATGAACTATTACTGTAACTACTGTTTCGAAAATGTTCTTTAGTAGTTTTAATATTAATGTGGCGCACGGTTCTCCTATACCCATTGTAATTTTGAGAAACACAATTAGACTACATATCACATCCGGAAGAAAGACAGTGGGGATTTTAACAATACCGAAATACTTAATGGAGTTTATAATAAAATCCAAATCGTTTTCATTCTGAAACAGTTCCTATAAAGTATATTTTAGTATATAATAACCGTCTTCGATTCGCCAATTCTCTGGTCGCTAATTTTGACCGCCGCTCTCTTATAAAAAAATGTACACAAAAATACAACAACAAAGTTAGTTAGTTCCTTAGCTAGTCTTAAAGTTTTATACCACTTTTAGACACTATAATATTACATAATAAATACAAATTAAATCAATTAGGCTGCTTCGTTACCGCTCACATTGAAGTTTAAATTTTTCTTTGTTTTCAATTAAATCTATTATATATATATCTTATTCACATTAAAATTATAAAAAACGAAGAGACTTGGCTTCCGCCTAGTATTTAATTACGAAAGATACTAACAGTAAGTATGCTTTCGCAGAATTGCGAAACAAAATCGATAAGCATTAAATTTCAAGCGCACATAAGTAGTTAGTGGGAAAAATGTCAAGGGACTTACCATTACCGGCAGCCAAGAGCAAAAGCAGTCCGCAAGTAATTAAGCACTGCGTAAAATTGCTAATCCCGTTGCCACAGCGCACTTGCCGCTGGCTGCGCGTCGTGCAGTTGCCGTGTGTGTGCTGCGACGTTGACATCTTCGCCGCACGCCCGTCACACTGGCAGGCGTGTAGCGTCTGTGATGACGGCGATAACGCGGAAACCGCAACGGAGGCGTACGACGACGACGAGGACATGAAGCCGCCAAGGGCTCGGCTAAGAGGCAATTTCATTGACCGCAAATTACAAGCAAACACTTGGTGGCACGTCGTTTTCGCTGCACCACAATACACAAGAAGCGTTTCAATCAAGCGACGCAAGCAAGTAGATGCGGAGACCAGGAAGTAGAGATGCCAGGTAGTATGTCTTGGCCAAGAGTCAAGCAAAGTCAAGTTGTTGAATGAATTGAATGGCTTAAGCAGCGTGTAAACGTATGCTATTACGTATGTTCTTGTTGTTTGTTTGTGTATTGGCAATTGCGGCTTAAGCTAATGCGAGCACGTTTCACCGCAATGTTGCCACAGACCGCAGCGGTTCAAATACGCACCGCAAAGCAAATACAAACGTGTTTGTATATAACTTATATATATTGTTGTTGTTTTTGTTTTTATACGCTTATTTTTTCGCACTTGCCACACGCGTTCACTAGACGAATTATTAGTTTTCTTACCTCGCCACTTACTTAGTTAGTATGTGTGGCACGTCTAATGCGGCTAATAAATGATCGAGTGCACTCGCTGGATATTGCGGGCAACGCGACGCGCCTCCTGTGGCTGCACGTTTGCGTTTATCTGTCGGCGGCAAAATTGAAAAATCACAAATTGATATTTTATGACAGACGCCCAGCAGGCGAACGAGACGCGGCGCGCGCAAATACACCGAGCGAAAGTTGCGTTTGCGACGCGACGGACGTGTTGAGATAGTTTTTTGTTTACTTTACTTCTAGTTCAGTGTATATGTGTGTTCTTGTGGATGACTACACTCCGCGAACGGATACACACACTTTTGTTTTGACGTGGCACTCGGCTGCAAGCAAAAAATCTCATTCACTTTATTGGTCCCTTTTGGTTGGAATCTTAAATTGCTATTGCCACAAATAATAATTTAAGACAACACTGTTTACACGCGCGCGTTCAACACTTTTTGTTGCATGCCACACTGCTGCAATTTTGCTGTTATATTCAATTTGCGAAATTCAAATGCCACAAATTTCACTTTGCGCACTTTCCGCCGATCACACACACACAGACACGGATGTAGTTGCATGTATTTGTTGCACTGCGCACACTGTCTGCTCCGCCGCTGATAATTCTGTGTGGCGGATGCGTGTTTTATTTGAATTATGTGGTCTTTGCGTCGTCGCGTTCGCGTTCGCGTTATGGCAGGCAGCTGATTATGGTTCTGCGGTGAGCAACTAATAAATGCAGCCCAGCCTTCGTTGTGCGCTGACAGATGCGTTGCATCCGTTGCCCTACTATGGGTTTTCTGCTAATAATTGCTGTTGATTTTTTGCTGTGGTTGTTGCTGTAATTACAAAATTTGTTACTGCAGCTAATGCTGGCTTTGTGTTGTTTTTGTTGTTGTCGTTGATGTTTTTGTTGTAATTGCAGTATATTGTAAGCTATTGCAAGCGCATACAAATTAATTAGCTTAAATCTGCGGCCACAACGCGCACATTATTAATAATTTCCTGCCGCAAAACACTTTCAATTTTCACTGCAACACCACCACACATACATTCACTTAATATATATGGTAAACATATATAAAGTATGTGCTGTTTAATTGTGGTATTTTTGAGTTTATTTTCCAGTTCATAGAACGTCGTTTAAATCTGTAAAGATAAATTTTATTAATTTTGTATAATTTTTTTTTCTATGAAAGTTATCTTTATTTATAGCGTATATTTAAAATTGATTTATTTTCGTTTCGTGCGGTCTAATATTAAACGCAATTATTTTATTTTTGTTCAATAATTTAATTTTGAATTATTATTGGCTTGTGGGTTGTTAAGCGTTATCACATTTATTTCAATTAATTTCATATTTATTATATTTTTCAATAAATTTTATTTATTTTCACAGTAATTCTAGATAATTTTAGATAATTTAATTTTTAGTTAATTTTAGTTTAATGATTTCTAAATATTAATAATTCAAGTTAAGTCAGTTTAATTCTAATTCTAATTAATTCATTTTTTTCATATTTTTTTCAATTCATTCTTCTTTTAATTTGTCTTAATTTTTTATTTAATATTTTAATATTTAATATTATCTTTTATTTTATTTTATTTTATTTTATTTTATTTATTTTATTTTATTTTATTTTATTTTATTTTATTTTATTTTATTTTATTTTATTTTATTTTATTTTATTTTATTTTATTTTATTTTATTTTATTTTATTTTATTTTATTTTATTTTATTTTATTTTATTTTATTTTATTTTATTTTATTTTATTTTATTTTATTTTATTTTATTTTATTTTATTTTATTTTATTTTATTTTATTTTATTTTATTTTATTTTATTTTATTTTATTTTATTTTATTTTATTTTATTTTATTTTATTTTATTTTATTTTATTTTATTTTATTTTATTTTATTTTACTTAATTTTTTATTTATTTATTCAATTGTTCTTCTTAAAAAGTTGTTTTTGTTTTTGTTGCAAAAAGCTTCACTCATAATATTTGTTAGAAAAATGGCACTTGTGCGATTCATCACATTCCATGCACACACACACACAATGCAACAATAACAATCGTTTCTGCTCATTTTGCACTCTGTTCAGCTGTCAATTGCTGGCCACTCCTTCACTATTTCAAAATAAAATTCCGTCTCTTTCGTAGCATTGCTCATTTATATTTGAAAGCAGATGTTCGTTGTCTCTTCGCTGCTTGTGTGCACTATTTAATGTGTTTTTTCTTGTTTTTTCTATTTTTTTGTTTTTGCTTTAGTTTATTTTGTATTTGCTTTCTGTGTGCAAACTGTGATTATTTCGGTCCTTTTTGCCATTTTGTTTGTTTTGTTGCCAATTCGTATGCTTTCTCAGTGCTGTGATTTTTTTTGCACTTTTTCCCCCAGTTGCTGTTGTTGGTGTTTTATTTTCTCATCACAAGTAATTGTCTACTCAAATTTCAACAAAGTATTCCCTTCGGTTCTTATTTGCCGGTTCAATGGTTCATTTATTCGTCAATTTCATGATGTGTGACAAACTGCAAGTGCGCTAGAAATAAGGGAGAGAATAGTTTATTATAGATTTTATTGCTTTGGCCAACAACAAGGGAGAAAATTGAGAAGATTGGGTAAATTATAAGCATATATGAATATTTTGGAAATAATTGGGTTTTTATTATGTTTTATCGATGGGAATGCAAATATTTGCTTAAAATGTGGGTGCAATGAACGTAAACGAAAATGATTTATATTTGCTTTGACAATGAATTCGATTTGAGATGAATGACTACTTAATTTGATCCAGAAATTGTATGACGAAATAGGGTTTTAAATTCGGAGGCATTTTTATTGGAAAAATTTATATAGACTATTCAATTTTTTTCAAATAATTTGTCGGCAATATTATCTAAGCACTCATATTCAAATTATCTTAATTATATCTCGGATTACTGACCTATTTCAGTTACCAGATTTCTCCAAAAGAATATAAAGTTCATATATAAATTGCAACACTTTTTATTTGAAGATAAGGCCTTAAAACACATAATTTATTCAACATTGCGCCTAATTGTATCAAATGCTTATGTAACCTATTTTTTCAGTGACAAGATTTCCTAAGTGAAATCTCATGTAAATGCAGTGAGAAAACGTGAAATATTTTTTTTCAAACCTTATTATTGTGAGTCATATAGATTTAGGTGTCTCTAGGGTTTTGAATCTACATAGAATCACAATATTTTACTTTTCACTTGTTTTTGCTTCACTACACATATGCTCCTTAAAAAGATATTTTACATGAAGCTTTCTTGCTTATAAATAGCACGCAAATATTCCGTAATTGGTAATTAAAATTCCAAAAATGTTCATACACATGTCTTCACGCTGCCGAAATTAAAATCCATCAGTAATATTCTTTATATCACACTTATAAAAATCAGTCACATATAACACGAGTTTATGACTCAACCACGAATAAATCACCCGCTTCTCGTAACGCACACTCAACATGTTGACAAGCAACTGAATGCGGTGAATTCGACAGAGCCGGGTTGTATGCTTGAGCTCACTTGCAAAAAATGCCACACGCCGCAAGTATAGTAGATTCTTTAGAACGAAAAGAAGAGTTAGAAAAGTGCAAGCAAAACAAACACAATTTAAGCAACCATTTAAGCTCAAATCAACCCCAAGCCATTGTGTTAGGCGAACACACACGATTTTTTGAGATTTGAGCGCGAATTCCACTTAAGAGTAATTGAGAACGAATGCAGAATATTTTTAGGAAAGGAAGATTATGATATATTAATTATGATATAGTACCATATGGGATACTTGTTGTAAGTATCGATTATTGAACAGGATCCCGTATATGTACACGTTTGGATCTTAAATACATCCAGAAATTATATCTTAATCTAGATTTTTCATTAAACATCGACTTTAAAATTCTTTAGTTACCTCAAGTTGGTAACCAGCTTATATATCCTAGAACAGGTCCTATTATCTCCTATTCAAAGAAATTTGATGGATTCTGAAAGAAGCTTCAACTACTAGCTGCTAAACGCCTTAAGACATCTCCAAAGCTACAGTACACATCTTTCGACTCCATTCGTTTCCAAACTTTAAAAAGGTCGATCCTTCTAGCCTTCTAGCCTAGGAAAATCATAAAAGGTCCACTTTAGCCCTTCCCCGTTAGCAAGGTTCAATTTGAATATTTTGCTTTTTCATGAGATCATTCATGAACATAACCCATCCTCTACCATGACTTTGTATTTTGCCTCGAAGGGCATTCGAATCTATGTCTCACCGAATTATAGTCACATGTTTAATGACCTTTAGCCGTCTTAGGAGAGAAACAAATTAAAATCTTCAAGCTTCTACAATCAACCTAAAGCCCTAACTGTTACTATGGCTATCACCAATGTTCGCTGAGTGGTTACTATACTCATTCTAACCAACTACTGTCGCTTTCATTTGTCAACTCCTTCCTATGTATATATGATTATGTTATTATTTTCAAATAAAATTTTAAATATTCCAACACGCGCTCTTAACAAATCGCTCTGCACCCTTTTCCACTAATGTGAAAATAATTTATATATAGTATATATAAATATACATATGAGTCCATGGTGCAACACAATGGAGGCGAAACATTTCAATGTTGCTAAACACATGTTGCAGCGCTTATGTTGACTGGAAGTCCCACGGCAACAGCACAGCCGGCAGCCGGCAGTCGTCAACCATCAGAAAGTTGTAAACATGCCGCGCGTTTCGCGGAGGGAGGGAGAAGAACACAATCGCATTGCAAGTGTGTTTATTTATTGCTACTTCATGCCACTCGGCGTCATTATTGTCGATGATGTGGCAGCAGCAGCAGCAGCGATGTAGGCGGCTAATTTTAAACTTGCCTTGCTGTCGCGTTGCGTCACACAGGAAGGAAGTGGATTTGTTGATTTTAAATAAAACCAGGCTACTTTGGTTGTGCTTGCCGCCGTGTGGACGCACATGTGTGCGCGTGTGGCGTGTAAACAGCATGCCACAAGCGCTGTGTGGCGAACGGTGTGAATGGTGTCAGTAGCAATAGGAGCCTGAGGATGAAGAAAACAATAAAAAGCGCACGAAATGGAAAGCAATCACGAGCAGCTGACATTTTGAATGGCAAAAAAATTAACTCTTTAGGCTTGAAGGGCGACAGGGATTTTATAGCACCGCCAAAGTGGGTGTGAGCGCCGCTGTGCAACAATAATAAATGCAAAATAAACATGCTTAGAAATTCTCTGTCAGACATTTGCTGATTGTTTTCCGTTTATTTTATTTTTATTTTATAATTTTGTTTTTATTATACTCCCTCTGTTGTGTATAACTGTTATTTTTTTCTTTTCATAATTATTGTTTGCTTTTGTAGCCGCCTAGTTGCTAATGTGTTATTACAGTCCCTGGCCTATGCCAAAAGGTGTTTGTTGCTGAGGGTAAGGGTCGACAGGCTGTTGAAGTGTTGACGTGCTATAACTGTAATTATGGTTGAGGGTGATGTGAGGGCGTGTGCGCGAATGCAGGGTGTGAATCGGCGTTTGAAACATGTGGAGGGTGAAGTAAATGCAGGTGGAGTGCCTAGAATTACACAGCTGTGCGAAAAATTGCACTCATAAATGAGTTATGCTTTGCTATGTATATTCAATATTTGATAAATCCAAAATTGGTTTACTATACGAATTATTATATTTCATCTAAAAAGTAATTTTGTATTTATTTTCTAGTCATCGTATTCATTATTTTTACTACATTAAATGTTACTCAGTAAGGAAAACTGATACCTTATTAATACATATCTTGGTATTTCCAAGAGTTTTCTTAACAGTTTTATTCAAATCAGAGTATCTAAACTTCTACAGTGGAGAGTGTATTTTGTTAATTTCTTTTCTGTAAATGTTTAATTATTCGTATAAGAATCCGACTTAATTGAATCGAATTTCTTTTAAGTTTAGACTATATTAACAACACTTTGCTTATACCCTATACAAGGAAGTTCTTCTCCAATTAAGGAAACTTCAGCAATTTTTTTGCTAGCTGTTCTAAATTTCTCTTACAATAAAGTAGTTAACTACTAAATAATCATTCAAAAAGTATAGAAAAGAAAAACACATATTTATTACTAATTGACCCATTGAAATCCTCTTCTAGAAGACGGATCTATGTTAAAAAATTCCCTATTGATTAGAAACAAACACTAAAAGTTAAATAACATCTTAATTGCGTCTGCTAATTGACTAATATTACTAATTGAATGTGCCTTTCGCACATGAGTTAATTCACTAATTAACCGGCCTTTGCTCGATTAAAGACATAATATAGATCGATTTATACAAATTAGAAATCTCGTTTTTCAAAATTAATTTTTAATCGAATACAAATCTGTGCGTCGTTGTCCATGCTGTAAATTTGGATGTGTCTATTGTTAAATTAACAGTAATACAACTTTACGGTAGTTGTCCACGCTCGAAATTAGGTTCTGGTTATTGATGAAATAGCAAGAAATGTAATAAAAATGTATAATAGGTGATCGTAGCCGGCAGTGCCAGGGGAAAAACTGGATTTTCAATTATAATTAATGTATTAAATTAATTTAGCTGGTGGGAAAAGGCTATAATATTACTCTACTTTAAGTTTTGGTCATATTTTGTTTGGAATCGGATATATCAATAGCTGATTTTCTTTCCTTGGCCATACATTGAAGCCAAAGCGAGAATAAAGCGAATATTTTTTCAAATGAATCTGCAAACTGATCTTCACTTAATGCATTTAAAATCGCAACGAGAATAATTTTGAATAATTTCTTGTTACAAGTAAAGATCTCTGTCGACATAATCTTATCTTATCTTTAAACAATTTCCTTTATACCCCAATCAACGTCATTACATCGCAAATTTAGGTTTGAAAAGGAACTGTCTGAAAGCTTAATATTAAATAAAACTTTATATTATATAATATTAAATTAAATTAAATTTGATAACACTTCCGATTATTACTAATGTTTGAAACCTAAAGCACTCTCAAGATTTTTTTTTTATTTATTTCGTGAAAATCCTTTTACAGTTCATTTGGCACGAAGTATTTCAGATGACATAATTTACTTACATTCACAGTTGAATGAGCATATCTCAAGCCTATTTACCCCGCCTACTAAGTTACAAATGTACAGTTAAGTTATTTTCAATGCCCACAAAAGTATTGCTGCTGCGACCGACACCACCCACTGGGCAGCATTTTCTTACTCAACTCACACCCACAGATCAACAACGGGCTATGTCTTTCTAATGACTACATTTCATGCCACAGCTTTTGTAGCAGTTAGCAATTTAACGGCGCTTTCACAGCTACAACGGACGCGAGTCGCTTCGACCGTGCCACATTCCACTTTTGCATAAACTCATTTCATGCCATGCAAAGACAAAGGCGCTGAAAATGGAGTAGGAAACGGGAGCAAAGCATTGAAATCCTATTTCGTATATATTATATACATATATATATGTATGTATGTATGTGTACAGGAGTCTAAAACAGCGCAAGGATGAGTTTAATGATGTTGCGCTGATGTCAGCCTCCTTTACTTGCCTTCTATTATATTTGTTGCTATTCAAGTGCGCTTTGTTGTTTTTGTTTTTGCTTCCTTTCTCTTCAGCCCACACTCCACTTGTAACACCCCCATTTCAATAGAGTCGCTAGCGTCTCATCAAATTTGAATGTTGCAACATTTGTGTTTATTTAAGTTTCAATTACGCTGCAACAATGCCAATGGAGTGCCTCAGCCTGCTGTCAGCTATTATACAATTGCCTCATAATTTCGCGTGCGTTTGTATGTGTACATGTCTCTTTAACTGTATGTCTCTTCCTCAGACTCCGCCTTGCTGTGATTGGCATGCAGTTCAGGCGAAATGTTGCACGCTCACCATATGCCGTACAACATGTGTGCGCTGTTTTGTTGTTGGTTTTGGCTTGCAATAACATATTCATGAGCATACATACGTACATATGTAGTACTTAGGCAGCTTCCCGAGATGTCAGCAAAGTGGTAGTCAAATAAACATTTGCAGCGCATTGCTCCCATTTCTTTGTGTTGTTGCTATTTTGTCTTATTTATAACTCATACAGGCATTCGCAACAAACTTACGCTGAAACATTCATCATAGCGGGTGCAACGTTTGCCTTTGAGTATCTGTTGCAAAAAGTAGCTAACTGGCAGCACGTCTGGCTGTCATCTGTTGGAGTTGTTGTATATATACCGTTGTATATATTAGCATATATACAAATTGCCTGCAGAAGAACACCGTCTGTTGCTAACGTCTACTATGGTGTCTACTGGCAACGCATCACTGCAGCAACAGTCGCACATCAGCCAGCAGCCGCCTACGGCTCCATTTCAGCGTCACGCGCCACACTTGCCACACGCGACAGCCTCCTCTGTTTACTACATATTAAAAAAGATAGACATAACTGCAATATTGCTGCTAATGATAGCTTTTACTCCCTCCTCCTACACCTCTTACCTAACAACCACAACTCAACCGATCGCTACAACTGATCTCCATCTCACAGAGCTCTCAAATAAATAAACGCATCACATTTGACGTTCAACGCCATCATCGTCATCATCATCGTCATCGTCGCTACTAACCGCAGTCGCAGCCCCAAGTGCTAACCGCAGATTATGCCATTCAAAATTCAATTTCAAATGTTGCCACATCCAATGTTGACGGCAAATTGGCGGCTGTTGCCACAGCGTTAGCGTCATAATTGCGCTGCAGCTGGAGCAAGAGCTGGTTGGGCTGTGCTCGGCTGTCTCTTTAGCGTAAGATGAATGACTTTTATTTGTTTATTTATTCGCATCGCTTCGCCTTGTTTTTCGTTTTTCGTTTTGGTTTTTCTTTTATTTTCGCATCATGCGAGCGTCACATTTGATTCCCCTTTTTGATGGCATTGTTGTTCTATGTGTGTGCATATTCATTTCGCATAGCGGATTTCATGCATGCTGCGTTGACTTTTAAGCGTTTTGTAGATGAGTAAAATTCAAAAAAAGCAATTGCTCTCTACATGCATATACATATATGAAGAAGCGATTCAGTTATGAACAGAAGACATTATTAAACATATTTGAGTATATCTTAGAGGAACCAAAAATCGGCGCTTGAAATTATTGATTGACAGGTCATGCAAATATATTATATTTGGAACATCCAAAGGATTCTGGGAGATTGCTTTTGAATTCACACGAGGGTTTGGAATTATCTTTTTTATTACAACCTCAGTTCTAGAATCGGTTCATTCATAGAGTGGTTTTTATATATCCAAAACTTTCGTGTGTTATAAGAACTCTAGTCGGAGTGTTAACTGGTCATTGTCTGATAGGAAGATATGCCGACAGACTGCGGTTACCATACAAGGAGCTGTCAAAACAATAAAATAAGAAGAGATATTGTACATATTTTATGATAATACAAAGCCTTCTACAGGAAAAGAATTTCGACAATTGGACACGGTTTTCTCGACGACATCTCGGAGGTTGTTGCAAACTGGTTGAGTTGCTCAACTTCATAAAAGCCACAGAATGGTTCAAAGAGGGCATTCTAGTGTAAGGGGATTTGAGTCCCGGTGGATTCACAATGGGCCTTCTAAAGGCCTAGGTGAGTCATCTGACATCCACTTTACCTATCTACCTTCATATGTTTTGAACAATGTTCAGGTCTCTAAGGTCTATGATTAACTGTACAATTATGGAGAAATATTTTTCATTTAATATATTTCTAACCCTTGACTTTTCTGTCAAAACTACTTTTTTGGGAGTTATGGTTAGAAAAACACAGTGTTGTAGTTCGTGGACTCAAACCTAAAAAAATGTGGGTATATGATGCAACAACAACCCTGTATTACAATATACACATACATCCATATATATTTGTACATATATATATATGTATGTATGTCAATTTGTATGTGAATTCGTACAAAGTTGTTTCACAAGTTTTATGACAGTGTTTATAGCCACGAGTGTAGGCGATAGCAAGGAATATGATGCTCTCTAGTTCAAGTAATAGCAACACAGGGTCCCTTCTCACTACACACCATATATGGTAGTGTCATTAAAGCAATTGCAGTCGAAACACCACTGAGGAAAAACAAGAAATTAAACAAAATCTTAAACTATATAAAGTAGTGGGGAAAATAGATCTTATGGTAGCACGTGACAGAACTTTAAGTGTACTATATTTTATATATTTTGGCTTCCACAAATACACAAATAATTATAGCTATAGTCATGTGTTGTAACCTTTAACTGTTATTAAGAGAGCTCAAAGATAGACGCTATAACATTGATACTTCTCATCATCATTTGACTTCATCCATTAGGTGCTCAAAAATGGGGCACATTTTGGCTCTACAAGATATACTTTTCAGAGAGTGAGACTACAAAAGCTGTATAGCACATAATTCCTCCATACGATGAGATACCACAGGTTCATTATAGAAGAACTGCTCAATTTCTCCAAATCAACTAATATTGAGTGAACAGTTCACGTGCTAGAAAGTACTGGGGCTATACTTTTTTTAGAACATACTCAACTTTGACCGCTGCCAACAACAGCAAGCAATATATCAATATCCTATAAATAGGTAAAACATGTTCTAAAACTACCCTAATTCTATTTCAAGGAGTCCAATAATACCATAATTTACATGTAGAAAATTAAAAGATCCTTACATAAACTTCAGCCTTTGTTCAAGCCCAAACAAACTTACTAACTTAACACACATCCTTTTGATCAACCCTCACTCTGTTACATATAAAGGGTGATTTTTTAAGAGCTTGATAACTTTAAAAAAAAAAAAAACGCATAAAATTTGCAAAATCTCATCGGTTCTTTATTTGAAACGTTAGATTGGTTCATGACATTTACTTTTTGAAGATAATTTCATTTAAATGTTGACCGCGGCTGCGTCTTAGGTGGTCCATTCGGAAAGTCCAATTTTGGGCAACTTTTTCGAGCATTTCGGCCGGAATAGCCCGAATTTCTTCGGAAATGTTGTCTTCCAAAGCTGGAATAGTTGCTGGCTTATTTCTGTAGACTTTAGACTTGACGTAGCCCCACAAAAAATAGTCTAAAGGCGTTAAATCGCATGATCTTGGTGGCCAACTTACGGGTCCATTTCTTGAGATGAATTGTTCTCCGAAGTTTTCCCTCAAAATGGCCATAGAATCGCGAGCTGTGTGGCATGTAGCGCCATCTTGTTGAAACCACATGTCAACCAAGTTCAGTTCTTCCATTTTTGGCAACAAAAAGTTTGTTAGCATCGAACGATAGCGATCGCCATTCACCGTAACGTTGCGTCCAACAGCATCTTTGAAAAAATACGGTCCAATGATTCCACCAGCGTACAAACCACACCAAACAGTGCATTTTTCGGGATGCATGGGCAGTTCTTGAACGGCTTCTGGTTGCTCTTCACCCCAAATGCGGCAATTTTGCTTATTTACGTAGCCATTCAACCAGAAATGAGCCTCATCGCTGAACAAAATTTGTCGATAAAAAAGCGGATTTTCTGCCAACTTTTCTAGGGCCCATTCACTGAAAATTCGACGTTGTGGCAGATCGTTCGGCTTCAGTTCTTGCACGAGCTGTATTTTATACGGTTTTACACCAAGATCTTTGCGTAAAATCTTCCATGTGGTCGAATAACACAAACCCAATTGCTGCGAACGGCGACGAATCGACATTTCACGGTCTTCAGCCACACTCTCAGAAACAGACGCAATATTCTCTTCTGTACGCACTGTACGCATTCGTGTGGTTGGTTTAATGTCCAATAAAGTAAACTGAGTGCGAAACTTGGTCACAATCGCATTAATTGTTTGCTCACTTGGTCGATTATGTAGACCATAAATCGGACGTAAAGCGCGAAACACATTTCGAACCGAACACTGATTTTGGTAATAAAATTCAATGATTTGCAAGCGTTGCTCGTTAGTAAGTCTATTCATGATGAAATGTCAAAGCATACTGAGCATCTTTCTCTTTGACACCATGTCTGAAATCCCACGTGATCTGTCAAATACTAATGCATGAAAATCCTAACCTCAAAAAAATCACCCGTTACTTGCAATCAGGTGATTTCTATGGTCATATCTACAATACTCAGTTATAACCTATAATTCAAAAACCACTAAAATTACAATCATGGGTATAAGAAATATATCTTGGTAACAATTTCAGCTTAGAACATATCGTCTATATTGTAGAATTTTTTTAGATTTATTTTCGAGAACATATAAACCACAATAAAATATATTTTATCTAATCATGAAATTGACTTCTTCAAAAGCATATTTGATGTTAAAAATAACTCAACTTTGATTCACATATGTCAAAGTTGTCAAAATACTAACTTGAAAGATCAAATGCTGCAATGACATGCCTACATTTTATTTTAAAATATTATATTTATACTGCAAGACATTCTTCCACACATACATATTTGCTCAAATTTTTGCCACTCGCTGGACACATTATTGAAAGCACGTCAACGTCAAAAGTCATTGACTGACAGTTGCAGACAGCAATTTTTATACACCACACATATATGTATTTATTTGTGTGGGTGTGTTAAGTAGATAACAGCCGTGGCACCCACTCAAGTCAGCAGACAACGCCAGACAAATGGAAATGTTGCGAAGGAAAAAATTTACGCATTAATTTACACATTCTCATATGTGTTCTTCTAAACAGTATATAAGTGTCAATGTAAGTCTGTGGTTGTTTTCAAAGTAGCGGTATTTGTATGTGTACAATATGTGGCACAACCACTCAGAGTTCGCAGACATTGAGTTTTTTTTTTTTTTGAGCTAGCGAAAAACAAAGTAAGCATAAAAGCATAAAAACAAAACCGTTATTGTTATTTTTAGCCATAAAAAATGTTTCGGCATAATGGATGTGCATTAGCTTGGCTAATGAATACAATGAACACAAATTTATGACGCTTCAATATTCTCTGGCTGTTTATTGGTCTAATACAAAATTCATAAAAGCACAAATATGTACTTGAAGGTGGTCGGTAGGAAAATGGAAACAATCACGTTAGCCTAAAGGTATGCTTCAAGAATTATATTATCTAAGAATCCGCTTTTATTAGAAATGGACAGCAATGGACTGTAAAAAAGTTGCAAGTTTCTTAAAGAAAATGTACTATAACATAATTATATATTAAGATCTATGTTCTGATCCATCAGATACGTCGCAAGTAATAGGTTCGTCTTTAACATATATTTGGTACTTTGAACCACTTCTGAGCTATAAAAATTATTTAAAGAAAAATAGTTCATTCCTAAATAAATGGAGAGTTGTCTTAAGACGTGCCAGCAATCGTACTCAGTGTATTAATACTTTTTCCTACAGGGCATGTATGTACTTAAACAAAAACTTTTAAGATGACAGCTAAACTCATAACCGAAGCTCTAAATATATTTTTTTAAAAGTGAAAGTATTTCAAGAGTATTGCCTATTAATGAAAATGAAAAAAATATTATTTTTGGCACTGAATTTACTTTAACTTGCTTCATACAAGAAATATGTTACAATAGCTGTTTAAAATTAATACAGAAATAGTCCATGGACCAATATTGACCTATAAATATATGTCTCAATACATGTACGTGATTAACCAGTCACTATTTGGCTATAACATACACATCCAAAATATGCCTCATCGCCGCTTATGCCACAAAGGTTGCCGTCATTTTGCTCAAATATTATTTGAACCGCAATTATTGTACTCCTAATTAATAACTGTCAACAACAGCAAACTTAAGTCACCAAACAACAATAGCAATAACAATATTAGCAATAAGTTTGTCTGAAACTGAGTATAATGTTTTGTTGGCGGATTAGTGCAAAGTCAAGGTCTTCAATTACAACCCGTTAATGATTTTGACACATGTCAATCAATGCGGAAATGTTCACAGCAAATTTGTCTGCATTCGAATACGCTAGATTTGATAAGTTACTTTGTAACGGTTTATCGTGGATTCGTAGATTCGAATGTGTCACTGGCCTTTAGTTGCTATGGGTCCTTACATGTATGGATTTGAGTAATTATATGAAAATTGCTTCGACGGAGTAGAAAATCGAGCATGCCAAATTATCGTAAGGACCTTTTTGCTGATTTTGTGTGCAGCTTCTTAATAAGTTAATGTAAACATTCTGGAAATCTTAAAAGAGGAAATAGTTAATTAACTTTTATACAAAATATTTAATGAAGAAGAAATATGTAGTTTCAACTAGTACTTTTTCTAATTGTTGGAAGGTTGGAACTATCTTTAAGGTCAGAATATGAACGAGGAAAAAATTCATTATACTTATTTCGTCCATACTAAGAGCCATACATACTTGTACAATGTATGGTTATATATCCGATTTAAATTAGACTCTATGATTTCAATTTTCTGAACAACTCTGTTGTATATAATTTGAACTATAAATAAATATTTCTCAGTTTTTACTATAAATAAAATTGTTTGGTCAGCTGAAACTGTATTCACTCCTGAATGTAGGCCACACTTTTTGACATAGCATCTATGACAAGAGAACATCTTTATCACATCAACCCTTTCACTCTCTGGACAATCTTTGATGAACCATAATTACATAAAATCTTCGACGAAGAGGGAATAAATAGTATTTTAACGAAATTCCATAAAAATTTGAAAAATTTTGCCACAGCGCCACCTATCTCATATTTTAGTTAAAGAAAAATTTTAGGAATTTCTTCGTAGATAAAATTATTGCTTTTTGTTTAGAGAAATCAACATTCAAAATATTTTTTTGCACTGTTTGATTGAATTTTCCATGATTTTCCTTGAATTTCTCAATGAAAAATCTTTCATTAAAAATAAGTTTATAGAGGCTCAGATCTTTTTAACCCTGTGCAATTCTAAAAAATTATAGATTTTCTGTATTTGACTAATACATATATCAATTTCTAATTCTCTTTCACCATCCCCGAGGCCTTAAAGCCCTTTTGACTTCTATTGTAATCCCTTCACAACCATTTATTTCGATGACACTGAACACATTAAACACGCACAAAAACGAACTACTCATGTGTGAGTGCCAACACTCAATGTCAATGAAATCACACAATCAAAATCATAGAAGCGTGCAGAAGGGCCATCACTTCCGCGAAGCGAACAGCATTGAAATTATGCGTTTCCGTTAGCGAAATAACAAATCGCCCAACGCCAACCCATAAATACACGAAACAGAATTCTATATTTCATGGCAGTTTCAATATAATATTTTGGCAATTATGGCGCCACACTACGTTAAACAATTCATCAATCAATGCGGCTGAAACGAGGCGGCACGAACTAACGGCGGAAATAAAAATTTGTTGCACGCAATTTTAAATTGTCCACAATGCCATTAGGCATTTCCCTTTTGCATTTCAGTGCTGTGGCGCGCCAGGCGAAAGTATTTCAATTTGAATACGAGTACAATGCGCAAATGCACAACAAAAGCAATAACAAGTTGTAGAGTATATTCAATGGACGGATGGGCGCTGAGCGGCAATCAATGATTTCATTGTTATTGGCAATGGCGGCGGATGCTTTTCAAATTCAAATTCAAATTCAAATTTCGATTTTCAGCGTGTAAATTCCATTACATGCGAAACGCTGATGAACTTATTAAATTTCAATTTTACATGCTGCCCCAATCCGTATGGAATAGCGGTTAGGCTAAGCATTGCAGGAAATTAACTGTGGTCTGGACCCAACAGCACGAGATAGCATTAGATAGGGGAGACAATAAAATGGATTACATTTTCATTGTTCATTTATGTGCTATTGTTCATAGCATATAAAATTGCTTATTGTTGTTGTTTTTTATTTCAATATTTTTTTTTGGTTCTTTCACATCGCATCCTTCGCCGTTAATGCAATTCAACTGCTCACCATTCATTCCTTCATTTAATCACTGGCTTAGTTGCTTCGTTTTAGTGCTCGGCCTCGACCTCGGTTTCTGTTTCGGTTGAACGCGCGCGCGTATGCCATTTCCGACGAACGACAATGAAAATCAGGATTTCCGGTACACCAAATTAAACAAGCAGACAAACGAAGCGGGCAAACAAGCAAACTGGCGAGGCAAATGTGCCAAACAATCAGCGCACGAGTCGACGAGCTGACCAGCAAATAACGAGTGGAAGAAGAATAAGCAGAAAACAACAACAACAATAACAAAAAATAAGGCACCACAAACAATAGCGGCAAGCGGAAACAACACAATTGGCCAGTAAAACAGTACAGCAAGTATTAAGTTTTACCCCTTTCGCTGCGGCCGCACCTCGAGCGAATATCCATTTAAGCTTCTTAGGACATTTCCGAAAAAAAAAAATAAAAAAAAAACAAAAAAAATCTACAACAAAAATGGTTGCGCTTGCTGGAAAATTGCAATTTGTTTTTGTTGCCTTCTGTTATTGTTGTATGCAAATAGAATTTGCCAAAATAATAAAGTAGGCAAGCACAATAACACCAAAAAAGAACACGACAAAACAAACCTTGGAGGAAACAAGAAAAAAGTTACTGTACTATTGTAGAGACACTACGCCAAGCATAGCCGAAAACTATTTTCACGCCGCAGTTCAGGCAAACAAAGAGCGGAAAAGCGATTTCATTCAGCGGCAGCGCAAAGACATTCAGACGGCGACTCGCGCGCTTAAAGCTTCAAAGGCTGCGGGTATTTTAGTGTATTATGCTGTTTCAGTTGAACGTCCTGATTAAGTACAACTAAAGCAATTTCCAATGTAAACAACAGCAACAAACGGAAAGCAACACAATGAGCAAGCGGAAATAATAGGCGCCAGAAACAATGAATGAAAAGCTGGTGGTGGAGAGAAAAATTTTAAAATAGCTTTTCCAGACATACTTACAAAAATATATTCTTTGAATATTGAATAATATTGTATAATCTAAAGGTTTATGTGACTTTCTTCAAAACTCAATATAAGGACCAGTTCATTTTATATTTTATTTATGTGCGTTGGAAGACAAAAAGCTTTTTTCAATCTTCGTAGAGTTACATATATAGAGTAAGTCATATATTTATCATATTTCCGAGGGACGCGTTGACTATCTTTTATGTTTGAACTGTCAATGAAATATCAACAAATATATGTTTCCCCAAATTCATCCTCATTTTCATAAAGTTATTATTCTGAGCCTCACCAAATTGGTGAATATTTTCTCCGTGAGTCTCAAGCAGTGACAAATTCATTACTGAGCTTAGAGCTCACAGACCCATCTTCTAAAATTGGTATAGTACAACTATGTAGGAACCGATTAGCTTTGCCGTCAGCTTCCAGAAATATGTTTCTCTCTAAAGCCTACTATAGTCTCTCTCTCTCTCTCTACATTCTCTAGCTCTCAAATAATATGTTTCAGAGTTAGTCTTCAGACTTGAGGCGTTCCCAAAGGGTATTCCAAATTCAAAAAATAAAAATGTAAAATCTTCATTTAAAAGGTCTCAGGTTCTGAATAAAAATTAGATACAACTACACTACAAGTACCTTAATTTCCAATAACTATCAATTACAATAATATTATTTGAAGTGTCAGGGCAGAAAACTGCATCATCATACTATACCCAACTAAAAAACCTCAATAACTTTTACAGTTCACTCTCGCACGCACATTGAATGACTTAGATCGGAGTACCTAATTATTTTATCTTTTTTATCGGCACACATAACCTTATATAAATATATGTAATTTATAAAAATATAAATGCTATGTGTGCCTCTCCTCAATGGCATGTATTGCACCAGCGGTATCACGTTACGTAAATACTTGCACACGTAGCAGCCATTATAGCGTCATCATCGCCGTCATTCATCTCGCCTGTCGGAAATTATGCTTCCGTCGGTGACTGTCGGAAATGGCATTGCGAAATGGCAACTATCATTGGCGCAGCATCAGCACCCGAGGCCCTCAGCTGCAGTGCGCAGCATTCAGCCGGCCAACACAAGCGCAGATAAATGAAAGTTGTAAACAGATATATATCCGATGCTTAATTGCAAAAACTGACACCTGCTGAATTGCACAAATGGCGACAGAATGGACTTTTTTAAAGGAATTGGAGTGAAGACATTTTTATGTAAGAGTACAAGTGGAGAAATTACAGAAATGTATATATTTTTTGTAAAAAATTACGGAAAGGTGGCAACTCGACATATTTTTTTTCGTAGTACTAAATCAATTAATAACTTACATAAAATATTTTTTTCGTATAAATTCGAATTTAATATAAAAAACCCATAAAAAATTGTGTGCTAGGTGGCAACCCTGTACCAAGATTATTTCGAATTAAATCTAATAATTTAATTTCTTGCTACACTTTCATATTAATTTTTTTAAGCAAAATTTACAAATATATTCCAACTTCTCACAAAATTCAAATTTTTCGAATGCAAAAAAAAAATAGAATTAAACCCTTAGGCGAGCTGTTGGAAAGACTGATTGAGTGCCACTTGAGTTGACATTGTGAAATTAAACCAAATAACCCGAACAAAAATGTACTTCCCTTCGATACTTGAGCTTACATATGCCATAAAAATGTTCCCTCTCTCTTTCACTCTCCAGCACACTCACCACTACAACTGCACTCAGCTTAAATGAATTAAATTTGGCTTTCCACAAACACTTATGTTAACAATTTTTACAGTTACTTTATTTTATTACTTTTCCAATATTTTCAAAACAAGTTTTGTTGTTGTTCCTGCTGCAGTATTTGCAACTTTCGCCTGTTCTATTTACCACATAGCATTTGTGAGCTTTGTCAGGCTGGAGTGACAGTTGACCAATTTGAATGAATGAATGAAAAACCAAAGTACCGTTTGTTATATTTACTAAACTGGGTATGCCACAATAAACTAAAACAAATAAATGCGTAATCGCAGATATGTATCACAACAACGGCAACAACAACATGTGAAAATTGTAAAATTTATAGCAAATAAGAGACAAAGCAACAGCAAAACATTACTTGAACTGTTTACCGAAAAAAAAAACAAAAAAAAATATTGAAACTAAAAAAACAGCAAAAATAAAAATAAATTGCAATACAAAAACAATAAAAACATCACTTCACTTCTCTTGCTCCTATAATCCGTAGGAGGATCTCTGCTGACCACAGTTGCAAAAGTGTAGCATTAAACCGAAGGTAGGAGCGCTTGTGCAACGCAAAAGTTTTGGGATTAAAGTCAGGATAGCATTAATAACGGTGAATGCATTTCATGTTTCTGTCACTTGCACAAACTCGAAGAAAAATTACTCGAGAGCAGGGTTGCTATTGCAGGCGAGATCAAGTGCAACGTTCGTGTTGTTGTTGGAAAAAGTATTGGAACCAAAATTGTTGTGAGCTTTAGTGTGTTTTTATCGCATATGTACATGCAGTTATTTGCAATTATTTCGTATTTGTGACAAGTTTAAGCAACTGTCTAAATGATTAGGTATTTTTGTGTAAACAAAAATCTGAGGAAAATAGGAGGGATAGAAGGATGTATATGTTATGTAATTTGTTATTCAATTTCATACCAAAATACCTTTCATTATATCAGAGATAAATAAAAATATTGCAAGAATTCTTGTTAACTCTTGCTCCGAAGAAAAACAAAGATTTCTAAGTCAGACTCATCGATTCCGACATAAGACAATGGATAGAATTTAAGACGGATATGGCTATATAACTGAAGTCTCTACTGACAATTTTTGTATGATATTTAATATATCTCTCTCTTTCTTATGTGATTAAGCAATTGGCGTCTCTCTTTCTCTCACTATCTTCTTATGATCTCAAACTTCTCTATCTATCTCTATTACTTCTCATACTTTCAATCAGGTGTCTCACTCTATCTCTTTTTTCCTGATACTTTCAATCCAATTTTTCTTTTACTCACCTTATTTTTCTTATCCAGCTTTTACATCGTAAAAAGGCTATTCTTTTAGGAGTAATAAACCGGAAAAGTGAGAAAGAGCACATAGTAGATTACTCTTCGACTTTGGAGACCAGAGATATTACAAGTATTATTAAGAAAATAGATAATAAAGTAAGCGTTGAGTGACAATAAAATAGAGAAAGTGCTGAGCTCCAGTGTGAAGATATAATTCCTTTAAACATAGATGGAAAGATGCCTGGGATATTATACTAAAACCCCGATTACACTTTGTAACTCTTTTGAAACTATAATGCAGAAAATTTTAATTTTATTTACCTTTTTATTACCCACAAGTAGAGTGCTCGATTTCCCTAACGACATATATGCTTTAACACATTCCTTTATATATCCCTCATATATACTTTATAGTATTACTGTATGAGTGCATGACTGACAGTACGCTACATTCCCTGGCACATGCTGAAGCGCACTTACTTAACACAATCAATCCGAGTAGTGCCAACGAGCATAACAAAAGCATCAACAACAGCAAAAGCAAAATACGCTTAAGTAACGAAAGCCAGCAATTGGCAGTTTGTTGACCAACAATGTCTTCGGAGAATACACATTTCGAACATCAATTGCAGACGGAAAACGTTGCTCAATTCAAATAAGGATGTCAGCTGAGGGCTTTGTTAAATTGAAGAATAGTTCAAGAAGAGACGTAAACGATGTAGCTATGGTGAAGACATGTTAAAAGACGTTAGGCAACAAGACAGGGAAATAGCTTTGTATATGTGTGTATTGAATCAAAGAGGCAATCAATTCGATGTACAGTTGACTTGGACTTGGACTCTCTCTCAGTTATATACTCCTTTTTCATCTTACATGCAATAAGGAGCCAAGCTCGTACTTATTTCTACAGCTCCATTGTATGTCTTTACGGTAGTGTTGCTGCTCGCTTGTACTTGTTATACTTAAGCTTGTTTTTGTTGGGCATTGTCACGCGTGCAAAATATTGAATGCTTTCAATTTCCACGTACGTACAGACTGATAGATAGGTAGACTTCGTAGGTGAATTGATATGTAAATTTCAATGTGCCGAGTGTGTCACTATATCTTCGTATGGAAGCTACCCGTGCAAGAGTTGTTAATACCTACATATGTATGAAATTTCAGCAAGTGCGATCATTCAACTGTAAACATTGACATGCTTACTGACAGCGTCGACACTCACTAGAGTGAGCAGCTGTGCGTATTATCTGTCTGTATACAAGCATTTGCACGTAGTTCTCGCACGATTTGGCAATTCGACTTCTTGGGCAATTTCGTCATGTCACTAATTTTCTAGCATACTTCTGAATATGTATGTATGACAAGCATGAACTGCACATGCACTTAGAAGGCGTAAAGCTAACGCCGACTAAGTCGCCAACTTCACGTTCTGTGACTTGACTTGGTTGGTGGTATTGCATAACCCACCATTTGTTGTAAAGATAAGAATATCAATTGCCATATCAAAGTCACTGTCTTCACACCTCTCTACACTGTTTAGAGACTTATGTACTTTTTTTTGTCTTCAACCTAGTTGACATTAACTTTTATGTCCTCAAAGAGCTATTCAATAGTTTCAAATGATTTTGTTATTGATTTTTTGAATAAAACTAGTGAAGAAGTTAATAAAATGTATGACCATAAAGGATTTCCAAGTGACGTGCTTGAATTCAAAGACAATTGGGCATTTTTGAACTGCATTTTTATTCTTCACGTGAGCTGTGTTCAGTGTTATCTGATTTAAATTGTGGACTCATATATTTGCATTTCAACTCAAACTTATATGATCATCCTAAATGTAGACTATGATAACTGGGACTTCAAATAGAAATTAAAAAAAATATTGCCTACATTTAGGCGCATTGATTAATAAAGTTATCAGTTAGATACCAATTAAGCTTATTTTATTTGGCAAATAACAGCTAAGACCAGCTGGAAATGAAAGAAAATTTTATTTTATTTTATTTTTTTATAGAATTCAAAGACTAATATATGTCTTAAGAATTATTTAAAAAAAAAATTACCTAAAATAAAAGACATTATTTCAAATTGAGTTGTTTAAAACCTAGAGCAACATAACCAGCTATTTTGTGTATAACCATAAACTTCTTGTGTTGAAATTTTAACCAAAATCCTGCGATGAATTTAAATTTGCTGAGCATATTGCAAATTTTTACCATAAAATGTCAATAAAACAAACATTTATTTACTTAATGGCGTCGTCACACAGTGTAAAACCACAAGAAATTGCATTTAATACAGCATTTTTAGTGTTTATTTAATTAAGGATTAGGTGGCATACACACTTATACATGTGTTGTAAACATTACTAAATTGATGTGGTTTCCAAGACATTTTCGGCAATTGCATAATATGCAATACAAAAATACATAAATACTCGTATATTTATATGTAAAGTGCATATGAAAATATAGAGATTTATATCTTTGCATATATATGAACCACTATTTATACTATTGAATGATTTCATCTAAAGAAATAAACATTTCAATTAACTTTAATTAATTCTTAAGCATCTGTGTTTACTTAGCTGCCTGCATTTTACAGTTAAATGCTTCATTTATGAATATTATTCTTGTACGTAGGAAGCCAGCTATTAGCAGCTGTGTATACAGCCACAACCGCACAGGTTTGAAGTGACAAAGTCTGACGTGTCCAAAAATTGAAATTAAATTTTATAGAAAACAATTAAATGTACACAGATGTCATTGCACTGTGTCAATTTAGTGCGTGCGACTTAAATTTTTATGCAAAATAGGGTGTGCAACGGTTGCTTAAGCGCGTTTAAAAGCTGGAAATTGGAAGTTTTTGAAGAATTGCTCGTACTTGGATGAATTTATTGAATAATTTCAGACACGGCGTCACATTTTATTGTAATTATACAATTATTAGACAAATCTTGAAGAAATATACTAAATATTTTGTAAGCCACTTTCGGAAGCCATTTATCTTTGCAGCATGCATTTAAATGGATATTAGAAGAAAATATTTATTTTCGAAATGCTACTTATTTAAATATTATTATATTTATGCAAATTAAAGCAACAAAGATTGAACATTTCGGTTGACGACTTTATCAGACAACTTTTTAACAATGATTTTATAGTTTTAATTTATGTAAAATATAATAAAAATTATTTTTTTTTATTCGCTGATACACACACATATACACACATAAATGGCTTTCTTGAAAATTATGCGGCACGTAAGAATCATAATCTTCCATTTCGTAGAAAAATATTATTTCAATAAAATATTTCGACGAATTCATTACAGTTTAATTAAAATTTCGCCCACATAACTGTAGGTGCATGCCTAAATATACGCTTTTGATGGCAATCTTTTAGTAAAAAATAAATTGCATGACAGTGATACCTAAATTTGTGTAAGGAAAATAAATTCATTTAAAGAGAAAATTACAGGCAGCTGCAGTCAAGAATTTTACATAATGCAAATATAAAATAAATGTTAGAAAATTTGAGACAACTAAACTCAATCTATCAAACTAATAAAAATATGACAATTTTAACATATTTTTCGCTATGAAGACCACACCCAACTACTTTCGCCACTACAAATATAGTTACTTTTACAAAGAAGTAATTGTATAAATTCAACAATTCATTATACTCTCGCAACAAAAGTTGCTAAAGAGAGTATTATAGTTTTAGAGTAGTTAGATATAAGGTTATATATACCAAAGTGATCGGGGTGAAGAGTGGAGTTCAAATCCGAACGTGTGTCCGTCCGTCCGTCCGTCTGTGCAAGCTATAACTTAATAAAAATTAAGATATCTTGATGAAACTTGGCACACTTATTTCTTGGCACTATAGCACCATTGCTTTCGAAACTGAGCAAAATCGGACCACTGCCACGCCCACAAAATGGCGAAAACCGAAAATACATAAAGTGCCATAACTAAGCCATAAATAAAGCTATGGAAATAAAATTTGGTATGAAGGATCGCACTATGAAGGGGCATATTTTTTAGGGAAGTGGGCGTGGCCCTGCCCTCTACTAAGTTTTTTGTACATATCTCGCAAACCAATAGAGCTATATAAACCAAACTTTCTGCAGTCGTTTTTTTAGCCACTTCCTAATGCAGTCCAAAAATGAAAGAAATCGGATTATAACCACGCCCACCTCCCATACAAAAGTTAGGTTGAAAATTACTAAAAGTGGGTTAACTCAATAACGAAAAACGCCAGAAACACTAAATTTCACATAAGAAATGGCAGATGGAAGCTACACTCAGATTTTTTTACAAAATGGCAAATGGGCGTGGCGTCGCCCACTTATGGGTCAAAAACCATATCTCAGGAACTACTCGACCGATTTCTATGAAACTAGGTTTGTAATAGTTTCCTTACATCCCAATGATATATTGTGAAAATAGGCCAAATCGCTTCACAACCACGCCTACTTCCTATATACCAGAACTTTGAAGACAATCTGAATCGTTTACTTTACAATATATAATGTAAGCACTAGTGAAGATATCGATGCAGAACTTTGCACAAATACTATGTTTATAGTGTGGCAGCCCCATTCTAAAAATCGCCGAAATCGGACCATAGGTTTTTAAGACCCCATATATCGAACACGAGGACCTCGGTGCTTCTAACCTAATATTATGGTTTCCAACTTTCAATGGACTTTATACAATATATATGACGAATATGTGGGTCAAATTGTGTATTATATAATATAAATAAAGTTAAATAAATAAATTGCGAGAGTATAAAATGTTCGATTACACCCGAACTTAGCCCTTCCTTACTTGTTTTCTCATTCATTTTGTCCAACGTTCGCAAGACTGAGACTGAAACATCTAGGCAGCTTAAGCTTTGGTGAATCAAGCGAACTGTCTTGAATATACATTAGCCGTCTGATCTTCGAAAACATGTGATATATTCAAAACGCTTCGATGATTTTTACGGGTCTTTTTCAGATCTATACTTATCATGAGCGTCACCTCTGAATTTATTGATCAATAACAATTTTGATTGAGAAACCCTTTTTTGGCTTTTGCACTGCTGGCTACTCTAGAACCGATCAGCTGTTACACATTTTTGTTTTTTGCTTTTCATAAGAAGTTGGTAAGTTTCATCAGCTGATTGATATATAGCTTTTTTCGCAGACAAAGAACATATATCGTATGTCTTTGTCATAGATTTGCATTTAATTTTCAAGTCGATTAAAATTCAATTAAAAATTAATTTAGATTTTTATTTTATATGGTAAATCGATCTTAATAAGCGCTTTAATCGAGCAGTGGCCAGTTAATTGATCAATTAACGACTGTGTAAAAAGGCTATAAGCAATAAATTAAAATAAATGCCAAAAATACTACATAGTCTTTCTGTTTATATAAAAAAATTGTATAAGTTAAAAGTTGCTAATTTTATAAATACATTATGAAAGTAATAACCATAAATGAAATGCTATGATGGCTTCTTTCATTCCATCTTTAAAAAAAAAATTACTTCCTCAAGTGATTTTAAGTTTTCTATGTATCTCAGCTCTTCCCTGGTAAGGGCTAGGTTTCTTTTATACCCTCTTAAACAAAAATATTTAAATATTTACAATTCTTTAAAAACTCATAAAAATATTTTTGAATTAAATTAAAATGAAATTAAAATTATTAGAGAACCTTTTACCCTAAAATATTGACCTATTGTTTAAATTTATTTCAGAAACGTTTAAAGAAAATACCATAGCTTGTTTGGAGGATCTCGAAAGGAAGTATGAAATGTGAGTAAATTTTGATTCCTTTTTTTTTTTGTTTTATGTATATTTAATCTATATGCTTATATACACATAGTGTACCCTCAATTAAGCGCAGGCGTGTTGGCGTGTTCGCATGCAAGTGAAACACGTAAATAAATGCTTACACAACGAACCTAAATATAGGTTTGTTCATACATACATACACTCGCTTCAAGTTGCAGACTTCCTTTTTATAACAGGCAACTACATTTCCTGCATCTTATGTCCTATTTACGAGCCGCACACCGCACACCAACACCACCCATTCACCATCACCATCACACACACAAACACTTTTCTATGATGGCACTCATTTTGCCAGCGCCTCTTTGCCTGCCTGCTTTCACTTAACAATTTTTGTGTGTGTCCTATTTTCTTGCAACCACATCAGTATTTAATTGTTTACACCAACACTAACATATTTACTTTGCCACATATACATATATACACTAGTGTGTTTGTTTGTGTGTGAATTGCTTGCGTGTGTGTCGCAATGCCGGATGGATGTAAATTGCACTCGCAGGTGTTAAATTAAATTAAATGGAACGTTCTCTCGCCTTGCCTTGCCTTGTGCTTGTGTGCTTTTTGTCGAGACTGTCTATGGCGCTGTGTGAATGTCTATTGTTTGCTTTATGCGCTGTGTGCTTGTGTATGTTTTAGTGAGTGTGTGTGTGTGTTTCTTTGCTTGTTTGCTTGTGTCGCTTTCGGTTGCCATTTTCGCAGTCGCTAGCTGACACACTTGCCTGGCATTAAATTGCAGCGTTAATTATGTCATAGTACTTGAGAAAATTTATAACTGTATGCGAGTACAAGCGCTACATACATATATATGTAGATGTGTGTGTGTTTATGTATGAATAATATAATTTAATTTAAGTCCACATTTACTTTTGATCTGCAGTGAGTTCTTTGAGTTTGATATTCTTTTATTTGATATTGAGAGTGGTAAAGAGAGAGAGACTATTTTCAAGGCTATCGTTATGGTTTACCAGCATAAGAAAAATTCATGAAATCCGAATATGTATAATGATTTTTTTTATTGAATTGTATTTGAAATTCATAAAAATCAAATTTTAGATATATACTTTCTGAGATAGTTTTCTACGAAATAAAGTCATTCGAAGTATGTGTTCAAAAAATAACGGGATATTCAAAATAGATACATATACTAAATGAACTATAGATCATGGTGAGTGAGGTGATTTTTATTTAGAAAAGAGAGTGAGTGAATTCTAAATGAAAGAAAAGAACAATTTTAAGAGTAAAACAATCTATATTTTAAGAAATGAAGAACATTTCCAAAGTGTATTCAACAAAATGAACTAAGTATATGACATTTAATTTTTTTTACCCGAATTTGACATGTTTGTTGCCATTGATTTAACCCTTACATTTATTCAAAAATTCAAATTTTGAAATTTAAAAGTAAACAAATTTCAAACCAAAAAATATATTTTTTAAATGAATAAAAGAATATGCCGAATACTTTCTGCTTATGCAAAACAACTCATGGAAGCAATTTACTAATGTTTTGTGCTCCAACTGACAAATTGCAAACAATTTTATCAATATATATTACATATACTGTTCAAGATAAAAAGACGGGTTAATGTAAACAAATTCATGAATTGTTTACTATTTTATTGTCAAAAACGGGTATGTCAAATACTTGTTGAAAACACTTTGAATATTTCTAGAAATCTCCACAAAAAAAATTATTTTTTATTTAGAATTGTCTGAAGATAGAACAGACACAGTGCAGTATGCAGGCTAAAAGTTGATAATGGTATTATAAAGAAGGCCAATAAACGTATTTATCTTTACAGAGAAGTGGAGGTGTGAGCTTTAGTTCAGTTTGGGAATATGATATTTTCTGTTTTTTGCATGTCAGAATAATACATTCGAAAAACACGTTCCCTGTTTCACTATAGCTCAAATTATGAAACACGAATCTGAATATTAGTCAGTGAGCATAATTTTGAATCGAAAACCCAGAGAAAAATCAATTTGCTCAGATTATTTAATACATCCTAGCAAAGGATACTAATTGTTGAATAGACCAAAACGATTTTTAATTAATTTTAATGAAATCTATTTCCCACTCTTTAAAGGAAATTGAGACAGTGGAATAATGTTTTGCATATAACCTATGTATAATATATAGATATATGTCAAAGATGTTTCGATATCCTATTTACCAGCGCACAAAGTTAAGTTTCACAAAAAATGTATTTTTTATGTAAAAACCAGAACAAACTTAATAATCAAGTATCAAAGTTTAAATAACAAGTTTCACCCTCAACATAACAGCTAAAATATATTTTATCTTTATTTTACAAAAAATAAAATAAAAAAACAACAACAAAAACCTCAATTAATTTCACCATCACACAATATCTCCCGTAGTCGCAGACCACTAGGCGTATAAGTGACTTTAATGTGCATAGCATCCAATAGCACATCATTTGCCATTCCTTACAAAGACAAACACACACAGAAAGTGAAAAAACACGCCCGAAGCGTGCAATTCAACAAAATCACTCAACCGTTATGCATAAATACGAACTAACAAATAATAATTTTTTTGTTTCAAGGTTTTCAACAGTTAATTAAATGACAAAAAATTACAAAAAAAAGTTGATGACAAAATTTGGCTTTTATTATTGCCAAAGCAAAAGAAGAAAGTACAAGTAATAAAGCAAAACTTAAGCGAAAATAAAGTAAAATAAAATGAAAAAAAAAACAAAATATTGAGCATAAAAGAGGCGGCAAAAACAGGAAGAACATTGAGTTTCGGGAGAGCTTAAATGAAAATGTGACTGTGATTAATGAAAATTAATGAGTTTTGAGTGCGTGTGCGGCATATGTATTCATCTCTGTGTCTGTGTGTGTATATATCTGTATATCATCTATGTTTCTGTATGTGCGTTGCCTTGACTCGCGTAATTAAAACTTTAACAAGGCAATATTTCGTTGCTAAGCTGTTGATTAAGAGTGAATATAAATGAAATTTGAAGGACATGCATATTTTAACGGTAAATACGAGTGTGAGCGAGTGCACGCGTATTTTTATTTACATGTTTTTAACATTCAGTTGCGCCAACTTTAAGTCTGTATACGCCATGAATTTGAAAAGTGGTTTTGGCAAAATTGAAAGTACTTTTCCGCTGGGAGCAAAAATGTTTGCGCTGTTTACTTTTTCAAAGAAAATATGCAAATTCCGCCTTAATAGCATGCCTTTAATTAGCTGTTGCTATTATTAGCTGTATGCAAGGTATGGCATTAATTTTTGTTACATGTAACTGTAGCTGGTATTTTCCATGACTTTTAATTTATATTTCAGTGACTGAGATCAGCAAAACTCATAAAAATCTCCAACAAATATTTTATTGTAAATTGGGATTGCAGATAGGTCTCCTTTTCTTGAATAATGGAGCAAATTATGTTTATCGTATCTACCTAAAAGAGCGAAAATCAAAATATATTTCCTTATTCCCAGAATAAGTTCTCAAAGTCAGGTCTTTCTGAGAGCTCTAAACTAGCCTAACAGCTTAAGGGATTACATTAGTTTCATTGCTCCAAAAAATCGCCTTTTTATTGTCTTAAAAGTCGATTTGGAGATGCAGTCCGAAGAAGTTGAGAGCTTCTGTGAGCCTTATTGTCATTGAAAACTTTAGACGATCTTTTCTCAAAGTCAGCTACACAGATATCTCGAGAACTACTCAACCGATCATGATAAAATTTTAGACAGATACAAAAACCAGGACAAAGATTTTTTCAAATAGAATTGTAAACAAAATTTGGAAAATATTCAACAGTTTGTATACTTTTTTCGTAAAGCTTTGTTTTCCTTAGCCCAAGTTCTAGTTTAAAGTCTTAACTAAACACGTATTTTTATATTCTCGCAACAAAGTTGCAAGAAGAGTGTATAGTTTTGTTCACATAACGGTTGTTTGTAACACCCAAAACGAAACGAGTTATAGGTTTATATATACCAAAGTGACAGGATGACGACGAAGCTGTAACTTGAGTAAAAATTAAGATATCTTGTTTCTTGGCAACATAGGAAGGGGGTTTCGAAGATGGGCAAAATCGGACCACTGCCACGCCCACAAAATGGCGAAAACCGAAACTTTTAAAGTGCCATAACTGAGTTATAAATTGAGTTATAAAAGTAAAACTTCGTACAAAGGATCGCACTAGGAAGGGGCACATCCGGATGTAATTCTTTTGTGGGAGTGGCCCCGCCCCAAAATTGGTTTTTGTACATATCTTGTAAACTACCAAAGCTATATCAACCAAACTCTCTACAGTCGTTTCTTTTAGGTACTACCTTATACAGTCTAAAAATGGAGGTAATCGGATTATAATCATGCCCACCTCCCATTCAAAAGTTATGTTGAAAACCACTAATAATGATTTAATTCAGTAAGGAAAAACACCAGAAAACTTAAATTTCATTCTAAAGAAGGTACAGGCTGCATTCAAATTGGTATACACAATTTAAATGGGCTTGGCTCCGCTCACTTATAGGTTAAAAACCATATCTCCGAAATTACTCGATCATTTTCAATGAAATTCGGTTTGTAATCGGTTTGTATCGAAACAGAACTTTGCAAAAATACTGCATTTAAAGAGTGGTATCGCCTTTCTAAAAATCACCGAAATCGCCCTATATATCGATTATGAGCACCTCAGTGCTTATATCAAATTTTTTACCGAAAATATAGTTAAGTCTCTCAAATATTTTGATGACATTCAGAGGAAATATGTTTCTTCTAATAATATGTCTCCGTGCCAAAAATGAGTGAAATCGGGTCATAACTTCATCTATCTCCCATATACTTAATATTAAGGTTTTCAAACTTTCTATGGACTTTATACCTTATCTATGCCGAATATGTGAGTCAAATTGTTGTTATATTAATAAATTTAAATAAATAAATTGTGAGAGTTTTAAATGTTCGGTTGCACCCAAACTTAGCCTTTCCTTACTTGTTTTTTAAATATTTTTTCAATTATAATCTTTATAAATATTATATGGATTATTAATCTTCACTTTTCTTTGTTCTTTGTGATTGCTTTCTAATAAATAATAATAACTGTAAAAATTTTTGTATTACAAAATCTTCGATAATTAAAAATAATAACCTCAGAAGTTTCAAAAATCACAACCATTTTTCTTACTACCGCTAACAAAGCACACAATAAATTGAAAAGTTTACTGATAAATCTCCGTATCTATCTATCTTCGCTAGTGTTTTGTTCATATTGTCAACTAGTGCGGGTCAACGCACAACAACAACAATTACAAGCAAGAATAATAACCCGCAGAAAAAAACTAAGAAAATATTTCTAAATATATTTGTAAATATGTGCACACAAATTTATATTAACCGTTATATATGTATGTACAACACTTATACTCAACTGCGTTGGTTTATTTGCCATTGCACTCGAACAAATCCTAAGCAAACTTATGCAACTACAAGCAAAACTTAAACATCAACAATACTCTCGAAGAGTTGAAGCAGCAGCAATATTGCGCTGTTTGTTGGACTGTTTGTAAGTGTGTGTAGCAGAGCATGGCCAACTTTTGTCATTACAACGCCAAAAAAAATGTATATATTTATTTATACGCACAGTCCACAATCCACACAGTCCGGCGCTAACAACTAAATAAATTATGTAAGCATAACTTTTTACATATCTACGCGCTTGGTTGCTGCTATTGCTCCCGTACTTCCGCTTGCCATTTATTGTGCTTACAGCATATTCTCACTTTTACTGCACACATTTCGCCTGCCCTTTCTACTGCTGCTGCTGCTGCTTCTTCTAGCTCTTCTTCTGCCGAACTATATAAATAAAAACTTCAGTTTTTTCCACTTTCTATAGTTTACATTACTTCCATTTTGTTTATGCGCTTTTTTTCGCTGAAACTAGTTATTTTGCTTTAACTATAGCATGCCACGCGTATAAAAACTAACAACAAAAACAAAAAATATCCAAAAAAAAAGAATCACACAACAGTGCTTCATTTCGTGGCAAAGTTTTATGGTTAAGTCCTACTCTTGTGTGTGTGTGCATATAAATATGTCTGTAGGTGTGCATGACTCGCATTTATACGCTGGGAAATTTTTAACTTTCGCCTCACCATTTTTATAGCGCTATAATTTCGACAGATGTCGCCAGTTCGCCAGTGCGAGTCCGTTCTTCTTATTAAGTTATCTGCGCTTGTTCAACTACAAACAACAACAACAACAAAAGTTTACAGTTTTATTAAGTTTTAGTGTTTTATTTGCAATTTTATTGCCAACTAGTCACCGCAAGTGGAAGAAAATTACTGCAAGTTAGAAAATTTATAGCCTTAAGCCTTTACTCGTAAAGTTTTTATGTGCTCGTAAGTGTGTGTATGTGTGTATTTGAGCTGTGGTGAATATATCTTCAGAAGCTCTATATATGTATGTATGTGTAATTTATAAGGTTCCAATAATTTATTTCGAAGCAATTTGGTTATAATTTATTATTTTTTATCGGTAAAGAATAACTGCAGAGAATTTGAATAAATGAGAAATTTTATCAAATTGTCTGAGTACGATTTCCATTTCTTCGACGATTCCAAATATTTCCGACATTTGTCATTTTGTGATTAATTTTGAATCAGTAGCTTCTGGAAGAAAATATGGATGAATTTTATCACCAAAAAAGGAAGTTCTGAATGTTGACCACTTTGTAAGTTCCTAAGTTGTCCATATTAAAGTTAATTGTACGAACTGAGATCTTTATATTCGAAGGTCAGACCGATTTTTGAAAAATAGCTATTAAAATTATCATATTTTTTCTAAAAGCACAATGCTATTGGGACATGCGGATGACAATGACATCTTAGGTCTTGCCAGCAGAGCAGACAGCGCAGATTCCGCCTAGAAAGAGAAGCGAAAGAGATTGGTCTTGTGGTAAACGAGGGCAAAATAAAATACCTGGAGACCACACGAAAAGATTCATCACGCCTTGGGAACTAAGTCTATAGTTGGCAGCTATACATTTGAAAAAGGTAAGGACTTTGTTTATCTCGGAACAGCATTAAAGGCACCAATAATATATGCCTGGAAATCAAACGCCGAATAACTCTTGCCAACAGTTGCTATGGGGCAAAAACATGGACGATTACAAGATGAGGAGGCACTTGGAGCATTTGAGATAATTGTTCTCGGCAAGATCTTTGCAGCCGTCGGCGTGAGCGTGAGAAGATGGAACCTTGAAACTATATGAGATCCAACGAATGCGCTGGTTAGGCTATGTCGTACGTATGGAATGCGATGCTTCAGTGAAAAGAACGAAAGCAAGCGTTCCCAAGCATCCAATGACAGAACCAAGTGCATAGGGATCTGTCTAGACATCGGATGTACAACTGGCGATATTCAGAAAAGATAGAGGTGGAGTTTGGTGTTCTCGGCCTAGACCGACCCACGGTTGTAGTGCCAAAGAAGTATAAGAAAAGTATCATATACAGCCTTGGCCAAAAGTATTAGGCACCCCATTAAAATACAAGTATTCTCAAATGTGGCTATCAAAGTTACCACTTCTTTTTGTAAATGTCTTACATTGGTGTTTAACTGTTGATTAAACGAATAACGAATTAAAATGAAACGAATTAAAAAAAAAAATTAAGCTAAAACTAAAGATTGTCATTTTTAAGAAGATCATAAAATATTTTTTAAATATTTTTTTTTTAATTTTTTTTTAATGTTGTTATCACTAATTCATTGTATTTTCACTGTTTTACTAATAAAACTTCATTATTTTACTTGTTAAAACAAAAAATTCGGTAAGGGGTGCCTAATACTTTTGGCCAAGGCTGTATATGATGAGCTCAAATTTTGGGTTCAAATTTAATTCAAATTGGTCCACTAATTATCCCAAAAAAATTCTTGATTTATTCTCAACATAACATATGTTTCAGTTCAGTTTCAGTCGTTTATATTTAGATTCAAAATAAAACTTAATAGAATGTCACTTGGTCACCACGAATACTATTACCTAACTTCGAGTTAATACTGGCCTTTTTATGTATGAACTAAAATGATTTTCAACTTCTTATTACATTCTAGAAGTTAGGGATATTCGATGCTTCAAAAATAATTTTATATTATTCTTGAAAAAGCTCAGTTATTCTATAATATACTAATATACAATGAGTCTAATAAAATCGTTGCCTACTTTTCGGAGCGCAATAGCAGAGACAACCACCTGACATATAAAGTTATGGAAAATAATTAAATATTTAAAGCATGAAAATACTTAAAAGACATATCTTCATCAACATTTTCAATTTTAATTATTTTAAAGCATGTCTGCTTTTATATTTTTATTATAGAGAATTTCATCGAAAAAGAAAAATTTATAGTTGACAGAATTTTATATACAATAAGTTAGGTTTTACTTAACACTCAAGGATTGTGTGAACAATTCTTTCTACAACTTTAATACTTCAACTCTGAGAATAAGCATTTATTTGCGAAACTAGTTCATCAGCACTTATGCGAAATATTAAAGCAAAAATAACTCTAAAATAGACACAACCACCGTCCCTGATGGCTTTCATAATAACTCAAATGAAGTGCCGAGGAGTAACGCGAATGATTGAAAAATGTTGACCAAGTGGAGAGTCAGCAGTCATTGGCACCACATTGAAAGCGCATAAAAAATGGAGTAATACAAAAAAAAATTAAATAAAATGAAACTGTACGCCAACAACACTGCAGCTATCAAAACAATTCTATTAAGTCATGGTGAGTGAAAACTTAAAATGTTCTACGAGTTGTCCAATGACCGCTGTAGTGCCGAGAAATAAAAAATGGAGGAGAAGAAACACCAACAAATTGTTGGTCATAAAACTTCAAACTTTGTCGTTGGCATCTTCCACGCGCTGCCGACTGCTGAGTGGCATTTTTATAAGAGTTTGCTATTTATTTATTTATACTTTTATATACATACATACATAGGATATATAGTGTATATAGCATTGTAACTCATGCACTTCTAGTTACTTATTTATAACTGTTGTTTATTTGTAAATACATTTCATAGCCTGACCGCGCGCTGTCTGCCGGACAAATGATGGAAAAGTTGCGGCATAAAATAGTAAAAATCAACAAAAATTGGTGTAAAGAACGAGAATGGAAGGAGAGCAAATAGGAATGCTTGAGCTGTGGAAGTAACTCATACATATACCGTTACATATATACAGGCGCCCAAAAATAACATGTAGTAATTCAATGAAGTGTAGTGCTTTTTCTGACCAACAATTTTACTGATATTTTCTGCCAAAACTTCTCAAGCATCACACACTGCGCCCAAGTGCTGTTGCTAATTTTTTATGGCTTTTATTTCTTTATACAATTTTTTTATGTTTTATTCTTTCTTTAACTTGTTTTACTGTGGTGAAGTTTTCGCTGGTCATTTTTATTATTTTTTTCCTCCATTTCTACGAAAATTATTGACCCAGATATTACGCGCGTAAATATTTAATACGCTCACACGCGCCGCACTCCGTATGCTGCGCGTTTATCGCTCACATTATGATTTTATTTACTCGTAGGTATTTACTTACTTAACGCTGCTGCGCGCAACTATAAACGAAAGTTGTGATGATTTTATAATTGTTCGAGTGAAATTTTCAGCCCATAAAAGCGCTGCTGAGACATTGAAATTCTTTTGATGTTGTTTAGAAATTGGAAATGTTTTTGAAATTGCTTTTTTATTTATTTATTTTTTTTTCTTAATTTTTGTTTTCTTTTAATCAACGGCGATAAATAAAGAATAACATCAATAAAAGACAGTCTCCTAAACGCTACGTCTTAAATAAGATTAAAGTTCAATGGCGACTTGTGACAAAATTTAACTGCCTCTTAAATGACCGGAATGGCTTTAAAATATATACAACAAAACAGGTACCAAATATAAATGTAATAAAATCTCCATCTAAAATTCTTCAAAAACCTGCGTTCTGGGCAAAATAAATACTTGCATCTCCACAGTCTTTTCTTGCATAAATAAGGCATATTAATTCCTTAAAGCATGTAATATAAGCAGTTGGGTTTAAGACTGTCCTCAAGACTCACTTCAGGCTCCATTACCTTAAGAAAAAATGTTATTCTTGAAAACATTACTATGTAGTTGATAATTTCATATTGTTGTAGATGGAACCCTCTATACTAACTCCTTGCTGACTTTTAACCTTCTGCCTAAAATCTATTTTACAAATAGATATATCATCGGCTGATATATTAGGTATATATACATATACATATGTCCCTTCCGCCTTTCTGTCTTTTGAATTTCGCGGCTATGTATAAAGCACTACAGAGCTCGTATCTCACAATACTATACATCTTTGAAAGGTCTTGACATAACCTACAAAACGACGCTATTATGATTAGTTTGGATATTGTGACGTGACGTTTTTTTTTCCTTCGTTAAAGGCAAATCCGCTAGAGAAACGTTCCATGAGATTAATGGTGTTTTGGGGGATTGTACTCTATATGATCGAACTGCGGAGGAATGGTTTCGACGCTTCAGAGCGAGTGAAAACGACACCATGGATAAGCCAACCAGCGGAAGACCTGTGACGACGAATACCGATCAATTCATGGAAAACATCGCCCAGGAGATAGGAGTTGGTGACCAAACCATTTTAAACCATCTGCAGAAGGATGGATACACTTGATGTTTGGGTGCCGCATGATTTGACGCAAAAAAACCTTCTGGATCGAATCAACGCCTGCGATACGCTTCTGAAACGGAACTAATTCGACCCATTTTTGAAGCGGATGGTGACTGGCGACGAAAAATGAATCACATACAATATCAACCGAAAACGGTCGTGGTCGAAGGCCGGTGAATTGTCCCAAACAGTGGCCAAGCCGGGATTAATGACCAGGAAGGATTTGCTGTGAATTTGGTAGTATTGGAAGGGAATCATCCACTATGAGCTGCTCCCATATGGCCAGACGCTTAATTCTACCATCTACGGCGAACAACTGGACTGCTTAAAGCAGGCGATCGACCAGAAGCGTCCAGAATTGGCCAACTGGAAGGGTGTAGTGTTCCACCAGGACAACGCCAAACCAAACACTTCGTTTATGACTCGTTAGAAGCTACGGGAGCTCACATCCACCATATAGACCAGACAAAGCACCAAGCGATTACAACCTATTTCTGTCCATGGCGAACGCCCTTGGTGGTGTAAAGTTGAACTCAAAAGAGGTTTGTGAAAAGTGGGTGTCCGAGTTCTTCGCAAATAAGGAGGGAGGGCCTTCTAGATGGAAACAGGTTATATTTCAACTAAAGCCGATCACTGTAACACCTTTTTAAAGCATTGAATAAAGATAAAAAAAGCGGATGGGAAATATCTGCCAACCTAATATTTGATATTCTTTTACGATTTATTATTTTAAATATCAAAATTTTCTCTCACATTTTTTAAGTAAAAGAAAGTTAATAAAGGAACTTTTGTGAACAACTACATTACTTTTTTTTACCACACTTTTTTCGTATGATTCGCAACTATCACCCTTTGGTCAAGTCGTCTTCCATAGTATTGAGGTATGAGGAAGCTTTTAGCATATGACAATGTGAGTAGGCTGATGACCGCTTTGTCAGTGTTGCCAATGATAGACATTCGTCAGTAATTAGAACGCTTTAGGACAAACTACTACACTGATGCTATTGTCTTCAGTAGTTGGCCATTCAGTGCAGGGTGTCAGTAGTGACACAGAAGCCCAAAAACAAAAAAGGTACTTTAATGAAGAGTGACCAGTTGAACAACAAAGCAGTGTGCTATGAAACGGAGTTGCTTCCGGCTAGTTTGTATTAATGTGAAAATCCTTTGAGCTATGCTTTTGATAGTTCAGTAAACTTTTTTTCAGTGAGAGATTTCTATGCATGAGGTATTAGTATAAGCAGAAGTATTAATTTTAATAACATTTTGATTAAGATAACATAAACTATACTGGACAAATTTTTAAGAATTTAATTTCAATAAAATAAATTTGAAAGTTTGAAAAATAGTTAAAACTTAATTAATCAGAATTTTTTAAAATCATCACAAATTTTCCCAACAGGGCCCACACAGGCCAGTAGTAAATGAAAAGCACAACCAGCGCACGCTTTTTCACAGTTTTAACTAAAAACAACAGCACAAACCATTTGCCCCCATTGCCTAATTTCCAGTGTATTTGTTGAACGCATTCACCTCGCAGGCATACGCCGGTCACTCATACGCCGTGGCAGGCGGACAACAGACAACACAGCCACTGATTGCTTTTGTCAGCGCAGGGTAATGAGAGTAGACAAACAGGCCACTACACAAGCACAGCCACACACACACACACACATGTAGGCGCAAAGAGATAATAGGCATCCGTTTTCATCATTAACATTAATGGCTGGACGATTGTTGTGTAATGACACAATGAGAGCAACGCCGGGCCAGCGAGCCGGAGTGTGAGCAATTGATGCTTTTGTAAAGTCAACGAGCAAAAGCGTAGGCGTAGCTGTAATGCAAATAATAAACAAAACAACAACAGCAACAAAAAGTGTAGGTGTGTGTGTGTGCGCTCAAGTGATTTGTGTGCTTTGGTAAGGATCATTAAATTTGCAATTGCCGTTATTTCTTAAGTCACTACGCGAAATTTAAATGCGCGAAAGCCAGGCGACCGTTTCAACATTTATATTTATAATGTCATAAATGTGCTGTGCTGTGACAAGACTTTTACTTAACTGCAAGTGACTCTCTGTGTGTGTGTGTGTGTGTGTGAGTGTTTGCGTGTTTGCGAGATTTTAATAATTCAACGCATTAAATGTATATTCATAGCTGCCACATGCAGCCACACGCTGACACGACCGACTACAGCTGGGCACATGCCGCTGCCGACACCAACACACACACACACACAAATGAATTCGTGTATTTATGTTTATTTATAAATATTGTTGCAAGGATACCTTTTTGGCCATTTCCTTCAATACTCTCTCCTCACTCCTTCATCCCTCTCTTTCGCTATAAGCCAAACACTTTCACAGTCCCGGTCCAGCAACATAGTTTGAAGGAGAAATTTAACGACCTGCATAAATCATAGCAAAAAAATTGCAGTGACAATACACACACACATACACAGCTAAAGCATTTCACTTCAAAAGAAAAAACGCCCAAAAAGTGTAAAACCCATTAAATGAAAGCAAAAGCATGAGCTTGCGAAAAACGGCACTGGTAAAATGAAACGAAATTAAAATTGACACAAAAGTTAACGCAAAATGGCTGATGGAGAAAGCCAAAGCCCACGGCAAAGGCGAATGCGCCAGCAAAGTGAAAGGAGGACACACTGCCTCGTTGTTGACGTTGTTGTTGTGTTCGGGTGAAAAGGGTAGCCAGCACACAAAGCGTTTCCTGCCACTGTGGAGGCGGCAGAGTGTGCAAAATCAGCGACGCACATGCACACAAACAAACAGGCAAACGAACAAATAAACCAAAAGCAGTTGGTGTCATTGCGCGCAGCTTTGTGTGTGTATGTGTGTTTGCGTGCGCCAGACAAATGGACAACCGAATTGAATTGTGCACTCAGTGGCTTGGTTTGGCCCATTTGGGCTAGCGTTTTTGCCAGCGCACACTCCGCTAGCGGCTAATAAATCTGTCACAAATAAATCCGTAAATTTATGTTTTGCTCTCAATATTAAATTTCAAACATAAAATGTAGCATACTTTACGGCGTGCACGCTGTCTTACAGCGTTGGGCTTTCACTCTCGTGCTGGTGTTGCAACACCAATGCAAATGCTTTGCTGTAGCACTTTATATGTTTTTGTTGTTTTTTTTTGGTGCAATTTGGACTGTGTAATCAATTGTATGCGCCTTAGCATATGCAATTCTTTATTAAGAAAAATTATTTTTGCTTGTGTTAAGGTAGGTGGAATGTGGCACTTAAGCGGCATATGGGCCTGAGAGATAAAGCATTCTTATATTTTTGTTGTTTTATAGATGCTTGTCTGAAAAATTTTCATTAAGCAGCGCTTTCACCCCTAAATATATTTAGTTGAAGTCCTTAAGGTCTTCTTTTTATCAAAAGCACATAATTTAAATGGTTTAAGGGTACTTCAATATTCTGAATTTAGTATTGCGCCTAAAAGTATACATCATTTCCTATGACATACAGAATTTCATTACGTTTTTAAGATGATATAGCCTACTTTTTGGCGCATTTTATATATATTTTACTATTGAATCAGCACTATTAATATCATATATAATTGTTTTTTTTTTTAATATTATAAGATTAAGTTGTCTAAAGATAAACTAGTCCGAAGGCAAGGTAGGAGTAATCTCTAATGTTCGTTAAAACCAGTATATCACATTAATTATGTGTTAAATCCAGCCAAGCTGAAAAAATTAGTAAAACGATCTAAGTCTCTAGGAATTTATTAAGATAAAGCACTGCCATAATGGGGACTTCAATATTGTCATCATAAATTATTCTCACATAAAAAATACTGTTGTTTTGATTAGAACTATGTCTAATGAATGTATTCCCAGCAATTAAACATTTTTACAAACAACAAAAAGATCAATTTATATTAATCCATCAAACAGATTTACCCTGTAGGAAATTTTAATATTTGATAATTATTTTTAATACCTCTACAGTGCTAGTTGTATACAAATATATACTACAAACAGTATCTCAAAAGAAATTGAGGTTGAAAAATCACGAGATCCAGTTATTATGCTAACAAAAATTGTTTTCGAAAACTATAAAATGTTTATTTTTTATTTTTTATTGAGATAAATATTTTATAATCACTAAAAACTTATTTTTTGTAGAGCAGTCAATGTCATGTTGCACCAAACTGTTCTACCTAGCATGCTGTTCGCCTAAAATCCGGCGTTCCCAAATGTATGCAGCACAAAATTACCGCGATTTATTGCTTGACGAAAAGTTTTTCTATAAAAATGTAAATTCTTTATAAGCGAGTTTTTTTGCATTTACGTACACAAATTTACTTGTACGTCTATGGAATGAATGACACCTACTCGCACACACTGCAGGCTTGCCTGTCTAAAGGATATGATGTGTGTGCGCTCCTTAAAGTATGCAACACTGCGGTTCACTTTATTTGGATACTTTGGCAGTTGCTGCGCCTGCTCTCCCTCTTTCTTCTGGAAGACTAACTAATGTATTTAGTGTTGTTGCCAGTTTGATAGCAGCCATCAGTGATGGCCTAGATTTTTTTCTCGCTCGCACTCAATCGCACACCAACAAAGAAAACATTGTACGCTTCGTTTGCTTGTGTGTTGGTTTGACTTCTTCGCCACTCGGTCGCTTAGTCAATAGTCTATGCTCACGTTTGTGAGGCGAACATGGTCATTATCATTTCAACAACGCTCTGGGAGCAAAACAACAACCACAATAACAACAACGACTCACTGCAAGTGATAAAATGCGCATAATAATTTATGCTGAATGTGCGACGACGAATTTTTTTTGCACTACTTCATCTTCACAGACTCCCACTACTTCTTCTACTTCTCTTCGTCGTAGTCACTTTTTGCATTTGTGTGTGCTTTTCACATACAATTGTGTGTTTGTATGCGTCCGGTTTTTTTCAATTTTCTTTCTTTCTTTTTTTCCATCACTTCTGCAAAAGTTAGTGTCTGCTAAAGTATGCTGTCGCTGTTGGTCGTGCGTCCTTTTCTGGCTTTGAATAAAAACAAGTTGAGCGCTTAATGATGGAAATATTTCACAAAGCAAAAGTGTGGCAAATGAAAAGGCGAGCAAAAAGCAAAGTGCAGAAAGGAATATGGTGATTATGTTACCGAAGCAGAGATATGGCTTTGCGAAGGTGTAGACGTACACGTTGCTGATTATTATTATTACGGTTATACGCCATTTCATGACCAGCATACGATAATTTTTGAGATACAACGGTTGGTTGATGATGACACTTTGCATATTTTATTATGCGTATAATGATGAATGAGTGGGCGGTGGGTTTAAAAAGGGGCAAAAGGACTTACAGGAATGTATTGCAATCAGGTAGTAAATTTCATGTGTTAGAAGAAGGAATCACACATATATACTTACATTCCATATGGGTCAACACTTATCTATTGGTCTATAGCTATAAACACTCAGATGAATACAAAGTCAACAATAGTATTATTATATTAAACCCATAAGTCATTATTTATAGGCTGCTCAAGCAGTTTTGTCAAAGTGACAGCTGTAAAATGAAATGCACACACACAAAAACCAAATTATTTCATATATGACACACTTGTAGGCATCTGAGCTCGGCTGCATATTACCGCATCTCAATTGTTTAGTCAACAATTGGCAGTGTAACAGTGGCACTTGCAACAGCAATAGCAACAGCCGTTCGAGCGCAATTGCAACAATATGAATGACAAACACAATGAGGTTGCAACAAACAATGGCAGTTAAATGCATACACACAGACACACTCACACCGAATCACATGCAAGAGTATGCATGTATACTCATATGCAGGCATGCCACTCGTTGTAATAGTTGTTGTTGTGTGCAGTAAACAATGCGACGACAGCTGCCGCTCAGCATGCATTAGAAAGTAAAATGTCAATTGTTGGCAACTTTATTTATTATCACTTATACGCCATGGTGGCCAGCGTACAATTGATATATGTATGTGTGTTTGCAAGCAAATCATGCTTGACATGCTGAGCTATTGGTCAGGCAAACAAATTTACGCAATGAGAGGCATGCACACATATAGGTTTTGAAGGATTCTTGAGTGGTTGTGGAATATATAGCTATGTAGATATGAGAATATATGAATTCAATCTTAAATTTACACGAATTGTCATTATGAAAAAAATTTTCAAAAAGCATACATTTTAAAATTTTCAAAATTTTTAAAAATTAAATTATTTTATCATTTTCCTAATTCAAATATTTTCTTGAATTTATCATATGTAAATTCATCATATACATTTCTAATTATTGTCACCAACCCTAATGCCTATGCATGAACTGCTAATTAAACTAGCAGGTTAGAATTAAGACATATTTGATTGACAATCTGTTTAGCTTACATCAACAAAGTAGATAAGGCAAAATAACCAAAAGAACCCTATTTTCCATATGTTTAATTAATACTTTGAAATTTTGTATTGCTATTATATAATAATGAAGCTCAGATAATAGTTTATGCAACATATTTGTTACGCAAATATTTTACAACAAAAGTGAGAGGTTCAACAATATTCTAAACAATTCAATTAATGGGCGCCTACTACATCCACTGATTTAATTAATATAATCAACCTGGTTGATTGCAACAAAGAGTAGATGTAAAGTGATATTACTATTTTAATGAAAGTATCTAAACTTTCTTCCCTTTAATTGAATAATTCTATAGGAGAAGATAGGAAAAAAGGAAAAATAATTATTAATATTTACAAAAAAAGAACAACATACAGCCGCTGCATACTAATTAAGTAGCTAAAATAACTTTATAACTCTATATTAAGAAAATAATATAAATTACTAAATCATTCAAGTAAAGTAGTAAAATAAATATTTCTATTTTCAATTTGTTTTTACATTTACTCAATAAAACTTTCTTATTAACCAAAGGCTTAAATTCACAAGAAATCACTTAATTTTAGTCATAACTTCAGCTAACCTCTTCAGAAAATGCCCAATAGCTCGCATACGAATAACGTTGCCTACCTTTTGGCGCGCAGGTAATAAATTTTGTTTATATTAAAAAAAAATCTAGCTAATTTGTAAGTCACATGATTCGGTTACTAAAAGTATCTATAAACATAGCTTATGTGGAAATGAACAATGAGTGCAATATTTAGAATTAGTACAAATTTTGAATATAAAATACCTCCGGTAGTAAAAAATTATTACCAAAATGATATTTGATTAAAAGCGTTAAGTTTTTGTGGAATATAGAATACCACGAAAGCATTTGGCTAACTTATATATTGAAAAAGCGAGTATAAATAAGCTTTAAACTCTTAAAAAGAAGTTTCTAACATTGTATATTATGACAAACATAATTCATCTATACAAGAATAATGCATCACAGACATAGAAATTGTGATTCGAAATTTTTTCTTAAGGTTCTGAACTTGAAAAAAGCTAGGCAAAAACACAGGAGATTTACAAAAATGTTAAAATTTTTAACTCTTCATTCATCACTCGCAAGCCTTAAACATTAAACTGCTTTGAAATTGCTTCCAATATTAAAAAATATATATATTTTATAAAGCATAAACGCCTTTGTTCAAGTGCCCTTGTTAGGCAAACACCTACAACACGCCTCCACAGCGCGCTATTATACTTTTTCTCCGCTCAGCTAACACTTACTCAAGTCACAGCAGACATACATATTTCTATCCTAGTATATCTTTAAAATTTTACTATTCTTTCTACATTCCTTTTTTTACTTCCATAGTACATTCTTTACTTCATCGCTTGCGCAAATTGCAAAGGAATTTTTCCTGCTGCTTAACATCCTAACAAATCCTTCAGATTTTTTCTATTCCTTTCCTTGCCCAACACAAAAACACACACACACTCACCAGCTGCTGTGTGCTTTCAAAACATTTTTCATTTTTAAATAAGACGACTGCGTCACTTTCACACCCTTCGCACCTTGCGCTTGTGCGTCTGTCAGTCAGTCAGTTTCTTTTGAATTGACTACTTTGATTCGTCCGCAAGTCGCCATTTATTCGAATTTGTGCAATTTACTTGCTTCCACCAACTCAATTTGACATTTGCATTTCTTACTGCTCACTTAGGCATTTCACTTTCGCCGACTTTTGGCAGACAAAGACGATCTGTCCGCTGCTGCTGCTGCTGCCGAGTTGAACACCTACACACATACGCTTGAGTTGAGTGTAGTTGTGTTTGTGGCCAAGTTTAAAGCTTAAGCGCCTGTTTGTATGCAACATTTTTTCGGTTTCACTAGCACTTACTAGTCAGTGTCAGAAAAGTAAGAGGAGGCTAACCAGTCGGCATACCAACAAAGCAGGTAAACATTGTCAGCCTTAAGCTATGGCTTAGGGATTTATGTCAATTGTTCTTGGCCTGATTAGTTGCAAGATGTGCTCTCTCTATCACTCTATGAGACACTCTATGAGTGTGTGTGTGTGTATGTGAATAGCTATCGCTTACTGGCTTCATCAGGCAAATAAACTGTAAGTCAACAATCAGTTCGCAGAAGGTTGTGCTCATAATGCTGCGGCTGAAATGCGATGAGTAGCGATAAGTTGACATCTCCGATTTTCGGTTACAAATTGTATGCAAACAATTTACCTGTTTGTCTAAGTGGCAGTTGAGCTTAGGAAAAAATAAGAAAAAACATCAAATTCCAGAGAAAACTTGGGATGATACTTATTACAAGGAATAAGCGTTCGTACGGTTATCAATTAAATGGGAGTTTTTCTTAGTTGGCACTTCAGGGGTAGATTAATGTCTGATTGTTTTTAGCGATAGTCGTTAAAAAGTCTAAAAATATATAAACAGGTATTTTGTCAAATGAGTAAATTTGTTTTGAACACAAAGAAGTTCGTGGAATTATTAAGATTCATTCTGCCTTCAGGAATTCAGGAATTGCAAGGTATTTTCTCTGTTCCAAGTATAATCTTCTCATTAGTTGTAAAAATTGGTCTAACGTAGCAAAGTTACTAATATTAAAATAACAACGCTTTTACTTTGATTTCGGATCCCTTTAAAGTACGAACCAACCAATAAATACTTATCTGAAGCACGAGCTCCTTACTTAACTGATATCCCTTAACTCTGAAGTACGAGATAAATACTTAATCTATAAAACAGACTGAATTAGGAAGATGTCCATGACTTGATTCATGAACACAACTCCTATCGGATAACCCTCTCTTGAAGCAGTTTTGAGCGCTGAAGCTAGATGAGAACGTCTAGAATGGATATATTATATGGAAGTTCACTGAAGAACACATGAAGAAACATAATACGGCCAAAGAGAAAAATAATCGTTTAACTGGTTTCATTATTTTTTCTTCTTCAAATACAATAGAGTTAGATAGAGTTTCGTAGCGTTACAAAATCGTCGAAAGAATTAGAAGGTACTTGAATAAGAGAACTCACTTTTTATAACAATTTGACCCCAAAAAGGTAAATCAGCATTTAAAGGTTCTCTAATTCGTTTAAACATCTTCAAAGTACTACCTCTGACATTCGCCAACAAAGTTAAAAATAAAATTAATCTATAAAACATTTTCCATAATCAATCAAGCGCCACACCATTTTCATTTCATTTGAGAAATCACACTTTTTCGCAACGCAACACTGACCATTTCTGACATTTTGTAACACGATAATCCCACGCCAGCAACTGCTGCAGTCGTGCTTTCGGCGCACTAATTTATTATGTCGTACACTTTCCGGTGATTTTTATTTTATTATATATTTTTTAACAAGGGCTTTGCGTGCGCACCTCAACTGTAGGAAGTCCAACTAATGACACGCTGACAAGCACATCCGCCCAACTTGACACCTTGACACAGGCAGCAGAGTGGCTGTGTTGTTGCCATTAGCATCCAGCGTGAGCACTCACTTTCGTAAGACGGGGCACAGCTGTGTTGTGCCATCAATTTGGCACCTGCGAAAAGTTCCGCTTACTCGCCTTCCCCGCTTCCCCTGCTCATTTAAAGCCCGGCATCTCCAAGACAAACGATTTGCGCTGCTCCAAATGAAAGCTGCGCGTCGTGTCCGTCACGTCAAAGCGCAAATTATAATCCGCACTGCTGGCCGCCCCCTCGTGTGCGCCCCCCGATAAAGCGCTGGCGAGTAGTAGCCTGAAGCGCGCGCCAAAGACGTTGATTTACTGTTCTTATTATCGCGAAATCTTGAGAAATTTTTGAAGATAATCAAATTTAAGCGCCTTGGCGTGGCTCAAATGTTTTTGATTAGGCGAAATACCTGGCCACACCACACCGTCAACACCACCCAAATGCCTGTCTGTCTGTCCGTTTGACTGTCTACCTGTTTGCCTGTTTATGCGTGCAGATATGCTTAGTATTCCGCGTGTTTGCGCGCTTTTTGGTTTTGAGTCGTCAGTTCAGCGTAGTTAATTTTACATTATTTATTTTGTATGCCACATACTACCACTCTTGTTGCTATGGTTGTTTGCTCAGACTTCCCTTGTGTTGTTGTCTTTATTCTGATATCCTGTTTGTTTCGCAACTTTGTTTTGTTTGTAAAATTAAATTTTCTTACATGTTGACGTTGCATCCTGTTGTTGTTGTTATATTTGTTGGTCGAAAATTGCTTTTCTCACTTGTTTACTAATGCGTTGCATATTAAATGCCTCCACTTGTTGGGAGTAACATTCCGTAAGTGGATAATAAATTAGATTATTGCATAATTTACGGACATCAAATATTTGAGTTCTTGATTTTCAAGTGAAAAATTATTAAATTAAAAAGTGTTTATGCAGATCTTGCGCATACTTGTTTACGAGTTCTTTTTTATATTTTTTAATATTTATGCAGAAATTCATCTTCATAATAAAATTAATTTGTCAAAATGGTTAGTGATACCAAGGCATTTACTTGTCCTCAGAATAAAATGTCTGAGATATATATTATTCGGTGTATACGAGTAGAATTTTTATTATATACCAAATATACTCTACTCTACATATAGCAAATTAGTATTAAGATAAGGAAAAACGCTCTTCTCTTTATTAAATTTCATAGTTCAGAGTCATTCTTTTCTGCAGACATTACAACCAGTCCAACCTCCATATGTTGTAAATTACTCGAAAGCAGCAGCTGTATAAATGAAAAATCTATTGCCAATAGCCTGATGGGATCAAATTTTTTAGGAAAAAGTTTGTAACATCGAGATATTTTTCTTAATTCTTCTATAGCTATATCTTTGACTTCGAAACACTGTTTTTGAGGAAGAAGAAAGAAATGGCTACTAGGTCTACAAACATTCACTTGGATTAAGGTTAGGAAACAGGTGATATTTTATCTATTATGAAAATTTGGTGATCATTAAAACATCACATACAAGTTCCAACTCTAATCTAACAATAGAATACTGTTAGGTATCGAGGTATCGAATGAAGCTATAAATATTTGACAATCTTTAAGACGCACTAGTTGCTTTTAACTATCTAACAATGGATCATAGGCAGACTACATACTACAACAGATATTGTAGAGAAACAAATGTTCCGAAATGAGTTTTACAGGACCTGAATATCTTCAACAGAACTCATTGATGATCCATAAAATTAGGATTGTCTAAACCATACATGCCTTAATCTGAGATATTTATGAAACAGAACACCAATTTATCTCGAAAGCAAATAGTTATTAGAGCAGATTCTAAGTTCGCTATAGGTAAAACAAAGTATGCAATTTGTGGATCAAATATCAGATTCTTTGTTTGAATGGTTTGCTAGCCGGAAAATAATTTTATTGGCAATAAAGCCGGTAAGTTAGCCAAGACAATTTAACCCACCTGCTTGTGTAATAATACTTGCTGTTCGCTGTTTTCAATGTATGATTCGGTTATCCCAATAAACTGGTATACCTTATTGCATTGTCTTGTCTGAGCTGTATAATTCTTGGACTTGATTGAAGTGGGGAAACAACAACGCCGGGAGTCATTTGACAGTAGAGCTTTCAATCTACGACAAAATTGCTTCCTCTTCAGATTTATGAAATTATGAACCAATAACTGCTGCTTTCGGAGTTTGGGAAGCCACTGGCGGATTCGGATACACCAATTGCGGCATTCACATACACTTTTCAAAAGAAAAATTCTGAGATTTTCGAACATTGTTTACGCGTCAAGAGGATTTGTTTTCTTTGACAGCTAACTTGAATGCTATTTCTATAGATACGACAATACCTTTAACAAGTACCTTATATCTACATACATATATTCCGTCAAATAAGTAACCGGAAATTCTCAAATTAGTTAGTAATTAACAAATTATAATTAGTTTGTGTGAAATTTTGTGTTTCAAACAAAATTTCGTGTGCCAAAACGTTGGGAATGTTTTTTCATTTGGTGATTCAACCATCTCAAAAACTCAAGTTTACGATTGACATTAATCGTTCAAAAAGGGGAATATAAAAAACGTACCCCAAAGGCTGACTTTTTCCTAATGACGCCGTAAGCAAACTAAATGACACATAGCAAAAGAAATTGACAGAATAGTGGCTGACAGTTGTGCCAACCTGGAAAAAATTTTTTTAAATATTCTCAGCGGGTAAATTTAAAATGAGAATTTCCGGTTACTTATTTGACGGTTACTTATAATACCGACAATATTTTTTAGCGATATTGTCCATTGAAAACAAAATTGAAGGCAAATACTCAAGTAAATCTGCTTTGAAAGTGGTTAAGCGTTAGAGCGAAATAATATAGGTACAAAAATTTACTAAAGCCTTGAAAATGTTACTTACTATTGTTCCTTTGTTTCTCCAATCACAAAACAATTACAAACACATAAAATATGAATTGGTCACTTTTTCCCGAACAAAAGCAAAAAATCAGCGCCTCGCTTAATCACATAATAATTACAAGAACATAACCTCTTATTAAAAGTGGTTCAAAGCAATAAATAATGTAAATATAAACAAGTGCCATTCATTGTACGCTTTTCTGCAGTTTAAATAACCCAAATAAATGGAAGCAAAAGTAAGAGTACCGTAACAACAACAACAACAACAGTAAATATATGAAAAACTGAAAGCAAAGTAAAAAAGTTGCAGGGACGAGGAGAGTCCTATAAAGCTTACTAATTACCAACGCCGCGATAAAATCGAACGAATCAACAGTGCAAACAAGCTGAAATAAAAACAATACAGCAGCAACAACAATTTGCAACAGAACAACCAAAAAATCAGCAAACAAATTAAACAAGCTTGATTTGCAATTTGCGAGCGCTCGAGCAAGGCAAAGAACAAGATTGAAAGTAAAAACGTGGCAGGAAGTTGGAAAAAATCGCAAAAAATGTTGGAGAAACTTTTAAAATACTTTTTTTTTGCTTTTTTTGTTGTTGCATTGCCTGCTTTCGCCTGGCGAGCGTGCTGTGTGTGTGTGTACTTTAGTGAAGGGCTGCGCCACTCAAAAGTTGAAACATTAAATCACCCATTTACTTCTATTAAAAATTCAATTTGTACGCCAACAACAATGTCGGCACAACAAAAACAATAAAAATGTCAGTCGAAAAGAGAGCAAGAAAGTAATGGAAACCAATAACAACAACAGCAAGCCGCTGCTGCGGATATACCGTGAAGGCACAGCAGCAATTTACTACTAAAACAGTTATTAACACAAAAACAACAAACAACGCCACACTAACAACAAAATAAAAAGCAGTGAAAGTGTATCAAGCGACGGAACAAAAAAACATTATAGAGGCCACACTCAAGCCCCGTTATGCGCCATTGTTTTCGCCGGCCGCCGTTGTTTGTTGTTGCAGCAAAAACAAAATTTAAATATGAATTTGATTTAATTTTCTGATTGATTTATTTTTATGAAACTTTATTTCGCTGTACGCTTTGTTGTTGCTGTATTGTTTACCCATTTTATTTGAACGCCGCCCTTTTTCACTCGTTTCGCTTGTTAAGCTTGCGTTTTGTGTTCACTTGTTTTGTTGTTGTTGTTCAGATTTTTTTCTGATTGTTGCTATTATGTTGGTTATTGTGCGCTTTTTGTTCATTTTTTTCTTTGTTGTTATAACAAATATTTTTATATTTTTGCCTCTACCTCGCTGTGACTGCGTTAGCAAAGCCGTTTCTGGCAGTGAAAAAATCAAAGGGAAGAGTGGTAAGCTATCAACAACGCCAAAACAGCAACAAAAATAATAACAACAACAACATGAAAAGTTCAAAGAAATAGTAATATAGACGAAAGCAGTTGAAAAGAAGGTTGAGGGTGTTTGACCAGTTACTGTTAAAGCAAGCTTGATGCAAAAAAAAATTCAAAAATTTGTTTGTTTGGATACCAATCTTTCGATTATTCATATTCCTTGAACGAAATTCTAGCACAATCGCAAAACCAACCTCAAGTGAAAGAGTGGAAGGCTCGTCCCAACTTCTTTCAAAGGCTGAAATTGTTGTAAATAAAATAGCCACAATCACACTCATTTTCCTTCTGCTAAAGTAAAAATAGCACAACGAAACTAAAATTCTTCTAAGCAATCTATTTCGGCACACCTTTATAAATTTCACTTTCACTTCTTATTTATATATTTTTTTCTACTTCTTTTCATACCATACTCAAACATGGAAAAAGTTTTCAATTCTCTGAGGACAATATTTCATTGAAATACGGAAGCGGCGTAACAATAATATTCTATAAATAAAAACCTTCGCTAAAGCATACCAAATCTCTACCCCTAAAAGGCGCTAATGTGTATTACAGCTCACCACAAGCACACGAAGCGCAAATAAGACGAACATAACCAACTAAAAGCTATCAGTAAGGACGAAAAAACTACAAAGAAATTGGGGATATGAAGTATATATGTAGAAATACTTAAGTGCATATATACAACCAAACCGCAAATGTTTAAAGGCTAAGAAGAAGTGATTTGCCGCGATTAGATTATCATCAATAGAAAGAGTTCAAAGAGTGGTACACTTATTTATTAGAAATTGCGATGCTTACTATATTTAGTTCTTATAACTCAAGATGAACTTTTTCTACAAAAAAATTTTCAATTGAGTTGGAGATAACAGTTTTAAGGCAGCTCGGACTCAAATCGATTTACTCGTTTCCTTTGATATATTGGTCGTTCACAAAGTAATTTCGTTTAATGACAACAGCTGTTCTTATTGAATTTTTTCGCAACCAACTTCACACTTAACCACTTGGTATTTGAACACCTCATATAGTAGGACCTTTTTGTAAAAATAAATAAATAAATATACAATTTTTTGGAATAGTTTTTCTTTGGTGCCCTATCGAAAATGGAAGATTGAAAACAGCATTTTCGGTATATTTTATTATTTTACTATCAAATGGGTAAATATGCAGTTCAAACAAGCCGAAAATTATGTGATGTGTTCCGAGAAGATATGTTGACCGAACACAAATGCCAAAATTGGGTTGAAAAATTTCGTTCCGACAATTTCGGTATCTAAAGAATGCACCACGAAACTAAGAAATTATAAATTTCTAAAAAAAAATATGGTTTCAGTACTCATCTTCAATAAAATAATTATTAACATTCTTAAATAGTCTTCGAAGTGGCATCACCATAATATGAACTATCTATCATATGCATGGTAAATACTAAGTTCAAAGTATACAAACTACATTTAGGTAGCAAAAACACAAAAAATTTAGACCGTGTTTTATTCTAAATGCATATACATAAATATAAACTTATTCCCTTTGTTAAAAAAAAAAATAAAAAAAAAAAAATTTTCTAGAAAAAATCTAAAAATAATCTAAATTATAATTACAAATTAGAAAGAATTTCAAGCCATCAACACAACTTGCAACCAATTGAAATACAATTTTAACCAAATGGTAAACATTTCAGCGCAAACCGTAGTTGGCATTCCTAGTATAACTTCATTTGACATCAAATAAATCACTCATATTTCGCTTAGTGTGCGCAACGTCACACTTACAGCACACACACAAACATACCAACAAGTAAGTGTAATTGAATCAAACATTTTTTACGTGCACATATGCGCCGAAGAAATCCGCCAGGCATGCAAAGAAGTGTAAACATAAAGCCATACATCAACAAATTCATGTCAAACAAACACAAACACACACACAAATAATATTAAATACAAACACATTCGTATTATAAATATATATTTGCGCGCGTATATAGAAGCATACTTTTGGGCGCACAGCTGGTACTGCTGCTCGTTTGCTGGCCACTTGACATTGCTTTGCCACGGCGGGCTTCAAAAGCTTTACTGCCTGCCTGCTTCTGCTTGGTTTGGCTGATGACTGAAACTGTGACTGTGTGTGCGACTGATAGACTGGCCGGTTTATGTTCACATACACTAGCGCACTCACGGCTATGTCCTTGGTTTTGAGTTACTCGCTGCCGCTGCTTGCGCGTCGCTTGCTGCTCGTCGTCTGTTGCTCTGCCATTACTAATCCGAGCATTAAATTTGGATTAAAGTTACATTTCTGGTTTTTCATACAACGCTGAGCTTAGCTGGGCTGGGCTGGGCTGGTAACTGTGTAAGTTCAAATGCTTTCAGCAACAGCCTCAAATCATCACACACACACACATATATATATATATAGATATGTGTATACTAGTGTTGTACAAGTATGTAAGCCTTACACTTTCACAACATTTGCACTGACGTCAAGTGGTTATTTTGCAAAATTTAATAAAAATGCCTTTTTGAGCAAATTTTCTGGTTGTTAGGCAGTTGACATTGCTGCTAATGCTGTCATCGCAGCAACTATACTTTACAGTGTGTGTTATACATACGAATTTGTATATTTCATACATACATATTTGTATATGTATTCCTTATTTCTGTGTTTTTCCCTTGTTTTGCTTCTACACAGTGCCTTCATAGCAATTCTTACTAGATCCTTGCCGCCTTTTTGTAGCAGTAAAATATAAATTTGTGAAATAGCCAGCATAAAATGAAATGACTTATGACGTATTTTACTTGAAAGTGTGCTGTTTAATATTTTATTATTATTTTATTTATTTTATTTGTGTATACGATTTAATTATATTTAGTAGTTGCTTTTAGTTAAATGCCGGATTAGAATTTTTCTCAACTATTTTGGTAGTATTATTTTCTGTTAAAAATCAGAGATGTGATGCAGATGAGAAATTTGTTCGCTTTAATTTTAATTTTCCTAGTACTAATAAAATATGTGAAAGTATACAAATTAAGTCCTTACAGGTAAGAAAATAAACATTTTCAAACGAATATTCAAAACTTTATAAATAACGATAATTCACATCAAACATTGTGGGAAATTGCGTTTCGGTTATCGACTAATAGCCTTTTCACACAGGAGCTAATTGATCAATTAAAACGCTGATTAAGATCGATTTACCATACAAAAGAGAAATCTACATTAATTTTCAATTGAATTTTAATCGACTTGAACAAGAAATGCCACTCTGCGCAAAAACCTTCGTTATACGTTCTTTATCTGCGAGTTGTTGTTCACGCTACACGACGGTAGATGTCCCTGCTGAAAATACATAAAATATATAGCAATCAGCTGATAAAACTTACCAACTTCTCATGAAAAGCAAAAACAAAAATGTGCAACAGCTGATCGATTATAGAGTGACCAGTAGTTTGAAGGGCAAAAACTGGTTTCTCAATTAAAATTTTAATTGATCAATTAATTTGGTTGTGTGAAAAGGCTATAAGTTAACTGAAAAATAGTCATTTTCGCGTCAAAACTGGTTTATGTCTTTGCTACATATATTAAAAATTCTGCAGATTCGCAAAAGTAGAGATAATTGATATTTTCATAATAGTTGTAGTATTCAATTATATTTAAGGGAGGGGTCTGGGTTTCAGCGCATAAAAACACTTTTTTTGTGATTTTTTATCTCAAATATCGATTAAGCAATTTTATTCAAACCTTCTATACATTATTGAGCATAGTTTTGACTATGTTCTGTAAATTTTTCATGCGAAAATATTAAACCATTAGCCAGACAGAGCTTCCCCTAGAACGTCTTGAAAAAAAAAAAACAATTTGCGGTGTTCACTGTAACTCGGCCGGAAATTATCCGAAAATGAAAAACCATACAAATTTAGTTAAATTTTAAACAAATCTTCCGCCCAACGTTCTTTGATTATTATTATTTTTTTTTTAATTTTTGGCGGCCATTTAAAGTGTTAACCCTTATTTTCGACTAAAATTTCCGCCATTTTCAGGGTGGGGAACACCCTTAATGTAAAAAAAAAAATTTTACTAAACTTAGGGGGGAAGTATTTTATGTGAAGAAAATGTGTACCAAGTTTGAAATGAATCGGTCGAGTAATTTTCAAATGGCAGTGAACACGGATTTCAAAAAAGTAGTTTTGAAAAAAACGCGTTTAAAGCCGTAGCTGTGAGAGTTAGAGCGTTAAAGGCCCCGAGACTAATTAAACAATAACTTCAAGAATATTGCTTAGATCGGATTAAAATTTTGAGGACATATTCTTGAAATGATAAACAATAAGATAAAACCAAAAAAAAATCGATTTTTCGAAAGTGAAAACCCGAGGGGTCTGGTCCTTAAGAACCGCAATGAAGTAGCTGAAATCATTGACCTGTGTTCGAAATTACAAGGGCTGTGTTAATTTGTAAAAAAAGTTAAGAATAATAGATGAGCTTATCGAAACAATAATACTACTATTTTAAAAATTGATATAAGATGCTCTAAATTATGTCCAGAGCTATGTAATCTATTTACATGTGAGATTCCATTCTCTAATTAAGATTTGATATATAGCAAATAGTAAATACTAAAAGACTAAAATAACGACCATAATGTGAAATAAGAAAGACCACTTTTACATACAAATTTATATTTCTCAAAGCGCTGCATCGATTTTTATTACTATTGAAGTAATCTAAGTTGGACAAATAGTCTTCCATAGCAATAAATTTCGGTCGATAGTTTGTTCTGAAAGCCAGTTTCTTCACCAATAGTTTAGGTAGCTTATTAAAGCCTACGGGTTTACTTTGATTTTTCTGTGGTCTAAACTGCTTTCGAAAATTTAAGGAAGAAAAAAGTAGTAGCATCCTTACGAAAACAATGCCTTTCATGAACAATAATGAGGAGAATTTAAACACAATGGAAGTTTCCTACAAAGCATAGAAATTTTGAAGCTACATGGTTACCAGATTGCAATGATACTTCTGGACTAAGAACCCACTGAAGCAATTATGCAATGGCAAACGCTAAGCTGCAAAATTTTAGTTAAAACTTCTAAATATCAACAATAATAACAACAATTTATTACTCACATTTTTATTGTATACCCACGTCAGATTCACCATACATTATGGTGGTGTAGCTCAGTGCTCAGCTCAGCTTCAACTACCACTTGAATGCGTCAAATATTTTATAAGACTATTTTTATAATAAAAATTCGGTAATAATAAACATGATTTTGAGCGCTCAAAAATAACGATTTTTTACAAATCTAAAATTTTGTTCAAACCCACCACATATTCTTCACACAGAAATTTTTTTAAGGAAATTTTATAATTGCTGACTTGATGAATCCGTATTTTAATTTTATTATTTCAATTTTATTTTATACTCTTATTTGCGAAGCTCTAAGAAAAATGTTTAAAATTGTAGAAATTCTTAAATGCTTCTGAGCTAGAAGTCAGCAGCGCAAAGCATATAAAATGAAAATAAAAATTTATGTTTTAATTTTAGTAGTCTCAGCGAAAACATACAAACGCACATATTTTATAAATACATACTTCATACAAAAAATACTTCACTGCACGAAGAAACTCTCAACCAAATGCATGCGCAAACCATATAAGTATAGATGAATATATGTATGTGTATGTATGCGTGGTGATAATTGTATGAAATTCAGTATGCTTGCTTGAAGATGCCAGCATTTTATGTTGCTTTTACGTACAGTCGTCATATGCACTTTCCATTAAGTACGGAAAATACTACTTTGATTCAGAATCAACACATTGATTCAAGTGCAGCACAGAACAGCACAGCAAGTGACATAGTGCTACACTGCGTATGAGTAATATTTACGAATAAAATCCTTTAAAAATTCATGCATAACACATGAGAGAGCGAGCATTTTTTGCACAGAAATATGAAAAGCATAAAAACAGATAATCCCTAGAATTGCAGTCAACACCGAGTGCACACTACACTTAACACTCATGCATTTATGCATTTACAGTTATATCTATATATATGTATGGTTGTGTGTTTGTGTGTGTGGAGATGTGAATGTACATAAATAAAGCAATTTGTCACTTCGCACTTCATTGCCGAGCATTAAGACTGTGCAGCCAGAAGGCGACTGAGACTGAGACTGTGACTTAAACTAGCTGAGTTACAACAGTTAACTGTGAACGAAAGTGGAACAGAGCAAGAGCAGTGGTTTATGGAACAAACACACACACATGGAAGGGTATAAAAATGTACGACTGGACACATTAGGAGACAATTCGTAAGAGAGACTTACTTGAAAGAAAGTTCATAAAAAAGTTTATCAACACACACACTCATATATATCAATGTATGCATAAGTGTCTGTATAAGCTCATGCGGGTATGAATATTTATGTATGTTTGTTGGTAAATTTTCATTTACGTGGCGCATGCTACACTAAAGAATTTTATTACACTCTTGATAATTTAAGCAATAACTCAAGCAGCTAATCACCACATAAATAATCTTAAGAGAAGATGTTGCCAACTGCGTGGAATGAGTGCTGTGCAAATACAAAAACACCAGCAAATACTATTTATGTGAGCAAACGTAAACTGAGTGTGTTGCAGCAACACCAATAACAACAATACAATTGACCAGCTCATATAATCAAGTCTTACGAGCACAAGTACATGAGCATAAAGTACGCTTATATGCCGTTCTGTTGTTGTATGGGGCACATCTACAAATGCTTGAAAAGTAGAAAAGCTCAAGCAGCAGCAGCAATTATTTAATAACAAAAACAACTTTGCACTGCAAAATGACACCAGTGAGGGGTGTGTGGACTCCAGCCTGACAACAACAAAAACAATAAATGTGCATGCTGGTTACAGTAGCCAAAGAATTATAACAAAAATAGAATATAAGTTTTGCTGAGAATTTGAGTGCACAATATTGCTGCCGCATTAGAATTTTCCAACTTGGCAGACGGGCAAAAGTTCTGGCAGCGTTCAGTACGACGGCTAGAAGAGCTACAAATTTAGAGCATATGGGCGCTGCGTTTGAAACGCTTGATTTTGCACTAATTCATTATGTACAGCGGTGGACAGCGAAGTGAGTACGGCTTACAAAAATGGATATTTATTTATTAAAATTTTTTTTAATAAATATAATGTGGAAAAGCCGCAAATTGAAGACATATCCATCCTATCCTATTTATCTTAGAAGAGAAGGATATAGAAGAATATTGATGATATTCGAAATTAGGAAACTAAAGAGAGTTTCGACGTCTTTTATTCTTATATCTTCTATAAACACATTAACAAATAATTGTTATTTCTATATATAAAATTTCTCTACACGTGTGTATCTCACTGAACTCCTGGTAAACGGCTTGACCGATTTGAATAATTTTTTATTGTGTCTTCAGCGGGATGCGAGAATGGTTTATAGTCACCATTCAGTCCAATTTAAATATTTTATTTTATAAATTTTAAATTGATAAATTTGTTTGATGTTTTATATTTGCCAAAAATAGATGGCGCCATTGTTACTATATGAAACCGCCTAAAGGTATATAAAATTATTTTGAGAAAAATCATTAGGGAAATGTTTTATAATTGAAATGCGCTACTGTCGGCATACCAAATCTTCAGTCCAATTATATATTAATTCCGCTTTGTCCCACCAAAAAATTCAAAACAAATTGTTTAATATCCTAATAGCTTGAAATATTATTTAAGACAACGTTTGTCGCGTCTGGTAGTAGAGTATAAATTGATTTCTCCACATTCATTTAGTATTATGATAAATTTCGTGATTACTGGTAAAATATACTATAATTCTTCATAGAACTTAATGTAACCACTATTTTTAAATGATAATAGCACTAAATATTTTCAACGAATAATATTTATTTTTTAAAATGAAAAATACCCCTACTTGTATCCATAAAATAATATTGTAATAAGTTACTGTTGAAACCAAGTAATTAGGCATTGAACATATTTTCAAATCCATCTGCTGACCGGAAGCAGAATTAATTATCGAAAGTTGTTTAAAATCATAAAAAAATCCGAATTTTGAATAGCGGTATCCTGACCAAATTCTAGAATTTCAACAAACTAAGTCGACATCTAACAATTTTTCAATATTCCCTCCAAACACGATAATTCATTATCATCCTAAATGTAGGCAATATTTTTTTTATTTTTTTACAAAAAACACTAAAATGATAGAAAGATCAAAAATAGTAATTATTTTTTAGTTAATTATTAGAAAAGGGTCATTAAACGATAGTATCATGATATAAAGAAGTTAATAAATTATAAATTTTTTTTAATTTTTCAAATCACAAGAATATATTGAACTAAGCTAGAATTCTCGAATGCTTGGTAAAATAATTGCTAAACATAGCATAAATATCGGTTTATAAATAACGATTTAATATAATAAGCCCATCCCTATCCAAATTAAGCGAAAATATCAGAACGGAAATGGAAATAATCTGAATATATTGTTATTAAATACGCATTAGTTATTCAAGTATGCCCTTTAATTGCAATAAAAATTTAGAATATTTAAAATTTCTTATAATATATTTATAGAAATTTACTTCATATACCAATAGTAATAGTTAAACATGAAGACCTTCTGCTCTGTGCAATCTCAGTTGCTTGTTATGACCCAATAATTTTTTGTCTTAATCATAAATATTGATATTATTAATATGTGTGTTTAAGAATGATACCTGAGTGGTTTTAGTAGTACTTTTTAGTCGTCTGAATAGCAATTAAGAGTTTTTTGGCTTCTCCAAAAGTACAAAAAATATTTTTTGATACAAATTTGCTTAGTTATCAAACCACAAAACTTCATTTATTTATTAGTGAAAAAAAATATTTCTAATAATTAGCAAAAATTAGAATTGAGTGGCTTAGAAAATAATAGTCCGTCTCTATTCAAACAGCCAAAGCTGTACTTATTAGCTCAATCCGGCAATAGTGTTGCAGTTACAAGCAGCAGACGTACCGCATTAAAAGATCGAAGTAGTTGCCAAAATACGCCAAGATGGAACGGCATGCAATCAAAATAAATTTCGAGTGTGAATATTCACACATACAAACATACATATATATGTATATAAATGCCTATATGAGCCAGAATTATCTTTTGAATTAAAAAACTGCCAGGAAATGCCAATGAATTCCAGGATACTCGAGAGAAAGGTAAACAAATGTTGTCATGCCGGCAGTAGCTGAATGTAGACGAAATTGTGCCAAGTAGTGAAATCTACACTTCACCATTACATCCACCAACAGCTGCTGCTGGCGCTTGCTTTAAGCACTAAGCGCTATGAGTATGTCGTGGAAGCGCTAAACTAAATAAACGTAAAAATGTGGCAAATCCCAGCAAATCCGATAGCGAACGTTAAGCAAAACAAGGAAGTTTAACAGACAAGTTGACTGGCAGCGGCCGGCGTAGACACAGAGTAGAGGGTGAAAAGTGAGTGCGAAATGACGCAACGAAATTACTTGGAGCTACTAAAAATAAAACAAAAACAACAACTTAAGGATGAATATATATGTATACAAAATAAAACGGCCGCCGTCTTAAGCACTCAAGCAAGTAGACGACGACGACGACGACGTCGAGTGAGTGTATGAATATGCTGGTTTTGGTTACTCATACGCTATGGCAGTCTAACAAAAAGCTCTGTGCTGCCGCTGCTGCTCACTGGCATTGTCAGAAATGTAGGTTATATGGAAAAATATTAGCTTTAGCATGCTCGAGAGCAGCTAGAAGATGTTGGCTGGCTGAGTGAATGGTTGACTGCCTGCTTGGCTGCTGCTGGTGTGCTTCAAGCACCAAAATCGCAAGTACACACATACAACAAAACCAAAAACAGAAAAAGTAGTAGTAAAAATAGAAAGTTAAAATAAAAATAAAAGTTGCTAGTTTATAAGCGCAAAGTGCCAGCATGCTTGCCACAGCAGCCACAAGCTTACATACACACATACATACATGTATGCATTTGTGTTTATGGAGTACACAAGCTTGTGTGTGTTTGCCTGCAAATAAGTGGCACACAGCTGTTGGGCTGGCGGCTAACGGCGCTTGCAAATGTATGCGTGTGTGTGTGTATGTCGAAGTAGTGGAAGTTGTAGAAGAAACCGCAAACTCGACAGTTTTTGCCTTTAAGCAAAAATAACACTCACCAACACTTACACGTACGCACATATAGCACGCAGCAGGAAGAATACGGAAACTAAGAAGCACAGAAATTGTTAGTAGAGTTCGTTTGAGGGAAATGTTGTACGAAATTTCAAGTAAAATTTGTATATACACTTGTATATGGTTGCATAAATGCAGCTCGCTGGTAAAATAACTGTGGAAAAAGTCTCCGTTTCGTTTCTTAGCAGCATCTCCAGTGCATAGCAGGAGGTCAACCAGCTGCAAATTCGCTATGCAGTGGCAGTACGCAAAATAAAAGTAAAAAATCACTTAAATCTTGGCATATGTAGTAGGAAGTGACTGCCGCATTTTTAAATTCATGGCAGTGAATGACAAATACGCACGTACAATACAAGCACACACACACACCCCTTATCTTCTACAATTCTTAATATAAAAGTAAATTTAATGATAAATATTTACTTTGCTCCAAAGCAGCTGCTTTATATCCTCCATACGAGTTGAAATTCACTGCTGCTCTCCACACATTCACTTCATAATTTCGCCAACAAATATTTTTGTTTAACTGTAAACACTACTGCCAGTGTATAAAGTGACTTCCTTCACGATTTTTTACGCAACACCCACAATTCATGTCGAAAAATCGCAAATTCCTTGTTAATAAAATATAAAACACCAACAACACTTTCGGTTGCCCTATACACTAACCCAAAACAATTTTTATATTTTCATTATTATTATTTCAAAATACCATTTAATACTTGTCATTTATTGCGAATGAGTTTTCTGCAAGCGCACAACGCGTTCGCGTGCAACGACAACACTTTCACTAAACACACACTCAAAAAAGCACAGAACTTGCATGAAATCGTCGCATCGAAATTAAAAAAATTGCCGACCGTCAATATCAACGTCCATCACGCATCTACTGCCAAATTCGGCAACGATTTCTCTAATATGCCTTCCCGTGTACGGCAAAGGCAGCACACGAGCGCATTGCCGACGACTAGGTGTTCGGCTAGGCGTACGATGAGCAGCATGCAAGCGCTCGGCCCGCAGTTAGTGAGGATACACAACAAGCTGGCCGAAATGCAGCGCTGCTCGCAGGCTCACACGAAATTTTAGTAAGGTATAACTCGCAAGTGTAACTCCGTTGCGGTTGCCTCTTTGTGTGGATAGGCGATTTGTTGAGGTTGGCTTTGAAATCTCTGAGCATCGCTTGCAATCGTAAACAAGGAGCGTATTCCGACTTTTGCTAGTTCTCATAAACATAATTCGAAAATTTCGAAATTCCGCTTCGACACATTTATAAAGTTCGTAGTGCGCTCTCTACTGACCACATACTCGTCATTTACTCTCAGAATTCGAATTAGAGCGTGCTCTGTTTTCGAAAAGGTTCTTCTCTTCTCTCATGCCTCATTCGAATTGAGTTGTTGTGTATTCTGGTTGAGTGTATTAAAAATTTGTTTTGAGCTGAGAGTAGGTGAGCGTATAACAGTTATAATTCAGAATTAACTTTAAACAAAATATTTTGAAAAAAAAAACAAAAATAAAGCAGGTAGACTCGTCCAAATATACATCCAGTTGTTTAAAAAAAGAGGCTTGAAGGTGTTAATAGCATAATAGCATTTTATTAAAAAAAAAAGTATCAAAGTTTTTTACATCATTCTCATAATTATTAATTTTAGTTATGACAGTTACTATCATAAGAATCACCATTATGTACATTTTCGAGAAGCTAATTAGAATCCAAATATTTTACCAAAATAAATATGGAAATATATGAATTCGTTTGGGACCTATAACGTTAGCTTACCTATAAAAAACTACAGTTGAACTTCCATAACTCGAACTTCTATTACTCGAAATTCTCCATAACTCGAACTCTTGAATTGACAATAGAAGTCAAATTTCATACAAATTATCTTCCGTGACTCGGAAGTCTCTCTAACTCGTAGTTTTTTGGTGGATTATGGTGAAACTCTCTATCTTTAACCTAATCTTAACTGGAAGATCTCAGGATCATCTCTTTCCCATTTGTCTGATTCAAAACACTCAAAACAAGATTCAAGATTGAAAATGAAACCGCGATACTTAATAAAGTTATATTTAAATTCGGATCCTAGAATTTGTCATAAGTTTTAAATTTTACTGTTAGCATTAATAATTCAAACCATTCTTACATAAATATGGTAATGAAATTCTTTCCTAACAAAACAAAATATAAAAACCACCAAAGGACCTTTAACATGACATGCTCCATGAAACTTAAAGGTTTTGTGATAGATGATAGATCAGGTTCTATTAATTCCATTTTCATGATTACTTTGAAGTCCGATTCGATTTTGTTCTCAGAAAATGACTAATCAAATCAAGCATACCATAAAAGTCTTGTATGGATATATGTATGTACCTTGGAGCACCAATTATTTTAGAAACCTGACCTATGAACTTCCCTGATAACATTGCCTTTTTGACATAGTTTCGGTCCAATTCAGGGGCGAACGCAGAATTTTAGTTGAATTTTTAAATAATAGAATTTAATTCTACATAGTCATTTGAAAAATTGTAATTTGTTGTTTTCACAGCAATCTTTCTGCCGACGATGTAAGAATATGTGAAATAAATGAATACATTAGTCATTAACAGCGTTGCCGTTTTGATACAATTGTATCTTCTAAATTTTGTGATTTGATACTTTTTTGTTCACAAACGGCCTATTTTGATACTTTTCTGCTGATAGAATTAATTTTTTTGAAACTATGAAAATGTTAAACTAAAAACAAACCTATTGTATCTGGATAGTATATGTAGGCCAATTAAAAAACCCAGAAAAATATAAACTGGACTTTGCCTTATAACTCTGTGGCTGCTGAACTGGATTTTTTTTAGATTTAAGGGGAATTGTGAGTCGAAAATGGAGTTCTTTTGAAAATTAGTTCTGAACTTGAAAGTCACAAATAAGGTTTCTATTATTTTTTTTAGAGTTTATTGTTAATCATAATACAGGAAAAATTTGAAAAATTTTTATTATGACTTTCAGTTTTCGTTCCATGAGCAAACTGTTGTGAAATAAATTTAAATTTAAAAAAAATATGCTATTTGCAAAAAAAATACTTGAGTGTCTTAACTTAACCGCTGATGTAGAAGATCCCGATCATTTCGTTGCTGAATTTAGAATGTGGAAAAGGTTAAAAATCTTTTCTTCAGATTATATTTTCTGACTAAAATTTTGAATATATTTTCAGGAACTGGTTAAATCAAACAAAGAGATCCAAAACTTTTTCAGACGCGTTGAATTGTTGCGATGCAAAAATTTTCAAAACAGTGCATCGTTTTTTAAAGATTGGAGCAATAATCCCTATATCTGTCGCTTCGAGTGAACGCTCGTTTTCCTCACTTCGCAGGCTTAAAACATATTTAAGAAATAAAACTGGAGAAGCACGCCTGAACGGAATGGCTCTCTGGAATATCCATAGAGATATAGACGTGACGGAGGAAGAGATTTTAAATGTTATGGCTCAAATTAAAAGAAGATTAGACTTCAATTTTCCAAATTTTTTTCCTGCGGTCCAAATAGTAGTCATGATAATAATATGGACACAATAGTAAACTAAGTGAGATGCATATGCTCAAAATACTATTAATTTTATCTAATATAAGGTGAACAGCCCCTACCAGTCTCAATACGACGACAAATCAGATAAATAGCTGGATTAGTCTAGGAGTCTAATTATTTAGTTTGCACAATATTTAGCCTATTAATTTTTTTTAGTTCTACAACTATATTTTCCATCGCAACAATCGAAAAATGCCTAAGGAATCGATCTCTTTGTGGATACTTTTCAGCTAACTAACCAACATAATTCGAAGAATCTTTCTACAGAACCTGAAGAGGTAATTTCATGATATAATTGAGGTCAGTTACGTTTCCATCAATTTAAAAAATCAATTATTTTACCAAATTTGCCTCTTAGAATTACCTTAGATATCTGCAAAGCCCTATATATTCATACAAACATTTTCCTACCATATACGACCGCATATTGCATTCAATTTCGCCAAAACAATAACAACCGCGTCATTTTAAATAAACTCAACCTGAACTGTAACTAAGTAATTGTCATGCTCCGTGCGCTGACAATGCACAGCGTTTTCACTTACTCTTATTTTCGATTCACCGCTTCATACGCGAAATTGATTGTTCTAAAAATAGTTTATGCTCCTTTTGCCAGCGCTTCGTGTCGCAGCATCAGCATTCGCTTGTCATTCCACATTCAATTCCCGTTGTTGTCATATTTTTATATTTACTACTCATGCACACAAATACATAAACAAATGCCTGTTGTTGTTGTTGTTTTTCTTTATTGTCTTTCGGTTCCATTGTTTTCGCGTAATTTTTGCAAAGCGGTGTGTAAGTTGACGAGACAGTCGGTTGGCGTTCGTCGTCGACGTTGTCGTCATCATTTATTCGCAAGACGCAAGGCGCTATGCATAATTTACAAGCTCTTGGCAGAGGTGTTGCACCGCAAGAGCAACAGCAACAGCGGCAGCGAAATTGTCAATTCAGCAAGGTGGCAGGCAATGGCGTTGGGGAAGTCAGTCAGTATGAAAATGTCGGCACAAACGCATTGACGTACGTTACATAAATGCCACCCATTACATGAATACATACGTACATATATATACTTATATGTTGCTTGTAATATGTATCTGCAGCATCATAGCGCCGAACTTGCAACACCCTACTCATTCTGCAGGCATTTCTCTCGCCTTGCTACGCTAGGTTGTTGACATTTCGTGATAATTTTGCCTTTTCCACTGCACGACAGCGCTGTAAGTGAGTTACCCAATAGTTTCCTGCGTCCATCTGCTGCTATTCAAATTACAGCTACTTTCTAACGCGAACAGCTGTTTGTCGCTAAAATTTCGTTTATGCGACGCTGTGTGGTCCCATTATTTTGCTCTCTCTCTCTCTGCTCATGCGCATGTCTTTGGCATAGATGAAGTTCTTGGAAATACTGGGAATAGTGCAAGGATATGTTGGAATTAAGTGATGGTGTATGATAACATAAATATAAGATTTTAAGATGAATAAGTATGAAATACGATACTCAGAAAAAAATTTTAGTAATAATGCTGCTAAAGTTATGTTTTATGCTCTGGCAACATGTTGCAGAGGTGTTTGTAACCTCTAGAACTTATCGGATTAAATTTAGGATTATATATTGCCTTCAAAATGAATAGAACGACTAGAATCGAGCAGAAGCAATTTCTAGACATAACGATTTACAAATAACTAATAGTCGGATAACTCTCTAATATATGCAAAATTTTACTAATTTTTTTGCTCATCGCTTGGTAAAGCTCTTCGTTCCATTTTAAAAGTACACTCTAATGTTAACCGATAAATAGTATGACTTATATAATACTTCAATCGACTCTCAATCACTAAAAATTATTTTTAAAACTTTTTCATGACAGTACCAGGCTTAACGGTTTAGCTAGCCACTTAAAGCCTATACTAGCAACCCACCAGTATTAGGGCTTAAAACATGATTCATGGTACGGTGTTTCACGATCATACTACAGAGGTTATCTTCAACTCCAATTCCAAAATCCTCACTTTTTATTGAAAAACTAAACTATCATTACAAATAAATTTCTCAAATGAATCAGCGCCACCTGCCGAGAAATATTTTTATAGTACCGTCATCAATTACGTTCAAATTTAAGGGGCGATTTTCGTGAAGGTTTTTAAAAGAAAGTAATCAATCGAATGCTACGAAGTTTTTTGGATTTAATAAGATGTATCTTCAGCTATATTTTAAGATTTTTTTTTTTCCAAAAATATTGAAAAATTATTAGTTATGTGCTGTCTTCGAAGATGCCAAAAAAAAGTTCCCTAACTGCTGACATGATTCCGGCCGAATGAGGTGCTTATTAAAGTTGACGGTATTTCCTATACAATAACTTAAGATTAAGAAAAATATCAAAAATGAACAAATTGTATAGTAAATATATTCAAGAATACTCAGTTTCAATTCGAGTTCGATCGGTCAAATTCTCGTTGAGTTCTGATGTCAGCAATTTTCAGAAATGTCGCTTCGCGAAAAACGCGTTTAAAGTTTCGACTATAGCGGCTTATACTTGTGAGCGGTCGCTTTTTAGAATACTGTCATTCAAAAACTATTTAAAGATACGACCTTACTGCTTTTACAGAATATTTTTGAAAGTATTAACTATCGATTAAGCAAAAAAAAAAAAAATCTATTTTAAAAATGTTTTATGGGCTAGAAAAATTATATAAATATTATAAGCAAATCAGAAATAAACTGACCAATAGTTGGAAGTCAAATTTTTTGTTTGAAAGTCTCAACAGAGCGCCAGCTATCGCTTAATCAAATGTTTTTTTCTCACCACCAGAGTTCACATTAGTGAACATATTTCTCACGGGGTTTACTTATACACTTTTAAAAACAAACACGATGTAATTTGACCTAAAATATGTTGCTTAATAATTTGAGTGAGTCTAAAATCATAATTTGCCAATAGAAATTATACACAGTATGCAAAAATAGTACCCACTACAAAATTTCAATGGGTTTAATTGACAAAAAAAAACCTGAAATAAGAATTAGTTTTAGTTTATTTATTAACCTTCCTGTTTTGTTTTTATAAAAAATTTATAAATTTAATTATATTTCAAGTAAGAATCATTAAATACTACATTCCATTGCTTCAAAATTTCCAAAATACATAATTTGAATGGATACCCAAAAGTCTTGGGAACAAAACAAAAGTTGAGCAAAACAAAACAAATTAGCTTCAGGAGTAATACAAAGCGAAATTCCAAATCATATTAACGCAGCAGACAAAAATTGTGAATGCTCATTAGCACGCGCCGAAGTGAATGAAAGGTAAAAGAAATTAATTCAATACACTCGCAGGGTAAATTAGATTTGCGCTTGCTAAGCCTACAAGCCGTAGCGGAATGTAGCCGAAAAGCGTTAACAAAGCAACGCTAACCATTAGAGACATAGACTCAGCTTTGTTGGTGCCCATATGCTGCGTCCACATGTGGAGACTAATTAATAATTGCATTAATATAAACTTTGTTATGAGAAATGTATGAATTAATATACATATGAGTACACCCCGCAAACAACACAGCCTCAAGCATCTACAGTTCAGCTAATTGCAAGCGTTAATGTATGAGCATTCAACTGCAGTCAAACCAATACTCATAATCTGCAAATAAAGCCAAATACATTATTTCTCTTATTGAGCAAGAGCTTTAGCGGCCCCGACCACATCGTTATACTCACACTCCCGTCCACAAACGGCTGCCACGCACGAACAGCGCCAACACCAAGCATGCTCGAGTTGACGAAGACACTCGTTGAAACCGCCAAATAAATAAACGTAAATGAGGAAAACCGCAACAACAACAACACAAGCAACAGCTACATGCTACATAGCATTGGCTGTATGCGCGCACGAAAGCATGAAGGACATTTGAACGACGGCGGATATGAATGAGCGCATGAAAAACAAACAAACGGATGCGAATGACCAGCGAAACAAACAAATAAACAGAGCGCAACCGAAATCCAATCAACTAGAATGAGCACCAAAAACAGCGCAATTAAGTTCATTATAAAGAATCATATTACCACAACACACAGCACAACGCAGCGCAGCAACGAGGAAGCTTCATCTATTTGAAGAGAAACTAAGAGGAAAAACAACAAAAATTTAGTAATAATATTGGCAGAAAGCGAAAGTTGGCGTATGAAAAGCGAAAAACAAAAAAGAAATAAAACAATAAACAAATCACATTTAAGCGAAATATTGAAGCGCCAAGGAAACGGAAACAACGAAACTTATCAATATCTAATGGACGACATGGCGTATGCGTAACATCAAATTCAATGGCAGTGAAGGCGAGCACAAAGCGTCGCTCGCTTAGCAGCTGAGTCATGGTGTTCGTGTGTGTTACAAAGTCCAATAATACGGTTGAAATGTTGTGCTGCGGAGCAGCGCAAAGTGTACTGCTGGCATCATTAAAGCGCCAAGCTAGCAGTCTCCCCTCCACCAGCGCGCCGCAACATCATTATAATAACATCATCGATATGATAATCTTTGCTGCTGGTTTCATGACTACACGTGGCGTTGATGTGCCTCCACGTTTAGTGAGTGGCAAGCAATTGTGCTGCTGCTGCCACTACGCGATTGCCTTGGTCATGGCGCAACAACTTATCGCCGCCACTCTAAGCGTTTCGAAAAACAATCATATCATAATTTCGAAAATCCTCTTAGCACAACATTTCCGTCATCGATACTTGGACAAACAATAAAAGCTGAGGAGAAAAAAAATAATAGCGACTACTATCTTTTACTGTCGTCGCTGGTCGACACATTGTCAATGGTTGGTAATGAAAATATTATTGATAGTTTTCGACTATCACCAACGTATTTGAGCTGCTCGAAGTGTACAGTAATCTCTATATAAATATATATCTATGATTTTAGATAGCCATATAAATACTTATGCACTATTAACTCTACAAGCATTCACACATGCCACATGTCGCATGCCACTCATTACTGTCTTACTTTACCAAATATTAGTTGTGACTTATGCCGGCTTTGCTTTGCTCACATGCTGGCGTGCCACCACATCCGTAATCGCTTATGATTTTCGTGCATGTGTCGCACATACATATACATGTGCTCTGTTTCGACATTGAGATAAGTCGTTTTGCTTTTCTTGCGTTCGATTTTGTTTGACTGCTTTGTCGGCCACTAAGCACCGATTTGTAGAAGTGTCGCCGCTAAGCCATGCATTATTATTACTATCATAGAGTAAATTGGCCATCATGTTGGTGTCTATAAATGTTTATCATATTGCGTTTGCTAGGTAATTTGGATTTTGTGTGATTATATATATTATTCTGTTGGTGATGAAGTGCATAATTTGCTTAACAAATTGTTTGGTATTGATGGAAGTAAAATGATATTCATAATTTTTCGTTTAAAATAAATTGTAAAGATTTTTTAAATGGACTATTTTCAATACAATAAATTTAATTCAAACTTTTTTCTGTCTTATAGATACATATTTAAAGAATAATATCTGAAACTAAAAAAAATTAAAACTCCACCATTTTGACGTCATTTCCGGTGATCACTCGGAAAAAAGGTTGTCCGCGTTGTCAGCATAACTCCTGATAGGATCATCCAAAATGAAGAAAACAAAAATAAGTGTTTTAGGTAAGACCATTAACTCGTGTTTGAACGAAGGAAAGACAAAAAAAATATGTAAGATTTGAATTTTAAATAGTTGTAATTGAAAAAATAAAAAATCCTACGTTCAAGCACGAGTAAATTGTATCTCGAATACATGTGCAAAATTTCATCAAGATCGGTTGAGTAATTTTCGAGAAAATCTGACAACCGACTTTGTAAACACGGTTCCGAGAAAAAACGCGTTTTTGAGTTTTGAATAACAATAATACCTGACTTGGAGCGCACACCCTCAAAAGGCTGTATCTTCGAAACTATTATTCGGATCGACTTGAAAATTTAGGATAATATTCTGCAGATGATGTAGAATTGTATGTATTAATAGGCCAAAAAACAAAAAATCGATTTTTCAACCCACGAAACCGATGTAAACCCTTAACCCATCATATAAAGTATAGTTATAATGAAGTTTAAGTACATGACTCTTCAGAATTAATTGACTAGATTGTGAATTTGAAAAACTATTCAGTTAACTTCAGTTCAAAAGGATAATATTAAACCGTCCACTACCTCTTACTGCCTTCAATAATACTTAATTCCTACTTCTGTAGAATCTGTATGAAAGATAAACCTATAAGAAAAAAAGGCAACCAACTGCTGTCATGATTCCGGCCGAATGTGTAGCTGAAACAAAAAAATTCAAAAATATTATTATAGTTGAAAGTATTTCCTATACATTGACCTACGAAATGGTCGTTTCCGAATGCCAAATTGACAATTTTCAACCAATCAAGAAGATCGAAGGTCATTGAATACTAAATATATTAAAGAATACTCAGTTTAACGTTGAAGTCGATCGGTCAATTTCTCGTTGAGTTATGATGTCAACAATTTTGAGAAATATCGTTTCTCGAAAAACGCGTTTAAAATTTCGACCATAGTGGCTTGTACCAGCGAGCGATCGCTCTTTAGAACGATGTCATTCAAAAACTAATCAAGACTAATATCGAATAAGCAAATAATAAAAAAACGATTTTTTGAAAGTGTCATACTGGTATAGGCCCTTAAAACAACAATAGTAAGGAAAACCTCATCTATGATCTGGGTGTCAAGGAACTAACTACCCAAGATACCAACAAGTCACTATTAAGATTTCAAGTCCCACTAGTTTAATTTATTGTGCTCTACTATTATTAATTAGGTATTTATAGCTGATATAAATGGAATAAGATTAACATAAAACTTAGAGGTTCCCAGATACGATATATCAGAGCTAGGACAAAGCATTAATCAATGTCATTGCTTTCTAGATTTGTAATGGTTACCCTTACCGTAACATTGACATGTTTTATAGGCATTTTTGATATCTCTTTCGGTACCTGTCTTAGTGAAGTAAATAGTTAAACTTTTGGGCTAAATTCCATATTCCAACTATATGACTTTCTACTATCTGTAACCTGCATCAAAATGATAAGGCAAACAATAAACTGATTAACCCCGTGGGAATCTCTCAACAGTTTTATTTTGCTTCTGACAATTTATTATTAATTTCGAAATTGGCTCCTTTCAAATTAAATGCCAATAATTAATTATTTTTTTTTTAATACTTGTTATAAGACACATCCAGAATGACCATTACGAGTATATCCTATATAAAATGGTCTAAAATGACTTGGACTGGATACTTTTATTATGGAAGAGCGGAGGTTTTTGCTTATGTATCGTTAGCAAATAAGTCTTCTGTACTGAATGTTCTTTACAAAAAAAAAAAATTTAATACTTTGCACTTTGCACTTTGATGTCGAACCGTCAAATACCCATACTCAAAACATAACCCAAAATATAAGACAAATATCAATTAAACCACGTAAGATCTATAAAGTTTACTCTCCAGAATACCTTTAACTTTAACAACAAGAGAAATAAATATTTAACCTCTCAAATTCACTCACGAGTGTGAGTTTTATCGATTCCATTTACCCACATTATTGAAAAGGACTCATTCTAGGCAAATTTGATCAGATTTGTTATGTGCTTAAGCATATGAAGTCTGAGCATTGTTCAGCATTTAAAGTAAAAGTAATGAAAAACCACTTGTCACGTGTACCTGTGAACTCCCACCAAGCCAATTTATTAACACATTTCTGGCGCTACTCAACACCAACCGAATATATTTCATTTAATATAATAAAATAACAAAATCCAAAAAATACCTAACTAGACACACACACACCCTACACATGCTGAAAACAATCACTTAACAATCAGTTGTGGTAATCCTTAAAGCCAAATAAGAGTGGCGCTCATTAATTTACCGAAGCAAAGAAAAAACTACAACAAAAATTCGGCAAATTATAGTGAAGGTTAAAGTGGTCAGCATATTTCCAGTGTTTATGTGTGTCTCTTAGAATATTGAGTAAGGAGGCGGCAATATAGAGCATTTAAGCGCACAGCGTCAAAGTATTTGTCCGCCACAAATGCTGCCACAGCAGGTCAATAACAAATTATGGTATTGATCTCTATTGCTGCTGCTGACCAGCTTTGTCTATCTTTATTTGTATCGCTTCTTTTGGTTTTTGTTTTTGTGCTTTTTATCTGTTTTCTTCTCATTTTTTCGGTTTTTTTCCTTCTTGTTCGTTAGTTTGCTTGGCCAGCAAAAATTTATATTCCACAACGGTACGCAAAAGCTGACGGCCAACCCTTCAAACTAGCGTTAGTGGCTGCCTGCAAATGCTTAAACAGAGAAGGGAGCCACTGGCCATTGGCTATTTCGTAGCACAAATTGACTTCAGCTGTGCTGCTATTGCTTATGCAATGTAAGTGTGTATGTGTGTGTGTGCACGTGCTTGTGCTCATGTCGATGTTGCATTTTATTTTAACCTGCATGTAACGAAGCATCTCATGAGCATGAGTTAAAATTCGCCAACAATTTGGCACAACTGACGGTGGCTCAATTTTGTTTTTCGTTTTTTTTTTCCTGCTTTGAGCCATAAGCATGCTGGGAAGCAAAGAGTGGTAGCACACATATATATTTATAAATTGTTGTTGCTATTGTACCCAGCTACAACGCTCCCTGGCGCTTTTAACGCTTAACGCTTTGGTAAATGAAATCAATTCACAAGTCACGTTGTCGCTGGACAATAAATACATCAGAGTCTATTTAATAAAATCATGATGTGCACTTTGTGCTGAGCTGAGCGCATACACACACAAGACAAACACTGGCACACACTCTAATACATACATATACATATTCACTTGTATCTTTATTTCTTGTGAAATTCGTTTAACAGCCGTTGGCATTCACCGCCTCAGCGTTCTGCATAAATGAACACACCCACCACATCAAAAAAGATGCATAGATAACTGTAGCCTGCGGTGGCTGCACAAACACATACACACACACTCATATAAGTTATAAACATAAATATATTTATGTATTTGTGTGTCTAAGCGTTGTATCGATTTGATTTTATAAATAAATAAATGTGCGACTCATTGAGATTCCTTTTGGATGAGCTTACTTATGGCATATCAATTGCGCGATATGCGGTCTAAATGGAAATGACAAACTAAGAAGGGAGAGGGAGTTGCTAAAGCCATATAAATCGAAAAGCAACAAAAATGAAATAATATTTAGGCAACAGCAGCAGAAAATCTATGAGCAGACAGCACAAAAAAAGCGCAAATCATCAGCAACACGCTGATCAAAGAGCACATGGCCAGCAACAACAACAACAGCATAGCAGCTTTAGCAATGAAAGCTCATCGGTCGCAACATCTTCATGATTGCACACAACCAAAAGAGCGCAAACAAACCGAGGTCAACACGATTGACCAACAAAAATACTCGTATTAACCGCAAAAGCAACAGCAATAACAACAACAATGGCAACAACAATAACAATAGAAATAGCAACATCAATATCTTCATAAAACCCCACAAGTAAGCCAATATAACCAAGGCAACCACCATAGTGTTAAGGCATTTTAGGGGCAGCTCGTCACTTTAACGCTTCGCTTTCACTTTTATTTACATATCTACGTGTTTTAATACCCAACAGGGTTGATTTAGTGCAATTTCAAATTTTTTTGAGAATACAAATTTTTCACGATTCTTGGAGAGGATCTCTTGAATGATCTCATAATGTCTCCAAAAGTAAAATTTTAGAAATCTTATCGGGTTAGAGAAATCTAGAGCCCTTATATAAGGTCCAACTTTGATAAGGTAATTTGTGATAAAGGACATATGAATCAAGCCCAACAACATCCGGTTCTGCGAAACCGGGATTGACTCGGATCCAACCAAGGGCGGTTAATTCGTCGGCCCAGACCTATCTGGATCGGGAAGTTCTAGTCTAGACATAGAAATCAAATTGCTCTCTTAAAGTGATACACAGAGCCAGTGTTCAGTGTCACATCAAGAAGTGCTCTACTCATGATGGTTAACATATCTAGACTCCGTAAGAATTCAGAGTTTCCTTACTGCTAATTCAATATTACTTTTATGAAACCTCTTTCAACAAAGCAAGCCAATATTACTCATTCTTCACCCTAAAGTAGCTACATATTTTCTCATACCAATACATATATATATGTCTGTATGTATATATCTGCCTTTAGTTAGTAGAAATTGGCCAACAACGACAACAGAATAATAAATAATAACGCCAACGATGCCCCGTATCACAGCGCTTTTTTCGCATACACTTTAGCATTCGCTTATGCGTTTGTCAGCAAATATGCGGTCTAACAGCACCAGTGAAGAAAATGGATATTCATCGGCTAATAATGTAAAGCAGATTGCTGGCTGGCTATTGCTGAACAAAAAAAACGGCGAAAAAACTGGCTGTCTGAAATGCACTGAAGCCTTCAATAATTGGCAAAGCAAAACTGCTAGGCAATAAATATCAAAGGAGCAGTAGATATGAAAGCATTTTCAGCAAGTGAAAGTTGAAAGGAATGAAGTAATTAAACTTCATGCATATATAAAGCTACATAATTGCTTCCTGAGTGCATGAAAAGTATTATAATTTATATTTGCTCAGCTGCATGGTATGAAATATGTTGAAGAGAAGGAGTTGGGATAAATCAAAGTAAGATTACAAATACATATATGGACACTCAAAGCATTATATAACCTCATACAATAAATATAAATATATACAAAATAGAAATTAGCTTAAAAACTGCCACATTTTAGTATGCGATTAAAATGCGAGCATTTGCCACCATGGCGTATACGCAACCTAAATATTTTTTTCTAACACACACACTGGAGCGAACAATAGCAAATGTGTTAGAAACAAAGTAGCAAAGATATTTGTAACAAAACAGCAAATTTTCATGCATGTCTGCACGTCAAATGCTCATGAAAGTGGTACATAAAGAATGCAAAAAAAAAATCTAAATGATAAAAAAAACTAAAAAATGTCAGTTTAAAGAAAAACGCTTAAATGCAAAAAAAGCGAAAAACGACAAAGAAGTGCGCAGAGATCAAACAAAAACAGTTATATGTATTATAAAAAGAAATATGTAAAAGTGCTGCGTAACAGTCACATTGTGTAGTGAAAACAAAAAGCGAAAACAGGCAACAAAGTGGAATAAAAAAGAATTTTTCTCACATTCTCATTCGAGTTCGGTGACACAAAGTGCAAAGACTATAGACTTTTTCGGGGGTGTTGATCCTCATTTTTTCAAAAATGCATGAGACAAAACAAACAAAACAGAAGGAAAGGTAAAAGGTGATAAAAAGCAGAACTGACAAGCATGTCATAGCCATTGAAGAGAGAAAAAAGAATGTTCAGTTTTCGAAGTTTTTTGTACGAAATTGGAGGAAAAATAGACATAGATATAGCCGTAAGATAAGATGAAGATGGCAAAAAAAAATATTTGTTTAAAGCCTCGGTGTGAATTTAATACCTGCTCTTTTGGTATTATTTTCTCTTCCAAGCATTTGCTTATCTCTTAAATAATCCATTTTTTTATAAATAAATAGAAAATAGAGATCTTGAACTGCCTAATTAAATCTAATTTAGTCTCTTATCTATTCTATACCTTCCATAAATATATCCTTGCATCTTCTTACGCCTTCAGTCAAGTTACTATACTTTGATTTCTAAAGCATACAGAGGAGTAAGATACAACATCTTATTGCCACTATCTTCAGCACATAGCAATACACTCATAATTTCACTTAACAACAAGCATTGCAGCCATGTTGCTACCGCCTACATAACGTAGAATCAAGAAACATGATGCATTGCTGACCTGTTAAAACTGCGGAAATGCAAATTTAGCTGCAACAACAACAACCTGGGATGCTCAACTCAAATTGAAAATCTCCTGCTTAGTGCAACTCAATAAGATTTCTGTAGCGATTGCTTCATATTTCCAGTGCTTCTTTGCTGCAGAAATTCAATAATGAGGCATGAATGCGATAATGCGTTGCGCTTTTGCTTTTTATGGCACTGGTTGCCATAAGCAGCATAGAAAAGGGACAAGATAGCCAGTTGTAACTCATTTCACTGCATTGCTCGGATTTATTTTCCACCTATCGATTGAAGTTTCAAAATCTTCACATTTTCTTCTCAGTATTGTATGTTGGAGACCTCAGGCAACATATGAGTAGTCAAGTCATTCTTCATAGCAGAAGAATCATCAAATTCTGCTCAGAACACAATACCAGAATTAAATCCAATTGTTTTGAAATTGTACAATTTTGGTTTTTAGATTGGGTATTTGCTCCAAGGAAGTACATATACTATTTCTTATGATATTTCAGAAGATGTATTGGAGATTGCAAAATAATACTACTATGTAATGAACTGTTTGCTCAGGTATCGAGAATTTCTGACCACTCTATACTTATATAATTCTTCCATAAAACTTATATATTTTTTAGAGTTTTTAATATATATAATAATGGGTTTTAGCACACAGTAATATTCCAGGTAACTCTGAAGCAGTTGAAGCTAGCCAAATTAGGCACCACGTTACAATTAGGTCCCGATTAATCGACAAATATGTCATAGATTTGCATAGAATACATACAATGATTACTGTAGAAGCTGCCAAGAAGTAGAAGAGGAAGAGGCTTTAGTACCTCTCTATGCAGATGCAAAGCTTTGTATAGACAAATAATGACAACTACCGGTCGTGGTTTTCTCGTCTATATCTCGGAAGTTAATTTTTCGAATTGATTAACTTCAATAAAGCGACTGAGTGGTTCAGAGATGACATAGTAGTGCAAGAGGATACCACTCCCAGTAATATCAATGGTTTAAGTACATCGTCCCACATCCACTATAACTACCTATGTAGAGGATACTAAATTATAGTTAAAGGAGCTTCTAGCTTACTTTATGGCTTTCTTATATCAAAGTATTTTTTTACTTTTACACCATTCCTTAGAGATTAATACAGCTTCGCGCAGTATCAATGAAAGTCCTATAAAAATCTCGTTTAAATCATAAGAATTCTTGCATAAGTCTTGCTTGAATATTCTTGAATGAAAATCCAATAATTTTGACCAAACTTTTTAAGCTATCCGAATAAAAATCGATATCATTGTAGTTATACAGAATTGCAATATACAAACTCACATCCAGGGTAAAGCTACTTTTTTAGTATCAGCGGCTTTTAAATTCTTTTCTAGGTATTCGTCGGTTCAATATATAATAAATTGTCATAACTGGACCTTATTGGAGAAGCGGTCAGCTTTTCACTTCATCATAGAAAGCATAACAGCATTTTCTATTCCGTTTGAAATGAAGATAAGATCATTCATATTTGTATTAATGCATAGCTGTGTGCTTGGTGAAGTTATTGAAATATATATAGATGAACAGCAGAGCTCGCGAAGCCTTCCAAGCAAAATTTACGCCTGCTTAATTAACCTTTTTCAAAGACTGCACAGCATTCCTACACTTCTCTATATATTTTTGTCTTAAAATTGCCTTCCACTCAATCCCACACACCAACACAAACACCAGCATTTCTTGCGTAAACTGCACAGACATTCATTCTGCGCGAATTATCTTGATTGCAATTTCATTCATTTGTCGCAGCGTCTTCTTTAAGTGTCTGCAGTGCTTACGAAAACGAACACGAACCAAAAAAATAACAAATATATGCACACGAATGCGCTGCCAACGAAAGTCATTGCTTCGCTGTAGCGCCATTCACTCACTCGTGCGCAATGAAGCACTACACAGACTGACTTTTCTATTCCGCTGCCGATTGTAATTCCAATTCGAATTGCTTTTACCCTTTCCGTTTGCGAAAACCATCAGCGTGGCTAAATGCAGTGGCGTCATTTCCGCCTTAGCCACGCCAAGCCACGACGCAGCATTCGTGTTTGTTTGTGTGTGTCAGTGTGTGTGTGCACATCGTATTTTAAGCTAAGCGCTTAATTGTCTTTTAAGCTCTTTCTGCGTTTTAAATGCGTTTGTCTCTTTGTCACTGCCGCCATATGCCATGGCAATAAGGCCAAATGCCTGTGAGTTGGTATGAATGTATGTGTTTACTTGCTTAAAGAACTATTTTTCCTTTAGCGCTCTTCTTATTAAGTGGCTGCCGCCGCTGTTGGCTCCTCAGCGCGCGCGTCCGCCTGATTTATGCATTCAAGATTGAAAATCAACTTTACTGCTAATGAGTGCGCGGGTGCGCCACGGCGTATGTGTGACTTGTTGAACAATTGCGTGAAAGAATAACTCGCCAACTCGCTTTCCGATTGCACTTTGTTAATTTGACTGTCAAGTGGCGTTCTAAAATAACAATAACATAGTAACGGTTTTTATTTTTTTCCTTTGTTGTATTTTGCACTCACTTACGTAACGGGCTGCGCTCGTTGGCTCGAATGCGTTTTACGCAAATTAATTTCGTTGTATTCGCAAGACAGCTAACCTACATTCTGCATTAACTGCAAACGGAGAAGGACAATAATAAATTGTTGGGTTGTGCTTACCTAAGCTGGATGACAGCGCAAGTTTAGAGTTATTTGTCGTGCACATGTTTTGTCAGGAGCTTTTAAAAAGCTCCTTTTATATATCGCTATTTAGTTATGTGTTTTTATGAAATAAATTGTGAAAATTTTATAACGCACTAGAGAGTTGTTGAATTAAGTAGAAACTATATTAATGCCATTTCTTTATATTCACTTCACTCCTTGAACAATAAAAATAAATTTAAATTCTTAAAGAGAAGTGAGAGTTCAAATTATTTGAAGCTGGTTTGAGGATATAGAAAAGCATTACTTTCAGAAATTAGGCGAGTATTAAACTCATTGATAAGTTTCAAGTATAACCAAAAAAACAGAAATCTTCGAAAAGCTCTGAAAGCTTTTTGCGAATAAAAAAGCTAATTAAATCAGATTATCAAACTAATATAATTCACATGAGGTATAATACAGCATCGTTACAATTTTCGTGAATACATTTGGGTTCTCAAATTGACTCGATGGCTAAGCTAAAAACTTTGCCCGTTATTCAGCTTGCTAAAAGCTTTGTGCGAGCTTTCACGCCCCATTTTTTAGCAATTAACAAAATGGCAATACAAACAGCGAGCTAATTTGGAACGGTGTCAAATTTCCAGCAAATCACGCAGTACTCTTCGGTGTCGCGTTGAAACAGTTTGAGCTGACGACCAACGGCCAACTGCAATGCTGTCCAAACGTTGTCTGTGACATTTACACATTTACTTAGTAAACTGCTGACGTGCTACTGTGTTTTCACAAAAAAAAAACACGAAAGTTTTGAATATTTACTATATGTGTGATTACAATATTGTACAAAAGTGTAACTATCTGTATGTGGAGGAGGGTTATACCCGAAATGTAATTATATTTTTAAAGAATTTTTTCTTATAGTCTTCTTGGTGCCATGAAACAATCTTGTATAAGATATATATTAATCGTTTGGGTTTCAATATGAGCAAGCAATGAATGATACCTATCTGATATAAGATTAAGTACGTGAATGTATTCAAGAAAAATTTAAATATGTAGATGGGGATCGAAGGCCACTAACTGAAAATGTAAAGAAAGAAAGAATAGTAGACTATAATATATCTAGCATTAGGCGCATTATACAATGATAATAGAAGAAAGTAGGTATCAACTTTCATTTTAGAGATTTTTAAATATTCGCATAATATTAGAAAATATAGTATAAACTGATATGAACAAATCAAAATGAATATCTTCATTTTAGTAAAGAAGATATTATAAGTACTCCACAATTACTTCAAAATTAAAATATGACTTTCACAAATCTCAACTCATGGGCACCAAAAACTTTATATATGGTCTCAAATAATTTGGAAATTTTATTTCTTCAACTAACTAAGCACCCGATCATCTTCAAACGAACAATTAGTCCTTTCGAATCAGGACTAAGGATGTTAAAATAGCTAAATAATTATTTATAGTGACAAATTTCGACATCCTCTCTGTGGCACAAACCCTTCTGATACTCGTCTAAGTACATATATCAATCTGAACGGAAAATTGTACTGCACATGACTTTATTTGACTATAATTTTTACATATATAAATATTTCTAATAAAAATATAAAAATTATTAAAACTTAAAATGTAGAACTATTTTGTTTTTACAAAACGCCATTGTCGAAAAATATTGAAATATATATATAATATAATATAATGTACATACATATTTTTATTGTATGTTATACAATTCTCTATTTTTTATATAAACCCGTATTTTTTGTTTTTGCAATTGCAATTGTCGCTTTGTTGCGCATATTTTTGGCGCCAACAAACCATTCTCTTAATTTGCAGCATTTATCAACTGGCAACAGCAATAACAATTACGAAATGTAACAAAATGACAAAGAAAAGTTGCCTCACTGTTTGTTGTTGTTGGTTAGTAACAATGAACAGCAAATTTCCTGGTCAGTAGCGCTACTATATGTATGCGCTTGTATATGAAATAACGGCACAAAACAAATAAATACGTTTACATTTTTGCTATACTAAAAAGTGTCCAAATTGTGTTTGTTGTTGTAGCATTTATCAAAAAAATGCTTTTGCAATGATAGTTTCATCTGAACTGATTTTAACGAATATTTTTGTAATTGAAATGTATTCGATGTTGAATATTATATAAATAATATTGCTCATATGTTGGAAGGGTCAAGCTTTCGCTTAAATTCGGAGAGGAATTTCATTTTTTTTTTTCAAAGAATCTAAAATATTTAGTTAACTTCCTAGATAAGGTCTAAACGAACTATTGATGCACACGATTTGAGTAAAAGAAATCTGGAGAGAAATAATTTTCATCGCTTGGAAAGCTTAAGTCTTCTTTTAAACTACGCACTCAACTACCTAAAAGTCGAAAATCATACCTTCACCCAACAACAACTCAATCAGACAACAAAAACTGCAGTTATTTCAATTTAACAGTTACTCATGCTCACCACTTGCTCTGCAGCCAAACTTGGACTAGACGCTCAAGCGCCTGCTGTGTTGATTGTGTTTTTTGGCTGCAAATGAAATAATTGTTTTTGCGCCTCAAAGTAGGCTAAACGCATACTTACTGATTTATATGACAAACTTTTTCACACATTAGTATGTGGCAACTTGCAACACTGTGAAGTTGCAGCAACTTGGAAACTGCTCGTATATTCGGCAAGCACATATTCACTCAAACACATACATACATACATACACACGCGTTCACTTGAATCCTTCGTTGCACTAATGTTCGTGCTTTCGTGCGTTTGGCGTTCCGTTACATAGCCCATACCAGTTACGGTAAATATTTCGTTGCCGCATCGTCAGATGTGTTGCATAAACTTTGTTGCCTCATTGCGTCGCCGCCGGCGCTGCCACTACTTACTGCTGTTGTGTTGGCAATTTACGATTTGGCAGGCTGGATTGCAGTAAATTTTGTGTCATTTGGAAGTTATGGTGGATTTCTTGCGTTACATTGCATCGCCACTTCAAAATAGTTAGAAGACAGCGCAAAAAACACTGCACGAATGCCGGCACACGCACACACATACACACGGAGAGTTGTGCAAGCAAAATGAAACGAAACGAAAATGATTAGTTAATTCATCTGGTGACACAAAGTTACGAAAGTTTCTTTCGCCATGTGAAAAGCGTAAAAATAACATTGAACTAATTTTTGGCACTCAAATACGCATACTTTCGCAGCAAACACACAGTTAGTGAAGACATCAGACAGTTGGTGTTTTCTTAATTTATTAGCTGCATTTTCAGGTTTTTGGGGCTTTTTCGAAAATATTTTTGATATTTTTTCTTTTAGAAGATCAGAAGGTGCCTCTCCTAGCGAGAGAGAGATCTCTCTAGAGTTTTGATAGAATAAAAATGGAGATATACTTCAGAAATTCATATCTAGATAGACGGTTTGATGTTACCGGTACAGACTAGGTTTGTTTTCAGATCAAGGACTCGAAGGAATTCTTTAAAACTTACTCTGAAATTTTTCTTTATGCTCAATAGCTATGTATAACAAGAACAGAATATCAAGAGAAGAGTAGTGAAACATATAGCGGTCAGTAAGGGAGTTTCGTGGTAACATTCATGCATTCCTCCATTTCGCCATATGAATAGACCGAAAGTCTATTCTATTCTAGGCTCTAAGTGTTTTTGACCTGAGAAATATGTATAGGGTCGGAATTAATTCAAGCCGTTTAACACGTCCCTGATATTTTAAATACTATAAAATCCAATACCATATATATTGTATATAAAGCCTAGTTAAGCCTCTAGGAAACTGTAAACCTCAAACACATAGCATAGTAATAAATGAGCCTAATCATTGAATCCGTTTCGATCGAAAAAGGGTTCGATTCGATTCGATTCCGCGGCTAATAAATGTCGCTAATTACGCAATCATTGAAATCTCAAAATCGAAATTTTGGTTGAAATCTATCTGTTGATGAGTGAGTTGCGGAAATTAAAAAGAAGTAAACCATTTGGAAGTTTTTATGTAAATAATTACTGAGGACGGACCAAATTATGTTTTAAGTGGGAATTTTAGAGACAAGAGACAAAAACAGACTTACAAAAATAAATTAAAGATGTTTAAAAGCGAAGTAAAGTTTAAAGTTGTCCCCTCGAAATAGCGAAAGAATTTTCTCAAAGAGCCTATGGCGAATTAAATATTTTTTGGAAGAAATTTCACACTAGGTAAAGGTCAATTTTAATAATTTTTGAAGCACATCTCCAAATTTCCCACATTTGTCGATAAAGGTCAATAAAACTGTTCTATGTTCTCACTTTGTGGTAAAGCTGTTTATCGACCGAATCGAAAATCTTTATCGTTTCGAAATCAAATTCGCTGCGGATTCAATGATTAGGCCCAATAAATAAACTTACTTCTTCCATTCTATCTTTATTTTACACCGGTCACTGTAATAGTGCTGATTACAATCGTTGAATATACTACACACACTTTCGTAAATCATCATTTCAACTATTAACATAGTATTTGTGCAAAGTTCTGCACCGATATCTTCACTAGTGCTAACTTTATATATTGTAATGTAAACGATTCAGATTGTCTTCAAAGTTCTGGTATATAGGAAGTAGGCGTGGTTGTGAAGCGATTTGGCCTATTTTCACAACATATCATTGGGATGTATAACTATTACAAACCAAGTTTCATTGAAATCGGTCGAGTAGTTCCTGAGATATTGTTTTTGACCCATAAGTGGGCGACGCCACGCCCATTTTCCATTTTGTAAAAAATTTTAATGCAGCTTTCATCCGCCATTTCATATGTGAAATTTAGTGTTTCTGACGTTTTTCGTTAGTGAGTTAATCCACTTTTAGTAATTTTCAACCTAACTTTTGTATGGGAGGTGGGCGTGGTTATGATCCGATTTTTTTCATTTTTGGACTGTATTGGTTTATACAGCTCTATTGGTTTGCGAGATATGTACAAAAAACCTATATGGGGGCGGGGTCACACCCACTTTTCCAAAAAATTACATTCAAATGTGCCCCTCTCTAATGCGATCCTTCATACCAAATTTTATTTCCATAGCTTTATTTATGGCTTATTTATGGCACTTTATGTGTTTTCGGTTTTCGCCATTTTGTGGGCGTGGCAGTGGTCCAATTTTGCTCATTTTCGAAAGCAACCTTCCTATGGTGCCAAGAAATAAGTGTGCCAATTTTCATAAAGATATCTTAATTTTTACTCAAGTTACAGCTTGCACAGACGGACGGACGGACGGACGGACGGACGGACAGACAGACATTCGGATTTGAACTCCACTCTTCACCCTGATCACTTTGGTATATATAACCCTATATCTAACTCGTTTAGTTTTGGGTGTTACAAACAATCGTTATGTGAACAAAACTATAATACTCTCTTTAGCAACTTTTGTTGCGAGAGTATAAAAATATCCGCTTGGTACTTCTACAATAAAATCTAGTATTAGACAGATATATCTTTAAATAAGTAAAATTTCTTAAAATTCCAAGCCTCTAAAACCCTTTTTATATTGTTTCCCTGAAAATATTTAATACCACCAACGCATCGCTACATACAAAATTAATTTCATAACGTCACTTCATCAAGATAAATTCGTGATAATAACAAATACTCCTCAGGATATTTGCAACGCAACGCTTTGCTCTTTTGAGACTCATATTCAAATCATTAGATCTCAAGCAGTGAATTGTTAGTCTCAAATAAATAGCTGAACATATGCAATAAAGCAAATACCGACACTCGGCAAAGCCATGCAAATATTGGCATTTACAGTGATGTGTAAATATTACAGTCCAATGGAGTTATAAAGTTATATATGTATTCCTCTAAAATTTAGATTTCATAAATTTTTAAAATATATAAGAGTTTAGCAATGTTAAGAAAAAAATCTTTCGGTTCAAGGTGTCAACCTAACAAGATCTGCTTTTAAATATAAGTCATCTCAATGGAGTAACGAATAAACTGTTTATATATATTTCTGAGTCTTCTATATAATTTATTATAAATTTTTGGAAGCATTGGAAGCATACTAATTTCATTCCTCTGAATGAATATCCTATCCATGTCACTGATACTTAATCTTAAATATTTTTGAAATTCATTTTAACTTATATTCTTTAAACTTGATTTTTAACTTAAGCTGGTAATTTTCGGCAATACTTATTATATTTTTATATATTTTGTTAAGCACCCTGTAGTTATTCATAATACTTTAAACCATACTTGTACAAAAAGAAAAAACATACCAATTTATAGTATTTTCCTCTTTGTTAACAACTATTATCGATCCCCACATAATAAACATTTAGTAGAAATCGATGAAATGCATTCTCAACCCAAGCAGCAACGCTCTAAATATTTCATTGCACAAACAAAAATTAAATGCTTTGCCACCTGCTAGGCAATAATGCCAGCTCCAAATGCGTCAGAATCACAAGCTTAACTGCACAATGTGTCTTAAGCAAATAAACACTAGCATAAACACTTATATAACACTCCGATTCAAAGTGCGCAGGAGTCGCAACAATTTGCATAATCAAATTGATGCAATTGTGTGCCACAAGCCACAATCTAGCAGGGGTGCATGCTGCATGAAGCCTTGTTTTCTTAGATTGTGTGTAAACATTTGTGGAAGTCGGTGGTGCTAAGCGCTTCTAGCGACATATGCCAATCGGGTTCAATGCGGTAGGTTATGTATAGTGAAAATGCACGCTGTGTTTAATAAAACAGAAGATTTTGTGGCTTTGATGTCAGCCTTAAGGTGCTTCAATTTTAGATGATATTACCACAAATAATAATTAGGTGTATAGTTTTAGATATGTTCATTTCGAAATTGTTAAATACATGTTATGCTAATTTTTGAATTCAAATTTGAACAAAAATATTTTCTTTTTCCTTTATGGTTCCAGTCACACCTTATGTTTTTCTTTTTTTTTTTTTTGAAGATGTTGTTTGTAGCGTTCTTAAAAATCTCGATCTTTGTATGAGTCGACCCAGATAAGAGATTAGTGCTTCGATTTTCTACTTTTCAGAGTGCTAGGCGAATCTTTAGAGCCTCCTCTGTAGGACACTAGCCTCTCCGAACTCAAGAGTCTCTCTATAGACTGTCTAGAGATTTTGATCATATACTCGTATCCACATATTTATTCTGAAATGAAATTTATTCTGAATGAATATGATGTAACACCTCAACTAGTTTTAATAATAATTACGATCACAAGGTGTGTAGTTGTAGATATGTTCATTCAAAAATTGGAAAAAATGTTTTTCTGATAATTTTTTGTTTTTTGTTTTTCAATTCGAATTTGAACAGACATATTTTTCTCCTCGTGGTTCCATCCATACTTCATGTCTTCCTTTTTTTGAAAGTTTTTTTTTGTAGTGTTCTTATTAATATTGATCTCTGTCTGAATCGACCCAGATAAAAGCTTCATGCTTTGTTTTTATACTTTTTAGAAAGGCAAACCTTTAGAGCCTCCTCTGTAGGACACTCACCTTTCCGAACTCGAGAGGCCCTCTATAGATTATCTAGAGATTTTGATCATATTTCCGCATATAAATTCTGAGATGAAATTTATTCTGAATGAATATGATGTAACACCTAAACTAGTTTTAATCTATCGTTTTATTAGATCAACTAATGTAGATTAAAATCGTATTTTTATCTCATTTTATGATACGAAATAAAATTGGTAAAATTTTTCCTTTTTTGATTTACTTCCGTATGAAAAATGAATAACAACGGCATTAAGTTGTATAAAAATACCCAATCAGATTATGGCTTAATCACTAAAGCATACACTCAAAAACTTCTTATGTCTCAATAAGCATTGAGTTACTCATGAAGCAATCTTTTTTCAGCTCCTTCAAGATGTCACCAGTAACTAATGATTATTCATTATTAATCTGACTAAAATGTACACTTGCGGAATTAAAGCAACACAATGTTAATGAGCAGTTAAACAGACGGCAAGACTACAAATAAAACAGAAAATTATGGGAGGGCAAAGCACTAGCAGGACTTCATGTCAAGACAAAGTAAAACTCATCAAGAAGCAGCTGGAAGACAATTACACAAAAAAAAACATAAACAAGTAAGTATAAATACTGCCGCTCACATCACTCTTCCGTCCGCAAATCTTAAACGCATGCAAGTGCAATAATTAATCAAATGCGTATCCCCCTAAGTGGTGGACCCGGGGGAGAAAATTAAGCGAAAGTACCTTGCCAGCGAATAAGTAGTTGCTACGCACCTTAATTAATGATAGTTCAGTAAATTAATTGGCAGTTAATCATTTTCTAAATGCTTATGATTAAATGTGGATGGAAGTCAATACAGGCATAATAAGCGATAAGTAGACATACGCACACACTCAACGAGAAAGAAAGAGAGAGGGAGAGAGAGAGAGAGAGAGAGAGAAAATGAAAACGAATATGTTTACTCGTGGCAAAGACCTTTTCCCGCCTCAGGCGAGTTCGAAAGCCCTGTTTACAGACAATAAATCTCAGTTTAACAAATGTTTCGGACCAATGCGTCACAATATATCATACATTTAAATAAATAAAATAAATTTGTGTAAATCGAATGAGCAACAACCGAAGACGGGCGCAGACTACCGCTCACAGTTATATTTACTTGTGTGTGTGTTTTTATGTGTGTGCGAGACAAACGGCTAAACTATTAACTGCAAAGTAGAACCCAAAACGAAGTCAGTTCGAGGCAGGAAAAAAAGCAAAATCCTAACTCACACATGCATAACAGTAAATATATGTCTAAGCTAAGGTGGGTGGAAGTTGGACGCAAATTTACCCCCACAAACAGGATAAATGAAGGCAATTACGTAAATCGATGCATCAAATGAAACCGAGCAAACCGAACGTTTCGAATACAGAAGGAAACCTGAAAAACCAAAAATGATATCGGCTTGCTAGCTATCCATCCATACGCTGACCAAAGCAGGCCACTAGCTCAACTATTTAATAGAAAAAAGGCTGAGCAAGAAAGTCAGTAGCCTGCTCGTAAGTGTGCTAGGGGCAAAAAGCTAGCAGCAAGCGGATGCGGACATGAGTTGGACATCCGTGTGTGTAGAAAAAAAGGCTGCTTTTGCATGCTCACCATGCTCACCAACCAACCAACAATGATGTATCGTCGGTGAGGTCGATTTAGCTGAAGCTATTGGCCGCAGCCAACGTAGAAATAGATCAAAGTAAAAAACACTCTGGCAGTAGCAAAAAAAAAGAAATATCTCAAAGGGTTGCCGTACCTTGTTGCCGGAAATGCGAGCAAGCTGATAGATTTGTTGACATTAATTTGGGTTTGTGTGCGCAAATATAGTTGTATGTATACATATGTTTATTTTGACACAGATATGTGTTTATTAGTATTATCGAAATGACCACATTATTTGAATATTGCTGGCGATGTAAGTTGAATCGAGGAAGTAAGGACGTAAGTGTTTACTGTGAGATTTGAAAATTATAGATTTTGCAAGGAAATGCCATAATTTGTGGGGTTTTCAATTCAAAGAAAAATTATACTTTCTGGGTATATAGATCTCCAAGAATCTTGAAAGGGAGAGACTCCATCTAATTTCTAAATAATAAACCAATTTCTCAAATACTTCTAATAAAGGAAAGATAATAACAAAAGAAATATTTCTATTAAATTTTTTGACATGAATGATAAATCTTACCTTATACTTTTGATCTTTTTCATTCAATAATCTGTCAATCGCTTTTTGACATCTTTGTTATAGGCCTCGAGAACTTCCTTTTATCTCAAATAAGATGACTTAGCGATGAATGACTATTATTTGTGGTTCATTGTGAACAACTTTTCTTCGATCTCTAATCGTCATTCGTTTTGCGAAAATACGACCAATTTTAAGACCCGAAACATCAGCAAATATTCGTACGATGGAAACTATCTCAAATACAATGGTTTCAGAAAACAATATTCACCAATATTTCGTTCTTATTGCTAACAATAGCTATGAATTTACTTTTTCTAGAAGCCAAAAACCAATCTGAATAGCCAAGACATTCAAACGTTGTTTGTAGATAAAGTAAGAAATACTAGTTTTACATCATCATCATCTTGAGCTGGAACAATCCACCAACCGACCCAGAACACAAAAAATTCCAAGCAGTATCCCTCGACATAATTTATTGTTGTAACAAATTAACTATAAATGTCATATTAAATCAATTTTTTAAGGGTATGGTAAGCTACGGTGAAGATTATATAAATAACAATAACTGTTCCCAGAAGTAATTGTCGCTAATACTATCCTTGTTCTTGTCCATATATTATACCTTATATTGCATGAAGAGTAAAGGGTGTAATCCAATATTTCAGTCAAGGATTTGTATTAGAACTTTCTTACACATATTTATTTTTGACCTTGCAGAAAATATTGTACTCCGATGAACTATTTAATACTAACCAATAGAAAACATTGAAGTCATATGGTTAGAGACTACTCTGCCACTTGGACTTCTTAGTGGGTTAACTATAGTACTTAACTAACTAATATCTAACTCACATGTACTTTAGAGCCTTAAATAAGCACAGGATATAAAAAACTATAATGATTAATACACAACAACACTTCCGCATACCCATATTGGTATCTTAACTCACCCATCAGCGCTGTGATGAATTGCTGCCGCTTCATAATATTTATGCATAACAAAATGTTTGCGCAATACTTCTTTCAAGTAAGATGGTAATCGGTGTTGGCAGTGAGGTATTAAATTTATGAGCACACATAATTTGCATATGTTACTCGGATGACACACAACACACAGATTTACTAACAAAACAACAACAACAACAAAACCAACTAGCAACATCTACAACACCAACAAAGCGAGGCTACATCTAATACCAACAAAACATATTATATACGCGCAGCAATAACTATGGCAACAACAACCACATGGTGTAATTAATCACTGTGCAACTGATTGTTTAGCGGAAATGCCTTTAACGTGGCGCAAACGGCTGCATAAGCAGTTAAATACATTTGAGCACACACACATATCTACCTACAGCTTTGTGGTAAATTAATGAATCCAACAATAACACATACATACATACATACAAGCACATATGTGTGCTTAACGGTGATACAATCTGTTGGCTCAACTTTCTAACAGCAGCGACATTTGTTAATGAGCAGAGCAAAGTTAGCATCGTTAACTGAAATTGTCATAATTTCATAATTTCATAATTTTTCTGTGTTTGCCAAAGCCAACAACAAAAACAACGCTGCAAAGCAACTAATATAAAATGAAATTAGATAATCCATTTTTGTTGTTTGGTTGGTTTTGTTGGGAGTTTGCAAAGCGGAAGATTAATTAGTATTTTTGAAACAGTGAAAATCTGTTGTAAACTCGCTGCCAACAAACAAACCTTTGAATATTGGTGATGATAAATTATCTGCATGTGTAGTAGTATACACTGTATATATCCAACTGTGTGTGGGTTAAGGGCGCTTCTAGTGAGCATATGTGGTACTTTTTTGCTTTCTTTTCGATCATAACTGTGATTTTTTGTTAATATTTAAAAGTTTTGATTTGATGTTTAAGATTTAAAATATTTTTAAAAAGTTATAGATTGAGACATACCTCGAAGAGACCTTTAAACTTAAGATTGTAATTAAATTATATAATAATAATATATAGTCCCTAAAACTAGACCTCTTAAATTAGAGTGAAACGTTTATCTGATCTGAAACTATATTTAAAGTTTTTATATTGATGAAAGGAAAAAAAGCTCAACCAAATGCAAAATAACCGAAAATTATTACAAACAACAAATATTTAAACTTTTTCGTAGCGCCTTAGTGTAGGCGTATCACAAAAAGTGTTGCCTACATTTAGGGTGAGCATGGAAACTATACAAGAAAAAGCTAATTTTGACTTCGAACGTATTATGAAAGCTTCAGTAGTCACATACAGAGCAAACAGAGCTGCTAATTAATGATTAAATATATTGAAAAAATATTAAGTTTATATTTGTATTTTTTGATTAACATGTTTTTATAAATATACACTACCAAAAAAACATGTTTAATTTATTAAATATAAAAATAAAAATAGCAGAAAAAAATTTGTTAGTTTACTCATTAAAATTGCACAAACAAAAATTTAAACAGACTTAAAGCTTACTGTGCCGTTGTTGTCAATAAATTGCTTTGGAAAAGCAACAAATTTTAATGGCTTACAACAACACAGCAACATTTATCAGTTGCATGTAAAAGTATGTAACTCATTATGATGGGCATAAAAATTAATTAATAATATAATCAACGCATCAGCAGATTTTCATTTTTTACAACTTGCCAACTTTAATGGCTTATAGCTGCGTATATATTTTTTTTATGAAATATGTGTGCATGTGTCGCTTTGCGTATTAATTATTATTATTTTCACCTTTATTAATCATATTCATATATTATTTATTTACATTGACTTAAATGGTGGCACTATACACAGCATATGCGTTTGATTGTTTACATAACAAAGCGCACACGCACACATACACAATATATAGTAAGGGCTCATAAAGTCACTTGCAAACTAGCTACAAACTGTTATGTGTGTCTTGGTCAAATGCCATTGGCCGTCAATGCGTAGTTGTTTTAAATGAATTCATAACATCATCCATCAAGCAATCAAAAGTCAATGTAATATGTAGTTAAGCTGCCAGCGATCAGCGTGTATAGCGCGCAACGCACCACACTCAACGTCCATCAATTACATAAATAATACACGAGTATGTAGTAATGATTACATTGCGCCCTGCAGGTAAATTATAAATTGCTGAAATTCAGCAACTTCGCTAAGACGCAGACAGCTGCTGCAATGAAAATTGAATCACATGCCGGAGGATATGAAATGGAATGAGGTTTTCAGCGAAGCTTTAGGTATTCAAAACAAAAGAAAATGCCTTAATCGTAATCACAACAGTCAGATAAAGGTTTCATATTCAATATTCGAGCACATTGTACACCACTGGATGTAATCTCAATATGAAAGCTTTAGTTAAAGCTTAATCACTAATGAAAGCTCACTCCTTTATTATTCAATTTAACAAGAGTTGTTAATATTATTGATAATTTTCCTGAATTGGTCTATACAAATTTATTTTAGAAGCTAATTTTTAGAAAGCTCTAGTAAATGCTAAATTCCCAGTGAAAGATTAATTGTTTACTAATAAATTATAATAGTTACTAATAAATTTTAGTAGTAAATCAATATTATTGACACGATTTCTCAGATCTATTAAAATATATTTTAGAATATTATTTTTTTGAAAATTCTAGTGAAAGCTTAATCGCCAATGAAAGCTTATTTGGTTAATATTCAATTTAAAAAGAGGTGTTAATATTATTGAGAAATTTTCTTAATTTTTTAAGCTAATTTTTCGAAAGCTCTAGTGAAAGCTTAATAGTTTAATATTATAAATTTAAATTCGTTTTAAGAAGAGATAACAATTTAGCTCGATTGGTCTATAATTATATATATGAAAGCACTAGTGAAAGCTTAATTCTCAGTGAAAGTTTAATTGTTATATATTCAATTTATAAAGAGGTGTTAATGTTAATGAGAACTTTTCTCAATCGGTCTATAAAAAAATATTTTATAAGTTTATTTTTCCAAAGCTCTAGTAAAAGCTTGATCCCCAGTAAAAGCTTCATTGTTTAGTACTCAATTTAAGAATAGCAATTCATATTGTTAACTTTTTTTCAATCGGTCTACAAAAATTAATTTTAAAAGCTTGTTCATTGAAAGCTTGATTCTAAGTGAAGGCTTAATATTTAATTTAAGGGAAAGAGTCAATACTATACACATTTTCAGCAATCGGCCTTTAAAAATTAGTTGTAAATGAGCTGAAAGCTTTCTTCAAGCTTTTGCCAGTAACACTGAACTGTGACCTCAATATATGAATATAACTCTATTAACTTGTACTTAATTTTCGTATTTAAATTACATTAAATTACTTTATTTATTTGATATTTTCAATCTATAAGCATCCCTGCAAGGTCATATCCCTTTAATTTGCTTATGTGACTGTTTGGCTTGGCGTTTATGGGCGCTTGTAACTGACATGTTTACCAACGGCTCCGTGTCATCACTTATAAATCGCATATATTTCGTTCAAAATTTGGCTTAATGCTGCACACACACACACATACACATACTCACAGGCATATATATAATATATATATATATATATATATATATATTTCTGTATGACGAAATACCTTTTATCTCATCAGCGCTGAGTTGCTGCGCCGCTCGCGCCACTTAAATGCAATTTAACGTTAATTACTTAATGCGAACGCATAAATAATAATAAACAATGAGTTCAACAATGGAAAAGCGCAGTTATTTTATTTTATTTTTTATACACATTATTTTCATTCTTATTTCGGTTTTTTATTTCCGTCATAAATTTCACTATAAATGAGCGTTAAATTGCATTTACTCATCAACGATAAAAGCTGCGAGCGGAAACAAGCATATTATATATACATGTGTATATATATGTGTGTGTGTTGCACATAAATTCAGCTGCGTGGAAGGCATTTATATTATGCCGACATGCCTTACACCGTTCACTCAGCACTCAATCGCTACGGTCAAGACTTGAACGCTTTCGGCCACTTTTCGTCCACCCAGGCGTATGAGTGATATTTTGTAAGGCGCTCACTCGCCCATAGCCACAGCGCCGTATAAATGCATTTGTGCTGCTGAAATTTTATGAAATTTATATTCCATTGAAATATTTACCTGCGGTTTAAGATTGCTGCAGGCAATTCCACAACATACGCACATCCAGCCTGCGAGCCTCCGAGTCTTCGCCTAAGGTTGTTGTAGCATTTAAAGTCCACGGCCAGTACAGCTGCGACTGCAGCAGCGACGCCAGCTTTACGTTTGCGGCGGCGGCGTTGAGTGCCCTCGAGCGCACGTGTGAAGTGCACATTCGTTTGGCTGTGAGCGATTTTGCGTAAAAAAAATTTACGCCAGCCTCTTAACGCGCGCACACACACACACACTTGCAAACGTCGTTGCTCGTTTCACGCCTTTTTGTACTATTATTTATGTATTTATTTATTTATATATATATTTATATTTTTAATGCATTTAAAACGCATAAGCATGCACACATTCTCAACGGCAGCAGCAGAAAAAAATAAGAGTTAAGTGGATGCATTGCTGCCTTTGGCCCTGAGTCGCCCTTTTGCACTCGCTGGTGCAGCGATGCAGTGCATATCCTCTCAACGACCAATGCACAAGGGCAAAACGCTTGCTTGCCTGCTTATATGCGGCAAATATATGTGTGTGCGTGTGAAACTTTAAATGCTGCTGCATAATACTTTAAACTGCATAAGTTCACGTGTATCCATAACTGTCAGTAAGAATTTCAGCAAAGCTCTAACATCGTTTACTTTATAAGGCACCTAAAGGTGCACACACACACACACATACAGACCTAAGTACTTAAATACCTAAATAACTACGAGAGTATGCAAATGTGCTGCTATACTTAGACACGCACATATATTCAGTTGTGTGTTCTCCTCTTTGCTGCTCTCACCTCTTCCACCTCCTCTCTTTTCCTTTTCATGCAAATGTTGTGAAAACATCACCATCACCTTTTACTGGGTCACATGTGCACATCTGGAAATCCACTTACATTTGAATTTGCATTGTTGTTGGCATTTCATGGTCACTGCACGTTCGTATGATAATTTGCATTGCTCATACGCCCTGTACCTCCGTCGCCGTGTACTCAAGCGGTGCTTACCACAAAAGCTCAGCTTCGTTGGCGTCGTAGTAATGAGCTGTAGGGGCTTATGCATAGAATTGATGCACTCTAAATAGAAAAATTGCGTATATTAAATGGTATTCGTCTGCAAATCTATTTTATTTAGCTGCAGTATGGATACAATGCTTTACCAAGGGATGATATTTCAATGCGATATAAAAGTGAATATGATTATTTATCTGCACTTTATACTATTTTCATTCGTGCTAAAAACGATTGTTACGACCCTTTTTATGTATTATTTTTATAATAACGTTCAAAAAAATATATTTTCTAAAGCTTATTTGTCTAGAGTCCACACTCTCGGTGAAGACCCACACTATCTTAAAGCTGATGTATGTATGTGATTGGTGTTGCACCGTTTGGCCGGTTATAGCCGAATCGATAAGAGCGCGCCACTCCTCTCTTTCCCTCGCTGTTCGGCGCCTGTTGGAGATCCCAAGTGTAACCAGGTCGCTCTCCACCTGGTCCCTCTAACGGAGTGGAGGCCTTCCCCTTCCTCGGCTTCCTACGGCGGGTACTGCATCGAACACTTTCAGGGCTGGAGTGTTTTCGTCCATTCGGACAACATGACCTAGCCAGCGTAGCCGCTGTCTTTTTATTCGCTGAACTAAGTCAATGTCGTCGTATAACTCGTACAGCTCATCGTTCCATCGTCTGCGGTAATCGCCGTTGCCAATGTTCTGAGGACCGTAAATCTTGCGCCAAATTTTCTTCCCAAAAACTCCTAGTGTCGTCTCATCTGATGTTGACATCGTCCACGCTTCTGCATCATAAATCAGGACGGGAATGTTAAGCGACTTGTAGAGTTTGATTTTGGTTCGTTGAGAGAGGACTTAACTTTTCAAATGCCTACTCAGTTCAAAGTAGCCACTGTTGGCAAGAGTGATTCTTCTCTGGATTTCGAGGCTGACATTGTTATTGATGCTGTTACACAACACTATGAGTAAAGACCATTAAACTGACTATGCTTATGATGGTGGTCTAAATAGTACATAGCCATAGTTTAAAAAAATGTGGGGTGAACCGTTGTTTTGTTTGATATTTATAAGAAATCTGCAGTGTCTGCGAATTTAAAGAAATGGAGAAAAAGAACAAAAATTAAAGGAAATCGAGTCGTAAAAGCCAAAGACTTCAATGCAATAAACGGTGACTCTTCACATCTTTCATTTCCTTTGATAACCACTGTCAAATTGGTTCCAAAACGATAGACCGGTTTTAATAAGCCACGCCCAGATGATCCGAAAAGGTGTCGTATGTATCTCACTTATTTTATTATGGATCTTCTCGGGATGTTTTTTCTTAAATCATGGTTTTGTTTAATGATTTTATGAGATAGCTAGTCAAACTTGTGGGGAATTGAGTTTAAATGGGCAAAACACAATACTATAACGATTACCCAGCCTCCATATTCACCAGACATTACTTCGAGTGACTTTTTCCTATTTCCAAAAATAAGGAGAACCTTGAAAGGGCGTCGTTTTACAAGCATATGAAAAATCGCTGAAAAAAGCGCTGGCATATGTGCATAAAATCGAATATTCGACTATTTTATAGGCGATAACATTAATGTAGACGAATGAATAAATATTTTTTTCAAAAAAACGAAAATTCCCGTTATTTTTTGAACACACATTTTATATCTTACTTTGAAACACGCGATTCCTTTTCATAATTTTTCATGACTTTAACGGTGGTATTTTTTCGAAAAAAGGTTTATATAATTTAAGTAATTAGGAAAAGCAAAAATCAAATAGACTAACGTAACTTAAAGCCCTACAGCATCAAACTTAAGTATTTTGCTATCAACACGACACTAAAATGCACAATTCTCCTGCCTACATTATAAAATTAATGAGCAAATTCAGAAAGCGAAGTAGTTGATGCAGGCTGCCAAAATTCTCCCTCATACTGCCGCTCCACTCCACTGCCACTTTCCACACAGCTACGATAGGTATATTGGCAAGACAATTGAGCAGTTAGTGAAGCGGCCAATCAGCGCTGACCAAAAGCTGCAGACCGAACGACAGTAATGCAAGAGGACAATGTGGTGGTGCTACAGGCCCTTAATAACTAAGTGGCAGTAATATGTGGCAGGCATCTGTTTTGGTGCTACTCATCCTCATCGTCATCGTCATCATCATCAGTTGAAGTCATCATGCATTCGTCTGTGTCAACTCATTTGTATATGTCGACGACCGTATTCGGGTGAATACGAGTACGAAATGCATATACCGTTAAAATTACCGTTGCGCTTGCATGCTCTCAGATAAGTGCAAGTGAAGTGTATTGAGGTGAAGTATACGTGACGTTGTCCGCTTGATATGCGCAACGGACAACAAACTTCAAGCAACAACAACAAATACACAGGCACATACATATGTATGTGGATTCATGCCTGCATGCCAATATGCCAAATGTGATGTAATAAAATGACAAGCGGCAGCTACTTGGCTAGCCAGCTGCCTCTCTGCCCGGCTGCCTGATTGTGGTCGCCTGGCGATTGGGCCACTAAGCCATACAGTCAGCCGACCAGCCAGCCAGCCATATCTGCAACTAATTTGCTACTACATTTGCTCGCTAGCTCACTAACTGCTACTAGAGCTGCTGCTGCTGGTGTTGCTGTTGTTGTTGGTGTTTGCGGCCGAGGCAAATGTAAATTAGCAGCAGTTGAGCAAATTGCACACTTCATTGTTTCGGGCGACACATACTCATATCGCCATCACACACACAGACCCACACGCATGCACAACGAGAATATGGACGCCGCCGCCAGCAACTAACTGGACACACAACGGCACTTTCGAGTGGCTGCTCTGTGTGGTGTTTAATGTGCTAATGCCACACGACACTTACAAAGGCAGCTCCGCCAGCTCAAGGCCTGGCCATGTCTGGCCAGAAAGTTCTACACACACACACACTCTCTCACTCCGTCTACACTCTCCTCTTGTGCATATATTTAATGAGTGCATTGGCAAAGATTATGTTAATTTTATGTAGCATAAAATTGTTGCAAGTTGCAAACAGCCATTGTACGGTGTAATGCGGAGATTTTGGCTCGTCAACTGTACTGTGTGCCAGTGTGCAATAATTGATGATTAATTAGGCAAATGAATGACGATTTGGGCAATTAAGGAGTGTGTTGCGTGTGCAGCATTCTAATGCTTTTTACACAGTCAATCGCACACACACGCAACACAGCTCTGTGCATTTAAATAAATTATAATTTATTAAGACATTTCGTATTTTCAACATGAATGAACTGCGCTGTCAAACTGTTAAAGACGCTTGACAAATTGATCCATGTAATTGTGTGGGGATTAATGTGTTTTTAGTTCAATTAAATTATTGTGAATCTCAAACTGCTATATAACAATTCGAAAATATTTGATTTTAGGAATAATGAGTAGATGTAATATAATAAAGAAAGAATATTAAACAATAATGTAAAGAATTGGAGCTATTAAAAGATCTTTTTGAGATTGGTTTTGGACAGTACTCGAATCGTAGTGCTAGTAATATCAAAACGTAGCACCTAAAGCTTATACAAATTCGCTAGTACGGAATCATTGTTAAGGAAGAATTGAAGTGAGGACCACAATTTTTGTATATCAATTACCAAATGGATGATAATCACATCTTTCTCACAAAATAAGCTTTATATAATGTTGAAAACAGTCGTACATACAATCATACAAGGTGTGTTCAAAAAATAACGGGAATTTCAAAATTTCCAAAAGTCCAATTGTAAAAATGTTTTTCTCTGAAGTACGATACAATTTTCGGAGGTATTCATTGCTTACTTTGTCTGTATCAGCCTCTAAGGTTAGATGTGTTTTAAGAGCTTGGCCATTTTCCGTTGGTTAAATGCTTACACTTCGTTGGTTGTTCGTGAATTCTTGTCCAAATACCGCAATGATGCCCCAATATTCGCCAGACTTGGCTTCATGTGACTTTTTCCTATTCCCAAAAATAAAAAGAACCTTAAAGACCCCTCGTTTTACAAGCATAGCGGACATTAAAAGCGCATCGCTGAATAAGCTAAGTGTTTGAGAAGGGTTTCGACTATTAGAAGAAGCGCTGGCGTAAATGCATAATACCATACATACGTACTAGGCGACATTAATATAGACAACTTAATAAATATTAAAAAACGCAAATGCCCACTATATTTTTCTAACATATGTATTACAACAAAAGTTTTTATTGTTAAAAAATAGAATAGAAAAATATATATATCAATTCAAAATTTTCAACTAGCTTTAATTTTAAGTGGATAAATTAGTATCCAATGAAAATCGTTTTCGTGCGACACATGAAAATTCATGGGGTACCACACCACACGATTTACGCATTTTAATAAAATAAAATCATTTTATAGAATAAAAAACAAGCAGATAACAATAAAAATCTGCGAGGCACATATTCGTACCATTTGAACAGTGCCACGTCGCAAAAAATCGCTAAATATAAAAACCGAAATAAGTCGCAAAACCTTTCGGGAACAGTAAACAATTTAATATATTCGCGATTTACACCAGTTTATAACAAAAATCGTGCTCGGCACACGGGGAAGGTTTTCGTCAAAACCGCTTGGCAGCCAATGTGATAGACAATAGCGGTCTAAAGTTCATAAATAGTAAGCCTAATGATAAAACTTTCTTTTCGAGAAGATATTCAGTGAAGCTCGTTAGTAGCCTCTCACTGCCCATAGAATCCGTACGCAGTCTTACGATTCTTGTTAAACAATTTTAAGAGTCTCTTTACGTGGTGCTGCTTCCAATCGTCTAAACACTTCTCAAATTCGATCTTGGGGATTGCCTTTAACCCGGTACTGCCCAGAACTTTTTACTTTCCAGAGTTTTCTGAAATGAAATACACCTATGTATTTTGACCGCCTGAGCACGAAAATGAATATAGAAATTTTCCGGGAAATGCGGACAATCACAGCACAAGAACATACACAGTCAACCAGCCATCAGTTGATTGCGCCAGCATGCTGGTGAAATGTATTGTCCGCTTAACAGTCAGTTGCTGTCAGACAGTCTTCCGGAAAAACATCGAAAAAATGTAGTACATTTTTAAGGAACTTTCTTTGAGGAAAAAATTTCTCAACTAGAATACTAAAGTCTTAAGGGTTCTACTAGACATAAGTCGGTTTGTAAGTAGTTGGATGTTTTTTTCTCGATCAATATTTTGTCTAGTATTCAGAGGCTAACAGCAAACATTGTAGTATTGATTTAATGAATTTATGATGAAAATTTAATGAAAAGATTGCTTGTATAAGAACCACAACAGTTTTAGTTCGCAAAGGCGTTTTTAACTATTTTTTCTTATGAAATATTTTCAACACGTGTAATCAGAATTTACAATAACTTACATAGTATATGATAAGTAGTGACAACCAAATGAAGATATGTTGCATTTAAAATTATTATTCATCAAATAGAAGCTCAGATGGCTATGTAACTCTCCACTTAGCTTGGCTACTTAATTATCTAACCGTGAATAAAAATCTGATTGTTGAGCATTCAACTTGCGTGCTTGCATGCGGTATCTACTGACAGTTACATTCCACAGCAATTACGTGAGAGCTCTGCAAACAAACTTACAAAATTAATAAAAATAAAAAATCGGATTGCTAATTAAATATTTCGTATGCCGCAAAATCTTTTATCATATTAGCGCATATGATACCAGAAAAAAACTGTACAACTAGTGCAGCAATAACATTTAATAAATATGATTATCAGCTTCACTGACTTAATTGTAGTGTTTTATTGTAATTTTTATAATTTTTTTGTTGTATTTTTTTTAAGATTTTTTTTGTACTTTTTAATGCAGTTTTTGCGAATTCCCTGCGTACGTAACCGCTCATTAACCGAACAAGTGCAGTGATGTGTCGCTCGACAAGCTCTTAGCAACGCCAATTAATCACTTTACGCAACTAAACTTGCTGCGTTGTTTCACATATACTGCATATGCATGCATGCTCCATTACGTAACTATTAATTTACGCGCTTTTTTTCGCTTTCAGGTTTTGCGTAGAAATTTTCATTTTAAAAATGTTTTGTTTTTTCCAAATGATTTTCACTTTTAAATAACATTGCACCAATCAATTTGTTACGAACTTTTTCTGTTCGGCACTTTTTGCCATTAATATGTCATTAAATACACCGAAAAAAAACTTCTTTAATATTTATGTGCGTGCTTAAGTAGCATAATTAATTAAATATATTGAACCTATGTGTCTATATAAATAGTTTAAAAACATGTTACAGATATACGATAGGCGGTTGTTGTGCTTGCAAAAAGCGGCAAAGCAAATATTTTTCAACCGTAAAACTGCGCTTCACAGTTATAAATTTCAATGAAAAAGGCGAAAGTTATGGCGCTGGAAAGCTTTTTTTTGCAACAATTTTTAATTAAAAAATTTATGGCGACAATCACTAGTCGGTCAGTAGTGGCGCCACTTCCATTAAGCATACACACAGGCGCGGAGGCATTCAAAAAGCAAAAAAACAGAAATGCAAGTTGTTGAGTAATCCTATTTGACAGGGCTTTGGTCATGCCTTCGCATTTAATTCGCTTAATTTTTATACGCATTTTGCAATGCGTTTTTTGTTCGAGGTCCTGCAAAACATCCAGCGAAATTATGTATAAAGTAATGGATACAAATGTATATATATAGATTTATATATGTATCAAGTGTTGCCATTTAGGAAATTGTACTCAAGAGAATTAAAGAGAAGAAAAAACTGCAAACAATTTCGTTAAATCTTAGTTTTTTAAATGTTTGTACCAATTTTCATTGAAAATATACATTATTGCGCCTAAATGTAGACAAAGTGTCGTTTAAGATTTTTGAAATGAAAGTTCGAAATTCTAAAAAAATTTTGTCTTTATACTTTCAACTAGTATAAAAAAAAAAATTAAAAATAAAAATTTCAAATAAAATCCACCAGTCATTTGGAGAGCTTATTTTACATTATCCTTAAATATCATAACTACTAAAAGTAACACAAGTTATGTTAGTTACTTTTAAAAGCCATAAATTTCCTACCGGGTACTTTTTTATTATATCACAGTATGAGTTTCCATATTAAATGATTTTCGAGCTATTTAATATTATTATTATATTTATGGATTCGTTGCGTATAGGCGCCATCATTGCTGTGGTTATCGCTAAAACTGTATCGTTAGAAAATAATGAATTGCAAAGGTAAACAAATTAGAACCCGTAATTAAAAGGAAATCATAAATCAGAAAATGAATTATATAAGTTAGGTGAATTCACTTTTTCCTGATTAATATTTTATTAAAATAGTGTTGGTGTCTTTGATTGAACAATTTATTTCTCATGGAAGCACTTTATTAATTGCTCAACTGAGTACAAAAACAAAACGTGCCGATAAATAATAACAGAATTGTCGAAAGATTATAAAAAATATTGATTTTTATTACACAAACTACAATAGCATAAAAGTAAATTGAGATTTCCGAAATAATTGACTGCCTTCAAAAAATTGGTCAAGGCTTGAGGTGCTCCATATTTTTGTTTGGGTCTAGTTTTGATTACAGAAAATACGAACATACGTAAAGAGGCTATACCAGTGTAAACCTTGAAAAATTAGACGATTTTCGTGAATATTTGTTAAAAGAAAGTACTCGATCGAGTGTTTCGAAGTTCAGTTTATCTTCAGCTATATTTTAAGCTTTTTTATTTACAAAAATATTGAAAAATAAAGGACTTACGTGTTGCCTTCGAAGATGCCAAAAAAAGTTCCCCAACTACTGACATGATTCCTGCCGAATGAGTAGCTGAAACCAAAAAAAAATCAAGAATGTTATTAAAGTTGAAAGTATTTTCTATAAAATAACCAAAGATTTTTGAACAATATCAAAAATTAACAAACTGCCGTAGTTCTGAAAAAAGTGTCGTTTTCTTAGGTAAAAACATTGTCGATTTTTAATGCCAAATAAATACATAGTCGATTAGCCAATTTCTCGTTGAGTTATGATGTCAGCAATTTTGAAAAAATGTCGTTAAAGAGAAAAACGCGTTTAAAGTTTCCACTCTAACTGCTTGTACCTGCGAGCGGTCGCTCTTTAGAACGCTGCCATTCACAAACTATTCAAGACAGACGGATGACAGACGTTTAAGTGGCTGTGGTTATCGCTTTCCTGGACCTTCCATACTGGCATACAAGTGTTACATATTCAAAAATCGATTTTTCTATTTGCTTTTTCAAAGACTTTCAAAAATAACCTGTGAAAACAGCAAGGTCGTATGTATCCCTCTTTAAATGTTTTATTTGGCACTACCTCGGTGAACTCCACACAAATATAAATTATATGTAAACTTATATTATATTTATATTAAATAAAAAGCAAAAAATAAAAAAAATTAATTTGCGCCCAACGTGGGGCTCGAACCCACGACCCTGAGATTAAGAGTCTCATGCTCTACCGACTGAGCTAGCCGGGCTGTTGAGATTTGGTGTCAAATGTACTATTTAACTCGCCACTGAGCAAGTAAGTAAATTATTTACATTTATTTTTGTTGTGATCAGTACTATTTATAGATCATCACCATGCTGCCATATCGACTGAAAACATAACCTTAAAGTGATTAAAATAAACACGCGGCTTAGTTAAATATAGTATTCATTCTAATTATATTTTACAATTAATGCTAATAATATATACAAAAATTCGATGTTTCAACAGGAACTAATATTAAATGTTTTTTTTTTTATATCTTCTCATTCTGAAATCAAAATCAAAAATTATTTGTTTTAAATTTTACAATTCTATTATACAGTGAATCTTCTCTTACTCGAATCACCATAATATCAAAAATCTTGGAGTAATGCACAGGATTTTAGTTACTGGAGCGTTTAGGTTTGAAGTGATTTTTATGTTAATTATGCCAAAATAAACACTTTTTAATAAATAAAAAAATTGATATCTAGCACCGTTTACGAGATGAATTACCTCAAATCTTGGCGACCCAGTAACTAAAATCTCCCCGAGTTATGGAAGGAAATTTTTATGAAATCTGACTTCTATTGCCCATACAATCGTTCGAGTTATGGAGAATTTTGATTTACAGAGGTTCGAATTATGTAAGTTCAACTGTATATAAATGAAATGATTTGTCATTAATTTCCAAAAAAATATGTTATTCAAATAAATAATAGTAGTTATTCCACTAAATAATTCGACGAATGTTTAAAGCCACAATGTGCAAATTGTGATCTGGTAGCACGACACTTCTGAATTGCATAAACAATAATCAGCTGTTCCTATTGCACCTCCAACAAACACGCGTATTAAAAGTTACCGGCATAAAAGAAATAATTAAATATTTGTGACACAAAAATAAATGTGAATACTATTTTAACACACAAACAATACAACAATGGTGCATTTGTTTAAATTTACAACAAAATATATGTTAAAAACGGCACAACAGCTGCCAATTAGGCGAAGCATTTCTGCGCTGTACATAACCGGTGACAAGGCGAAAAAGAATTATGCACCACTTCAGCCGTATATGGATTTTGAGGGGACACTCAATAATCTAGCACCTTTAGAAGAGAGTATAAAAGCGCGTAAATTGCAGATAAACCTGGATGAATTAAAAGCAAAATATGAGAAATTTGAAAGTATGAAAAATGAAATAAAGAAGGTGGAAGCAGAACGCGAATCAGTGTCGAAAAAGCTAAAGGAGCTAAAGAAAGTATGTGGAAAGCGGTATGAAAATCTGATTAACTTCCCAAAGATTTATTTTTACTTCTCAAACTTTTTCAGTTTGACACTGCCGCAAAAGAGGAAATCGAGCAATTGAAGGACACAGGTGTGAATTTGCGCAATGCTTTAAAGTCACTCAAAACGGAGAACTATCCAATTGAAGAAGACTTTGTGCACTCATATCTTAATTTACCGAATCACTTGCATCCACAATGTCCACAAAACAATGTTGAAAAGTTGATCTACCGCAGTCCAACGCCACGTTGTGAAGAGCAGCGGCCCTCACATATGGCCAACAAGGAACTCATACGTTTCTTCAACAATGATCGCTACTACCTATTCGGCACACCTGCTGAATTCGATGTATTTAGTATGCAAGCGCTGACTAATTATTATGTGACAAAAGGTGGTTTTCTACAAATGGCTAACCCGGACTTTGCACGTCTGGTGCTTCTAGAAGCGAGCGCCACACCATTGGAAAAATATCACTTGGTGAAAGAAGAGGAACTAATCAGCGAGGTGAACCGTGCATATTTAACCGGCGGTGCAACATTTGAAGCTTTCCTTGGTGCTTTTGCGCGTCTGGTCGTCTTTCCCAAAGCATTACCAATACCTATGGTGGCAGCGGGTAGAAGTTATGTGAAAGTAGCAAATGAAGAAAGACAAAGTGCAAATCTCTTCACTGCCACACAAACAAATGCTGTGCAAACATTTGTTGCCACCAAAACTGCAGACGAGGCACAGGAGCAAATGGATAAGATCCTAAACTTAGCTGTAGATTTCTACAAAGAATTGGATGTGCATTTTCGTGTAATCTATGAAGACGCGAGTGCGCTAACCAATGCTGAATGCCTGCGTGCGAGTATTGAAATGTATTCACCGGCAGAACAACGCTACATATCTGTGGGAAATGTCAGCAATTATGGTGATTTTGTATCGAAACGCATAATGTTTTGTATACGTGAACAGAGTGGTTACGCCTTTCCGCATTTAGTGGGCGGCAATGTGCTGCACGTGACGCGTCTAATTGCATTGCTTTTGGAAAATGGTGTGAACCTCGAAGAGTGTAAGCTGCTTGGAGATCTGGATAGTGAAGTGAAGGCTGCAAATGCCGCTGTGAATGAGTTCAAGGATTTATTTAAATAGTAAATTGTTGTGTTATAATGCATTTAGTGAAGTTTATCATGCTTCGAAGTTGCTTATGGGTTTGTTCGAGGAAAAGTGCATTTATGCTACTGATCCATAAAATTGTGAAAATCGAAGCTAGTGTTAGCTTTATGTTTTCAATTAAGCTTTATTGCAATTAAAGATTGTTTGATTTAAGAGTCCGTACCCTATGCCGTCAGTTTCCTTAAAGTAGAGTATTCAAATAGTTTAGCGATTTGCATAAAAAACTTTTTTTTATTACGAATGAACAATAAAAAGGCCGCGACTTATAATAAAATATATACTTTGTTAATTCAATGTCAAAATCACTGATTTAAAACGTCATAGAAGAGAAAAAAAATTCGCTTTACAAAAGCATTCGATAAACATTAGTCGTCACATGCTGCATTTTCTGCTCGCCTGGTGATTTCGCTGCGACACTTGCAATGCATTTTGCGTGCAGCATTGATCGAGGGTGTTATAAAGCGACAAACTTTTAGGCGCATACAAAATTCTGAGCACAGAGTGCAACAAATGAATAATTTATTAAATTTAATATGAAATATATTTTTATTCTTTTTAATTAAATATTTATTTGAAAATGCACTATTTTGTGGCGTCTATACTCATTTCTTTTAATGCTATATATTTATATTTGATGCTGCTGCGCTTTAAAGTAGGTCAAATGCAGATAACATAAGAGATCCCTATATTTTTATAATTTCTTCGTCACTTGATTATATTAAGAAAGAATACTTAGCAATAATAGCTGTATATAAATGTTGCTTGTATATAGGTAAATTAACTAGCGTACTTTTACTATAATATAGTACGATTCTTTTGTGTAATAATATAACTCCATAGCCTTGTAGTAGTAAGAAAATACATGCAAATGGCAGTCAATAGTTATCCTCATCATAGCCATAGTAATCGTCCTCTTCACCATCGTTCAGCATATCCTTCAAAGAAGAGTATTCACGTTCCGGTTCGGGCTCCACCTCGGCATCGGCGTCTGCATCTGCATCGTCGACAAATTCATCCAAGTCATCTGCGTGAAAAAATAAACGAGATTAAGTAAGCGGTAAATCAACTAACATCCAAAAACTTACCATTCTCGACAACCACCGGCTCCTGTTTCGTGGGTGTCGCCTCTGCCACGGGCAAGCCCACTTCCAATTTAGGCACTTTGGCTGCCGGTCCACCAATTGTGTATGCCGGTTTGGCGCGACTGAAAAATACACCCAAATGAAATCAACTGCATAATTGCAAAGAAGTACAGCACTCACCTATTCTTCATCTTGATTGGACCCGTTTCAATTATTGGCACATCTTTCACATCTAAAACCTCAGCTGCCGTGACATCAGTGGCTGTCACACTGCTGACACCAGCGACGCTACCTTCCGTCAGCGTACGCAAAATATCATAATTGATTTTGCTTGAGATCTTCTTTTCTTGCAGCATTTTCTCAATAGCCTCACCAGCGCTGGTTGAGGGACCGATTGCTTTACGACGTGGCCGTCGCTTTTTCTTCTCCGGCTTACCCTCTTCACGTTCCTTGGCTAGACGCTCTTCCTTTTCGCGCATTTCCTTCAAATACTCGGCGTTTAATGCATTCCACATGTTGTTTTTGTATTCCGCCTCTTCATGAGTGAGTATGTAATTGTTAATTTCCTCATCGTCTAGACCTTCCAGATCTAAATCCTCCTTGATATCATTCTCTTTAGCCTTCTCCACTTCCAACAGTTCACTCGGTGCTGGCCGACACATAGATTCGATGTCCGGTTTCAGACCGCTTAAAACGATTTTCTCTGTTTTCTGTGGCACCATAACATCGGGTGTGTCGGCAAGACATTCTTTAATGGCCTCCATATTGGATTCTTCAATGAAATTTGCCGATTCTACATCTTCAAAATTGGTGTCGGTGCCTATATCGCCAATTCCACCAGTCAAACGTTTGATTGTGTTCTTTTGTATGCGTTTCAGATCCTTTTCGAGATGTATGTCGATTTCCTTTTGCAATTTGGATAGCTCATGCTCGCCAATCTGTGAAGGATTGTTGGGAAAATGTTCAGTTATAAGAGTTTTATAAACACATAGGTAGGTAGACAATATATACAATTAAGACTTGTCTAGAATAATTTTAGCAAATCAATTATTTTTTATTAATTAATAAAATTTAGAAAAATAAACAAAAAAAAATATTTTCGCCCAACGTGGGGCTCGAACCCACGACCCTGAGATTAAGAGTCTCATGCTCTACCGACTGAGCTAGCCGGGCACTTATTAATTTGCTGTCAAAAATATAACATGAAAGACAGCTAATGCTTTTGAGCTTATTTTTGGATGACACGATCAGTTAGAAGAACGGTATTTATAATGAAAATTAGAAGTACTCAAATACTAGTAATGATTAATGGTAATTAATTCTATGTAATTGACTGTTATGACCAAGTTATTAAATAATATTATTATTCTCCTAGAAATAAATCGATTTTTTAAGTTAAATAAAATAGAGTATATAAATAATTCGGAAGAAATTCTCTTAATTTGAATTAAAACTCACATCTTTGATACGATCGCGATCTTTTTTCCGTGCCGCCTTAAAAGCGGGCGGATCTTGTTCCGCTTCCAGATCGACAGACATGAACTCGTCCAAGGTGAGTGCGCTCGAGGGTGTGTCTGCGAATTCAATTAAACGTTTGCGCACTGTGGACTCGTGTATTTTCACAATGCCCACAATATCGAGGATCGTGCGGCTGAACTCATGCATGCGTGCGGCAATCAGCAGAGCTACGAAGGAACGAAATTTATTAGTGATTTTTGAGAGATTCTTAATTTACTTTAATTGTGTACTTAAACTCTTTTCATATGATGCAAGAGTTTTACTTTTAAATCGGGGATTTTTTCCTTTACTTTGAAAACAATATTCATTTCATTTAAAGTTTTATTACTCTCCATTTCATCTTTAATTATTAAAAAAATTTATTACCGCCCGAGCAGGGACTTGAACCCTGGACCCTTGGATTAAAAGTCCAATGCTCTACCGACTGAGCTACCCGGGCACATATGAGTGTGGCAAATTCTATTTGTTAAGAACGCCGTGTGATGAGTCATATTTAGTCATTTTTCTGACACTCACAGTTTGCTTATAGTAATTTGGAATTTATAGAACTACAAAACTATAGAAACTATGTACGAATGTGTGTCTAATTTGTGAAGTTCTGTGCATGTAGACACGTTTTCAAGTGTTTAGGATGTAAATATATTCTTGGTGTAATAAATTGGTTTGATTTTAGTAGATAAATACACGAGTATACACACATATATACAGTGATGTGCGATAAAGTAGAGTAGTTTATCTGTGGAGAGATGGCAAAAGCACGTGGGAAAATATAGCAGCTGTTGAATATCAGAAATTTAGAAGTTTTGATATACCTATGGTTATCAGAAGTTATACAAAATCAAGTTCATTGATAATTTTGTGGCTGAAATGCAGCTTTTTAAAGCTAAAAGGCATAAATAGGTATTTTTAGTCAAATTCTAATGTTATATTTTGTAACAGATTGTAAAATTTTACCTAACCTCAAAAACACTCCAAAAACAACTTTTCAAGGCCTCAGGTTTCGAACAAGAAAAACTCAGTGCCTTTGGATAATTTTTTACCGAAATTACTGGTAAATCCCTCAGATAATTTAATGTTATTCAGAGACATTAGTTTTCTGGTGTGTCTCTGTACCAAAAATTATTAAAATCGGGTCATAAATTCCCCTAGCTCCAATACCTTATATTCGGATAATCAAAGTTCCGGTGAGCTTTATACCGTATATATCGGTTAATATGTGAGATATCTTAGCAAAATGAGGTATAGTCTTGGATATAAATTAGCTTGGTGGTGAAAATGAGTGAAATTGGTTAATTTTTTTTATTGTGAGTGGAAAGAGGAAAGATTTCTTTCATGAACCTCTTTTTCCATAGAACTTGCTAGTAGTCGGAAGAAAAATCGAAAGATCATATACTTCGTCTATCAAAAGTGTCTCAGCAAGCATCCATAAAGCTCTGATAATGTGAGGATCTTAAGGAAATAAGTATGGAATTCGGTAATGGTTTCAAGAAATTCCTAACCATACATTAGACTAGACTGAACTGTCGAAGAATGAAATATAATTGCGGCTATGATTCGCACGTAATATTTGTCTATACAGTACTGTGCTATGTACGTATAACAGAGCCTTTACTGCAGCATCATTGTAAATATACAAATATATACTTGTACATTCCTTTAAGAAATATGCCTGCTGCCCTATCAATCCAATTAAAGTTCCTACGCAAAAACAACCGGTAATGCAATCCAATTTAAACGCAACATGCTGCGCTATAAATAGATCCAGGCTACAAATATGCACACACTTGCATATACTTAGAGGTTAAGTATGCATAAAACCGCGTTCTTAAACATATGAACATACCTGCACCACATAAACCGGTCGGTCGGCGACCCGAGTGCAATGAATCCTTCTTCATGCGTTGGACAATGCGTAGCGCTGTCATGGATACCTCGTGGGTTTTGGCGCCGAATTGCAATTTATTGGCGAAACGCATGATATACAAGCAGGGATCTAGAAGAGAGAACAGTAAAGAAAGAAATAAAAAATAAATTATTGAATATAATGCGGAAATGAATTGAAAAGTCAATAATAAAATTTCAAAAGTCAAAGTATAATGGCTCGAAATAAAATATAAACAACAATTAGTAAGCGCATTAAAAGAGATTTGAGACTAAAATGGGTGTAGACTGTTTATTTGTATTTTTATAGTAGAAAAAAAATATTCCACTAGAATAATAAAATATTTAAGCAATAAATTATGCTTAGTCTTACAGTTATTATTTAAAAATTTTCAGTAAACAAACCGTAAAAAAATACCCAAAATTTTACAGCTATACATTTCAAACTTGTTGCCGTCACTCAAACGGGTAGAAGACAAGCAAAGAATTTGACCTTGAATTAACAACAAAAATACGCGTACACGTCAAGGCATTCACTTGTATGACGAGTTGGCGCTGTGGCCGGCGGACCAACCCACCGGACAGGCCCGCCTGTCAGTGAAAGAGCAATTTGCTCAGGCAAACAGCCGCCTGTGGTGCGGTGCGTAGGAGCAGCATCGGTTTGCTGGCCGGTTTGCAGCGAGCGCTTAATCCGCCGCCGCTGTTGGCTGCGAAAAAATCTTGAACCCGATCTTGAGCAAGTGCACTGTCGGCAGCAGCCCGTCGCCGCAACAAATACGTGTGCAACAACAAGCAAAAGCAATGGCTGCGTCAACGAAGACTGGTTTTGTGTTATTTTTTACGGCTGCTTGGTGATTTTTTAATAATTTGTTCGTTGTTTTGTAAATTAATCGCAGCAATTATTAAAATGTAAGTGATTAGCTTATTGAAAAAAAAAAAAACAGATTAAACAATTGTTTTGAGTTTATAATAATATTATTGGTTTCAATGCCGACATTTTATTGTTCAAAAATCAAATAAAAATTCATAAAGAATTACAATATTCTTAAAATCATATTCATTCATACATATATGTATGTACATAAATATTTGATGCTTATGTCTTGAGTGTGTACAAAACGAAAGACTTATGCAACAAACTCGCATTCAAACGTGCCATCAAGTGATATTCAATACTCACTTGCCGGCCGGTGGGAACCGCAAAAACTTGTATTGTTGCTTACGAAAAATTTCTCATATGTTTTTTGTATGTTGTTGTTGTTGTTGTTATTGAATTTTTCACGACAACATACTTATATTTTTAAACCAAGTATTTGTTTATTGTGTTGTTCTGACTTTAAGAAATGGGACAACAAATGTATGCAAATAGTTGGTATGGTACAGGGTGCGCCATTCTTGATAAAGGTATATAAACACTAATAATTGCAAAATTATTATTTTTTTATTTTATTAATGTTTTTGTTTAATGTAGTTCCATAAGTAATACAACAACAATCTAATAATTGTTTTTTGCTCAGAAGAAAAACAAGCTCTTTCCCTACGATTTCCATTTCTTTATCGATTATGATACGATGCTTTCAGTAAGAATGTCGCCTTAAGGTCGAGTATCCGAATATTGCTGACTGCCTTTTGCATAAAAAAGTCAGGAAAGAAGGGTAGTTTTACCCCAACCCTCAACCGAAACAAGCATGACGTTTTTGGTTTCTTAAATTGATTTCTTATTCACAAAATGAATCAATTTTAATCATGAACGTAGTCGAATATTTTCGAAGTTAAGGGGTTTCAGAGGTTCAAAATAAGGGTATTTTTTATATATACATATACAATCATATATTTCATTTTAACAAGTCAGTATATCAAATATACATATTTAAATAGTATTTTGTGAAAATTGTATTTAAGAATTTCGAAAACTCAGTCGTTGGTACTTCTACTCTACTTATAAAATCAATAAACCAAAAATATCTCGATAGTACATGGATAGATCTAGCTAATGAACGAAGGAAAAAAATAAAATATTGACATTTTAATTTTTGACAGATTTTGAACAAAAAAATTAATTTTTTTGGTAAAATGTTATTTCAAAGTTGTGTGCAAACTTTTCGAGAAATCGTGTCCACCGACATAAAAAAAGAAATATTTTTGGGATAAACGCGTTTAAGGGGACCCACCGTTTTTTTTATCTAATTCGAACCTATAACTATTCAAGAATGTTCCTTTAAAATTTCAAGTGAAAATTTCAAAAACTCTTGAAGATATCGATTTATGGTGGAAGCGTAGGTAGGTTTTATACCCAAGAATTTGCTTCTCAAAACTTTAAACGCGTTTTTGTCGAAACATTGTTTTTTACGACTGGCGCATGAGGTTACTCAAAACCTATTAATCCAATCGGTTCCAAATTTATAGCTTTGATATGAACTAGGATAAATCAAATCAGTGTAGATTTTCTTTACTTTTCAACTTGATTTGTGGCTGAAACAAAGGCGATTTTCAAAAGTCCGCCATTTTATTAATTTTTGTGCGAAATACATACCAGAAAATACATACCAGAGCCAAACATGTACTCTTCCACATCCCGTTGGAATTTTTGGTTTCAGATGTTCTAGTGAGCGGAAATCGCATGCGCCGCCGAAAAGAAATGGGGAATCACAAAAAACAACAACAACAAAAAAGTATGTAAAATTGTTTTCTTCTTTTTTAAGTCTTCAAATAAATGCATGCAAAGTTACAACCCTAAAAAATAATTTTAAAATCGTCAAAATTTGAAATCGAGAATGGGGGTCCCCATTCTAGGTTCTGGCCTAGGCAACACTAAGTGTTGCCAGGTGCAATCTGACATTTCCATTGGAAAGTTTGACATTTTTTAGCATAACGTCACTCAGAACGTTTTCTCATTTAATCGTGAATTGTTTTATTTACAGTTGTGCCAGAAAACATCGATGCCGTACGTGAACTGATAATGCAAGACCGTCATGTAACATATGTACCTTCAGATAGAGGCATGCCTATGCATTTCTCCCACCAGCATACATTCGATATTGCATGAACACCTGGCCGTAAAAAAGGTTTGTTCTCGTTGGATCCCGCACAATTTGACAATCGCTCAAAAAAAGTGCTTCGAAAATTGGTTTGAGCGCATGCAAAAGTGTATAAATTTTGATGGAGAATATTTTGAAAAACAATAAAACCATTTTCGTTGATAAATATTCCTATTTTCATTATTAGGCCAAAAATATATATAATAGCCTTCGTATTATGATATGGCTGTAAGCACACATGGGTTCAAATCTGTAGCCATATCACAATTTCTGAATGAATAAAAAACAGTAACAGACACGCTGCCTGATTTTTTACTAATTTTTTAGGTTCTTAAATTATTTTTTAAATAAAAAAAATTATCTTATTTCATAGAAAAACTAAATAAACGCTCAAAGCGGAAATATTCGTCCGAGACACGTACTATTTACGCTAATGTGATTTTTTTATGTTCTTGTACCCGTATCGAAAATCATAATCTAACAAGACCTTGCTCAATAATGCTGTCTGGTCAAATGGCATACATTGATACATAGACACTTTGCTCAAAGTATTAATTTTATCTTTGTTTAATGACTTTTGGTCGGTCACAATTTGCGCTGTGCACGCACAAATGAATCCAAACCAAAGCGCCAATGTACTCAAATCTAACGCATATATGTCTGTATATTTGCTAATAAATATTTAGCTTTGATTCATCAACTTTAGTAGACAGCCTCCAAAGAACACAAATCTCAGCAAGTGTTATTGTTGTACTGCTGCATGAATATGTGGCTTGCGGCGTGCGTGTTAATCTCTCATGCATATGACTGACTTTTTCAGGGTCACCGCTGTAGTCGAGGCAGCAGCAAATGAAGCAAAAAGTGTGAAGTCAGCTGACGGCCAGCAGTTAGAATGCATTTATTTCGAAATAGACATAAAGTAAATTTAAATTGAGTGTTTTGGCCAAAAATCTAGAAAATAATATAATATATGTAAAACCAGAACTTTCTATTGATGTCTCTACTGTTCTGTTATTAGTAATGTGATTAACGGTAATTTTTTATGTAAGTCAAAATCTATCTTGTTAACAAATATTCATTCAAATCCATTAAAATAATGGCTTTAAACTCGTTTCTATTAAATGTAATTATGCATAAATTTGGGCAATTGACTCACAATTGTCTTGTAAACTTGAATTTGTTGTTTTCTTTGTTTTCAATAAAAATTAAGCAGACTTAATAAATTTGACCAAAAACCTGTATAATACCTACACATCCAACACATTTGTAAATAATGCATATAATTTTCAATTTTGATTTTAATGAAATGTGTAATTTAAATCAATATAAGTTATTTTTGCGCATGTAAACGCGGGACTAAATATTTGACCTTGATCTCATCGGTATTGTTCGGTTTACGGATCAATACTTTTTTCTGAAACATTGTTAGTGATAATTATGTGATTTTTTATCGGGATTTTATGGACAGTGCATTTTCTGCCGTCTTTTGTCATAAATTTTTGAAAACCTTCTCTAACTCTTTTATCACAATCACTTTAAAATTTGTTTTGTTGATTCCAAATGACTATAGATTATATGTCTCATTCTGAATGCATTTTTATTTCCTTTTTATCTACACATTAATACTACTAAATGGACCAGACCTTCAAAAGAGCTTGTCGCTGAAATGAGGTTGATCGAGATCGCAGATGCCTTAATGTTGGACAAATTGTTCATAAATATATCGGAATGCTTTAATAAAAACAATGGCAAATTTACTTGAATTGGAGATCGAATAGGTTACATCGGGTCTAGAAATAAATTTAACTGTGGTGAAGAGATTACAGCCAAAACTGAAACCTACACTGAAGCTAAAAACAGAGATTGTTCTACGATTGGTTTTACAGGAAAAAAAATTGAGTTTTCTTTTATTCAAGTGATAATTTAGGAGATACAGTTTGAAGAAGGTGCACTTCAGGGTAGCTTTATTGTCATTCAAAACTGTTTCAAAGTTTCTCGACTGTTACACAACCTGATCTTGATGGAATTTCAGACGAGCTTGGATAAAGGATTGCAATTACACTATTTAAAAAAAAACATCTTGCCAATTTTTGATTTTTGTAAAAACCACTGCCAAAATCCTATTTTCATTTTTTTTGTTCTTCTAAGTTTCAGTTTAAAATTTTTAAAACTTAAAACTTTATTTATTATTTTCACTTCAGATAATCCTGCCGGAAGTTATGATGTCAATGCGGATGCATTTTTTTCTCGAGGAATGACGTCTCAATGGCAGAGTTTTCAATATTTTTCTTCAAAAATTTCGGTATTTCGGTAAAAAATTTCGATTATCTTAATAATCTTAATTGATAAAAAATCAACTTTTTTGGCTTATTAATTTCTACAATATCTCAAGAATATTATCCTAAATTTTCAAGTCGATCCGAATAATAGTTTCGGAGATGCCTTTGGAAGGTGTGCGCTCCAAATTAGGTATTATTGTTACTCAAAACTTTAAACGCGTTTTTCTCAGAACCTTGTTTTCAAAGTGGGTTGTCAAATGTTCTCGAAAACTCCTCAACTGATCTTGATGAAATTTTGCACAGGTGTTCGAGATACAATTTACAACGTAGGATTTTTTATTTTTCAATTACAATAATTAAAAACAAAATATTCATTTTTTTGGAAAAATGCCTGCCAAAATTCCAATTTTTACATTTTGGTCTTTCCGTCGTTCAATCACGAGTTTATAGTCTTAACTCAAACAGTTATTTTTGTTTTTTCAATTTAGATGATCCTGTCAGGAGTTATGCTGACATCGCGGACGTACCTTTTTTCGAGGGGTCGCCGGAAATGACGTCACAATGGAGGAATTTTAATGTTTTTTTTTTTGGAAATTTCAGAAGTTATTCTTTAAATATGTAAATATTAAACAATAAAAAGTTTGTAATTGCATCCCAACGTACAATGGTCTAATACTAACAAAGTAGGTACATTGAGCAACAATATATAATCTTATAATACTGTTAATTCTCTTTATTAAACAAGTAACTAATATTTTTTTCGTTTAACTAATCTTTTTTGCACTTTTAATCAATGGATTAAAATGAGATAAAAATGAAGTTGCTAAATTTCAGATTTTATAGTATGAAAGTCATAAAATTATCATTATGAGCTTAAGTAAGTGATGCAACCGTTGCAAATTATCGTTAGTTGAAATAAAAAAAAAACTGTGACGTAACGAAGAAGTGTTGACGGAGAACGAAGATTGAGACGAGCTTAGCACTGACGAAGTGGCGATGAGGCGGCATTAAAAAGCCATTAGTGAATGCAATACTTAAGCAATATTTGAAATGTCATCACATCAAAACATACATACATACATATATTTAGACAAACATATGTAAAAGTGCTGGCATATATTTATATATAGTATAATTGTATGTAATGTAAGTGTAACTAAACTGCAGCGCTATGAAATAACCAAAATAATACTTTTTTTATAAAAAGGTTGCCATATTTTTTAAGCTTGAAGAGAAGAAAGATTTTCTAAAATTATTTTATAAAAAAAATTTAAATTAAATTTAGAACCCTCTTAACTTTAATAATAATTACTGCAAATTTTTAAAGAGAGTGAAGAGGAATATAACTCGAAGGAGGTTAAGAAAGAGGCGTTTGCAAGTGCATTTCAGCTCAACAGCTGCCTTGCTCAGGCTTGACATTCAACTACACTGTACAACAATAACAGAGAGAAATTCGCTACTTAAACGTTTATCGAATTAGAGCAAAGTGAATCGCACTAAAATGCAGCAGCAACTTCAACGACAGAGCATCAATGTCAGCAGCAGTCGCTGTGCCAGCAGAAGCAGCAAGAGCCAGCGGCCAAGCTTAGTTTTTGAGTAGCCAGCACACGAACGCTGACTAAATGAGCGTTTGAACGCCTCAAAGTATGTCAAGCATTTGACGGGCTTTTTGGCAAGCGCAGCCGCTACTTGAACTAGTCACTGTAGCGCGCGCTGACAGCTGTACTGCGCTAAACGCCTGACACAATTACAATAAACTCGGCAGTACATAGGTAGGTATATAAGTAGGTATATATATATACTTATGTATATAAATAATTTTGCTCACAGCGTTAGTTGGACTTTAATTTAGTTGGTGGTTGGTGTGCGGGCAACTGTTGAGCCCGCATAGACAGGCGGTCAGTTATGCACTCACTCACCCATCCCATCCACCAAGCCACCATTCTGCTGCGCCATCGGCAATAAATGCATTTACTCATTTGAACTTTTGGCGCAAAGTGCGCTGAAGTGCCCAGCAGGCGCCGTCAGTCATCAACATCATTCGCAGTTACATCAAGCTGCAGCAATCCAAAGTGGCACTGGCAATATGTTTTCGCCAGCGCGCTGCACAAAATCACAAATCCAGGCAAACTTACTTCGGAGCACAAACACACACTCAAACATTTTCATGTTCACCGCCACTTCGCTGCTTTCTTTGGCGAAGCGTTGTGGCGGAAAAAGTTTCAGCTTTTTTACTACTTCTGCTTTACAACAAAAACAACAACAAATGCAAGTCGCTTATAAGTAGTTAACAGTTTTGTTGCAAATTGATTGCAGTCATTGTAAATTGTATGTTGTAAGTAAACAGCAGGAGCTCAGCCAAGCAGCTTACAGTTTATAGCTGAGTGGGATGGCGTGTGTGTGTGGTATATTAGCTAAGTGGCAACAAATTTGCAAACAATTTGTTTTGTTGTTGTTTGTTGTGGGAGAAGAACTTAAATTTAGCAGCGTTCAGAAATGGAAAGTTATGACCCAATTTTCTCACCTCCCTTGATTTTTTCACAATTTTTGTATGGCAGTAGTTCAATTATTTCGATTTTCTTGATAAAATGAAGAAAAAAATTATATCAATTTGGTGCAAGTTCAAGTGTTTGGGCAAAATTTTTGCATTTCCTAATTAGTTTGCCATTGAACTAATAACTGAATTTGATAGTCATAAACTTTTTCATAAATAATTTTTCTATTGAATTTTCAAGGTTAGTGTCGAATTGCGATTTCTATTGAAAACTATGCAAAATAAAATAAATAAAAATCAAGAGTAGGATTGTGATTGAGTTCACCAGTAATAAAAATTTTAACCCAGTAAATTTGACTTATTAATTTAACTGTGTCATCCCAAGTGATGGGGTGAAAAACTTTTTTACCTATTTTGCTTACATAACATGTCAAGAATACGGTAGAAAAGTGATTTTCAGAAATAAATTCAAAGTCGTTTTAAAGATATATAAGTTAGAAGACGGAGCTGTCTGAAGCGTTCAGTTGGCAGCTGGAAACTTTGAACGCGTTTTTCTCAAAACCGTGTTTTTCAAGCTTTCCTCCATCGTACCTCAAAAACGGATTGACCGAATGACTTGAAATTTGTAAAATACATTCAGCAGATGTTAGCGCTTTATCATAATTAAAAAATTCCAAAAAAAAAATATATAACACAAAACGCAAAATTCACAATTTTCAATTCAATTTCAATACATTTTTGGTATAATCACTTGATCATAGTGCGTTCCATGCATTTAAGCTTACAGATTAAAACGTCGCTAACTTTTTTTGTTTCCGATAAGTCAATCTGCCGGAATCGTGGAGGAAGTGTGAGCCCATTTTTTTCGAGGCGGGCGTGTTCCGAACGCTGTAACTCATGTTCTAAACAATATTTATAGCATAAAATTTATATTTGAACTGTAGAAATATATGTTAATAAATGATAATAAACTTAAGGTTCTATCTATTTGCTGGACGTAGAAAAAATTAAAAAAAAAAATTCTAAAAAAATCGCTAAAAAGCTGGCCATCAAATGGGATACTCGCTTAAAAGAACTTTAATCAAATACAAGTAGATATTAAATTGATTTGAAAATTTAACTAAATAGTTCATAAAATTTATTATGCTCCTGGATAACATTAAAGATCAACGGATCGTCGAATGTTTCACGAAGCAAATAATTAGGACAATATTATCTCAATTGTTAACCACGTGACTTTGTATTGATCACTTAAAAGCAACAACTTTTGTTTCAAAATCAAATAAATTTTTCTGATGAACCTCGCATTCAATTCAGCGGATATGGGAAAATCGGAACTGTAATCTATCAATTCTATAAATAACTTGATGGTCGAGGAGCCAATACATTATTCTCAAAAATTAATACTGTTGGTGATTTTGGAGCCAATTTTACTCAACTACAGATCTGAAACAATCGAACAATAGTCGAATACAAGTTATATGGTCGATGACATCAAAAATTGAGCTAATGGTGAGCTACTATGAAGCCACATGAATAAGATCTTGGTCATAATACAAGTAAATTTAGAATAAATCTGTAATTTACAATCTATACATTGGGTAACTCTATACTGACTGACTTATTAATCTCGTCCAACTAATACATACTTAAATTCTGAAAACTCAGAAAAAGTCTTGAAGATTCGAAATATTATGGTATTCGAATAACTTCTATTAATTTAGGTTAGGTTTTCGTAGTAGTTATAAATGTGTAAAGAATGGCGCTGAATTTCATACAAGCGAAGTAGTTGACAAGCATAATAAAAATATCGGAAATGTTCGAATGCTTTTAAATAATAAAACCCATATTTCATTACATCACATGCAAATTCATGAGATAAATAATTATTTAAATTAGAGAAATGGTCGAGTTACGATTATCAAATAACTAAAGTGATAAATGGAAACTTAATGCCTATAGTCTTTTAAAGCAAAACCATTCGTAATTATTAATCAATATAAGCATTCTATTAAGAATTTAGCTCTACATAACAAAATTATAGTAATACATAAACTATAACATTTAATTATCTATATATTTAAAAACCATAGAATCAATAAAAAGGCTCGATAAGTGTTAAACTCCATAACCAAGCTTTTACTGATTCATTTGCATCTAGATATCAAGGTTCCGACTAATAAACATAAATTATCACGCTCAACACGCATTTGTACATGTTTTACACCTTTGAATGAAAGCGCAGAAGAGTGTGAATCAAAGAGAAAAAAGAGAGAACGGGAAATAGTGAACTTTGGTAAAGCCAACCGGCAAAAGAAAAATTATGTAAAAGGCTACGGCTGGGCGTAGATGTGCTAATTTGACCAAATAAGCAATAGTGATGATAGCAGCAACTGAAATTTTTATGGGAAACAAAACAGAAACAACAACAACACAACGAAGATGAAAGTAAACAAACGCGGCGGAAATGTTACGGATACAGGTACGATTGTATATAATGGGCTTGCCGTGTGATTACTAAATACTATTGTAGCAGTGAAGACAGCAGAAGGTGGTGCAGCGTGACGTATGCGTGTCGTCGCATTCACGATCAGCTGTAAAATGTATAGTGTTGCCACTTATTTCATATTTTAAACTTTTAAAGACATTTTTTAAACTTAAACTGAGACGTGGCTAAAATTTTATAAAGTTTTAAGATTTCTCTATAAAATAGTCTTGGCTTACAAAAAAAAACAATAAAATATTAATTAATAGTATAAAAAATAAAGTTAAAATTTGCTAAAAAAGATATGTTTAAAAAATATATAAAAAAGTTTATAAAAAAATAAATAAAAATTTTTATTTAACATTTTTTTATTTATAAAAATAAATAAAATTTAATTATAATTATTTTGGCAACGTCACTGAAAAAATAATTTTTTTCTTAACTTTTTTTTTTAATGAAAATTAAAAAAAAAAATTAACTTTTTTTATAAAATTAAGTATCTATTTTTGCTAATGTGGCAACACCGCTACTCATACACATACACAATCATCACACTTGATTTCTGTGAGCTCAGCATAATTTCGTGTTCAAGGCGAAACCACAGCTCACATATAATAACAATAACAACAGCAACCAACTTCAAAGTCACAACCGATCGCAGCGGCAACGCAAAAGTCAGCAACATTTTGCTGTTGTCTCAACATTGTTCATAACGCAAACGTACGTTGACTTGAGCGAGTCGTTGGATTGGCGATCGGTGGATGGCGCGCGCAAATCAATCGCTTTAAAATCGACCAGCGAAGTGAACATTGCAGTGAAGTGAATAAGCAAAAAGAAGAAGAAATAAACAAAACAAATCAAAAAATAAAATATAAAATTTACTTTAACAAAAAGTGTTAAACAGTGGAGTAAAACAAAGCAGAGTGTCAGCCAATGCGCGCACAGCTGACTTGTATGCGCCGGTCCGAGCGAGTTTAAAACGGAAAAAATAATAAAAAATAAAATCGAATTTGTGTCGAATCGGGTGGAGTGCGTGTGCGCATGCGTACCCTAGTATAGTGACAGCGCCGTGCTGGCGACGTGGTCAAGTGCGTGAAGTGCAGCGTCCAGACGACGGACAGACAGTCAATTTGTTAAATAGATAGATATAATATACAGAGCGTTATCGGTTACAATTCATACGCGTGCATATAGTCTATAATATACGGAACGAACGGGTTAGTTGCTGCGATGATTACGTAGTGTTTGCATTTCTTTATTTGTTTATAATTAATTATATATGTATATTTGTATGTATGTGAACCGTGTTATTCGACTAATATTGACTCGGTTAAGGTGTTGCTGTTGTTGTTACAAGGCAAGTGCTGTGGAATGTAGCGAAAATAAAATAATAAAAAAATAATTATAATGAAATAATATTAACAATAATGTGATTATCAATCAACGGAAACTATAGTTTTACATAAGGTATTAAGCTTAAATAAAATATAAGTGATAATTTGCAAATGCACGCAATTATTAAATTAAATGGCTCATAAATTAAAGTATTAATGTAGTAAATTAATTTTGAATTTTGTTAATATTATCCAATCTAAAGATAAAAAAATCTAAAAAATATAAATGTTATAAAAAAAGTTATTTTATTAATATATTTAATTAAAAAATAAATTGAAAAAAATTCGAATCAAAACAATAAAATATAAGTGAATAATATTTCGTAATAGAAAATATGTCTGTACACAAACTAAAAACTTCGTAAAACTCTACGTATATTGAAAAATACGATTAAAAAAAAAAATAATAAAAAATTTCGTAATAATATTTTTTTGTATAAAAATAAAAATAATAATTGAACACAAAAGCTATGAGAGTGTCTTCATATTATACAAAAAAATACCATTGTTGATAAGCGAATTGAAGCCACAGGGAAGACCCTAAAAACCAGTTTGAAAGAGTACAGCATGTTACCAAAGCAGTGGAAACGCCGACTGTTAATTTTTTGATAAAATATAAATAAATTACTTAAAAAATGTAAAAAATTTGTAAAAAAAAAAGTTATTAAAATAAAATGATTGATAAATTTAAGTTTTTAATTTTTTTAATTAATTTAATTTAAAAAATTTATTTTTTTTTAAATTAATTAAATTAATTTTTAATTTTTTTTAATGATTCACTTAATTAATATCATTCCTTTTATATGAAAAATTAATTTTCAGAATAGATTCCTTCTAAATGATAGATAATGCAGCTTTCTGCTCTCTCAGTTACGATAATTGGTGATTTTATTTAAGAAGAAATATTTTTTATCGTTATTAACTCAAAAAAGCCATACTCTAAGCCTACGTCTTTAGAAAACCATGAACTTTTAAAAATTATTTTTAGTCTTGTTTGCAGCTCCAACAGCTTCCGCTTCTATATATTATATGTAGACGCATTCATATGTGTTTTGTTTCTAATTGTTTGCCAGTACAAATATAACAACAACAACGTCATATATTTATTTCAAACAAATCGAAAGGTGTTAAATGGTATATTTGTAATCTAATAAGTGAGCTTATGTACATATAGACATTTATATTTATTTATGCATTTACTTTCATCAGTAAATACATTGTAGACTTTTAAAAGAGCAAAGCAAATTATACAATTTTTTTAAATGCATTGAAAATTTAAATAGCAAATTGGCAAGGCAATTTGTCACTAGAGAACGAATTCATAGAACATAAGCAAAGGGTTGAAAATACCAGAAAATGAACTCTCACTGAAGTGATATGATTAGAAATAATCAAGAATAGAAATAAAACTATTTTCGGTTGATTTTGAAGTAATTAGTCAAGTGAAGAACAAGTATCTTGATGTGAACACTAAGCGTTCGGAATTCATGAAAAGGGCACATTTATGATTTTTATTTATTTTATTTTGAAATAATTGTTCTTTTCACAATAAAAAATTTCAAAACTATTTAATTTTAATTAAAACTTCATACTTTTGTTTATGGAATGGCGGTAGATCTCAGTATTATTCTTCCTATTGGGTATTACAACAAATATGGTTAATGTAATTGAATGATATATGCGGCTAAAAATAGTTTAGGCCACTAAAATTCTATTACCATAATAAAAAAATAAATAAATTCCAGTTTTAAACCTGAAAAATTCGAATTCTGCAGAGAATTTTAGGCTAGATATATAATGAAAGAAATAAGTGACAAAATGTGAGAATTAGCGACATTCACCCTTCCACATTAGCATAAAGCTTTAATTTTATGGTGCTAAATATTATGAAAACAAAGTAGAAGAAAAAAAAATAAATAAAAAATGAAAAATAAAAAAAATATTTATATACAAAAGCTTGGTGCTGCTAAAATCGATAAACATTCAATGAGATATCAAATAAATAAAAACCGGCAAAGTCAAGGTGAGTGCGAGCAGGTTTCTTGATTTTCTACCAATCAATGCTACTCAACTTCTTTATGTGAGAAGCGTGCAGCAAACACCATTTTTGGCGATGAGTTAAAGGTCATCTTGTGTGTTGTCTTTCTTTAGCTTCAAAATACGTTGACAATATCACGTGGCTATTTACCGAAACAAAATATTAATATAACCAATACATTTACATATATGCACAATCATATGCATGTATTCGAAGGTAATTTTGCTTAACTGTACGAAGCCCTTGAGCTATGCTTTGGACTATGTTGTGTATATGTGTATATATTTGGAATAAATGAATTAATTAAGAATTCGAAAAGGTTAAAGAAAATGCTTGGAGCGTATGCGCATAAATTAGGTGGCAGCATTAACTTATAGAATTTTCGAATAAACTGAATATGCAGTTAGTCTACATTTTATGTAAACAGAGAAATTTCAATAGGAATACATGCATAATGCAGTAAGAATTCTTAAATATTTAATATTTTAGTGCATTGCACTCTGAACATAGGAAATATACCGTTATTTTAAATTAAAATATAATTTGAGGTTATCAAATTCAATAGAATTACTTAAAATTTCTCGGGTATCATCTTTTGACTTCCATAAAGTTTGCTGCCAAAGCTTTTTAAAACTTTTAGTGCTTTTCATGCTACAAAGTGAAGCGTCGATGGAGTTTTATATACAATCTCCCAAAAATGCTTACTTTTCCGAAAAACGGTACATTAAATTCCTTAAAGCTTGCTTTTGAAGCTTTTAGAGCTTTTTAAGCTACTAAGAGATGCATATATCGACGTAGAATTATATAAAAACTCATTAATTTCTTTTGATTTCCCTACAGCGTGCTATTAAAACTTTTTGAAGCTTTTAGAGCTTTTTAAGCTACCAAGAGAATCATACATCGATTTAGCCTTCATTACAAATTTATAATTTCACAAACATTCCCACTCGAATACAATTTTCTTAACATTTTCGACTAGAGAACCTTCACTTCATAAATATTTCTCACACAAATACCTTTACACTCACACGTAATATATTAATTTAGTAACTACTAAACAGTAACGTAACGCTAAACACTCATGAAATACAAATTATTTTTTAGCAAATCATTAATTTTGTTGCAACATGACTTTAAGAAAAATCCACACAATCAACACTCTAATCACATATGCCTGCGACTTCGGCTGCAAGTGTGAACAAAAAATGACGTCGATTATGCAATTGATGGCGTGAAAATGCAAAGGGCTCATTCGATCGATCGGCTGCACTGTGATTAAGCAAAATTTTAACGGTTTTCTAATATCGTATATTCTGTTGCCTTAACGGTGTTCAGCGGGCGCCAAATTACTCAATGCCGTTGCGGCACTTTAAGTCAAATCGATCAAATGATTTGGATTGTGGACAAGTTGCTATTTGCTGTTAGCGCAAATTAATCGTTCAAGTGTAAAGAGCGACTATAAAAATTACAAAAACAACAATAACTACAAAGTTAAAAATCACATTTAAAACACAATAAACGCTGAAATTAAGTTAACGACAATATAAGTGTGTCTGTGTGGTGTGTGGTGGGTTTGAGTTTAGTACTCCATAAATTTAGATATATGTACATGATTAGAAAAAAATGTTACGATGCTACGAGTTCAGTTATTGAGTGTGCATTAAGTCATAAACTAGTCACGTTCGGTAATTTTTCAAAATTAAATTTCTGCTAGAACCAAGTAAAATATGCTTTGGTGGGCGTGTAAATGTTAATTGGTACATATTTGTTGTTAGTTTTGCTCGACTACAATATTGTATTTGTAATTAGCAGCTCGTAATATATTTGAAAAAATTAATATGAATTATTGATTTTAAAGATATAAGAATGTGCGCCATTATAAAATGCCAACTATGGGGTCGAATAATTTATACATTTCTCACTAGTGTTTTCTATTAATAATATTCATAAATATTAATTGAATGTAAATACCAGAAGTTCACGCGATAGGACCCATAACATATCATACAGAACACTACTTTTATATTAAACGAATTAGGCAAGTTATTTGTAATGTATGGGTTATTTATCAGGATCTGTCACATCACAGAACCATAACTTATAGCTCCCAAACTGTTTAGCATACAGTTTTCAAGTTGTGAAATTATGTTTTTGTGTATTTAACGAGTGTATAAAGCCTGCAAGATAGTCAAAAACCAATCATTTCTAGGACAGTGAGTTTATATAATTGGATCAGATCAGAATCAATATTGAATCAAGGGTTGTCGTTGGAAGTAGGGATTGAAGTGTGATCCTAACCTTAAATACATATTGTGTCCATAAAGATTCATTCTAATATCTGGTTCTTCAAGCCGCTGCACACGTCCCGTACTCGACTATCAATCGCCTACATGGGAGGTTTTGAAATTTTGTTCAGTATGCAGTTGCGAGCGCTTGTTACTCGACTCTCTGCCACACGATTGCGATGCGAAGAGGATGGCTTGCAAGACGGTTTTCAGTTTCAGATTAAGATTCTCCATCACGGAGTTTTTTTGATACCCTCACCTGGGAAATATTTCTAGAAAGTTGAGATTCTAGCAATAAATATAGCTTATGTTACTCAGGGTGAATGTAGCTTTCCAATGGTGAAGGATTTTTTTTGAGTTTATTCATTACAAACATACATACAAATCTTTCCTCTTATAATAGTAGTATAGATATAGCTATAAAAAATAACGGGATTTTTTAAAAGTTCAATTGTCATTTTTTCTATTAAGTTGATAAATGTATATGGCCCTGAAGTACGATAAAATGACCAGTAGTACTCATTGCTCACTTTGTCTGTAGCCAAAACCAATACTGTCACTCCATATTCGAAAGGCATGACTCCGTGTGACTTTTTCGTGTTTCCAAAAATAAAGAGAACCTTATAAGCAAACGAGAACTTGGCGAAAGAGATAAAGATTATCTCAAAAACCGAGTTCGAGAAGTGTTTCGACAATTGGAAGAGGCACTGGCATAATATCAAATGGAGACTATGGAGACGACAGCACTAATGTAGACAAATGAGTAAATATTTTTTTCAAAAAACTTACAGTGAGATCTTATCTGAAGCAAAAAGGAGTTTTCCAACCGATCTTATATATACGAAAAACCAACATTTTTTTATTCCGAAATTTGGTAAAACATGTCTTCAACTGTCACCAACTAGCAACCCCATCTCCTCCCTGCAGTATCAAAACTACCTCTAGAAATCCAAATAAATAATTCCAATAGTGCAACGACAATTGTAATACCCCAATTGCCAACCCATGACTATGTAGGGCGTACGAGATACAAGACCAAACAATATAACACATAAAAAATTCAAAACAACAGCCAAATCGCTGCAAATGGCCAAAACATCAATTAACAATTAGGTAATAACAAAGTGAACAAGTGACGAAATAGTGTTATGGTCAAAATTTTGCATGTAAATCACGGCAGAAGAGAGAGAAACGCCAAAGGGCGCCAAATGAAGACAACAGCAGCCATAATAAAGGTGCAAATGCAAGTTAAGTTTTTGTGGGAAACTTCGAGATTGTGTGAGTAATTATAGCAATAAAATGAAAGAAGCAATACATTCAAAAGTAATTAAAAGGAAAAAAATGCAAAAAGACGAAGAAATAAAAGCGTAATAATTCACTGACGAATTTATGAAAATTGCGCACAAATGCACTTGAAAAGAAGACAATGAATCCAAGCAATCATTGAGGTTGCGGGGGTGGGAGCCTACAAACTGATCATTTGTGTTATTAAATAATATTAAATAAGAAACAAAGTGGTTTGAAATGATTAGTGGAGGCTTTTTTTGGCGTTTTGAACTTTTTTTTTGCAATTTTAAATTTCTCGTATTTTTTTATATTTAATTGTAATGATCAAGTTGGCGTGCTGTAATTAGCGTTGGCGTCTCAGAGACACTGGCTACATCTTCATTTAATTTCCACACATTAACTAGCCGTACGTAATCAAAGAAATTTCAGTTAATAAATATTCGTATATGCATACCTGGGTACACACGAGTGTGTTCATATATGCATGAAATTCAGCCAACGGATTATACAATTGAATCGGGTAATAAATAACAAACAAAAAATTGGTTAATGGGTATGCCGGTAGGGCGTTAGCAGTAAATAGCTGTGCACTGTATGTATGTATATATGTGATATAAAACAGTAAAAAATCAAAATTACAATTGCGCATGCGCAACAAGGCGCGTACATACAGGCGTGCGATTTAAGCGATTTAAAGACAAAAAGAACGCGTAAAATACACAAATTTAAAGCTAAAAGCGTATATATAACTCCATAACAACAAATACAAAAAAAAAAAAAAACCAATTGCTGCCGGAAACTAAGTTGGCATACCAATAACATCTTCTTAGCAACACTGCTGCTGCCGTTCGACTACTAATCAGGCCTCTCTGAATATGCATTTCACATACATACATATATATCTATATAACAACAGGCTAACAGTAGCTGCCGAATGGGCGGTGGGATGAGTGAGAAATTGCACGCGCTTGGCATTATAATTCGATTGAGAAAAAACAATGAAGAAATAATAAAAAATTGTTTGCGACGATTTGTAAGGCATAAAATACGGAATAATGGTAAACAGCAAATGGCAGTGCAAAATGAACGTTGATAAATACTGTTAAAAAAAAAAAAAAAAACAAAAAAAAAATAAATAAATATTTAAAAAATAAAAAGCGAAAAAAACTATGTTGCTTACGCCATAACTGCCACTGTCGCCACCAAGGTACGATGACGAAGAATAATGATGGCTTTGGGCCACTGAAATGTGATGACGTTTTTGTTAATGCCCGCAAATTCGCATTCCCACTTTTGGATTTTCTTTTAATTCACACATTGTTGCTACAATGGGGGACTATTGTTTTTACCGCTGAGCGGCATCAAGTACCGTATAGTCATATATTTCTACATGTACATATGCAAAAATGTGAGAAAAAGTTGGAAGCTGTTACATAATACAGACGCGAATGCGCCCAAAAAGACGGCCATTAGCGGCAGCGGCGACGTCAAGCCACCAACGGTGCCATCCAGCGGAGCGGCAAACAATAAAACCTTTTTGTATAACAATAATAGAGCGTTTGCATGATCATTATGTTTTGATGTTGTTGTTGTTGTTGGTGCTACTTGAGATGAAGTTGGCGTTGAAAAAGTTTGTATTTATGTATGAATGAATGGAAATGATGACGAAAAAGTGCACAATATTTAAGTGACATTCCCTAATGCTGAACCAAAAATTACAAATGCAAATTTTCACAAGCTACTTCATAATAAACTGATCCCTAACAGTTGCGGTTTTAGCTAGTGATGTGATGAAAAAATACATACGTATCTCGTGAGAGTATTTTGTTAGGTACATAAAGCTGTCATCCTTCGTTTTAAACAAGTTGTATTTCTTCAATACTGACTTTCGAGAACGTAGTAGGTTTTTTAATAATATCACACCAAAAAACCAGACTTTTTGGAAATTTCAGATGGTTACAAGAGATTACATGAAACATCATGGAACCCTTAAGAGCAGGAGGGAGACAATTTAAACTGAATCTCAATGGGAATTATATATGACCAAGAACTGTCTCCTCCGTTGTATTTTTGGGAATGCTTCATGCTACTAGAACATCAACAACCGTCCTATCAATCACTGCAAACTTACGACCATCGTCATTTATCGTAATTTTGATAATGTTGTTCTGACGTAGGGATATATGTAGTAACCAAATGACATTGGACCATAAACGTCACGCTAATATCTCAAAAAGGTATTCAGCAAAAGCTCTTACCCAAACAGAGTAAAGGTTAGACAATTTAGTGAAAATGTCTATAAATATAATATATAAAAAAATAAATGTATTTTGTAGGAAATTTATTTCAATTATATACAAAAACTATATTTAAGATAATGATTATTGCTTAATGGAGGTATAATGTCATTTAAAGTCAATTAACGATAAGGGAATTAAGTCGTAATTTAACGAATATTTCTAAATTTGTATTTATCATTCACCTTCATATATGTATATTCGAAATGTTTTTTGCTCAACAATGATTAAATGCAACCTTCCTTAAAACTATTAAGTAGAAACCGAAAATGTCATTTAAGTAATACGCCTAAATGGAATTTAAATACCGAATCACTGCTTAATTAAATATTAGCTATTTAACTTAAACATCTTCCATTCATACTCAATTACATAAAAACCGCTATTAAAATTTCAAAACTCAAGTTATGTCAATCGAAAGCACAAAGCGCCGACTAAAGACCCCAGTTTAAAATTTGTAAAATTTGCTTATAAACATTTTAATATTAATTTTCTCGGATAAAGTAGTAGTTGTCTAAATATAGCAGATGAAACTATACAGCGTCAAAAACAAAGCTTTTCTCTTTTCTTAAAAGCTTTTTTCTCTAGAATATCTCGAGAACGGTTACACCGTTTGAAAATGTTTCTTTAAGCAATTTTAATAGTATTTTCCATACCAAATAATAATACCAAAAAGCTAAACAAATTTTACCGTTATCTTAAAAAGCTTTTCAAATCCACTTGAATCTACCTTGAATAAAAAAAAGCTCTAAAAAATGTTGTAGACATAATATGTAATTTGCTACGGAAATTAGTTACACGGAAACAAAATCTCCAAAGAAAAAAAATTATTTTCACTAGCGAGAAGACCTCGAAAGAAAACAAAAATATAAACTTTACACTTGAAAATACAAAATAATAGAAAAAATACGGAAGAGCAACGAAGCAGGTGATAAATGTGCATGGTAATGAAATACCAAGCAAAACAAATGTAATGAGTAACGCTTTACAAAAAAGAAATTACAAATATCACCATATCAGTGAGTTAATACTAAGTAGTCACAGTAGTGAGCAATATGTATATCTGTAAGCATGCAACTTCCTGCAACACGAAACACCAAAGTGAGGTGAAAGTGAACGAAAACGGATTTGAGGAAACGTGAAACTTCGGTACAGAATTAGCGATCGATGCAGTAGTAACAAAAACCAGTGCAAATACATATATATATATATAAATGTATAAACATCTATATAATTTAGTATGAAGCGAAATAAATCCTATCGAATGAAGTGTGAAACGAAAACTAAAAAAACGAAAAATATGATCAAAACAAGAAATTAAGTAAAAATAATAATAAATTAAATAAAAATATTAAACAAGTTATAAAAAGAAAATATTGAAAACTCTAACAAATAAAAAACAAAATAATACAAAAATAAAAAAAAAATATACAAAAACTAAAAAAATAATACAAAAATTAAAAAAAAATAAATACAAAAATAACAAAAAAGTGTAAAATTTTACTACAAAAATTACAAAAAAAAAAAAAATAAATAAACAAAAAAATAAGAAAAAAAGTAAATTTATTAAAAATAAAAAGTAAAACAAAATAACAGTAAATAATAATGACTCAAACTGTAAAAAAAATAATTTCAACAAAAGAAAATCTCAAATCACATCACAAAAACAGCAAGGTTATCACTAAGAGTTAAAGAACAGCAACTTTGTTTCAAAACACCTACACACATACATACATGCAAACAACTGTATTTTTCAATTCTACCACAACACCTCAGTTTACCAATAAAATGTTATCTCTTTTTCTTTCAGATCGGCATTCAAAAATATTCTCATACACATACACACGCTTACCCACTAGGAACAACAACAACAGCAGCAACAATTGCCGAGCTCGCCACAGTGATATATAAAATAAGAGAATTATGCAATTTAGTTTTATAATGTCGACGACGTTTGTCTGCTGTGCAGCGCGTAGAAGATGATCGAAGCCTTTGCCAATAATATAGGAAGTCATTTGGGGCGTCATCTATTCTACTGGGCTGTGTCCCAACCGGAAGTGAACGGTCTCAACCTGCGTCTCACGGAGTTAATCAACAAATTCCACGGTCCACTTGAACGTGGCGTTCAGGTGTTGGACCACCTGCTAACACTCGAGGAGGAGGACTTCAACGGCCATTGGGGTAGCGCGTATCGGCACAGTTATGAGCCGGAATATGCGAGTAGCGATGGCAATCAGGAAGTGCTCGAACAACCGGCAAATAATCGGGAAATGTTGTCACCGGTGACAACAGCTGGAGTGTTAGCAGCGACAAGTGGAAATAACAACAACAACCGCATCGCCAACTCAAATTCAAATAGTAAGTTTAAAGAAATTACATACATATGTACATACAAAGTGTGAAATTAACAAGTTTGTCAGTCGTTTTAGTTGCTTGCTTGCGTTCGTATGTGTGTTTCTTTGTTTATTGAAAACCGAAGTTAGCATGCTTTAAAATGCTTTTAAATACATATCTGACCATATTCATACATAAATAAATCCATATTTACATACTATTTAAATATTTGTCTATGTATCCATTTATATATGTTTGTATCTGCTTGTATATCGGAAATTGGTAATGAATTTGCTAAAGGTCAACAACTTTTTTTGACAGCATTCAGACAAACATTTAGCGTCATCAAGCTAGTAAAACTCTAAAGTCTGAGTTTGACCATCGAAGATGCGTACAAAAAGCAATGAAAAACTATTAATGAGAAAAGCAAATAAACCTTCAAAAAATAAAAAATAATAACAATAATAAACTACAAGCAGTTGACACAGTTTTTACATAGTTAAGTTTTAGATTGAAGTTCTAGAATATAAATTTTTTAAAATAAATAAGAAATTGTTGAAAGAATTTCTCTAAGACTTCCATATTTTTTTCTTTTCTTTTTTTAATTTATCTTTCTTAATTTTTTTATTTTTTGGAAAGTAAATTAAGAATAAAGAAATTTTTTGGTTTACATTTTTTTCTTTAAATTAAAGCTTTTAAATCATAATTTTTATTAACTATATAATTTAATTACATATTTTTCAAATTTATTTAGTAATTGTTTTATTATAAGTTAGTTCAAACACCTATCAGTGGAAAAGGTCAAAAAATTAGTTGCCGCTTACTAGTACTCATGAAAACTGCCAAAAATACTTTCATTGTTGTTGACAAAGCGCTTGAGACCTTAAACTCTTTTGAAGGTCATACATAAATAAATTACCAAAATTTCAATTATTTTTTGCAACAAAAAATCAAAGAATTAAATTTTGTATACAAACATGATTTCGCAATGAAAATAGCAAATAGTTGGTGTCAAGTAAAAATAAACAAAAATGCATAAAATAATAAATATAAAGAAATTAAAAAAGGAAAATAAAAATCTTCTATTATAATAAATAAAGATTATCGGTTCACAAAAACAGACAAAGATCTCAGAAAGTCTCTTTAAACACAGTAAATGCATTATACCTAAGCGTTGAAAACAAAACACTTTGTGTGTCAATGGACTACAAGCACTTAGTTGCACTTATTTAATTTAACGGCCGTTAATAACAGTTAATTCAATACCAAATGAACTTTCAAGTTAATCTCATGTTAATTTGAACAATGATTAAATAGCAATAAAGTTAATTTGTAATATAAACGTAAAATCGATTATTCCAAAAACGTGCACGAACGAAAAATTTGGAGGACCAAATGACAAAAATAAATTAAACAAAATATAAATATACTCCTTTAAACATATCTATTTACATAAAGATATAGATTGTCTACTTAAACAAATAACTGTCAATTTATTTTTCAATGATGCAACAGGCATTGTTCTTTTTAAGTTGCTAACGGAAGACACGTATTTAGCGGATATGGAAAGTCCATATTCAGATGATACATATATACAATATACAAAAGTACACTTAAACAAACAAACATACAAGCATCTACAGAGAATATGAGGCAATGCAGAAACTAATGAAAACCAAATAAAGGTGCGAGAAATCGTATTTAAATTGAACTTCGCATAAGCAGCACACATTTAAGTTTAATAAGGCAACATATGCATTTCTTAACTACAGCAATGCCTTTAAAAAATTATATTTTAAATTCTTTTTAATTTTTCAAGTTTATTGAAACTGAAATTTTACCACTTCCTACTTAAGACCGCTATAACTGACTATAACTTTACAATAACAAATTCAAATGAAAACTTTATTTTGTAAAAGGCATGCAACGCTGTACGCTGACACTAGTGTTATCTCACTCATACACATCTGGTTACAGTAAGTAAAGAAATTGCAGATTAACTGCGTTGCCATGCTGTTAAAGCAATTTAAAAATTGTTTTAATACAGACTAACTCACTACAAATACGCTTCACTTAGAACTTTTATTGATATTAAAAAGCAAAAAAGAAAACAAAACCAGTTAACAATATGAAAAAGTCATAAATATACCATAGAAATGACATTTCAAATAACTTCATTCAAAATAAACACAAGACAAACTAATTGCTTGACGTGTGGCAATACCACAACAGCCCCAATTGTCGTTTCTCTCAACCACCATATTCGCTGAACAGAAATGCAACCAAAATGCAAGGGAAAATTTATACTGAAGTGATATGAAAATGGCAGCTATGAAAACCGTGGAGAAAAGTGTCGATAAATGAATTTTAAATTGTAAAATTACAACAGAATTGTTGGAAATTACAAGCGAAGACTGTGGTGCTTTGAATTATTATGTTAGATAATATTTTGTGGGTGTTTTAACTGTGCTCGTGAATACTTGTGAGACTTTTTTTCAAGTTTTTGTGTATACTTTTGTTCACCACCACCATATCATATTGCCAAGTCCTTGAGCGCAGCAATATTTTCAATGGCGAACAACAATAGACTTTCGCTAAAGTCGATTAACAAGCGTAACCAGGAGGCGATGTCGCACTCACAAATGAATGCTTGGATAAATGGTATGTGTATGCAGTTTTTAGACATGCAAAAATGTGGCTCCTTCTAAAAATAGCTACCAAAATATTTGTTTTTTTTTTTTTATTGTCAAGCGCTTATGTATTTACAATTATGTATATGGCTGTGTGTGCACACATATACGCTAGTGGAGTAGCTGAAGTTATGTGTACATATTGATTTTTTCATTACTCCTTTGCAATTTTCCGCTTATTAGCACATTAAAAGTGCATCGCAGTAATGCACGTGAAAGCATTAGGTTAAGTTTATATATATGCATATCCTATATACTAAAGGAGAATAAACTAATGCGGAGCCGCAGTAGTCAAGCGGTGTATAATGTGAAGAAGTAACAATTTTGTTGTTCAGCCGTAAAACATATAAGTATAAATGTTATGAAAGATGTACATTAAGCTCATGGGTTTTAAATAGAAATTTCTTTACTACTTTTACACAATAATGTATCATTTTCTATCCGTCACATATATTTATATTTAATTATGAGTTCTTTTTTATTTTAAACAAACTTGACTTTTACTAAGAATATTATCAAGTTCATTTTACAAATACCATTTCTTTATTTATTTTATATTTTATATTGAGAATAACCAAGTTATTCGTGATCAACTTGAAATTAACAATAATCACATATGCATGCAATTCAGCTCATACATAAACTTCATATTAATAAAAAGTAAAATCTTTTCCGAGAAATGCATACAACTTTTAAAGGGGCTTATATCGGTCACAAGCTTAAGCTTTACTTTATTTCGAGAATAACGCCATTATTTGTGGTAAACTTACTTCTTACTTCTACTGATAAGAAGCCCTGCCATTTTACACACCCATGCAATTTAACTCATGCATAAAATCATAATAAAAGTAAAATCACTTTCGAGAAACTCGTCAAACATTTACTGTTACTCGTATCCATCACAACAGAATAAGAGAAAGAAATTTTGTTTTATATAATAGTAATGGAAATTCAAAGATATAGTTAGAAGATAGTGAAGTTAGCATATTTACTTACATATACACAGTAACAACTACGTAAATACAAATGCATTATGATGAATAGAAACGCAAATAAGACAGTCACGGCGGGTAACAAATCGGCAAGAGGCAATTTCGATTTTCGAAAAATATTTCGCACTAATACTACGCCTAAAACAAATTGTAAACATGCGCGTGTGTTATCTATATTTCACATTTACTAATCTATACACTATACATCTTTGTTTGCAAATATTGTGATTGCAGTGGAAACACTAAATAATGGCAATGGCCTATTGCTATCGCCGCCACACAACAATTCAGCTAGTAATCACCATCAACAACAGCAACAACAACGAAGCGCTATTGCAGCAGTAGGCGCCGGTTCAGCAACGGGTGGAGGCGGTGGCGGTGGCAGCAGCAGCGGAGGTGGCCCTACCAGCGGCAGCGGTACCGCAACTGGCGGTGGGGAGCACAATATACAAATAACACAACCAATCAGCGCACCTTCATCGCCGCTGGCGTCTCCTGGTGCTATTTGCAGCGCAGTGCCCTTCTGTTTGCCATCGAGTTCATCGAGTGCTACGACCGGCGGTAGTGCCAGCAGCAGTAGCGGTGGTGGTGGTGGTAGCGGCAGCGGTTCGTATGTTTGTTCAGCTGGTGCTGCAAATCAAATAAGCAATGCAGCTACGAATGCGGTCGATACGGCCGATCCCAATTGGCAGGCTACCAAAGCGACGGTGCTGGAGCGGAACGCGGCTATGTTTAACAATGAATTGATGTCGGATGTCAAATTTGTTGTTGGCGGAGAATTCGGTATGTGTTGAGTATTGTTTGGCGTAATATTTCAGTGTTCATAATAACTGTTTTCAAATCGTTTTAAATAGCACCAGATTGTGTACAAACCATACCGGCACACAAGTACATCTTGGCCACGGGAAGTTCAGTATTTTACGCGATGTTTTATGGTGGTTTGGCCGAGAATAAACAGGAAATTAAAGTGCCTGATGTGGAGCCGTCGGCGTTTCTAACGCTGTTAAGGTATTGCCGAGCAATGAATTGTTTAAAAGTGAAACTAATATTGTTTTTGTTTTTTTTTTTCTTCACGCAGATACCTATATTGTGATGAGATTCAATTGGAACCTGATAACATATTGGCCACTTTGTATGCGGCCAAAAAGTATATTGTGCCACATTTAGCACGCGCCTGCGTCAATTATTTAGAGGTCAAATTGACGGCAAAAAACGCCTGTCTACTTCTCAGTCAATCGCGTCTTTTCGAAGAGCCCGAGCTGATGCAGCGTTGCTGGGAAGTAATCGATGCACAAGTGCGTAACAACAACTAAATTAATATTATAAATTCACTGCTAACTGTAATTTTGTTGCTTGTAGGCCGAAATGGCGATTAAATCGGAAGACTTTGTCGACATCGACCTAAAGACATTCGAGTCGATATTGTCGCGCGAGACGCTCAACTGCAAGGAGATACATCTCTTTGAGGCGGCGCTCAATTGGGCTCTGAATGCTTGCCAGCAAAAGGGTGTCGATGTGACGCCACAGAATAAGCGCAGCATGTTAGGTCAAGCATTGCATTTAATACGCATACCCACGATGACGTTGGAAGAGTTTGCAAATGGCGTCGCCCAGACGGGCATACTCACATCACAAGAGACTATTGATATATTTTTACATTTTACCGCACAATCAAAACCGCATTTAAGCTTCCCTACACGTGCGCGTGCAGGCCTCAAAACACAAGTGTGCCATCGCTTTCAGTCGTGCGCTTATCGCTCGAATCAGTGGCGTTATCGTGGTCGTTGTGATTCCATACAATTCTCAGTGGATCGCCGGTTTGTATTTGACACGAAAATAATAAATTATTTTGTGTAATTAATATTCAAAAATGTGTTTTTTTTCAGTATCTTCATTGTTGGTTTCGGTTTGTACGGTTCATCGACCGGTGCTGCTAATTATAATGTGAAGATCGAATTGAAACGCCTGGGACGCACGCTCGCCGAAAACGATACTAAATTCTTTTCGGATGGCTCAAGCAACACATTCCACGTATTCTTCGAGAATCCCATACAAATTGAACCCGAGTGCTATTACACCGCCTCCGTCATACTTGACGGCAACGAACTGAGCTTCTTCGGCCAGGAGGGCATGTCCGAAGTGTGCATGGGCAATGTAACGTTCCAGTTCCAATGCTCATCGGAGAGCACCAACGGCACTGGTGTGCAGGGTGGTCAAATACCAGAACTGATATTCTACGGGCCAACAATAGTTACGGCATTGAGTTCACCAACTAACTCGCTGTGTCCAACACCAATTGGTGCGAGTAGCAGCGGCGGCGGTGCGGGTGCTAGTGTATCGAACGGCGGTGGCTTACATGTAAATTGTGATGACTTATTGGGTAGCGGCAGCAGTGATGGTGGTGGTAGTGGTGCATTGAGCGCATGAGAATTGTTGGAATATTGCAAAAGTGATGAGTCAGAACTCTTTTGAGAGCGACGCGTGTGTAACAAATAATGGCAATCTATGGTTTTTCAATGTGAAATTTACAAAGCGATAAAACTATAATGATTAATAGTTTATACATACATATACATATAAATAAATATGTAGTGGGAAGTGTGCGAACAGACAACCAAATACAATTAAATACAGGCAATATTTACAAATACATACATTTAATAAAACAAATGCAAGCAAGCAATGCCAAAATGTATGCCATTGCAGGGAAATTAAGTTGGTTTGTGCAAAAACTAAAGTTAAAGTTTGTTTATTATGCGTATAATAATGCAATTGAAAGACTACAAAAAAAAAAAAGCAAAAAAAACATGTGAAAAACGCACTTCCATTGTTTGTTGGAAGTAAGTAAAGGGAAAAGGCAATCAAATTTGGTAAAACAAATTCTAAAGGCACAAACAAAAACAAAAATACTAAATACAAAATCTATAACTAATATTAGGTGCGATTTTGAAAGACTTGAATGTAGAATGTAGCATTTTTGAGCAAACGTAAACAATAACCTGGGAAATGAAGTAAACAAAAAAGCAATTGCATATTACACACATACCTACATACTTATATGAATTCATACATTGAAAAAAAAAAAACAAAAATTGAAATCAAAAATGAAAAGAATTTTACAAAACAAAAAAAGAAGTTATGTATTTATCTAAAATATATCCTGTTGCATAAACACGCAGGGCCAGGCTATTAGGGCGAAAATGTTTAAAAAAAAGTTTACATACATACATACATATTAACACATTCACATGCTATATACAATTACATACAAACATATATACATATATATATATATATATATATAAATGCATACAAGGCATATTAGTACTTTTTCCACTAGTTTTTTCATATACCCAAAAGAAAAGAAACGAAACGAAAAGCAAGCAAAGTATACTTATACTATATTCATACTATATAACGCAACTAAAACGAAAAATGTAATGATTACGTATCTTTTTGCGAAAATACATTAGACATTGTAGAAGATATATAATGAGTTGAATTTGCGCGTAATTACGAGTTTCATTAGTAATGCAATACATTTACAAGTATACATAGTAGGTACATTGAAAGCGTTTGCACACGCATCACAGTCGGAAATAATCAATTAGTATTCACGTAGCATATTAGCGTTTGTCTTCTATACATATTAGACATAAACATTATGAATATTGGAATATTTTATGCTTTTTTACTTTGGTATCAATGAATTGCATTTCATTTCGCCTCAGCATTTGTACCACATATTTTTCGTGAGTTTTCATTTTCTAAGGTTGTGTTGCGTTTTAGCATTAAGATGGAAGTGGCCAGTAAACAATGAGTTAAGGCAGCTGTCAATTGAAGTGTGAAAGTTATGTTGCAGCTGCCCTCTGCCTAAACATTTGTGCTTTTTTGAGTTTTAAGTATAAGTTATGACTTTTTGTACTATAATCTATATAAAGGTATGTACTTTTTTAGATTTTTCACTACTAAGGTTTAGTTCTTTTTAATCTACTACAATCTGTCGATATTACCTTTGGAATATTTAATAAACATCTTTAAGATTACTTTAAAATATATATTTTGTTGTTATTTTATTCTTTGGATGGTTAAAAAAAATAAAAAAGGGTGGCTTAATTGAAAGCAGGAACCACAAAAAGGCTGCTATCAGCACTAGATTGTTCAAAGGAGTAGCAGTTTGAAAATTACAGGCTGGTTGGGCTGGGCAATAAGGCTTTAAAATGGTTCCGATCTATATATGAAACCTGAATCCAACGAAAAGACTTATAGAAAACACGCTTTGTTGTTGTTGTAGCAACAAATATCAGCCAGTTTCACGATTCAGTAATTGACCCGAATTTTAGACGGTCAATGGATGCCCTTTTGGAGATATAAATTATGGAAAATGTGTCAGTATTAAAAGTCTTTAAATGAATCTAAATATGCACCTTACGGGCACGTAGATCTGACTGTAATAGGAATAAAATTCAAGAACAGTATTTGGACTACAGTAACAGCTAGTTAGCACTCTTATGCTTAATAAGTTGTCAGGTGAAGCCTTTAGTTTGTTCTTTCTTAGTACATTATACACATCAGTTTGTAATTCAAGTTTCCGTACAAAAAAAAATCTTTAAAATATATACCAAGGAAAACATGTTCAATACACTCACCGACAGATGGAATGTTGATGCATAAGGCATTTGATAGTTTCAGGTAAGTACGACCCAATTCGTAAGAGCAAATTTGTTGCACATCACTGATGTCGATCAGCAAATCTATAACCACAAATAGAAAGAAAACAGTTAGAGTCTAACTCAGATCAAACTAATACAGTAGAACTTGCCTAACTCGAATCACCATAATTCACAAAAAAAGTTTGAGTTAGAGAGACTTCGAGTTATAGAATTTTATTTAAATGAAATTTGACTTCTATTGCCAATTCAAGTGTTCGAGTTATGGGAGTTCAACTAATTGTGTATAAACTTACGCGATGTGCCCTCTGTGCGGCAAGTGATGTACACACAAGCGGCATAAATGTGCGTACTCTTGCGGCCACGCGTCAAGTGGCGTGCCAATGCCATCTTAAAGAAATTCAATGCCGTATCAATATAATGCTGTGTCAATTGCAGTTGCTGACACAAATGTGTAATTTCCTTTTTAGCTTTTTTAATAGTAACTTCGCGTGATTCCGTGCCGGAGCCGACTTGAAATTTTCCATAACCATAATTGGTTGCACCACCATTTGATTCAGCGGACACGAATTGACCAATAGCCGCCGCACCATGGCCAATTTCTTCGAATTGTATTTCGGACACAATCAAGGAATCTTCCAACACCGAACCGCAATTGGTACAGACGGCATCGCCACGTGCATTGTCTTCCTCTATATCGGTGGAACCACAATTGCGACACTTCAAACCCGACGACATTTTATTGTTTGTGGCGTATACGTTCCGTTATTTGTTAAGAGGTGGAATATTTGTGGCACAAGATTATTTATGCTTTAACTTTTTATAATTAACAAATTAAAACTCTGTTTGCTGCACCAAGCAGCTGGTGTTGGCTGTCTATGCCTGTTTCACTAGTGTAATTTGTTGTCTAGCACTTTATTTGAAACTTCATTTCGTTTAACTTTCCATTTAAGTTAACGTTTGTTTATATTTTTATTTAAAATATGCATTTCATATGCACTTTAACACAATTTTACACATTCGACTCTTCAATGAAGTGAAGGCTTGAAATTTGTCAAAACATTGTGGGGCATTGTTGTGTACATTTGTTGTTGTGGGCATTATTTACATGTGTTAAGCGTGCAGGGTTGCATTTTTGCTGGAAAAATAACTTGGCGCGTTAAAGTACTAGCTGATATTTTTGAAAATAATTTAATGTTGGGATATTTATAATGATATTGTTATAGAATTGAAAATAAATTTTTTTCAAATGGCAATTAAAAAATAAGTATAATAATCTACAAATATAAATATTAATTATTATTTTTTTTATTTTTTAGTTCTTTCCATTTTGGTACATTTTTTAGGAAGCGTATTGGAGCGTATTCCAAGGATTTTTAAAACAATTTGCAAAAGGTGTTCTTGTAGCAATCTTCACCTATGCGTTAAAGGTCTCGATTGATGACAACTACACTTATTAATGAATTATATTGAATTCAAATCCAAGTGTTTTTTTGAAGTGTAGAAACAAAAAAGTCGGTCGGAACTATATCTTAAGGATATGGTTGCATTTCTCAGCGATTCTGTATCGAATCGGTCCATATTAGAACCTTGTTGGCGTTTTATAAAGCTCCATGTAATTAATGTAGGACTGATGCACATTTCATAAACGATGTCCAACTCTTTTCCAGCCTACAGGACGGTCTTCCCCTTCTTCGGACCAAATTTACCGGGATAGGTCCACAGCATAAACAATTTCCTGATCTTTGGTGTGTATTTGTGGATATATTTTTCAGCCATGGACTCATTGGGTTGCGCTCTTTTTCCATTTTTTTGTTAATTTCTGAAATTTTGGCTTCCACTCGTGGTCAACACATAGCTACATATGTATGAGTCCCAATGATTAACCGTCTACGAGAGAGTCCTACCAAATGATAAATTGCGATAGTGGTGCCATCAGGCGGGGATGCTTTGTACTCATCAGGGCGCCCTCGTATAAAGGCAATTTATTCCCAAGTCATGTTTTTAAAACCTGTAACTATACATGAACATTCAAGAAAATCAATTGGAACTATCCAAATCCCTGAAATTCAATATCAAAAATCCACTGTGGAAGCTTAGCTCACTGTTTAAATTCTGATTATGGATATTTAAATATGAATAAAAAGAACAAAACTATACCTCTCAGAATACCGTTAGAAATTCCAGGTATTCGTAATAAATAAATACAAAATCAAAAGTTCAAATTCGCAGCGGAAGCTCAATAGTTGGAAAAAACCTGCAGGCAATTAAATGACTTTGGCTGCCTCTTTTTCACTCCACCCACTCATTGCTTGCTGAGCGGTCTCAATTACGCCATTCGTTATGGTTACCACACTGTATGATCTTATCAACAACAACAACCACTTAGGCAGCGGCCAGCCCACAATAACACCACTCACAAGAATATATGCATTCATTTCAATTAGAAGCTGCTTTGGACCAGACCGGACTGGACTGTCATTTAGATATTTTGCATACAACAACAACACACGCATACATACGTAGCTTGGAAGCGTTGCAAATGTAGCCTTTTCCGCATCAGCGAGATGAAGTTGTCCAACATGTTAATCAAAGCGGTGGTTAGCTTCTGTCCCGTCGCGGGCGAGCGACATGGCAGTGAAAAATCAGTTTCGAGGCAGTAAAAAATTAAAAAGAAATATACATACATACAGACACACAAAGTATTATATAAGCATTTAACTGCAGCAAGTTGTTAGCTGTTTGCATTTCTCAAACAAAAAAAAGTGACGCTGACAAGGTTTCAAGCTGATCATCAGCCGTTGCAAGTCATGGTGGCATGTGTCTAAATTGCGAGGCGGCTTGTGTTACTAAAGGTATGGAAAAAGCGAAGAATTTCACCATAAGCAAATGAGCTGTGGCATACACACATACAAGCAACTTACTTGCTATTGCTGCCACAAGTTGCCAAGAGTACCTCGGTGAAGTGACGCTGTGTAAGCCCTTATTTTAAGCCCTTATTTTAATCAAACGGCAACATGTTGTGCATTAATTAGACAGTCAACTGTGAGTGAGCAGGGCCAAACAATAATAAAAATAAAAACAACATGCAAAACAAAGTAGAATTGTTGCAGCGTTTGAGCGTCGAAAAAAGTGCAAAATAAATATTTGAAAACATAAAAATAGAAAAGTTTAGAAATTACCTTTCAAGCCATGGGTGGTGCACCGCAGCGCCACCAACAACGAGTTGCAATTTTGTGAAAAATAATCAATTCATGGTATGCGAGTATGAAGTCGGCTGCGCTTGCGTCGGCGCTACGCTTTCGTAGCCTACACTTGTACATATATGGTTTCAAATGGATCTGTCTGTTTTTGTTGTTTGTGCATTCGGCCGTCAACGAACATGGAATGTGTAGTATACTTTTTCGATTATCTGCAACTTGCAATCAAAAGCAATTAAACGACGTTAATTGGCTCTACCTGTACCTGCGTGTATCCTGGCTCTTTTCAACAGTCACTGTTGTTCTTAGTAGTAATTGCTCGTTGATAATTGTTCTTTCTGTTTGCAACTTTTTTACTTCTTATTTAGCTTTAATGCAAAGCTTTGTGAATCTTGATTAATCATCCAATTCACAATTGTCTGTTTGATTCGCCTACAAGCCGCTCTGCTGGAACCAGTTTCCTTTTAATATAAGAGAGTGAATTCCAAGCAATTATTCGAGATATCATAAATTAACTGCTGTGTAATCTTGTTCTATGAAGCCTCGATATCTATTAAAATGCGGTTTCTATTTTTACCCCGCTTTACATTCAAAACTGTCAATATTCGTCATTCCACTTCAACTTCTTCCAGGTGCATAGTGATGCATCAAGGGGTATTCTGGAATCTTAGTTGAAGTAAAGTCATGTTTATCATTATTAAAGAGACAGAAGTCTAGTCGGTAACAATATATTTTTATGTGATGACTCTTCTGAGGTTTCTATTAATTTTATTGCGAAAATTCGCAGACGCTCCCATTTTTCAAATGGCGATAAATGCTGTATTGCATAAAAAAGTGTTCTGGGTAACATAATATTGCTTAGTGAAATTAAGTCCCACACAAGGATCTATGCTCCGAAGATTTATGAAATAATACTATGTGGCATTAGTAGGTTTTAGTAGAGGTGGAGGAACGCGTGGAAGAAATTTTGGTTAATTTAATTCAAATTGACCTCAGCTTAAAAAACGAGAAGCATATTGATTCATATACTTAGAGCTTTTTATATGTCGAAAATGAAATGGAATGAAACAATTGTATACTTGGGGATCGCATTGGGAAATGTTTCCTTAATAAACTGTTAATATGCACCTCATATGGACCGGCCTTTATACTCACTTTGGTTCCATAATATTTGCAAGTGCTTGTTTAAGGAATAACATGATTAGAGAAACAAAATTTGGTTCTAGATCGTAAAATTGTTGAGGACTAAAAACTTCGTCATTACTTAAGATTTATATCTTTTGGATTAATTCAAAGCAAAATACAGTGGAACTTCTCTAACTCGAATCACCACAATCGAAAAAAATACTTCGAGTTATAGAAATTTACAATACATCCTAAATTTTTCAAAAACCTGTAAAATATAGATTTATACACAGTTTTAATTACTAACTGCGAATAACGTTTTATTTAATTACGTTAAAACATATATTTTGGAATTTTGTTTGTTGCACTTTGCAATTGTTTGGCTCGTATTTAATATATTAATTTGTTACTCAGTGAGCTGAACAATACTACGGTATTGAATGGTTTGTAACATAGAATTTCTAATGATCAAAGTCAGGTTATGGAAAAGTGTGGATTAGTTGAGGAAAGTGGCTGAATAAATCATATATATTTGAATTTTTTATTAGAAAATTCTTCTAATTGAACTTTGTGTTTAATGTAATTTCAATATTGCAAATGAATCAATTAAATTTTACACATTCAATGAAAAATATAATTCTCTTACGCTCAGCATTCATATGTATACACCTACGTGCCTAACTGTACATTCCACAGCGATAAGTCGTTGCTTTAATGGGTGCCTGGCATAACAACAAAACATTCAACAGTTTATACAGTGTTTTTATTTTCAATTAAGTTATGTACATATTATATAAAATTTCGATATAAATATGATGAACAAAATAGAATTAATTAATTTTTGCTAAAGTTATCAATACCAAAACATGTTCCGGCTCAGCAGTACAGGTTTTGTACTATTGGTTCTTGCAAGTGGGTGTACATAATTTAATTTATTATCATATTTTAATTAAGGATAGGATAATAACCTAAAATTCTACTTGCTTCTCAGTGCTTTTCGTGCGTGGCGACTGTAGGCCACAGCTACGTCTACCAGTGGGTCAAACGTTTGGTCATGCGACAGGCACATTGACTGGTGCTGCGGCTGGTTTGCCTCTTGGCAGTGTTGCTCAGGGCGCACTTGCTCCTGTGGGAAATGTGCCACATAGTTTGCCGGTGGTTGGAAGTGCTTTGAGTGGCTAACCTTTGGATCTTTGGATCCACATAAAATGGTGCTATAATAATATAAAAAAATCTATTAAGCAATAATTACACAGCCACATACAACATTTTTGGTTCTAACCTGGTGGTCTTAGTATGCGTATTTTATGTTTTTGGAGTCGCTGAATCCGAAACCCCATCAGATCAGGGTTAGGATATAATCCTAAAAAACCAATATGGCGGATATCTTTTTTAAAATTCATTGGATTCACTGGAAACTCGTTACTGGGGGTTTTTGGAGTCGCTGATTATGAATCCGGCGTTTTTTTCAAACTTCCAAATGGCAAATCCAATATGGCGGACACTTTTTTGAAAAAATACATCGGATTTGCTTGGAACTCGTTAATCGGCGATTTTCGGAGCTACTGATTACGAATTTGACTAACTTTTCTAAAAAAAAAACACAAATCAGTGACCCTGAAAATCCCCCGCTAACGAGTTCCAATCGAATCCGATGAATCTTTCAAAAAATTGTCCGCTATATTATTTCCGCCAATTTGAATTTTAAAACCAACACCAGGTTCGTAATCAGCGACTCCGAAAACCCCCAAGTAATGAGTTTCAAGCGAAACCGAAACATTTTTACATAAGCTGTCGGCCATATTGGTTTTTTTGGGTTATGTCAAGACCATAATCGATGGGGTTAAATGTACTTTGGTTGGATTCAGTGACCTCAAGAACATAACATACACATAGTAAGACCTTCAGGTCAGAACCAAAATGTTTCCTGTGTGGCTGTATTATTATCATTACATAAAATATATGGTGTTTTGGATAAAACGTGGTTTTTTTTATTGGAATTATATTTTTGATGGCGCTCTTAATCCAGCGTATACCTCCGATTTGATATGGATCTATTGTACATGGAACACTTTTATAAAGCAACTCACTTGCCCCGAAGCAGATTTCACTGATGAAGAAGATTCTTGTAGAGACTTTATCGTCTGTAGGGCTCAATTGGTTTGATTACCGCTATTCTTAAAAGATAAAGTTCCAATAGTGTAGCAGAAGTTGACACCATAAGCTTGTGACCAAAACTGTATGCTCTGAAAAAGGTAGACTTCATTGCCAGCGAGTTCTTAATGAAGGTGAGAAAGTTATTAGACCTTTTGTTCTTGATGTTCCTTGTAACAGGAGGAGAGTGGGACAGTCTTAAATGGCGAAGGGCTTCACATGGTGAAAAAAGATCCGAAAAACATATTCGAAGATTTTGAAGGGTTTAAAGATCCGTGTCGAGAAAAAGTCTCTATAAGTGTTAGCATATAATGAAGATGTAGATATCATAAGTCTGTAGTTCTTAAGAATATTTATTAGAGCAGAAGTGATGATCATTACAATTGATATGACACATAATCGTTAGCAGTAATATAAGTTGTATAAAACGAGCTCAATTAGTGGAAAAAACTACAGCTTTAATATTATTCATTATGAAACAAGTAGTTGTTGATGACAGAGACAGAGTCATAAATAAGATAAGTTCGCTCTCCACTACAACACTAAAAGTATCTTTATTCAATTTCAAAGCTCTGAAAGCCTTACTTTGAGTCTACTTTCCCAAGCCTATATTCCCAAGAGAAATTGAACACTTACATACATTACTTGCAACATATCGTAAATTTCATTGCGAAACGAAACAAATGCATTAATCAAATTTCTCAGCATTCAACTGCAATTGATATGCCAATAAATACATTTACTCACAAAGAAGCCACAGCCATAACGAAAGCGAAAGCCACAAGGTATCAGACCACATTTGTATATGTGTGTTTGTGCATAAATAATGTGTAACCGATACTTGCAACATGACAACAGCAACTTCATTCATGCGTGCTCTGATTTCATCGTCAAGTGGCGTGAATGCGACAAGATTTGTTGACACAAATGAATTGCAGCGTGTGTCAATAAAAAATTAGAGCACGACATCATATGTGATTGGCGTTGCAACCGTTTAGCCGGTTATAGCCGAATCGACGATAGTGCGCCACCTCTCTCTCTCCTTCGCAGTTCGACATCATATAAACAGCAGAAATACAAATACACTTATGCAGAGGATAAAAGCAGAAACAATACAACAAACACTTATGAGAATGGGTAACAAACACTCAAATGCGTTCAGGCGGGCTAACGGTAATCAAATAGTCGCACAGCTCAAGCGCCGGCGCACAGACAGATGCAGTCACATTCCGCGGCATCAGGAAATATTACAGCAGCAGATTTATTTACGCGTACAGCGGTATCCGAAACCAAGAGACACGCCACACAACCCCGTGGGCTACACGCCGCTCAGCCCCTTACAGTGGTTGGTGGCAAACAAGTACGAGTTGCAATCAATTCACGGCTCGGTCTTTAATCACCATAAACAGTTAAACGTTTGTGTAATTTGTGAGTGGCTGAGTATGTGCTGTTTTTGTTATTGTTATTAGTTTTTATCTAAGCGTATTTGTTGGAGTGTTGTTTATCTAATCAACATCGCCAACAGCGGGCGCTCAAGTTGCACGCGTGCGCGCCATGACGACAGGTTGTCTGGAGACTTGTAGCCACAATTGGGCTGCACTATTCGAATTCGAAAATATGTGCGATATGATTGTATGCGAAACTGCACACGCCGTGACTTTATCAGCCGTTGGCAATCGGCAGCAAAACTCTACACACATTTACGTTTATAAGCGAGCATTTATTTGCGGACCGTCAATAGCAGCGCATTTTTACCTAATTTGAGTTTATTTATCTGTTGATTTTGCACATTTTTTCTGCAGGTGCAGGTTGGCTTAATTGGAAAATTTTGTGAAAACAACAGTTCGTCAGCTATGCGGATGGGGGTAGAGAAGGGACTGTGCCGCCATAAAAATGAATGCGTGAAAAAACGCCGTAATGAAAATGAAAAGGTGACAACACACATTGCACCGTTAGGTACGGCAATTTTCAATTTTTTTTTGTTTTTTGGGCGCATTTTGGCGCAAATATGCAAATGCGTGGGCAGTTGACAGGTGCGCGTAAATAAATTGACAGATAAATTACCGCAGATAGGCTTTAAAGACAATATGCCATGGCTAAAAGGTGGTTTATGTGTTTATCTCTAATTTGCGGGAAAGTAGTTTGTTGACAAGAACGAAAAAATATTCACCATTAAAGTTGTTACTAAAAATAAGGTTTGTATTTAGTTTAGATTATATTTAGTAGATTTCGATTGTTTTATGTTGGTGGATAAAAGAACTCTCTTATTTTTTCAATTGATTCAACACGTCATCAAGCATTTGCAGTAGATACATCAATGGTTTATAAGTTCATTAGGCTATTACTATTGATCGCTTCTCTGAAAAATGTTGGTCCTCAAAATAGAAACAATATTTGTAAGTACTTTCATGGGCTGCTGAATCGTCCGTCATCGTATTCGTTGAGTTTTAATAAAACACACCATATTTTTGATTTGAATTAGCTGGTCGAGTTCGTTATTATTATATTCTTTGAATGATCATTTAGAGACATAAAAGGCAAATCTGGTTTAAGTGCATAGGAACATTCCAAGAAAAACATACAGTTAAGTATTCTAATGCATTGAACTTAAATCTATGTTTATGGTAATGACTCCAGAGGAGGTTCTGACAACTTCGGCTGAAAATTATGACTCATACCCAACACTGACACTGATATTGTAATTAATATCTAATTCATTGAAATTTAACTCCATTTATTCTTAATGGAGTCTTCTTAATTCACATACATTTGCTTGTAAAAAAGAACCCGATAGGTTGAAGTCGTCCGAAATTACTTTGGCTCTAGTTGAGACTACTATCCATAAAATTATCACTAAACAAAATTCTTTTTGAATAAACTGGATTTAATATATACATTATCATACACGAGTATAAAACATAACACTCCAATTTACATTTTTATTATTTATTTAGATATATATGTAATGTGGCCACTTAATATTCGAACGTAAGTTTGCTTATATAGACGGAACTCTGTGGTTGTGTTGCTTTATGACATGTAATTAATCCCTCTTTATTTCAACAAGATTTTCCTCTGCTTAAATGCAGCCAATCTGTCTAATGTGATTTCAAGCGGTAGTTATGATAAAAACGACGTACACCATGCAACACACACACAAATACATACAACAACATTGCCTTTCGCAAGACACTCCGACACATGATGGCAACGGAGACAAAGTGACGCCAGTCAATGCAGAATAGCCACAGCAACGCTGGTGGATCTGACTTGATCGCCAGCGGTATGACAGAGGAAACAGGTTCGAGTTGCAGTTGAAATTTGTTTCGTATCGTTTTTGTTTTCTCATAATATTTTTGCGCTGCGTGCAGCTTGCAGCGTAGAGCAATGTACACGTAATCGCATATTAATAAACTAATCACATGAAATCGAGTTTGTGGCTTAAGTCTTTCGTTTGTGCTTGAGCTGCTGCGGCTGTAATGGTTTGTTGAAAACAAAATCAATGGTCATAAAATGCCGAAGCTGTAAACTATTGTGATTTGTTACTGTTGCTTGCAAACTGGAAAATTATTACGCACATAAATAAGTGTTTAAATAAAAAAAATGTTAGTATAATTGTTGTTTTTATTAAGTCGCTGAATTAAATATGACTTACATGGAATTTTAAAGCGATTTTCCCGACTAGTTTATGTGCTGATATTTATTTATAAGTTTTATATACTTTATTAATTCTTAATTGTTGCGTCATATATTAATATTAATTTTATTTTTAATTATATAATGAGGTCAAGCAGTATTTGGTGTTCGAGTTTTTCTATAATAATATAAGAGCAATTAAAAAAAAAGGATATCTGGGTTTTCTACTGAAGCTTACAATTACATTAAACCGTATCTTCTCACTCCGTTGTTTTAACTACCGTCATACTCATCGAACCTACCGTAGCGAATTTGTTACATCACACATTTCTTAAACTTCAAATTCCATTATTTATAAGCTCATGTACATATACATTCACACTAGTATGTTGCTACTTTGCTATCTTCTGCCTCTTCTTTCTCACGCCACACCTTTTGTTTGCCGCAGCTTTTTAAATCACATAATTTCTAATGTCTTCTACAACTTATGTCGAGTGAGAAAAAAAAATAAATAATTGTAAAACATGCAACGCGTGTTGCAGTCATCGTGGTCAACGTCACAGTCAAAATGCAACAACGCGAAGCTGTCAACAAGGAAATTAAGCGCTTACGTGCAATAGGGTGTTTCATATTTTAACACAAAATTTGAAAAATGGAAAAATATGTGTACAGATCAAGCAAAATATTTTTTCTTTTATAAATAGAAAATTATGTTACTTGAAATATTTGTATTAACTCAGTTAATAAGTTCTATTGACCGCGGAAGAGGGTTCCGAAAATCCTATATTGTATATAAAAAACATGCCTATTTCATTAAAATTTCGTTATTCTTAAAGAAATATTTTATAAATTAGTTAGACATATATTTAATTGATTGTGTTTGTTCTTGTTTAATAAATCATATTTTAAAGATCTAATTATGAACGGCACCACCCTAATATGACTACTTTTAAGAAATGTGTTATGCAATTACAGCGTATTGTCGTTAAAATATTTCCTTCATATTTCATGTAATTACTCATGTTGTTGTATGACTTTTCCCAAATGTATGTCATTGTTGTAATCTTTGGTATTAAGAATACTAATTTGAAGTTATGCTTGCGTTGTTGTCAAGCCACAAGTTGAATATAATAAAAAATTAGAATATTATGACTTTTAGTGTGCAAAGAGGAAGTGGGGTTGTTTAACTCATAATTTATATTTTCTTTTTAGTATGGTGTTTATCGCATACGTTTAAATCATCAGAAAAATACCAGAAAATGGTAATTTAAATTTTCAGGCTTTGCCTTAAACCAAGTGAACCAATCAAAAAAATGTTTAACGAAAAAATATATTGTTCACCTTTCCTTCATATATTGTCGTTGTTTTTACCACTTCAAAGTTGAACTTTATTTACCCAACAATCACCAGTGACTTATCTCCCACCAGCTTTCGAAGTCACTCTTGTGGATGCACTTAAAATCTAATTGCACACAATATAATCAACTAGCAACAAATGAGAGCAATTCATTCCGCCGATACAATACGAACCCACATCTGATACTGCCGCTTATGGCGAAAAGGTTAACTGCAAGCAATACTAGTCCACCAACAAAAGTTGTTCGAAAATGATTTTGTCACATAAATTTATTGACAGCAAAATACTTTGTCGGCTACCAAACTCGATTACGCCAACAACGAGCCATGAGCATGCGCATGCACTTATGTATGTATGTATGTGTGTCGATAACAAATATATACAGTAGCAAATATGGCAATCGGTTAGCAATTTATCAGCAACTATCAGTTGTGGCAAATAGTTAAAAGTGAGCCACAAAGTGCAGCAGCAACAACAATATCAGGAAAGCGGCATGAAGATTTGTTCAACAACTTGAGCGTAAATATCCTTTTATGGCATTCGGGCGGGTGTTTGGATCGGCAGTAGTGGGTGTGCACATACATCGCATATTTACTGTTGTTGTAAGCGCATAGCTGGTGCATTGCCTTGTCAGTTCCATTAACAATTTGGCATATAAATTTTTCTCTCGGTTAATTCGATATGCCACTTTCGTTGCGCTCTAACGACAATTCCATTGATGTTTATTACACGGAAATTATTGACTTTCAAAATAAGACACTGCCATTGCGGATACTGATATCGTTGTAAATGTTGAAATAAGTTATTGGTGGTGCTCTAAGGAGCTAGAGTTTACCTATTGAATTATGAAATTTTGAGAAATAAATGCATATTTAGTATTTTCCAACATTAGAAAGGATGTATGTAGGTAAAATATTTCGCCAAAACGTGTGGATTTTAACATTTCCTTTTTTTCAAACAAGTAACGAAAATAATTAAATTATTTTTTTTTATGAATAAAATATTTAATTTGATCGTGGTTCTATTTCTACTCGAAATCATCAAACTTCCATACATAAACTCATTTCGAATAGCATTTTCAGATTCTAGCTACTTTAAAGTTGATTAAGTCAATAAGTAAGTCTGAGAGGAGCTTACTTACAACCAGTACAGTCAACTACCTCAACAATATCAAGAAACAATTATTAACATTTATAATGAGTATTATAAACTCTCCCAAAAATAATTTTGTTTATGGTTTTCCTGAAAAAAAAAATAGATTGCAATATCTATACATATACTCGTAGTAAATACATTTATTTATTCATTAGACAATCGAATATTTGACAGAACTTTCAGTAATTTTTGTATACCAATTTGACTTGACAACCATTCAATGATTACAAGCTAAACAATTAATTCAAATATTATGAAATAAGCAAAATCTTATTTTTTCCATTAAAATAATAATGTGCATATTACACATATGTACATACATATATACACATATTACAAACGCTAAAATATTTCGAAACATTTATTAGAAATTTCAAAACCGCAATTTTTACACACAATGCGAATTATGTTTTCTCAAATTGTTACACTACAACGAAAGTCATCAATAATGCCGTTTCACTGTACAATTTATAGTTACATATTGTTAAATATGTGTTTTCGACAGCTAATATGCAGGGGTGAATCATTATTCATAGCGTTTAAATTATCACTAGCGCTTAAAAGCCACTTATGAATATGAAAATATATTGCATACATATGTTGCCACGAACAACGGTACACAATACAAAGCAGCATGCATGCAGATATGCGCACGCAGTCAGAGATAGAGAGAGGAGTTATGTGTTATGTGTTATGTGAACTTCATGTTGCACAGCTGCAGCAAAGAGCTCGTGTCAAAACGATTTATGTTCACACTTGTTGCCGCCATTAACACAAATACACTTACATACAAACTCAGGTACGGTGGCAGAGTTACAAGCTTATGAGTTTAAAGCAAAGGATGGTTGCAAAAAGCGCCAAACATTCGCCGTGCTGACATCTTTTACAACACTCGCGAAAAGAAGCATACATATACACAGTCTGTAAGCCAGCGAAGATTGAAATACTTAACATTAGCATGCATGCAACATGCGGTGACGTTAGTTGTGTCGTGTACGGATTATAGTTGAACTCATGTTTGCTTTTTAGCCACTTCAGTTTCTATTTTTTTCTTTTCGCTACTTTGTTCTGCTTTTTATTTTAAACTTGAGTTATTGTGATTATTTGTGGTGCTTTTCTTGCATTAGAAGTGTGAAAAATGTGCAAAAATGCGTAGGTTGTATATGAATGAATGTGCCACAATCAGTTGCATATGTTGCTCGTACGATTTATTTATATCACGTAGCATTTGCTTCGGCTAGTGTGGAATTATTGACTTTTTCAAAATTTTTTGAAAACACTGTACTTGTAGCGGCTGCTGCGACTGCTGTTTGCGGTAAATTGTAACGGTACCGAAGAATCAGGTCATCAGGTGTATGCAATTACACGTACTAATGCATGTAAGTTGTACATATTTCGCTTAACACATTTACTGTAATGTATTTACATAAATGTACAAAAAAAAAGAAAAATAATAAAAATGATTTGGTCAAACTGATTCACATATGCTTGGCCGGACATCTCGTTCAATGTGCAATAAAATTAACTAGGAAAAAATACCCTCAATTAAAAAGAAACTTGCTTGCTTGAAGACAGAACTCAGTATTCCTAGTAGCAAGCCTCGACTCAGATATTTACTCATAAAACTTCATTTTCAACCGATCACAGCTAATGAATTTCTTGTAAAATATTCCACTCCAGAAAAATCTCTATACCAATCAACCCCATTTATACAATAGATCTGAGGACTTGTTACACCCAATTTAGTTATCAGGAACACTTCCATAATAGAAACCTGATTTTCAAACCTGATAACCTTTGGGGAGTATTAGCAAACATTATTTTAATTATATTTATAAGCTTTTTTAAAAGCAACAGCAAATTCAAATAATCGGTTGCATTATAATATGCGTTAAACTTTTTTCTATCAATTCATATTTGAATTATCTGAAAAAGCTCTCTTTGTTCCTGGTTTACGTTTAAACCCAGTATAACCAAGTATATAAAATAAATTCAATATAAATCTCTTCTCCACCCTCAGCAACTCAACAAAGTTCAATAACGTTTATGGACTCTGTCCATACAAATTGTCAAGATCTACACAGATCATCGGCGATAAATTTGGTAACGATCACCAATTTCACAGCATAATTAGAATAAATGAAAAGTAAAGTTCACTTTCAATACTCAAAAGGCAGAGTTGCTTACTAAAGTTGGGTATAAAATAAGAATAATAAAAATTATAAAAAAATAAAATCAAGCAACCAACTTGAACTCCTCACTAAGTTGCATATTGAACGTTTCGCATGGGTGACAGATGCGGTTGTCGGTCAGGCTATTGATAGTTGTATGTTTTGTTTGCCAAACGAGTGCGAGCATTTCAAGGCACATCAGATACGCATATATGGAGGCATAACATCACCTTATAAGACCCATACAGATATATTATACATATATTCATACCCAGTTCTGTAAATGTGTGTACATAAAAACCGCAAGCCAGTTTTCACGCATTTCGGCACAACGTAGCGAGTTTATCGATGCCGGCGATGTGGCGAGCGAAAAAGTTGTGCAGAAAATTATAAAAAGTGAAAAATTCGCACATACATAAAAACACACAGGCATAAGAGTTTATTATGCGTTACGCATTGAACGCACATGCGCTTTGGCAGGCCGTCGGCTGTCCATTGTATTCGCTACACATTGTCCACAACTCAATGTGGTGTGCGCCTTTTACGCCTTTGAATTGTGTGCAAAATAGCTGGAAGATTCGATATTCGGAAGATAACTGACAAAAGCCGGAAAATCCCTGTCGGAAATCACTGCACAACGATGTGTGCGAGCAAACAATACAAAATACAAATGCATGAGGCTGCATTGATACACAGCTTGAACTCATATTTGCAAATAAACCCAAGCTTACGCGTCCACTCTAATTGTGAACAAACTTCACTGTATATGACCCACAAAATGCAATTAAAATTTAAAACAACCAGACCAAATGATATCTATAATGTAAAAAACCTGAATCCAAGTGACCCTTCACAATGTAAACAAACCTTTGGTCGAGGTCATTGATCTTTGGCAGGGGTTTTTTTTATTATTGGGTAGAAGAGTCATGTAAGGTTAAGCTTATTGAGATGTTAAAGGGAGACGTGAGGTCAAGTGTGGTTAGATGTTGAAGGGTATTAGGAGTCATGGTAAGTAAAGTTAAAGGTGATAGGAGGTCCAACTACTGTCAGAAGACGATAAGCGATGAAGGTAGAGTTGATGGACCCTGGGAGAATCAGGGACACTAGTGAGAACCTTAATCGTTACTTAGGGAGGGGCTAAGAGAAATAAAGGTATAAGGGTTTATGAAGACATAAAGATTTCTTTATATTAAAGCTCATCACAAGTATAAAGTTGAAAGAAAATGTGATTCTCTCTGTTGCTACTGTAAAAGTGTGAAAGGTTCTTCTTACATTTTGTAAATTCATGTGAAAGTTGGGCTATATATTCCGAACTATACGACAACACTAAAGGCAAGTGAGCAAAAGCTTTAGAATACTGCTAATGTCAAGCACTGCAAGGAACACACTAATACTAGAAAGCTCAGCTTAACACTGTTGCCTTTAATGCTCGTTTTGTGGCTCAGAACAGTTAATGCATTGTCGGAGTAACAGACAAACGGTTCCTACCGTTGCAGTTGGTTGCCGCAAAGATGGTCATAAGCCACACCTGCCACGAATTAGCTGCTGACTTGTTGAAATTTCCAGTTATAACTCGCCTGTTTGTTGTTGCCCAGTTTACAGTTTTGTGTAGTTGCAGCATGACATGGGCGAATATTTATCAATGCGTGGCTAAATTTCAATGACTCTGCTAGAGTTGGTGTTGTTAGGCTCGCTGCTGGCTCAGGAGTTCGCTATCATTAAAAAATTGCAAAGCATCGATTTAAGAAAGAATGGAAGGAACGTAGAATTATCGCACAAACGCTTTTGAAGGATTTATAAACGCTTTTTGAAAGTTTATATTCTGTTTTGTTATTAAAAGAATGGTGTACCTAAGCTGGAGGGAAGCTAATTGCAATTTATATCTTTAAATGTTATTTGCAATTTGTAATTAGAATTGAAATTGTATTTATAGTACTTCAAATTCTATCTCTTAATTACTCAAAGTTACAATTTAAAGTTCTCACTCACCATAATTTCTCATAGTTAAACCAACCACTATCTGTGCCTTCTACACTCGAACGAAGTATGCAAGTGATGAGAGTACGCTTATCGCGAAGATACATTGTCTGCAAACGGTTCTGGCGACAATGCATTTGCATATTTTGTTTATGATGCTAAACTTACGTTGCTGATAAGCGACACTTACACACGCACAGCCACTTATATACACACAAATATATATGTATGTTTATAATATGTAAACAATCATGTTAAGTCACTGCCAAGCTTGTGTACGCTGCTCCACCAGCGTCATTACGCATATCTGGGCGTATCGAAAGCCAAACAATTTGACATTTTAATTGTAAAATATGTTGCCATTACAAATTGCCGGCAGCATTGGCATAGCTCCAGTGGCTTCAATCGTACTTTCACGTCCCAGCGATCGCTTCGTTGGCTTCGTTTTATTGAAGTCTTTTTACAATCGAATTTTTGTTGCGATCGCTTATGCGACTACTACGTCCATTTGCATAGGCATTAATATACAAAGATGTGTTTTTGCTTTTGTTTTTGGCAGTATTTGTAGAGACATGCCCGTGCCGTCTTGACTGTTGGCAAGCGTGAATGGGTGGCCACCAGCTGTGAGTATAGTTAAGACAGACATTTCGACTTATGTACTAAATTTAAGACAAAAATTGAATCAGTGAGCGAATAATTAGTGAAAATTAATCATATATAAATAATAAATATATTGTCCTAAAATCAGTGTACTTTTTATGATTTTTAATAATGATTTTGCTTTCAGAAAAATTTGGCAACTTTAAAGCAGGTTTGAAATATTTTTTAAATTATTTTTTGCTTTCAAAAAATCCCCACGCTGATTCCAAAAATGTTAATTCTTTGGGGGTCCGCAAGAGCATATAATAAATAATATGTATTTCCTTAATAAATGCAGTTAAATTAAGATATAAATAAAAGACTTAAGTCACAAACTTGATATGCAACTACATCTACATATACATATCTATACATATATAGTATTACTGTGTATTATTCGTTTTCATACCACATTCAATGGCTTCTTTTCTATACAATATTTGCATTTTATAGGTGTGTACTAGAAGCGCTTACAATCTACATCTCTATGTATGTACTTGTTGTTTTGGAATTTTTGCAGTCATTACTCAAGCGAAGCTTTTGATTGCATTTTCAGATTCCACTAGAACATTAGAAAGGCATACAATTGTGCCTCTGTCTGGATGCATTTGGTTAAATTATAGATTAAAGTCACTACAGCTCACCGCTGCTGGCAATAATACAACCCCACATATTGATTATTTAGCAAGAATAAAGCAAGCAAAGCCATTAAAAGCGGGTTTGTGGCTGAGTGAGGCAATTGCTGTAATGGCTTCCTAAATGACTATAAATAAAGCTGATCATTTGAATCAATAAACTAAAATATTTACCACAAATAGGTGAAAACCTTAAGGCAGTGTGGGTAGAATGCGCGATATTCTGGAAAGAAAGAATTTTTAGTAGTAGTTTTATTATACTCTCTAATTTTAGTAATAATATATGAAATTATAGTTATTGATTAACGTATTGCTAATAATACATTAAAATTCATAAATATAAATAGGGAGAGGTTTTAGATCTTCTTTAATAAAAAATTAAAAGAACAAAAATAATTTTATTATGTCTATCTATAAGAAAAAAATAATTTTTTGGTTCCGTCTACAAGATAACTACGAAAAATTCTATCGGGGCACACCTGAACTTTCTGCTGTCTAAAGAACACAAGAAAACCAAATCCGCTTACAACCCGCCCCCACAAAACAGCTAATCTCGCACTGTCCACAGCAATGACTTCGTTCTCAGACAATTGCCGTGCCACTACAACCCACCAGAGCACAGTCTGTGCAGTCTGCAGAGCGCTGTCGCTTCTTCACTTAGCAGCCACTTGCATGCATCGATATAATCTCAGCGCAAATCCGCCATCACTAAGTGCGCATGTAACTAAATGCGATTTATTTTATTCTTCATTTCTATTATTTTCATCTTTTTTATTTTAACTTTGTGTTTGCTGTTATTGCTGGTGCACTCATGTCAATTAAATAATTTTAATTGCCTTTGCGTGTTTTTTCTGCGTTCACAGTCAGACACGGAGTATGTTTGGATCCAATTAAGACGATTCACCATTGTGTTTGCGCGGAATGCCACGAACATGACCAGTAGCTGTGTGCTGTTGTTGTAACTAGGCATGTTGCACATACACAAACGATGGGGGCTGGCATTTATCATGTAAGTGCATTTAATGCGCGAACGGAACTGCTCTGCACATGAGTACTTAGAGGTGAGTTGTGTGAGTGTGGAAGAAAAATGTCTGAAATACATAAGCAGCCATTTAGCTTAGTTAGGGTTAATGCTTTCTGTTTAAAAATTTAATGAGTGGGTTACTTTTTTCTTTATTCTATCCGATATTATCCTCATCAAAGTATATGAATCACAAACTTGCATGAGATAAGCTTACTAAGATTTCATAACCCTAACTGAAACTTCAAGCTTTTTATTGGAAGAGTTCATCTTAATAACATAGACAATTTTAGTTAAAAGTTTATTTGAGTTTCATACGGGATAATTTTTAATAATAGTTTAAATTGAGGTAAAGATACATATTTAATAAGGAAATCTATCATGTTTCACAATAATATCTTTTAATATTTATGCTGTCCTCAGTCTTGTCTTGTCTTGTTGTTGATTTGATTTTGTGTGACAATTCAATGTATTCCTTTAAATTTGTTGCTAAACATTATGCTGCTGCAAGTGCCTACAAGATTCAGCTATAATTACACGAAGGTGGTCAGGACGAGCGAATATGCAAAAAATTACTTCGAATCAAAAAAAAAAAAAAAAATTAAAGAGCATCGATTTTCACCTTGCCACCAGATAGCGCTGCATGTCAAAGCGCGTGCGTGAGCAAGATACAAATCGGGGCGCAGTGATGTATTTAATGCGTGATCCATTACATTGCATGTTAGTTTTGCGTAGTAATTCATGCAATTTATTTTTTTACTTTTTAATTTTTTTTTATTTTTATGGGTCGTCTCGTTTTATTACTTTTTACTTTATTATTTATTTGTGTTTTCGATCGCATTTTACACCTATTTATTGTTAACACAGCAACTTAACACGAACATCTTCACCGCAGAGCAACAATTTGTTGTTGTAGTTTAAGCGGTGGTGTGTGCAATGAACGATGAAATGGTTGTATGTTACAGCTGCAATGTTTAGCTTATGCATTTATTGACAACAGTCACATACATACAAACTTACGGGTTGTTTTTTTGGTTATAAAATCGCAGCACAGTGTTGCAATGGATTTTTACTATATATACATATATATTTATTTATATATATTTGAATATATTCTACTTAATTTTGATCATCTGCGTTAGGGATGAGCTTGATACTTTTCGGGATTGAAATTGGAAGATGTATAAAGCTGCGGGACCATTCTTCTCTCCTCTGTTAATTTCACAAGTATTCAGTAATATAAGACGTCAGAGTATGCAATTCACGCCATTAGGAGACGTTAATCTTTATCTGAACTCTCACATAAAGTTCCTTTACACCCTGTATCTGTCCTTCATGAAATTACTCGCGAAAAGTTTTCATTAATTAGCCTGCTAGAAGTTATAGAGTCATTAATTTCCCTTTACCATTGAGTTCCCTTATTAGGGTCTTGTGTTTAAAGAGGTATCTAAAGCCTCAACTCCTTTAATGGAGTTCAAGTAGCTGGATGATTCAAATGGACGGGATTCCAACTCTAGTCTAGCATATGCAAGTCTAGTACTCATATATGTAAATATGTATATGTATGACGGCCGGCAGTATTTATCTGTTGAACTTCATGTTGTTACTTAGCATTTAACACTTTTGGCTATTAACGACAATTAAAGTGCTAAATGCATTAAATTCGCATGTTTTCATTGCCTTGTTTAGGCTAATCTGGATCGCTTGACTGCGCGCACTTCCTGTGTTAAAAAGCGAATGCGATTGGTCTGAGGTATTTTCTAGAAATTTGTTTAATATTCATGCTCCTTTAGAGAAAATGAATAATGGAAATGCAAACTAAGTCCAAAAGCGTAGAAAAATCTAAACATAACCTTTCGAAGTTTTCCAATCACCTTAGTAACAAAATACGGCAATATCTCATTACATGCCATAAAAGCCACCTTCCTATCACTATCATTGATTTCACTGCCATCCATCAGTACGGATAATAATAGCCAAAGGCATTGTGTCTCAAGAAAAAGTGATGATAAATCCTTTATGTGCGGCAGCCAACCCACACAATTGATGTTGCACGTTGCCATCGAAATTGTTGTTGTTGTATGGCTATTTGTTTTTTTTTTTTTATTTGGTATGCGCTCAACTTGTACCGTTTACTTAACGGTAATGATGCTGGATTTAATATTGCATGCGCCACACACAAACATACATAATCGGTAAAAACTGCAAATTTCCAGCACATGCAAATGGCAATGGTTAAAGAAAATCGATAAAACGAAGAGTTGCAAATGGCAACATTGAGAGTTGCATATATGGCTGGCTTTTGTATTTTTCACTTTTTCTTATTTTTCGTTTTCCTGCTTTCACTTTATGACAAAATAATTTGAATTTTGCGGGTAAAAACCAAAACAAAATTGACTAAATACGCCAAAAAGGAGGAAATAATAATGGAAAATTCGCGCCTAATTTCTTTCTTTGAACGAGGTAGGCGAACAAACGAGCATTTTCAGTAATATTTGCATTTTACCCTCAAACCAGATACAAACGTCAAATGGCAGTGAAAGTGGCGGTGTAAATTGCTCATATCGCGGTTTTTGGTTTTGAGATGGAGGAAAATGCACATAAATCGCACTCTATTCTGCTTTCGGCTTTTAACGTAGCGAAAATGATAAGTGCCTCAGTGGGATATTAAGGATGGAGTGAATGGGATAGTATGGTAGATAAAGTGTTTACGGGTTGTACATTTTAAGGAAATTAGTTAAATGATTGGGGAAGGTGCATGCAAATTGGTGTTTAAAATATTTTGTATGGTGGAACAAACGTAGGTTTGATGTATATTATAGACATTTTTGCAATATATATACTTAAGTAATATGGCTTCATTTCTATCGCGAAACACATAAACACAGTGTTAGTCTTGGTCTCGTAATAAAACGTATGCAATTTAAATCCATTTATACTCTCCTTAAATATTTTGGAAGAATTTCAATTAAATATTGTCGATGTTTTTTCATATATCGTTTTATATCATTTATTAATTTATTAATTTCTGTTTCTCACTTTTTTCACTGCAACTCACTCACTACTTGGCGTTCGTATCATTCAATTTTCATCAATAAAATGAATAAAAGCCACAAAGCCGCAACAAATAAATAACTAGCGGCATATTTCTATAACATTATCAGTAAATTAAAATCAATGAGAATGCAATGTAACACCTACGAAATTTACTATTTTTTCGCATTCCATAATAATTTTACTGCAAATGTGTTGAAGCATACATGCACTTGCATTTCAACGATTATTAGGCCACACTTCCCCTTCAAATTACACGAAGAGTCATTTGGAAAATTCAAAGTGTTTGTTCTGAACCCACAACTAACTACATTGCAATTATGCACTCAAGACACTCCAAGAGGCGCTCGATGAGCACGTAAATAAATATCCCAAGTAACGGCGGTCTATTCACTTACCTCTTCAACACCGCTAAGCTCGCAATTTATCAGCGCTATCATTTTGATCAGCAACACGCCAAAGCTCATACACATTCGTACAGTATCGCATTCGGTTACTTTTTTTCTTAATGCAGTTGTACTTGCGCCACGAGTCAGCGATAATTCATCTAGCTGAAGAGTATAGAAGAGTACGAGTAAAATGTGGTTGAATTCTTGCTGTTGTTGTTTTTTTCGATTGTAGTAGAATGCTTACTTTACTGTTTCTTCCTTTTAGTTGTTTCCGATGTTCGTTGGGTCTTTGGTACGGTGAAGAATACATATTTCTTGCAATGAAGCTTTAAAGGTCGCATTCGTAAAGTCAGTAGTTGAGACTTGGCATGACTTTTATTGGTTCTTTTGTTGAATAACGGTTTGATATCTACAATTTTATTTGGTAGATAAGTTGATGGTCTTCCATTTTTAGTTCTTCGTAAAGGGCTTGAGATGAGCGTCGTTCACATGAATCGATTCGGAGTAACCAAAGCAAATCAGGATTTAGAATATCTCCGATAAAGTTTTATAAAACTATAAAGGCCCCTTAGCGCAATCAAATATCGATCAAAAACATTATAACAAAAAAAAAAAAAATAAAGCACAAGACATCAACCAAATAGTTATCCACTGCTGCAACTTACAACTTCCATTTATGCGTCTCAATTGCCAACCAATCTACCCAATGGGTCGATGGCGTAATTTGTGTTATATACCGTGTAACGTTATATGACATACATTAACAATAACAATAATGTAGTATCAGCTATCTGTTGCTGCTGCATTGCATTGAATATTGCAAGTGAAGTTATTCATGGCAACCTGTTGCTCAGCAAATGTTTTAACACAAAGTTGCGGTGAAGCGACATACAAAGCCAACAACCACTTCGCATTTGTTGCTCGCAATTAGATATTGACTTTTGGGCCTCGATATACTCCATATCCTACACCTTGCGTGTGTACGTATGTTTGACTTTGTTTATGCGCATATTGGCCGCTTGGCAGCGCTCTTTATTAGGCACACAAAGGATATCAAATAAATACCTATTCAATGTGCGCCGATTTCGCCGTTTCGGAAGTAAATGCTTCGTATTTGTCTTGCGGCGGTGACAGTGTATCTTTGATTTTTATTAGACCAAACGGAGTGAGCTAGTGGTGCCGACCGCTAGCAACTTAAGCGACTTATGAACCAATACAAATTTAGAGTATATAAATAAGCGTTTAAGTCGCATGTATTTTTGAAAGTGATTTTCGAGCAGTTTGTTATTGTTTTCGAAATTTAAACTCTATTTTGAGATCAGTTGAATTCAAAAGTTTTCAATAAATATCTCAGTTGGTGGACTCGATGGATAGTAGTATTTGTTGTTGCGCTTAATATCCGTGAGAAAATATATGTCTAGCTGGAGTTTTAATGATATTGTGTTTTCGTGTTGGAAATTTTAATTATCTAAAATGAACTCCAGCCATCAAATAATGTTGGTTTAGATTGGAAAAATATTATTTCAGAGTATGTCTGTCCTTCTTTATCAAAGTGTTTGCTCGAATCTACTCCGATATAATTTTTTTACATAGGTGAAACGAAATCCAAAATTAAAAAATTTTTAGCTTTTCGGAATAGGATAAAAAATACCTGTAAAATAAATAAATGGACCAAATACTAAAATAACTTAAAAAGCAATCAATTAAGTATAATTTAAATAAAATTCGAACCAAACATTTGAACCAAAAGTAGTATATTTATACAAGCATCCCACTATTACACTAACTTCTTGTACCTTATAGTTAATCTTCTTCAGTTATTCACCTATCAAAATTAAGCTAAATGTCAAATGTCAACAGTATTGCGCAATTTCCATACACAAATTGGACCGTAACAACCGGAGAATATCACATAAGCCTATCTGGCAACAAATGAACAAATTTACAATGGGGATACGAGTATTGTCCGAAATTTGTCACTCTGTCGCAATACTCAAAATGACAATAAAGTTGTAAATCTTCAAATGACATACACAACAAAAAGGTTTTCCAACCAAGAAGCAGCAATGGCCACCAAGTGCTCTAGCACCAACACCACAACCGTAACAACAGCGCTCAATTGGTTTGAATAGTTGAAAAAGTTATCCAAACGCCTTCAAATACCTTCGCGCTTGCAAAATATTCATATCTGCGATTATTTTCGAGCTGTGCAGTCGTCAGTAGCAGTCACACACATTTTGGGTGCAATGCGCATCTCATTCATAAATTATTCATGTCAACCGAAAAAGTAGCTAAGATTACGAACAAATGAAAATGCGCAAGGAAAAATGCTTTAAAACTCCAAAAGAATCAAATAATAAATGAAACTAAATTGACTGGCAGCTGCTGGACAACTTGCTCAGAAGGCAAGCTCATCTGCTGCGCTTCGTGTATCGACTGACATAGCTGGCGGGCGGGAGAAGCTCTCGAGTTGTATGTGCTGCGCCAAGTTTCACTTTGATCTGCAGCGAGTTAAGTTGGCTTTGTGGCATTCTTATACTTGGCTATGTTAGTTTGTGCGATTTGCATGGAAAACCGCAAAGTGTCTATGTAGTCACTAACAGTGGTGGTATTATTAATGGATGTGAATATACACAATTGTATGTAGGCTTTGTTGAATACAAACAAGACAAAGACAAATACCATTATTATAGGTTAGGATGGGATTTTCTAAACGTCCTTACGTACAGCTGCAACCGAAACCATTGGTTTTCGGAAAAGTCAAAAAAACAGCTGGTATGATGAGGATTGTCGTCTCGCAGTGGAGAGAAAACAGACTGCCTACCTCGCAATGTTGCGATCGACCGCAACACGACCGGGATGGGAAAGATACCGAGAGCTGAAGAGGGAAGCGAGACGCATTTGCAGACAAAAAAAGAAAGAGGCCGAAATGTGTGAGTATGAAGAGCTTGACAAGCTGGCCGACAGGGGTAATGCTCGAAAATTTTACGAAAAGATCCGGCGACTAACTGAAGGTTTCAAGACCGGAGCACACTCCTGTAGGACCCCCAGAGGTGATCTAGTTATTGATGACCAGAGTATACTGAGTTTGTGGAGGGAACACTTCTCCAGCCTGCTGAATGGCAGTGAAAGTACAACACCAGGAGATGGCGAATCCGATTCCCCAATCGACGACGATGGAGCAGATGTTCCATTGCCCGACCGTGAAGAAATTCGAATAGCAATTATCCGCTTGAAGAACAATAAGGCGGCGGGTGCCGATGGATTACCGGCCGAGCTATTCAAATACGGCGGCGAAGAGCTGATAAGGTGCATGCATCAGCTTCTTTGCAGAATATGGTCGGAAGAAAGCATGCCTGACGATTAGAATCTCAGTGTACTCTGCCCAATACACAAAAAGGGAGACCCCACAATTTGCGCCAATTACCGTAGGGTAAGCCTCCTTAACATCGCGTATAAGGTTCTGTCGAGCGTATTGTGTGAAAGACTAAAGCCCACCGTCAACAAATTGATTGGACCTTATCAGTGTGGCTTTAGACCTGGAAAATCAACAACAGACCAGATATTCACCATGCGCCAAATTTTGGAGAAGACCCGTGAAAATAGGATCGACACCATCTCCTTGTCGACTTTAAAGCTGCTTTCGACAGCACGAAAAGGAGCTGCCTTTATGCCGCGATGTCTGAATTTGGTATCCCCGCAAAACTAATACGGCTGTGTAAGCTGACGTTGAGCAACACCAAAAGCTCCGTCAGGATCGGGAAGGACCTCTCCGAGCCGTTCGATACCAGACGAGGTTTCAGACAAGGTGACTCACTCTCGCGTGATTTCTTTAACCTGATGCTGGAGAAAATAATACGAGCTGCAGAGCTAAACAGAGAAGGTACAATCTTCTATAAGAGTGTACAGCTACTGGCGTACGCCGATGATATCGATATCAGTGGAAACAACACCAAAAAAGGAGCAAAAAATCAAAAAACTTCATGAAAATTTACTAATATAATAAAATAAAAAAATATATTAAGCAACTATGTAAGCTATCCGTTAGCGCTTGGTGCATAAATTTCCAGTACAATTTATTATTTCATTAATTTACTAACAAAGTTGCAACAGCGACATATTTTCGCGCCAATGCCAGACACGCTGACTTTAAGTAAGTAAATAACTAAATATATGAGCTGCTTCGACGAGCACACAAATATTTCTAAAAATTAGTCCATTTTGTTGCAAATAACACAAATGTCCAGCGCGACAACTGCCGCTGACACTCGACAGGTAACATAGTTGACAGTCCAACATGAACATTTTCCAAATTGAAATCACTTTGCACTGAGCGCACTCAGCTGTTTGTGTTGCACTAATGAGCTGTTTGTTTATTTTCGATTTTTTTGTTATTTATTTTTTGTGAAAATATGCACTAATTAGTGTCAAGCATATTTTGCATATTTACACTCAATGACGTAAGTAAATCAGCTCACGTTTTTTCGAGTCAAATCAAGTTATGCAGTGAAAAATGCCTGAAAAAGTACACAACTAAATATTTATTGATTTTTTAAGTATTAATGCAACTATGTCAAATCTTAATAAATTTTGTTATTAATAATTGTAATTATCGGGTTATCGATGGAAAATTATTTCACACTCACTTATTTTTTAGAAAATCTTATTCTTAGGAATCTCACTATTAATCTACGAAGAACAACACCTCTTTACGCTTTATAAGTATTGAATATCTTATACTCACTGTTTTGCAAGAATAACTCGTACTAAACTGACGATTACACTGTTTAAATATTTATATTTGTAACTGTGAAGATGCAAAGCGTCACTTTAGATTTACGATCGTCAGCCCTTGAGGTAACAGCCTTCAATAAAATCATTCAGACACCGCGAAGTCACACCAAGTGAGCTACTACATACGTATTGCTATATGCATCTGTGGCTTTAAGGCTTAACTATTCATGTTGCCTACCATAAATTCATCCTTTTTTAAAAAGTTAAAACTAATTTTTAATCCAACGTAGTTTTTTCTGGAGCGTTTTTATTAATTTGTGTATAGCTTTGCTAAGTAGTGCTAATGGAAATTATATATATTATAAATGCGTACATGTATTGGGATATAGGATATTTTAAAGCGACTAATATTATGCAGCATTGTATTTCGTCTGAAAATTATAATCATCAGACATAACTGTGTCGAATTTTATTACTCTTCGCTTAGTAGTTATTTAAGTATTAGCTCGCTAAACCAAAAGAAGAGGCTATAAAACACTTAAATATTTATATTTATTGGTGGTAAGCTCTGGAAGAGATGAGTTTTATAGTCCTTCTTTTTACTTGTAAATTATAGCTAAGAACTTATTAAAATTGCACTCTTTATGACATGAGATAAGCTAAGCTTTTGCAAAGAAAAAACTAAGTGCGCATTTGGGTTGAGTTCTATGAGGAATGTCAATATGTGTACATATGTATGTACATATACTATAATATATATTCAATAATTCCTTTTTAGTGATCGATTTATATATTTTATGAATGCAAAAGCGTTTTTGGCATTTTTTCAGGATGTTTATAAAAGTACACCTTAAGTCCGAAAATTTCCTCATCCTTCTAGGAAATTCTATATTTCGTTGTATTTTTCAACTAAATAGCCATGCTAAGCATATTGGTTAAGCAATAACAATAACAAAATAACTGGTGAACTCTTTTCAAAAAATATCAATTAGCAATTCAAACAATACCCTTTGTTCTGTCGAAGGGTTTCCACTGGACCAGCATATAATTTATTAAAACTAACGTATAATTACGACATTCATTATATGATTTAGACATAACAAAATATTATTCATAATATTGCCAATAGAAAATAATAAATGTTATGCATACAATTCCAAACAATAACAAACTAATGAGCTGATATTTATTGCAAGTAGCTGTGGCAATTAAATATTTCAATGGCTGTTTTTAAAGCGTGTCTATAGAGCAAGCTAGGTGCATCATAATGACTGTTTGGGAGAACAAAAATCAAAAATATTAATTTATTCTATTTCTGCTAGATATAATGCAAATCAATAAATCGAGTTAACTGCCTTTTCATTGTTTATTAGACATTTGTTGTTGTGCATAAACATTTAGCACTTCATTGAATTAGCAGACATTAATAAGAAAAGTGTGAACGCCCCTGAAAAAATGTCTACATAAATTCATATGGGCTCGAATAAATTGAATTTGAGAAATAAATGTGAACAACTTGCATATCAAATTACCAAAAATTAATTATGTCAACAATTGACAACACGACTTGAAATACAAATTCAACTATGGGTTTTGGCTTGCGATTTTAACTAAACTTATACATGTGTATATTTATTGACAGATATATTTCTAGTGACATAAATTTTTCATATTTATAGCTTGTCACAACTTTTGTTTTTGGCTACATACATTCATGTCGACATATGTATGTTTATGTATTTGAATTATTGAAAAATAATATGCATTTCAAAGGTATAGAAAGATCGTGTTTACAAGTGATACAAAAATGTAAATTTTTCAAAACTTTTTTTGGAGGGTATACTAGTCCAAGTTCTGTTAATTATACAATTAAATGCGACAGCAGAGGGAAAATGTAAATATTTTATTTATTTTATTTAAATCAGAAATTATAATTAATTGGATTCAAACTTAAAAACTATACACGACCACTTTATTACAGAATTTTCAAATCAGCTTTAGTGGTAATTCAAAGAAAATTGATCTCGAAAACAACATAAAAGCTGCATATAACAAGTAAGGAAAGGCTAAGTTCGGGTGCAACCGAACATTTTATGCTCTCGCAATTTATTGAAGAAATTTTATTAAGATAACATTCAAATTAACCCATAAATTCGGCATAAAGTTTAATAGAATAACGAAAATCGTCATATATAGTATATGAGGGCTGAGGTAATTCCTGAACCGATTTCATTCATTTTCATCAGCAAGGTACACTATATCCAAGACGATACCCTCACTTAATTTTGCTAAGATAGCTCACATATTAACCAATACATATATGCGGAATAAATAATGAAGCCCTATTTGTGTAAAGTTTTATTCCGCTCTCTTCATTGGTTCCTTATGTTTGCATTATAAAGTGAAGGAATAAGATGAAATTAAAAATTGAGTTATAAGGAAAGTAGTCGTGGTTGTGAACCGATTTCGCCCATTTGTCCGTATTATCAGGGTGTCAAGAAAATATTATATACCGAATTTCATTCGAATCGGTCGAGTAGTTCCTGAGATATGGTTTTTGACCCATAAGTGGGCGATGCCACGCCCATTTTCCATTTTGTAAAAAAGCTGAGTACAGCTCCCTTCTGCTATTTCTTCTGCAAAATTTAGTGTTTCTGACGTTTTTCGTTAGTTAGTTAACCCACTTTTAGTAATTTTCAACCTAACCTTTGTATGGGAGGTGGGCGTAGTTATTATCCGATTTCAACTATTTCCATGGTGTGTGGTGGGGTATGTAAGAGACCGAAAGTTTGGTTTATATAACTTTATTAGTTTGCGAGTTAAATACAAATAACCAATTTGTGGGCGGGGCCACGCCCACTTCCCCAAAAAAATTACATCCAAATATGCCCCCTCCTAGCGTGATCCTTTATTCCAAATTTTACTTTTATAAATTCATTTATGGCTTAGTTATGACCCTTTATGTGTTTTTGGTTTTCGCCATTTTGTGGGCGTGGCAATGGTCCGATTCTGCCCATTTTCGAACTTGATCTTCTTATGCTGCCAAGGAATATTTGTGCCAAGTCTCGTCAAGATATCTTAATTTTTACTCAAGTTACAGCTTGCACAGACGGACAGACGGACAGACATCCGGATTTCAAATCTACTCGTCACCCTGATCACTTTGGTATATATGACTCTATATCTAACTCGTTTAGTTTTGGGTGTTACAAACAACCGTTATGTGAACAAAACTATAATACTCTCTAGCAACTTTGTTGTTGCGAGAGTATAAAAATGAACTTAACTTTTGGACATCATACGGAAGTAAAATGCTTCTAATGAATGCTTGCTGAAGCTGTTTGACGATCAGTGTAATCAGGCCTGAAAAAGCTGTAAGAAGTAGTGGCAAATAGCTGCTTTCTTTCTATTTATTAGTGTACTGAACTAGAATTAATGAATGCAATTGTTAAATAACGGTAACAACGGCGAACAAAGAAAGAAAGGTTGGCAAAACTAGAAGGTGATGTGGCTTGAGCCCAATTTTTACAACTGTAAACTACGTTAATCTTTTATCTACTTGCTATAATTGCATGTAATTTTAGATTGGCAGGCGGCTAGTAAAACGCTCCCTCTCTGCAACTGAAGGCAGTTAACAGCAATCCATCATAGTTGCTGCCGTCGCTACCGCCATTGAAGTGCGAGTAAATGAGTGCCCTCGAATGCTTCCCGGAATAGAGTCATCAAAGGCATTGCTGTTGTAGCGGCAGATCTAGCGACAGCGACAGGACAGAATTATAAATTATTATTGCAATTCATTTGAGCGGAAATTGCCGTAGACACACATACAGCAGTACTTCTCTGGTGATTCTAAAAGAAAGGCAGCTGACCACTCATTTAGTTGAAACTAGATAGATGGAAGTGTTGCACAGTGTCTTAGATTATGTACTCTCTAGGAAAATACACCAGTTCCTAGAATATACAGGTCCTGAAATGATAAAAACTTGGGAGGTAGATGTATTTGCTATTTGTTGAAGTATGTTTTAAGGAAACATTTTCACTAGACCCTTAATAGATTGCGTGTCATTAAATATCTTGCAAATGCTATAATGCTCTGAAAAAATATCTTCCTTCAGTAATCCTTACTGGGTACTTAATGGTCATATAAAATAGGCAGCAAAGTTAGGGAAGCAAAGAGAATTTTGCCTCAAAGAAAAGGTGGCGCTCTAAGCACTACTCTTTTCACTAAAAATTAATTATTATACTGCTTGCAAAGAATTTTGCGAAATTCTACTTGAAAAAAATATGATGGACAATGTCTTGAGCAATGGGTGAATACTGCAGTAAAAGTGACATGCAGCAATAAAGTTGCAAACAAAGTAAAATAGCGTTGAACCATAACAGGCACTTAAGAGGCCCGTCAGCATTGCCAATGCCACTGAGGCTGCATCCTCTCGACAGCAACATTTTGCCAAATGTGTTTTTAATTACACCGCCATTTCGATGGATTGCAGAATTTATAGACGCAATAATGGGCTCATTCATCATTTAATGGCGCGCATAGAAGAGTCTGTCTACAGTGCTGTAAGTGTTTTTAATATGCACTTTTGCTTGATGACTGCTTTTATTATTTTTAAATTGTTATTTAATTGCCATACACCTGGAACTTGGATGGGGTGCATTTACATTGAATCATAAACTCGAGTTTAAGATTTTTATGATTTTGAATAAAATTCTCGATGGGAGATACTCTTAAGGTACAGAGAGTAGAGGTGTTGGTAAGTACTTTACAATAAACAAAGATGAAATTATTAATGCAAAAACCCCAAACCAAAAAAAAAAGGACAATCGCTCTATACTTAAACACCGATCCTATAATTATGAAACAATTATAAAGCGCGTTGAAATCAGAGGTAAATTTAACACTTAAAGCTGGTTACATTAGCAAATAATAATTCAAAATGCTAGAGCTGGATTTAAGGGCTTGCAGATAAGCCGCACTTGGCGAGTCGGCAACTTGGCGGTTCCTATTCTTTGCCAGCAATAGCATTAAAAAGAGTGTATCTAAGCAGTAACCACGCCTGCTGAAGTAATAAACACATCAAAATGTGCAAGAAATCGAAATCGCAGTGCCACTGGCTGGCAGGCGGCTGCTTCCTTATATCGGCTGCACATAATTCACTGTCAATTTCGTTGCGATGACGATGGCAATGGATGAAAATCAAACCATATAATTAAAGGTGTAAAAACCCATCCATTATTATTATTATGGCGTGCCGAAGTTTTATTGTCGCCGAAGGAAGCTGGCAATTGCATTCGGGGAGTCAAAATGGATTTGCGATGGTAGCGTGAATTGCTGTGGGGCAGTTTTTTTTTAGATATATAAGTAACCTGATTAATACAGTAAGAGGTGATTTTGTTGTATTTTATTTTAAAAAGTGTAAAAAGCCGCATTAGTCCTCTTAATCGAATATCAGTATTATATAATACAAAAAAAGCACAGAAAAGAGGAGAAAGAAATTACGTAATTTTATCTAAACCGACTCTTTGAGGTCAGGTCGGGATATGACCTCATCATCTCAAACATTGAATCACTGACGCGTTGTGATTTACTTAAGAATTTATCAGCCCGTTTTTAAATACTTCAAAATATTTATATGAAGGTTTAGAACTCATAGCGACTTCTTCCTAACCCCATGAATTTTCTGAACAGTTAGCTACGAAAAAACTTGAAAATTGTTTAAGCCAAAATGAAAAAATAACTGTGCTCTTTCAACATTTTTTACAAGCTTTTCAACACCTAACGGCGCAACTGGCAAGTGCTATTCGCAACAGCTTTGTCGCATGCGCATATTCTTCAACGCCATCTTAGACTCAGCACCTGCATGCTGAGTGCCATTACATACAGTTTAAATTTAGCTGTGCTCGCTGCTGCTCAGCAACTTGATTTATGTTCTACATGACACCCGCTGCTCGAGCCATCAGCATTGAATGGCCAACGGCTGCTGGCTGCTTCAGCTTCCTTAATAACAAAAACTTATTTTTGCCGGACAGTGACTACTAGCTCAATATAGAGCTGCTCAAGGTGTGCGCTCAAGTGTACCTGGTTGCATGTCAGCGACTAGCTGAGATTACTTTCTTGCCACCTTCCTTAGTTAGCGCTGGCATTGTAAGCCTGCCATACTTGCCGCAGCCGCACTCAGTATTTATAGCTATTTAAAATGCAAATTGAAGATCAGAACTTTAATGTGGCACAATCACTTAGAGCACAGCACATAGCATAAGATGGTGCATGCAAAATGCCACATGTGCCACCTGAACAGCACACATGCCACTTTTGCATCGGGTTGACAGCATATTGCCACATGTGGCACAGACTACAGGCAACTGGCGTTCTTCCGCCTCAGCACGGCCAACAACAACTGCATTTACATAGAAATGTTATTAACGTCATTAGCGTGACATTTGTAACGCGCTGCTTGTCGAGAGATATCCGACACAACCAAAGAAACACCCGGCAAATCTCCTCAGTCAACGCAAAGACAGACTCTTTTTGGATTCTCTTGTCTGTGTTTGTGTGTGTCTGCTATCTTCAGCGCTGTGGAGTAGCAGGCGGTGCAAATGCCCTTTACCGTTTGCTCACATTTGTAAAGAAAATTTAATTAAAGTCAGCTTATTTTTGCTTTATTTCATGCCTTGGATTCCAGGATAATAGATAATATGTGGGCGGTTCCAAATTTCATTTGTAGAATTTCAATATTGACACTCAATAACTACAGATTAGATCGAACTAGCGGTTGTGATGTCGAAGAACAATGTATAGGGTACCAAATGCACGTTGGGTTTCAGGATCCTGGCACTTCAAATAAAGCCACAACATTTAGGACTGCAAGAAGCCGGAAAAAGGGCGTTGCCCCATAACCGCAGCATTCCGCTCACTGTGGGACATTCGCTAATCTATTAAAACAAAACGACAGTCAAATGCTGCAAGGCGGCGGCGCCACAAAGAAATCCGCAAACCAAGCTTAACTAAAAATGTCCAAAGTGAATGTAGGCAAAGCAACAAATTCTCGAAAGACTCTTCACTTGAGCAAAACCAATTTTTCCAACCACAAATGCAATGCTGAAACTAAGTACTTCTATGAAAGTGAAATCATAACTCGAAGTGTCGTTGCTGCCGTAAAACGAACGCGCCCCGCTGTGTATTAATTAGATGACGCTGGTCGCTAGCGACTCACGCAGCCGAGTGTGAGTTTTCGTTTGCTTCCTGTCGTTGCAACGATTGGAGGGTAGAAATTAAATCATGCAGAAATTTGTATGGAACGGAAATTTATCTTATCAACGGCCGCATCGGAGAGTGTACAGCAAAGAGAAGCAATTAAACGGCTATTGATAGTCGGCAGTGGACAATTTCACATTACAAATCTGCCAATTTAACGATGCGATTAGAGATTAGAGATCCATATCTTATTGATTTGCAAGCCGACAGTCGGGCAGTTGCATATTGATGGGTGTGGATTGAATTATGTATTATGTGCCATGAATTTATGTGGTTTTGCTTTCAGTTTGCTGTAAATGTAGTATGCGTACTGTTTCAAGGAAAGCTTGCCGATTTTGGTGAAAGGAATAGTAAATTCGCCACACTCAAATAAGTTCTAATGCACACAATGCATACGAGTATGTGTCACAAGTCGCTTTGAGCTTAAGTATCTCGGCGTCCGCTTGAATTCATTACAGTAATTCTGTTAACTTTTAAGAGGCCATTAAAAATACCATTCGCTATTTTTCGCTCTTTTCTTCTACTGTTGCCAGTGCTGAACCCAATTTCTCTAATTAATTATAGTCTAAGTGCATTGGCGCTAGTTAAGGAGCAACTATTTATTATTGTTTTTGTTGTTACTACTTTCTTGCTATTACTTTTTTGCAATGGCACTTAAGTAATTTACATTTCTCTAACAAGCTGCAGTGCGTTTTTGTGGCTATGTGAGTGTCAGCGTTGTGTTTAGTGAGTCTCTTCTCATTGCTAGCTTGCTTGCCTTTTCCTGCTTAATTAGAATTTAATACTGTTGTTGCTTGTTGTAATCGCTGTTTTATCCGCAAGCATTTCAGGAATTTCAAGCAGTTACCGCAGCTCAGCGGTACTTTGATGCCGCGCTTGTGGTTTCTGCAAACGGAAATTGTTTCAAGATCTGAGCAGCATAGGAAGGGATGAGAAGAAAGTACTTGGCAATTTTTTTAGTTATTGTTATTTTGAAGTTGAACTTGGAGGCGACATTGTGATTATATATTATTTTCTATAAACTCTTGACAAATGTATCAGGCTAACTTTTGGGTAGAGTTTGAAGATTCATGGGCTTGTTGCCTACTGAAACTCTATACAGGTTGACTCAGATGATTTATGTGGTCTATAAGGAAATTCTGAAAGCAACATTTTAAAGACTAACAAAATTTTACGAATAACAGCTGTTATTATAACATACCCAAACAACATAATATATCATTAATATATCATAAAAGAACTGGTTTTCGGCTTCTTTTTCAAGAGCCATGTTGAATATTCAGCGCGTTGCTGGCACGTGTCGCACTAGTAATGTCGAGGTTAAGTGTTGTGCCGACCATGATTCTGGAAGTTCAAAAAAAGCGCAGATGAGAGGCAATGGAAGAAAATAATTAAACATAAAAATATGAAATTCGTTTTTTTCGCTATTTATTAACAGAGTAAGCGTTTTTAGATGGATAAGCACTTTGTTTTGTCGCAGCGGAGACATTTGCGGCTTAGATCTGTAATTTGAGACTATCTATTCCGGTCGGTTTGAGCAACAGGTGAATAAGATGACAAAGGAAGTGGTAAATTTGAACCTACAAATTATGTGAAGTTATGTTTTTTGGCTTTATTGTTTGAAGGCTAGGAAAAATTAAACGAAGGATGGATGAAAAGTACACAATTTTTTTTATTTACATTAATTAAATGTTTAGCTAATTTTTAACGTCTCTCGATGAATCCGATCATGTTGATCAATAAATTGCTAAAAATTATAATTTTTCATTCAACTGAATACACATAAGAATAAAGTTCTGCTTTATGCTGCTTCTATAAATAAATTCCAACTCTACACAACACTCATATAATATCATCCGTCAAGTTCGTGCCTTAAATCTTTTGTTCGATTCTTAACAAAATCATGGCGTTAACGTATCCCTTCCATGTAGTCAGATTTCCGCTTAATGTCTAATTAAATGCGCTAAATTGAGCTGCTGGCTGTTTTTATTCTCAGAATTTGTGTGGTTTCCGTTTTGATATATTTGAGTTAGGTCAGATACTGCTGAATTTCCAAGAAGCTACCGTTTTCGATGTCTCAATTAGTGTTGATTGAAATAGTGAGAAGTATTGATGCCTTTCAGCGGCAAAAGTGATTCCATTTAATTGACTGGGGTCGAAAAAGATCACACAAAAAGTAACTTTTTTTTAATGAGCCAGCGAAAGAAATACAAAATATAGTAGCACGTTGTCATGTACATTTTAGACGGCTTAGAAAATAGAGATATTTAAAAAATTATATAAATCAATGGATATTATTTGTCAAGAAGGGGAATAGATTATTCAATAAATATAAAATATTTCACTAAAGTCCGTAAGATGGCGCAGAAGTCATATTACCACATAAACTGTTATTTTTTAATCGATTTAGCCTATATTCAAAATTTATATTGGGACAGGTGTGCGATATATAAATCTATCTTTTTCTATACTATTCTTCTTGAGATAATATAATGAATACTTCGTGGCATCATGAGCACTAATAAAACACCATAGATGCATATGAGACATATTTTGAAACCATTAAAATGTAAGATACTTTAATAGACATTATACTCATAGAACAACGAACATAAAATCGAATTGTGAATGACATTAAAAATAGATAAAATTTTTATGACTTGTAACATGATAATGTGGGTAAGGTCACATAGATATCATTTAATAGACTCTCTATACTAATTAACAAACATATATTTTCTTTTAAATTACTAAAGAACGGTGACTTTATATAACTGACTTGATAGAAATGCAGACTTTATGGGAACCTAAATAGGAAGTCTCTGTGTACATATTTGATTTTATTGAACAAAATACATTCTGAACTGACATAAAATTTACAAGAAAGGCGGAATAAGTTGATTCCCTTTATGTGTACAAATCTACTTGTGTATATGTATATATTTCTTTAGACCAATACTTGTGGGCATATACATTTAGAGTGTGTAAAATTTAATCTCCAAAACCTCTCACATAACGTGTCGCCTCACTATTAATCACCAATCAAGTTTTATTTTCTGTTTCCCTTCTCGCTTATTTTTACTACTTATCGTCTCCACTTTAACAAATGATTATTCTGCGTCGGTAGAGCTGATAAAATACCACACACTAAAGCTGACAATATGCACCATTAAGCGCTAGGGGTAGAAGCTGTAACGAAGGCAACGACCTTAATGACAGGAAGACATGCCAAAATATTCTCAGCATTTGCCATGGACGACTGTATATGACGGAAGAAGAAGATGCTCATAATGGGTGAAAGTAAATAAATTAAAAGAATAATATTGTGGTTGTTGGATATGTTGTAAGTGCTGTTGTTGCGTTGCAGTTGAATCATTCAGAAAGGTGAGATGCCACCAGCAATGATTAATGAACGATGGGTGTATGGGTGTTAGTGACACTTAAGTTTTATGTAAGACAATGTTGACCCTTTTCCATGCAGCTGGTCGTGATGATGTTGAGTTTGGAGTTATTACTACTGATTAAGTAAAATGCTAGAGGTACTTTTATATATATAATATGTATGATATAATATGGTTATAGAAGAAAATTAAAATTGAGCTTTAGTTCTCGTAGGATTAATTGTTACTTCCGCTACTTCTATTAGCTCCAAGAGGGTTCAATAAACTACTCTGAGTTCAGAAATTTACTAATAAATTCTAATTTAAAGTATTGAGTTTGTTAATAATATCTATGTGTTCAAATTTTTGGTGAAACTCTAACTCTAATTGTTGAATAAAACAAACAAACTTTAATTTGTTAAATGTCAAAAGTGTAGTTCAAAGCGAGTTAAATAAGTATGTGTGATAAACTCCTGGTTCGTGAAAAAAGTTTAATGATTAACATCAAATTCTTCAATAAATTCGAGATTAAGAATATTCTATATCTGCAATAAATTCTCAAACTTCTAATATTTTTTGACCTAGTTGTCACATTACGACAAATATTTACAGTTAATAGCTTTTGCATAAATCTTTCATAGACAAACAGCTTTTGAATATTTATACAAAAAAAATATTTTTACATACATATTTACTAATAATGACATATGTACATTATTATACACATCGACATCTTTTCCAATAAAATTTACAAGTAAATTGAGTAATAAAAAATCATTTGAAAACAAATTTCAACACCATACCGACAAATAACGAATTAATCATACCGACAAGCGAATGACATAACGAAAAAATAGCGTTGCAGTGAAATAGGAGAGAAAAAATAGTAAAAAAGTTGCAAATAAAAAATCGAAAGTGCAAATGGTGCAAAAATTTATTTACAAATGTATACAGCGAAAATACGTCATTTGCGAAAATAATTAAACAGTCGGTTGCTTTGGGTAGCCAGAAGCGAGTAGTCGGTGGGTAGTACAGGACGGTCAGTCAGTAACTTGTTGAACAACTATATCAATAAAATATAAATACTAGCTTATAAAATAATATAAATGAAAATGTCAATTCGATGGAGTAACAACATTACAAAAACAACAACATTAAGTGATAAAACTTTTCCAAACGCTAGCGCAGACTTGTTGAAGCTGGCAGTCAAATTAAAAAATACGCAAATTATAAAACGCAAAAAATAACAACAACAAATCATTAAACAAAAAATCAACAAATAGACGAACTAACTAAATTGGTTAAAGATACATGGAAATATAGAGATAAGTAGCTGCATATGTCATATATGCATATGAATATAGTCAGTGTTGGAAAGTGTTATACATTGTAGCTATTTATTAAAATGTATCCACCTTGAAAATTTTTGAGAAATATAGTAAAATCTGGATATGATTACATTTTTCTAAAGTCTATTTATCAAATTTTCAGACCAAGTTATCATATTTCAGAAATCTTCTTGGAATCTCCGAAAGCAATGGGTATATAGACAACTTTGATGCTTCCTTGAAGTTAGGATATGGCTTTAGAATGAGGTAATACTAAAAAGCTTGAATATCCCACCATCTTCACTGCCTAGCAGATAACAGATCAAACTCGTCGATCTTTCAATAAGCTTCAACAATGAACCCAAGTGCTAAAACGAATGGAGATAGGACCGAGTATTAACAGAAAAATTTATCTGAATTAGCCTACAATCATGTCTTTTGAGTGTTCTAGGGTTCTGGCATATTTAAACTCACTGTCTTGAAATCTAACAAATTTCTATAAAAATAATGTTTATAATAGCTGTCTAATTCCAATTCTGCACAACTTTTCAGTTTTTAAGAAAAATTATTTTTCTTCACCTTCCAACACTTTTCCAGCATATCAATATTTACAAACATTCCCAAGAGACGAACACATACGTGTTCTTGTCTTGGCGGCATACACCGCTGTAGGCAACGTAGAACTGTGATTGCTGTTGCCGTCGCGGCTGTCAATACACATGTTGCATTCGAATTTGCATTTGCGCCAATCAAGTTTTGCTCTTAAACACCAGTGCTGTTTCTCTTTTGTTGTTGTTGCTGTTGTGTTGTTTTTGAAATGGACTTTGACTGCAGCGTAACGAAGCTGCATACAGCATTGCTACTTTGTTTGCCAACATACAGCAGTGTGTGGGCTAACCTATTGACTGCATCGTCGCAGTCGCCATCAGTTGCATATAGATTTATATATATTTGCGCTCATGAGTGTACTTAATATGAGTTGTGAGTAGGAAATAAAAAGGCCTCCGAGCTGACATTTAAGTAAATTTAATGAATGTTGTTTGCATTTATGAAAATTTATTTTCTTGTGATTATTATTATTTTTAGTTTTGCCATTGGAAATTGAATCGAAATTGAATGCATTTTAATTTTAGAAAATTATATAAACATAAATGAACTGAGGCAAATTTAAACATTGGTATATTATTTTTCAATTATCCACTGCAACTGCACATTTTTCACTCTCGGTACTTATCTATTTAATTTGTATCAAGATAATACACAATTTCACCCATATATTCCGCATAAAGTTCACTATATTGACGAAAAACATTATATACATATAGTATACGGGGGCTGAGGTAATTTTGGATCGATTTTACCAAATTTTTCGCTATAAGGGAGCTTAGGGAAACAATGACATTTTAGTTTACCACTTATCAGAGGTTCACAAAAAGTGCGATTTTCACTGATAAATTTGAAAAAAATCTATATCATGAAAGCTCGGAGAATTTTGTCTCACTGACACAGTTTTTATAAATGAAAGCCTCATTTGTCTTCTCGCTGCAGAAGCAGTTTTTTTCAAGTCGTTGATAACATTATCAAAAAATTCAATTTATATATGGCATATATTAAAACTCAAGAGTTGGAGTAAGTTCATTAAACATTTATTTGTTGGTCAAATCATAATAAATATAATAAATTTTGTTTCTTCTACTACAAATAGTATTGTTGCTGCCAAGAAAAAAGGATGCATTCGAAACATAACAGCATCTGTGTTGCTTGCAACTACTGTTGGCATTTTATAGAAATTATACTGTAAAACCACAAATTCTGATGGTTTCATTGGTTTTCCAGCACAAAATACTAATAGCTCATCGATCATGTGCAGATTTTCAGTGATGCAAATTATAGTACTTGTATTTACGTGAATTTCTTTCGTTATGCCATCTTTATTGGTGCAGTCGTAGTCTGCTGCTGTCTGAGCCATAACCTTAACACAATCGATCAACGGACTATAAAAATGCGTAACAAAGTAATGGTTGGCACTGCTATCGATGAATTGAAATATTGCATATGGTGCTCCATACTTCATGATTTCATCGTTGTACTTAACCCATATTTCTGCCGGATACTTGCCAGTGCAAATACGTTTCATCTCCGTCGTTGACATTATTGCGGAACGATCTGATATCACCTCGCAAACACTTATTTCAGCTAATATAGCTAGTTGAGCAATTCCAAACAAGATTTTGAGAAGAGCCATCAATATACCGTCTTATGTATAAATAAGTAATTTTGGACGCTCAAAATTTAGAAAATGTAAAGATTTATTTTAATTAATTTTTTTTTTAATTTTTACTTTAAAAAACAAAAGTGTCTTGAGTAAAAAATGTTTGTTTGTAAATGAAAGTGTTTTATCAAACTCCGATTCAATGTTATAAGTTTGTGGCTATCGATAGACACTATAATGACGAAAATATATATAGTAAGTACGCAAGTACTCGAATATTTAGTATACAATTAAATGAATTTGGTGAAAGAAATGAAATTTTGTAATTTGTGATTGAGATCTCAGACACGCAGTGTCGCACCAATTACACATATTTGTACATATTTATGTATGTAATGCTGTAGCAAATAATTACGTCAAATAATAAAAAGCAACAGCAATTATAAAAATTGCAGTTGACAGCCGCGAACACTGAGTGTTGCCCAAAAATGGCATTGGCTGGCCGGTAGCAGCAATGCGTACAAATCTCTTGTGACTGGTGAGCCATATAAATGGGTGAGACCGAGTTAGTACTAAAAGAGATTGTTTGAAGAAGGCTGAATTGAAAGGTGTCATAATTGATGTATGAGGTAAATAGTTATGAACATTTCCTTTTCCTCATATTTAAAGTATGCCTTGAAAATACGATTCATATACAAAAGACTTAAGCAACGAACTCGTTTCAGTTATATGCAGAAATTATTAAAAGTTTCTGAAAAACATCAACAACAAGAACACGAAAATCGTGCTAAAATGATAACAGACAATTGTTATTGCTACTGATTAACACCCTCACAACTCAAATCAGTGCCGCAAGCTGTGTGCCACACATCTGCCGTCTGCGCAACAGCAACAGCTTCAATCAGTCCATGACTGGCTCAACTACATGCAAATTACTTTCTATTGCAGATTTCCCTTTGCGTTTTTGCCCGCCAAAATAAAATTTCTTTTAATTATGGGTGTAACGAATCGCCGGTGTTGCAAGAAAGTGCGCCGTGCACCAGCCTACTATCGCATGCTCCCCTGCATTTTCTTCAATCCCAATCCATTTATATGCAGAAAATATGAAATTTGTAGATTTCACTCTGATTTTTGTTGTTGTTGTATCATTAATATTATATATAAGTGTGGTTGTTGTACATGGCCTTAGGTCATAATTTAGGTTTTGCTATTGAAATTTAGCCCGAAACTAGAGCAAAACCACAAAGACTGCCTTTGGTTGCGGTGATTGCTTATAAATTGCAATTATCTCTGTGTTACACTACGTCGTGGATAGTGGTGAATAAGCTGTGCATAAAACTTTAGTATCAGCAGTTGCTTGAATGGTGGGCATGAGCATTCGAATTGCCTCTAACAAATATTGGTTGCACAAACAGTTAGCTGATTGGCTAAGTGCAACAAAACTGATTTTTATATGCGGTAATAAGTTTTCGAATAAAGTTATATTTAACTACCAAATGGAAATGATTTAGATATTTATGATTTGTGGTGGACACATTTAATTGATTACTGAGGTTTCAGTTATAGTCTGTTGAATTTATTTATTAAAATGTTTGAAATTGAAAACTTTATATTCTGAATTTCGAAAAATCAAAAACACTTTTATTCGACTGAGTTTCTCTGTTTTTCGAAACTAGTCTTCGAAATTGAAAAAAATTTACTTCGAATAACGTTAATCGTTTTCCATCTAGCTATTATTTTCTGAGATTGTTGCATATTCGAAGTTAAACTCTCATATTTGACTAATATTAATTAATAATAAAATTTTAGCCATAAGTAAGAAAGTATGTTCTCCGTTTTTCGAAATCAGCCTTTGAAATCAAACAAATTTATTTCGAATTTCCGACACATATATGTATATAACTAAACCAAATTTTTCGAAAGATTTGCCCATAAATTAAAGGTTTATTGTCGATGTTCGAAATCGAAATATTTTAGATCAAATTACGAAATTGAGCTTTTTGTATTTAAACTTCACTCTTTCTCATCTTAAGTTTTTCGATCAATAGCATATTCGTATATTATTAAGGAACAAGGGATAAGGGTCAAAGTTGTGTATTCAAGAAAATGAAAAAATACATTTCCAAAAATACAGGCCGCAATTTTCTTCAGCTTTTTATAATTATACACTTTTTAGTAATCTAAATTATTGACATTTTTCAAGCAACTTAAAACTACTCATATATATACATAATTAAAGCGGCGTAACATATTTTCAAACTCAAACTACTTTTTACTATCGAAATAATTCAACAGCTCAGAAACACCTGAACCACCAATGACATAGCACTGTGACAGCTTTAGATAATTGCATAGCCAACCAATTCATATAAAATGCAAACACTTATAATAATTCATTGAAAAAACCACATCGACTTTGTTGTGCCGCAATGAAAATCGGATTTCTTGTTAAGCAGCACAAGACAAACACTGATTAATTTGCTGCACTAAAAAACAGAAACAAAGACAACTTTGCCAAGCAGGTTATTGTCTCAGTCGCTTAATAAGCTTGCTGAGCGTTTGAGTAAATGTGTACGAGCGTGCTTTAGCCAATGGGCGTCCGCTTGTCTAACGAAGTCACTGCATTCGCGCAAAAAACAAGTGATTAACGAAAAGTTTAATGCTGATAAAATGGGTGGCTAAATAAATTATAGTACATAGAAACACGTTGCTTGAAGTGAATGCAATAATTATATGTTTATAATGATTAATTTGATTGACAAGCAAACGAGTTGTTGAAATCGTTTGTCGTTTTTTTAATTTATTTTGGTTGGAAATTAATTCAAAGTAAATAAACAAATAATGAATGAAAATTATGATAGCATAACTAATAATAAAATTGTGTTATTTATTGTGATATGTTGCTGCAAAAATGAGATGGGGTTATAAATGGTTGAGTTAAGAAACTTAAGCAATGTTATGTTCGCTATGTTAGAGTAAGTTGGGCTATATTAAGTTATGTAATAAAGCTTAAGTTACGTTTATTGCTTTCTATGGCTACAACTAATTTGATAATGAACATTAAGACACCTGCTTATTACAATCCAATAAAAGTTTAATCCATTCCCGCCCTTGCAATTGACCCCCTTTGCCATTCGAACGGCTGCAATTTGGAACACAGTGACAACAACAATAACAACGAAATGAGTGCCAACCTTTCAGCGAAAACACTACCAAATGACAGCGATTTTCCAGCTATTATAGTGCAATTTGTTATCATTTCATCGCCACCGAAAGTTCGGCACACTTCCAAAGCAACGCAGAAAGTTCGCGCAATCAAATCTCATTCAATTAAATTTAAGCGCTTAACTAAATAAAAAATAGTAAAAACTAAAACACTTGCACACTTATAAATATCAAAATCTATGAGACCGTTCGAGTGGGTGGCAACGCTATTTTCGATGTAATTCGAAATTATTTATCTAGCAGGCATTTTTGGGAGATTTCGACTTGTCGGTGGGAAGTATGTGCCTGAGTGCTCGTTTCGCCAATGCTGATATGCACCACTTATAGATCTGTAACAAGCATGCACATACATATATACTAGTGTACTTTTGTATACATAAGTAGCATATAAAAATTAACACTGTTCGCCGGTGGCGCTCGGCCATTGCGGGTGTGTTTATCAGCACAAGCCCGCTACTCCCACGAGTCGGCGTCGCCGCACCGAAAAAGGATTTTTGTTACAGTTTCTTCTTGTGATTTTTAACTTCGATTGTTACTTCTTTTTGTTTAATTTGTTGTTTTAGTTTATTTTTGTAACACACTGCTGCTTGGCACACTTGTAAATGTTCGATGGTTTTGGCCAAAAGTCGAAGCTAATTTGCGGTAGCAGCGTGCCTTTTTCGCTACTGGCGTCTAAGGCTACAAAGTATTATATTTATTTTGATGTCAGTAAATTTGTAGTAAAATACCTTAGTGGGTAATTTTTTTGCAGGGAAAACTATTGTGATTTTTTAATAGCTTTTGTAGTTTAATGACTCGTTTCAACATGTGTTTGTTTAAGAAAATTTGGCAACTTACATTTTATTGATAATGTTTATATGTTTTCGGTGAATTTTACTCTGAGAAAATAAAACCAGCGAATATTGAAATTTTTATTTATACTTATTAAGGTTTTGGACATTACTCATTACATATGTGAATGTTCACTAAGACCTTTTAGGCCAATATACCCTCCAAATTTAACTAAGCCTATTAAGACTATTAACATGTGAAGAGTGTTTGGTCCTAGATGGTTTTATCTTTATTGTATTGGAAAATGTAACATGGCTCATGAAGAAATATTTAAATTAAGGGTATAAGAGGCCACTCCTTTACTATGATATTCTAATTACATCCTTTCAGAAATTCGTAATTCCTTAACTACTCTTTTCTGTTTTGGGATTCGAAAGCCGCCAGACATATTTTAAAGGAAAAGTCTTAAGATGAATTAATGACCCTTTAATTATTGATAGCAATTGTAAATATTTATCAAATCTAATTTAATCTAAAAATTCTAAACGATGAGGTGTTTCAAAGCGATGAACTTTTAAGGAACTGATAAGGTGCATGCATCAGCTTCTCTGCAGAATATGGTCGGAAGAAAGCATGCCTGACGATTGGAATCTCAGTGTGCTCTGCCCAATCCATAAAAAGGGAGATCCCACAATCTGCGCCAATTACCGTGGGATCAGCCTCCTAAATATCGCATACAAGGTTCTATCGAGCGTACTGTGTGAAAGACTCAAGCCCACCGTCAACAAACTGATTGGACCTTATCAGTGTGGCTTTGGACCTGGAAAATCGACAACTGACCAGATATTCACCATGCGCCAAATTTTGGAGAAGACCCGTGAAAAGAGGATCGACACACACCACCTTTTTGTCGATTTTAAAGCTGCTTTCGATAGCACGAAAAGGAGCTGCCTTTATGCCGCGATGTCTGAATTTGGTATCCCCGTAAAACTAATACGGCTGTGTAAATTGACGTTGAGCAACACCAAAAGCTCCGTCATGATTGGGAAGGACCTCTCCAAGCCGTTCGATACCAAACGAGGTTTCAGACAAGGTGACTCACTATCGTGCGACTTCTTTAACCTGATGCTGGAAAAAATTATAAGAGCTGCAGAGCTAAACCGAGAAGGTACAATCTTCTACAAGAGTGTACAGCTCCTGGCGTACGCCGATGATAATGATATCATCGGAAGCAACAACCGCGCCGTTTGTTCTCCTTTTTCCCGCATGGATAAGGAGGCGAAGCGAATGGGTCTGGAGGTGAATGAGGACAAGACGAAATATCTCCTGTCATCAAGCAAACAGTCGGCGCATTCGCGTCTTGGCTCCCACGTCACTGTTGACAGTCATAACTTCGAGGTCGTAGATAATTTCGTATATCTGGGAACCAGCATCAACAACACGACCAATGTCAGCCTCGAAATCCAGCGCAGAATAACTCTTGCCAACAGGTGCTACTTTGGACTGAGTAGGCAATTGAACAGTAAAGTCCTCTCTCGACGAACCAAAATCAAGCTCTACAAGTCGCTTATCATTCCCGTCCGCTTTACGGTGCAGAAGCTTGGACGATGTCAACATCAGATGAGACGACACTAGGAGTTTTCGAGAGGAAAATATTGCGTAAGATTTATGGTCGTCAGAACATTGGCAACGGCGAATACCGCAGACGATGGAACGATGAGCTGTACGAGTTATACGACGACATTGACATAGTTCAGCGAATAAAAAGACAGCGGCTACGCTGGCTAGGTCATGTTGTCCGAATGGACGAAAACACTCCAGCCCTGAAAGTGTTCGATGCAGTACCCGCCGGAGGAAGCCGAGGAAGGGGAAGGCCTCCACTCCGTTGGAGGGACCAGGTGGAGAGCGACCTGGTTACACTTGGGATCTCCAACTGGCGCCGAACTGCGAAGGAGAGAGAGAGATGGCGCACTATCGTCGATTCGGCTATAACCGGCTAAACGGTTGCAACGCCAATCACACATACACATAATGGTAAATATTTATCAAATCTAATTTAATCTAAAAATTCTAAATGATGAGGTGTTTCAAAGCGATGAACTTTTAATTTTATTTGCAATACCGTTCATAGTCGAACTGAGTTTATGCTTCTTATAACATCACACCAAATATTATTCCTTTAATATGCAATAATAAATATATAAGAAAAGCTGAACTTGAAAGAGATATCTCTGCTGGCCAACCACACCACCATTGTCCCCCCATCGCTCACTTACGCGTCCGCTTATTATTGCCTGTCAATTGGCGCAATGAATTACAGGCTGCATTATGAATTGCCGGCTGATATGTACTTTCTGTAATGCATTCATCTTTAATGACAACAACAATTTCCTCTTTCTACAGTCAACAGAGTTTCTAGGGTTCTTTCGCTGCTAGTATTGAGTCAGCGAAAGAACCCTAGAAACTCTGCAAAATTTATTTTTCGCAGCAGCCACATATACTTTGCTTTTGACAACCCTTTTGCAAGCCGCGTGCAACATATGAACACACGAACGATGATTTATGTACACATATACATACGAACATATGCAGAAAGAATCACATGTATGTGGATTTTAGGATCACTGGCGTCTTTCCACTTCAAAGGCAATCAGTTCCGGTGGATTTGTAGTCAAATTGACTTTGAGTTGTGTCTCGCCTCGAGTTCATTTGCTTTTCACTTGTGGCCGCGGCACACCAACCAACAACACCAACACAGCCGACAGTAGTATTGAGTTGAACTTAGACTAGGGTTCACTTTGAATTTGCTTTGGGCAGAATTTGACTGTGGCGCGATGTGTTTATTACAGGTGGTAGGTGCTTACATTGTTGCAAGCAGACACACTCTTTTATATCAAATTATCGTGTTTTATTCTTGTTTTTTTTTTTTTAAGAATTATACTTTTACTTGCATGCGTTGGGAGCTTGTAATCGCTGCCTTTGCGGCTACAAATGCCATCAATCATAGAAACAAGACATTCTGGCTACTCAACGCAGACGAGATAAATATCGCTGTTCTTGGTGTTGTAGAGGAGTGTGAAATGCCTTTTCGGTGGCTTTGTGCACACTTACTGACTGGGTGTCATTGTGAATGTTGCAAGAATGTGTAGGCAAATATGAGTTTTTCGCGCTTATTTAGTTGTTGGTTGTGTTTTGAAGCTTTGCTTTAGTGCACAAATGGACAGGCACTGTTTTTTTTTGTTTTTGCTCTAGAAGAAGTACAGGAAGTTCAACTCATCCATTAAAAGAGAACATACCTGTAAATTTAGATTTTACCATTTTATATGAAAAAAATTCTAAAAAAATAATGTTTTCTATATTATGTGATCTTATATATGTATAGCTTTTTTCGCGGATTATAATATTATTTAGGCATCCTGGTATAATACAATATTCAGCTGTAGAACTTAACTCATCAGGTGATTCTTAAATATATAATGTAATGGTGATTAAAACTAGTTACTTGCTTTGGGATGTATATCTTATGAATGTATGTATTAAAATGTAATAGATAAATATATTTTAAATAAATTGGTTCGAATTATTTTAATTTGAATAATGAATTTTATAAAAAAAAGTGGGAATATAACAGGCATAACACTTTATCTATTTTGAGGCCCCACACAAAATCACGTTTCGCAAAACTCTCACTTGCGTAGTGTTAATATCCACGCACCTACACCTCGTAATAATAAACAAATATACACTTATTATACAAATAAACCAACAAATTCTTATTGATACAACATTAACTCGCCTACAACAAAGAGTAAAACAGAAATTAAAGTAATCAAAAGAGTATTTACTTTCACTGCAGATCGACCACCTGTGGCAGCGTATTATTACTCACACACGTAATGCCCCGCTGCAAAGCTACCATCACAGCCGACGTTTTCTTCTCTTTCTTCTGCATTTTCATCTTCAATTACATCATCTGGCAGGCGGACGGTGTTTACCGCGCCACTTCCTGGCTATTATCATTGGTGGGCAACGCCAGCGCCAACGTAAGCGCCATCTACGGGTTTAGCAACGGCTCCGACGCATTTGCATCATCACTCAATATTTTTCATAATTTCATGTGCCTTATCTACAACAACAACAATGTAAAAACAATAAAAACATAGTTGAAGGAAAATGAAAATACAATTTTCCGTTTTTTAAGTTGACGTGCAATAAGACATCAAAAGCCACAGATCACGGCAATCCCCAGAGTGCTAAGCCAAGTAGGTGGTCCAGCGCGTTTTGTTAGCGGTACGCAACAAACACGCTTTTTGTTTGTTATTAAGCTGGGCATCCATAAATTACAGATATACACACGTAGTTACGTAACTGGGATTTCAAGAAACTTGAGCTGGTACAAGTTGAGGGAATTGGATGTAAAAGTATAAGGAACTAATAACTTACTAATTTTCAATTAACTAATAGAGATTTATTTTCATCTACATATATATATATATATAATTTCTTAAAAAGAAGATGTAACTGAGACTCAATTCTTTGATGGAAATATATTTCGAGAATCTTTCCCTAAGAAGAATATAAATTACACTTTCTAAATTCTTAATTAATTTAGAAATTTCGATAACATAGCAATTGTGTTAATTTTACCGTAACTTAATTAGCAGTTAACAATTTCGATATTTTTTCTTCTTTAATGTTCTTTTATAAGAAACAGATATCATATGATTTATTATGGCTATTACATGCCTTTAAAAATTAAAGAGAAAGAAATTTGGATTTATTAATTTCATTAAGCAATAAAGTATTCGAATCTCCGAAGGAATTTAAAGCTAAATACATAGTGTAGTGGAAACCATAACAAAAATTATCGCAGAAGAAAGTTTAAGTTTAAATTCAACATAGTTTTGAGTTTAAGTATAAGTATGAATACAAATTAGTTTGTGGAAACTTAGTGAATTTTCCAAAAGAAACATGTTTGTTTACTTCAAGCATACCAAGTTTCCATTGTATATTTTCAAATCTATGCTAATACTTCCTCCTCGGCTTAGGTAGGAATTCAGATAGTTGACTAAGAGCCACATTTGCTAAACTTCAACTAAGTAACAACTTAATTAAGAAGCAATAATTTATTATTAATTGACTTAGCGTGCCAGTTATTCCCCAGCCGGTTGAAGTTCTTATCTAATCAATAAACATCAGTTGGCAATATCAAGCAGCAACCTTACTGCTTTGGCCTGTGTGGATGCGTGTAATGGACAACAAGCTTTAATCTTGAATCGGCAGGCTGTTTACATGCAAATACTTATCAACATGTGTCAATTAAAAACTACTAAGTCGACAGTTGTTGACAGGTTGTAGTTGGAAATCTGTGTAAGAGCATCGTGCCCAGTAGGAAATCGAAGATATCTATCTAATTTAATTTAATATTATTTTATTTTATCTTCCTTTAGTTATTGGTCCAATCTACTAAAACACTTCTATAAAATACTATCGATAAATATGTGACCGATCATTTGATCTTTTTCGTACTGGAAATACTCCTAAGGAAGCCTTATCTTATGAACCAAAAATAAGTATTCTCTCCGTATTGTTAGCCTAAGCATTCACTATAACCTAATAATTTTTGCGTTTGTACAATTAATCAATTTCCTTTCCCTCACTATTTTAATTTTGTGCCTTCGGTAGAACACAAGCAATCAATTTTCTATTATTGATTCAAAATAAACTCAGTGAGTGAAAAAAATTCCCATTACTGACATTCTCACACCTTCACTGATAATATCTCAAATCACTCTGAGATCATCCGCTCAGTTTAAAATTAATTGCTCTATACTGAAATGTATGCCTCCGGTGGCTAAGTTAATTGTTACTCAATTTTATCAAGTTGCATGCATTAAAATGCAAATTTCTTTTCTACATACATTATTCAACTTTCTGGAAATTTTATACAGTGTTTCGTGCCTGATCGTGATTGGTGATTTCTTGCCGAGTGTGGGGGTATTTAGTTGGTGTTGGTGTGGGTAATAGAAGTAGAGATACACACAAATGAATTGTATTATAATGAAATATAATTGCTTTGTCTATTACAGCTGTAATTAAACTTGTTTCCCGTAAATTATATTTATAATAAATTCATATTTATGTTTTTGAAGCCCAAATCATAAATGTACTTCTTTTGTAATTTAACCTTTCAGGTTCTAAGAAACATTTATATAGAATTATTTAAAGAAATCCAAAACTCCACTTATTTACTCCAGCGAAGGTTCATGCATATTCTGTACCACTTATTATTTATGAGACAAAGAATACTAGTTTTCATCAAAAAATGCCTTAGGGCATCATTAAAAGTACGATGACAAACCAGTGACTTTCACTAAATCTTCATAACTTACCCAGCATATTAAATATGCAAGTTACAATTTATGAGACATACCAACAAGGGCTTAATTGAATCCTTTGAAGCTAGTTTGTAGAATGATTTAATATGATTTTTTGAAATGTTTACTACTCCACTTAATGGCAAACTAATTATATTAAAATATTTAAATTTTGATTTATTCCAAGCAATCAAAGCGAAAATGTGTGGTATGTGCAAGAACAGAAGACTTAAGCGACGAACTTTCAACTAACAACCTCATCTTTCCATAACAAATTGTTACATGCCATAACAAATACCACTCTTTATAAAAAATAACTATTGAATGCAAGAAGTGGCAGAAAATAAATAAAAATGCAGAGATCTAAGACATAAGAGGTTTATTGGAAATATTGTAATATGATTATATTGCCGGCGGCAGGCAATTGAAGTGGGCGTCACTGGGTGATATTAAAAAGCAATTCAACATTCTCCTGCATTTACCCAACTATCTTGGAACCAGAGCAGAGAAGCTGCTTGCGAGTAACGCCATTGAACAAACACACCAATAAACATATGTATGTATATGTACGTAAGTGGCATTGTCTTGTGGCAAGCGTTTTGTTTGCAGTGCCGATCCTTTCTTTGCCTTGCTACTGACATGCATATTTTCACTGACTTTCAGTGATATTAGCATTGAATGCTGTTGTGTAGTTTAAAGTGAGCGTTTTTTCTCAGTTGCTATATTTTGCATACAGCAGCAGCGGGCGCGTGGTGTGCGAAAGTTGCGGCTTGTTTGCTAATGATAGTTTTCAACATTTATGAGCACTGTCATTTAAATTAATATGCAAAAATGGTATTTTTATGGAAATTATAGTCATCGAATTCGTATTCGAGGCTTTTTATATTGCAAGCAATGCAAAAAAACTATCTTACTTGCGGTGAGAATTGATTTTGGTGTGGGTTAAATAGATTTTTGAACGTCGATTTAGATGCAAATGATATTGGTTAGAGTAATATGCCACTAGCTTATATTGTCTTGCGAAGGATGAGTATGTTTCCGGAAATCATCTACAACACGATTTACATATGCAGTGGGAGTGTCTATATAAATATATAAGTCTAAGTTTTAAGTTTAAGTTTCAGTTAAGTTTTAGTTTGAATTTAAGTCTAAGCTCAAGCCTAAGTTTATAGTATGAGTGTTTGTATAAATATAATTATATATAAATTAAGTCTGAATTTTATTGATTTTTTCTGCTTAGAAGTATTCTCTCCACTGAAAATACAAAACCAAAATTTTTCTCTTTTTCACTCTCTCTTTAATTCTTCTCAACGGTGAATCATCCAACCAGCTGCAAAAATGCGGTAGCGAATTTCGTACATTGCACGCGTTAATTTGCAACATTCTGCTCGCTATCAAAGGCATCCTGCCGCGTATATGTTGCCACTGTGCTTCGTACATTGTAATAGCAAAACCAAATCGCTGATGGTTTTTTTATTGCAGATGCAAATTTAATTTGCAGATGTCTAAGGAAGGATAAATGGAGATATATATGCCCACAAAAATACACACGACCGTGTAAAAATATGCACAGTTCCAGCTGAAAGTCAAATAACCCAACGGCAGTCTCTTTGTGGTAGGGATAAATGTCGTAGGGCATGCGCAGCTGTCGCGGCTGGCAAGTGTGTCCAATCACAAACAAATATGCAGATTATTTCTGAGATAAAACATTTTACGGGTGCGCTTTAAGTTAAATGCATATATATATATATCTTCTTCGATGCCGCTTTCAATTACGCATTATGGTGGAGCAGCTTAAAGTCTATGGCTTCTGAATGTTGTAGTACAGCTGCAGATGTCACGTTTATTGTTTTCGCTTCCATAATATTTGTAATGCACATAAATCGCAATTATGCCGCTGTCACAATTTAGTAATATCATTTAATATTATTCCATAGCGTGACGAAAAATTCAAATGGCCGAGATAATCCACTTATGACTTCAATAAAAATAATTAATTTTAATATTATTTCTGAGTACCTTCTGTTTCCTTCAGGAATCTCGAAATCTGTACAAACTATAATCAATAGAATTAATATTTATATTGATTGTATTCGTAATGGAATTTTTTTTTTTTTTTTACTTCATTTTTATTTACAATCTATCTGCATTAAGATATTCAGTAAATTAGATCTAGTAGGTAATGGCAGAGGTAGATTTGTCCTTGAGCAAATCTACATAAAGGATTACTTTTTTTTTACATATACTTAAGTAAAATATAATTAACTTAGGTTATTAAATACATCCATCAAAAATTCATTTTCATTTCTTAATGACTTAGACTTAAATCTAAGAGAGTTTTAGAGAAATGGTAAATCTAAGATATGAGAACGTTTTAGCCGTATAGTTTCATAAGTTGTATCTAACAGACAAACAGCAATTGGGTTTATATGGCTTGAGAGACGTGCAAGATATCTAGCACTGTATTTTGGGAACTCATTTTTTATAAAGGGAATACCTAGGTCGTTATGGATAGCTTCATTGGTAACAAACCATGGAGCGTTAATAAGTGACCCCAATGTTTTTGATTGATAACGTTGCAAAATCTCTACATTGGTCTTACTGGCAGTACCCCAAAGCTGTATGCCGTATGTCCATATGGGTTTGAGAATAGCTTTGTAGAGCCGTATTTTATTTTCTATGCTAAGTTGAGACTTTCGACCGAGCAACCAGTACATGCGTTTAGTTTTGATTTTTAATTGTTGTTGTTTAGCCTGAATATGACTTTTCCATGTAAGGCGTCGATCTAAATGCATTCCTAAATATTTAACTTTGTCCCTAGTAGGAATCTGCTTATTATTTAAAAATACAGCAGGACACTCCTCTTTTCTTAATGCAAATGTGACATGAGTAGACTTTTCGGAGTTAACCTTTAGTAACGGAAAATAACATTATAAATTATTGTTTATTTAATTAAAAGAAAAAATAAATATATCCAACATTCTTCAAATAGTTTGGAAATGAAACTCAACAGATTAAATAATTAATTAATTTCCCAGTCGCCAATCTTGAAGTTAATTGGCCATGCTTGAGCTAAAAATTTGTGCTAAATACCGTAAATGTATAATAGAAATTTAGCAGAAGTCACTCAGGTATAAAATTACTTTGCACAAGTACTTAATGTGAAGATAGAGGTGTCTTCGTGAGAGGATAGGAATTTTCACAACTTCTTTTATGAAGCAATTCAATGCAAATTTATATGAAAATTCGCATAAAAAGCATAAAAAGTGCTAAAGTCATCAATCGCACACAAATACTCACATTTTGAAGCACTTTGTTGCCTTTCGAGCAACGCGTGAGTTCGTCAATAAAAGAGCTTTAAAAACAATAACAACAGTAATGCAATCAGCATTAGCCACAGCAATATAAATGAAGGAACAACAGCCGCTAATGCTATGGACAATAGAATTTGCAAAGAATTACTTTTCACACGATGGCAATGCGGAAGCATGAGCAGGCATTTCACTGCGTAATAGGTCTGTCGTAAGAACCATCTTAACCATCTGCCAACCTCGTTTCTTTAACTGCTGTTTAAGCTATGACTTTGTTGGGATTTTTAATCTTTGTTCATTTATGGTGACGATTCACAATGTTAGTACGAGTACTTATAGGTGAGTTTATGTCTGTGAAAGTATATATTGTATATATTTATTTTTTTTTAATATACTGGCATAAAATTTGACGCACCCTATATTTTTTAAGATAACAATTTTAGTAATATTATAGCCTTCTCTTATATGAATGACGTAACTAATTGGTGAATGAATGAATCATTCCGTGAGTCGTATGTGTGTTAACCTCAAATCGGTGGAAATACAAAAATCAGTTCAGGGACAACAAATTGTCAGTCATTAACTACTTCGAGTACCGCAAGAATATAAAGTGTTAAGCACTCCCGCATATATTTGAGTGCTTAAACACATACATACAAACACACACATATAGAGATGCATATAATGCTATATTTAAATGGTTTCTTAACGAACTTGGAAATTGGTTCTTAAGTGCAACAAAAACGCAATAAAAACATCGAAACAAGAGCAGAGTTGCATTCTAGTGAGCTGAAGCAATAAAATATAATTGTAAAGTGAATTTCATTAACGGGAGCAAAACAAAGTCGAAATTAGTGACTGACCATGCTTTTTCATTCTGGCGTTAAAATTGTTAAATTTGCATTTGTAATGGATACTTGCATATAACTCTGTGGCGAGAAGTGTGAATACGCCCAGCACTCGAACACTACGGCATTCTAACTCCAAAAATCTTGCTAAGCAATTTCTAGCCCAAAAGCCATAATGCAATTAAATTGATTATCATGAATAAGTCGGTCACAAGCAGCAATTTGTAAATGAAGAATTCTTGGGAAAATAAAGTTGGACTATAATAACTTGAATGGTGGGTTATACAATACGATACATAATCGATATAAAAAATATTTTTCGGAATTGTTTTTTGCTAACCTCCACATAAGTGTAATTACAAGAGCTCGCTTATTATTTGACTGCTGCCTAGCATTTGCCATCTTCACACAAATACTTGGTTTTAGCCAACAACAACCGGCGACAACTGACTCTATAGGAGTATACTCAAAGTAGTGCGTGTGAGTGTGTGTAGACTGCATTGTTGCAACGCTGATTGCCGCTTATGCGTTTTAACTGTATGCTCATAAACTGACAGAAACAGAATTTATATGAATTTCATGGCCAAAGTGACAATTTTATGAAAATCGGTGCTTAAGAAATTGGCAGGAGAGGTAAGGAGGTGGAAGTAGGAGATAATAAAGAAAATACGAAGAACACTCAACAATTAATGTTGGGGAATTGTTGCCAGATGTAGAAGTGTTGATTTGGATTGTTCTTAGAATTGCTGTCAGATATCTGTGACTGGAGAAAAAATGCAAAATTGCAGCAACATGATTCCGGGCCGCGGTCCTAATTATGAGAAGGTGGAATTATTCATAACTCTATGGCTAATGAACACTTACGAGATGGCTATAACAAAAATATACCGCTTATCAATAGATAATTTTATTATCTAGCTATATGTCTTTAGAAGTCTTCGAAAAGAAAGTGAAAACAGTGCAATATTTTCAAAGTCCAAATTCAAAGACCACCTATTATCTGAGTATTCTAGTTCAATTAGAAATAATATTATTTTCACCGCAATAGGGTGGTAGTCGGTTCTACGTAATCGAAAGGACAGGTATTTCGGGTTAAGGATTGTAGATAGCTGTTTATCGCTGCAATAACAACAACAAATTGCTTTTCTTAGTTGAATATTTGCTTTGGTAATAAACAGTTAGCATATGCGTCGTTAACACGGAAATGTGGAAAGCAGGCAACAAGAATGGCTTACATACATTTGTATCTGTCCGAGCAAGCGTATGGAGCTTATGCAAATTTCTTGCAGTTCACACAATTCTCGCTTGCTAATCTGTTATTGTTTCGCATTTTATCGTTGTTGCACTAAACAGCAACGGTTAAAACGTTCCTTTCCATTAATAACATTTGCAAGCTTTGAATGCAATGGTGCAATGTGTGCACTTGTTTTACTCGCCATATGCGTTCGCATGTGCTGGGTGTGTTGCTCGCATGTATGCTTAACACTTAATTGTTATCAGCGGTTTAACGCAAATGTGCCACAAATCGTAATAAACAGCGAAAGCCATCAAACAAACGGGAAAATACCATATTAAAAGCTCAAATAAATTGAAAATGGAAAAACTCACAAACTCAGTCGAACAACAACAACAAAATTGTATTTACAGGTAAAACTTCATATATACATACAGATACTTATGTATATATAAATGCCAGAAATATGTACTTTTGCAAATTCAAACCAATCGTAACGATTTGCTTACTACTTCTGGGTTTACGAGAGGTTAGTGGTGGCCTTATAGCAAGCACTGTTTAATTTTGAAAATTCATTGAACGATTTTAAGTTGTAACGTCAATATAAATTGATTATTAAAACTGTAATGCATATAAGTAGACACGACCAAAAGCAAAATTGGTGAAAGTTTGTGCCAAGATATCCTTCTTGTTGTTTGTGATCAGCATCTAATATGAAAAGTTAAAATTTTTATTTAAAAACTAAAGATTACGTGTTCATTTTGTTGATTCAAAAAACTTAAAAAAAAATTAGTAAGCTGTAACTATCGATAGCTTAATTTAAATATGAATTGGAAAAAATAGCATAGCATTATTAGTAGACTTTGTAATTTTTGATACTGATATTATCCATCAGGACCTATCAGTTTTAATTGCAGATATTTCAGCATCTTACCCTACATACCGTCATTCAATTGTTTTTTCATTAATTAATTGATTTAACACGTTGCAACAACAAAAACCTACAACAGGAGAATTATAGCGCCTAAATAGGCAGTCATTAATTGCCGCGCAGCAGGCCTTGCCACTTAAAAAGAAAACAACAAATGAATCTGAGTGTATGTTAAAACAAAATGAATACCGTAAGCAACACCTGAATGCACCTAAAATGGTGCGTTGCCAATTTTTCAACTCATTCACGTGAAATTGTTGAAGTTTAAGAATCTGAAGAATTTCCCTGGCTCTGCCAGTCACATCAAGCTGCTCGCTTTAGTGCCATAAAAAGCCGGCTGAACTCAGGCCAAATGACCATAACTGAAATTAACACTTTCCGCGATGGCCAAAGAAGGCGAAGGCATGTCATGGCTGGATTAATTTTCTACCAATGCAAGTAGACTGTTATGTATGTCCGTACGTGACACTGCTCCATCCGACCCAACCCATATATCCTCTTACATACATACGAAGGCACGCTACTGCTACAGCGACAATTTTCTTGTCCAATTGAAGGTTTAAGCAACTTAAATACATAAATTTAATTGAGTCGTAATTTGTACGAAGCGCTGAGTTGAGAAGTGTATCTCCAGAGTTCCAGAGTAATAATAACTCAGTTAGTTGCATATGCTAGTTGTGGATATCTGTGATGAGTCAACGCATTCTTCCTCGATTTAAACGCTCTTTATTGTTTCGTATTGCACTTTGAAAGTTAAAAACTGCACCGGCACGTACACAAGGGCCGATTGTCGGTTGGTATATCTTGCCACGCAATCTGCCACAAGCGTCACAATTTTATATTCAGATGTCAGCGCGCAACTTTTGCTGCTCAAACTTGGGCTGTGAACTTTGCAGTTGGTTTTGTGGATGGCGCAAAATCAGCGCGGTATTATCTCTTTGAATTACAACCCTTTTTGGCTTGCCGCTCATTAGAAGCGAAGGTGCGGTTGTATGTAAAATGATAAAAAAAGTTTGTAAGAGAAATGTGCCATTTTGGATTGGATTTTGAAAAACAAGCAGTACTTACAATACTACTGCGAAATTTGTTATGTCAATAAAGATTTTAGAAAAAACTTTAACTAGTATCCAAGAGCTTTACATGTTATTAAGAACCCTTGTCTCTTGTTGAGGGCTTTTTGCATCTGAATAGGAGAACTTTCACCTTCTACCTCTTTTGAAAACACCAATTTTACTACTTTATGTAGGTGAATATAGGGGGTATACTTCGTTGGATTTTCTTAAGGCGGTCATTAAGGAATTGTAAAAAAATAAATAATTGAACATTTTTTTCCATTTTAGCTTTACCTTTAAAGGTAAATAGTTCGTGAATTCTTTTATAATTAGGCTTTGCATTATAAACTAGTTAGTTTAGTACTGTCGAGTTTTCTAAATTACCACAAAATATTTTTCAATTAATTTAATAGGCAAGAAAATACTTTCTAAATTATAATCTGACTACTTGAGGCATATAAAAGCGTTGTTTTCGCTTTGCAATTGTCAAAGCAGTACTAGTGGCTACAGCACTACGTAAAAGTTTAAAAGACTGAAAGGAAATGAAGTTACATTTTGTTTACCTGTTCTTCATACTACTTGGCGTTTTTGCCTTGAAAGCAGAGGCAAACCCTAAAGTAAGTATTTTAAAGATATTTAGATCATAACAAGTTTTTAATATCGATTTTTCAGCCTTTCTTTGGATTTGGAGGACGTCGTAGCACACCTTCAATATGGGATTTTATTCCGGATCTGGATTGGGGATGGGAGGACAAAAAATAATTTCCAAACTTATTATTTTGTGTCATTAAATGGAATATTTAATTATCACTTCGCCAATAAATAGAGTTGGTTGCAAAGTTTAAAAGCATTTTTTGTGTTTTCTTATTCAGATGTCAGTTGGAACATTACAATAAAAATTTGCAACGAAGAGAAAGATCATATACAATTATATAGATTTCGATTTTTTGGAATTAATATTACATATAACGATAATGATTTTTACGTTTTTATGACTTTTATGAATTTTTATTTTTGAAAGCTATTATTGTTGTGAAAAATTAATTAAATTCAAGTTTTTGTGTATTGGACTTTTTTTCGTTTTTTGTCTAAATATTTATTCATTCGTCTATATAAAAATTGTGGCCTTTAAAATAGTTTCTGTTCGATACTATGCACTTATGCTGGCGCTTCTTCCAATCGTCGAATCACTTCTCAAACTCGATTTTTAGGATAGCCTTTAGCTCTTTCAGCGATTTCACGTACGTTTGTAAAACGACGGCCCTTTAAGGTTCACTTTATTTTTGAAAATAGGAAAAAATCACACGAATATAAAGGCTAGATTGGATTTGGACAAGTATTTTCGAACAAGCTACGAAGTCTGAGATTTTATCAAACGAAAACTGCCAAGTTCATAAATAACGTCTAACATTAGCGGTTCCTATAGACAAAGTAAGCAATGAATACGGTAGAAAATTTTATCGTACTTGTATATCAACTTAATACATATGTATATCAACTTAATAAAAAAAATTACAATTGAAAAATTGGAAGGGTTTGTAATAAAACAAGTTTTAAATTGATACTGACGGAAATATATGCATGTCGAATTCAAAGTTTACAAGAATAAGTAAAAGTTTTAGAAAATAGATGAAAGCTTTCTAAAGGTAAAAGTCTCAATGATATACTTGTAGAAGATTTAGTACCCATATGACAACCTCTGTGACCATAGTAAATACATGTACATACGAGCTTGATTAAAATTTTATGATATTAAAAACCAACTTGTCTGTCATAAAATAGATAAATGGTTAGTGTTTGTCATCGGAAAGTGCTGAAAAGTATTTTTAATTAAAAATTGTCTTCTTTTTGCCATACAAATCTTTACTTTCCCCTATATAAAGTCGAGCGTTTCACAACAGTTTGTACACAGTATTTAAACCCACTCCGGCTGAAACAATGAAGTTAAATTTTGTGCACTATCTGCTGTTATTCGCCTTCGTGATATTTTGCTTTAGTGCAGTGACAGAGGCCAAGGTGAGCAATATTAATGGAACTACTACTTTACTTATATTTTTTAATCTCCATAATTTTCGTATAGCCTTTCCTCTTTCTTCCTCCTCCACAAAAACCTAGTCCGTTAAGGAGACTTATTGGAGCTATTCGGTATTATATTAAATGTGGCTCTCTGTCCAAACCGACAAAGGATGCCTTGGAGAGCCTCTTGAAAGCATTACAAAAGGAAACTAATTAGAGAATTAGAATTATTGTACTTTATATGTTTATTAAAAGATAAATAAATAGAACAGAAAATATTAAAAAAAATATAAATGGAATTTCAGCAAATTAAATTTTCACTTCCTTAAAGAGTCACAGAACATTTGTACCTAATTAAAACTTAGTGGTTTAGACCCACATGACAAATATACATTACATATGAAAAATTAAAAAGAAACTAATATGGCTGCACTGTCATAAAATAAATAACTGTTTAATGTTTATCAACGAAAATTACTCAAAAGAATTTTCAATTTAAAACGGTAGCTTCCGCTATGAAAAATTATTGTTTTCGAGTATATAAAGTCAAGCTTTAAAAAATAATCAGTGCAAAACATTTAAAACCACTCCAACTGAAAAAATGAAGTTAAAATTTGTACACTATCTTTTGTTATTTTGCTTCGTGCTATTTTGTTTCAGTGCAGTGTCAGAGGCAAAAGTGGGTAATATTACTAGAACTTATAGAAAGCTTTAAATATTTCACGACTAATTCTCTTTTCTAAACAGTTTGTGCTTCCTATTCCTGTTCCTAGTCCATTACCGTGGCTTATCAAAGCTATTCGAAATTATATTAATGCGGGATCTCCATCCGAATCGGTAAAAGATGCTTTGGAAAGCCTCTTGAAAACTTTGCAAAACCAAAGCAAAAGTGAATAAATTAAATTTTGTAATATTTCTAAAAATATTCAAATAAATTTAAAATATATGCGTTTTCTAAAAAAAAATTTCAACTTTCTCAAGCAAGTAAGAATTTGCATTCCTTAAGGTGGAACTAATATCTTATCATTTCGCAAATTCGTTGAGCTTCAAAAGATGACGGCCCTGATGAAGAAACTGCTTTTGAAACCAATTTTTATGATTGGAGAGAGACTTGTCGTCTCTGTAATTGGCTTTCAAGTTTTGAGTAGCGGCTTTTACAAATTCAAATTCAAATGCATATATCTTGAACATATTTGGTGCACACACGGACACATGCGTCGACTCACAGCAAACGCTCATAAACTTATATGTGTATAATAAATCCCTGTGCACCTTGACGTTGTCAGTAATGCGGTGCGCCAATAAATTCCAGTGGATTAGACGGTCGGACAGCCGTATGCAGATGGCAGGCTAAAACGCAAAAGCGTCACAAATGAAATTACATACAGGTTATGCGCATGCGCACCAACGCCAATCGCTGCCACTGCTCGTAAACACAGACACCGCGCAGCTGCACAAGCCACTGATGATTTGGCAAAAGCGTGGTGACATTAGAAGCTTAAGCCGGTTGCTATTGGCATTCTCTTATTTGAATTTTATACTCACTTACGTGTGTTTGAAATAGAACAAATACCGAGCCCCCGAGCGCCAGAGCACTGCCGTCACAGCGCAGTATGCACGACGCTGCACGGTCGCTAAGCTAGCTGGCAGGCTTTGCGCTTGCAGCGTGAATTATCGCCCAGAGAGTTGACACTGCGGAAGCGTCGCATACGGTTGCCCGAGGAATGTGCGATGTGCGCATATGCAGATAACTAATAGCATTAGCGAAATGCGGAATGACGCTGGAAATGGAGAGCGATGCTTGGTGGCCTGTGGCTGTTCGCTGGAAGCCAAGGAACTACTGTGTGAGTTTGTTCGTATGATGACAACTTAGGAGGATATCGTATCGCATTTCAATATTGACTATCAGCTGTCGATAGAATTGCGGCGAATATATAACTGAGGATAAATGGTAGCGGAAGAAAATATTTGTTTGATGCACCACGGAGAAATGCAATGTTTATTGAAATATATGTTTATGAAGAGGTTTATTACGACATTCCGAAAGATGACATTCTTCTCAGGCGAGATATTAATTCTGAGTATTATTAAATTCAAACACATCCGGTAAATCTATTGAACCGGACGCAGATGTAATGCAATAATGTCATAGAGCTAAGTAAAAAGATATGCCCTGTCCATAAATAAATTCTTAAGATATTAAAAATAGATTTTAATCATTAACAAAATCAAAGTTAAAATTATAAAATATACTTTTCATGTAACAATTTTATGAGAAAAGAAATTAATTAATGGACGAGTGTTCAGCCAGAAGTATATAAATAAGAAGTTCAATCAGTTCAACACTGAAATGTGGTCAATGACAGAGCGATGCATTATAAATTAGAATGTTCTATATATTTGCTCCTACGTCGTTAATAGTGCTTCTAATTCATTAAGAAATAAATAAAATGCAAATATTATGATTATTAACAGCAACAGCAAACGGAAGCACCATTCAACGCCTAATTGTGACAAATGAAATGCAATAGACTAATGCACATTAACATACTCATTCGTACTCACCTAAGCATAAACTAAAAGTGCAAGTTTAGCGCACTTACTAACTATAGCTATACGTGAGTGTGCATAAGTTTGTTCGTCAAGCGTTTTATCAAATTACTTAGAAATGCAACAAACCGATCGACCGTAACGCGCTCGCTATGAAACATGCAACTTGTAATAGCTCTGTGGCAAGCAAGCAGTGGCAGCCAGCTAACTAATGCAACTTGACTGCTTCAACAAGAAATCATAATCTTTATGGCTTAAACGGTGAATGCATGTTGCAATGTGGAGAACAAGAACATGAAAACAGCTCTCTTAGCATCGCTGCAACATCAACAGAATACAAGAAAAAATGAAAAATTAAAGAGAATTACAAGAAATCTTAGTTAGGACTAAGCTCAGAAGTTTCAGGCGCGAGTGTCTAAAGGTATTTCCTTTATGTGACTTGAACTCTGCAGAGTTACGCCCAGCCAAGCTGCTTGTCAGTAATTATAGTTCTTGCATTTCGCTTGCAGTCACCTGAAATGGTTTGTGAATTGTAAGGCGCTACTTGGACTGTTGTCGACCATCTCAACTGGAGGCATTCACAGAGAATATTAGACATACATATGTAATTGTTTTTATATATTACAGCGATTTTGCCTTATGCTTGTACTGATTAACCATGAGTCATCCACATATTTGATGATGTAACCAACATTGACTATATTTAGTTCTTGTTTTGCTTTCTCAATGTACTAAGGCTGCTGTAAAGAGTTTTTTATTTGTGAAAGGTTGCCTATATTTGCCAATGGACATTTATATCTATTGTGCTTTCTACTCTATAGGTGTTAGCTCTTTTATCGCGAAATTTAGTATGCAATTTTTTGTTTTTAAGCTTTCTGTGGTCCATTTTGGTTTTGGTGTTAATTTAATGGTTATTGAAGCGCTCCAATGTTAACATGCATAAATTATTGTTAGCATTAAGCCAAGTGCTTGATTTAATGATTAATGTTGTATATGGGAATTTGTATTAAGGTTTTTTTAACGGTAGAGTGAATGCAAGCGCGATGGTCTTATGTGTTAAAAATAATTTCAATTTATGAGTGTTCCAAATATGAATAAAAGGAATTTGTATATTAATTAAGAAAAATTATTACTAGATACTAAATTTCAACCCAATTTTTGGTAGTAAATTTTTGTCACCGGAAAATACTAAAAAAAAAAACCTGCGAGGAAGCTAAGAAGTTCGAACACTAAAGTTTTTTTTCGAAAAAATACTCAATCTCACACTAAAATTATTTATTTATAATATTTGCAATATAGGAACAGTTTTAGTCCTGTACTCCGCCTAACTTTCTTCCATCAATAAAACATACATCGTCTGGACAGTATTTCCATCAAATGGGCTTTACAAGATAATGACAGTATTTAAATACATATGTATATAATATAACAGTATACATGCCTACATTCGAGAATGGTTTTTCGCTTGTGCGTCTCTGACTGCACGAATTGCCTACTGACTGGTGTGAAATCCCGTTGTAGCCGAATGAATTCAAGTGTCTGAGCCGTAAATTGTCTGACATTGCCGTCAGTCACACTTGTGATTGCAGTCGCCGCTAGCAGAAGCTGCAACATTAAGCTGTTGCAATGGCCTAGTGACAAGTTGTGGCATGCGGAAATTGATTATTAGAGGCTGGTGTTATCCATTTCGGTTAGAGCTTTTTAATTTTTTTGCATTTACTGATAACCAGAAATGAGATTAAGAGAATAAAATGGGAGAATTTTATCTGAACGAGTGATTTTAGTCTGATGGTGACAAGTGAGTGTCGCTCAGAATAACAAAATTCATGACTGAGTGAGCGTCAAGAAGCTATATTTGGTGTTTTAACTATTCAATATAGAAAGTGGGATTAAATTTGTCATATTGTTTTTATTGCTATGGATTTTATTATTTTCAACAGAAATAACAAACTCATAATGGAATGCCCTTAATTCATCAATGGGTGACTTTTCTGGTGGACACTCAACGGTAGTAAACTATTATAGTAAAAACAAACTGAAGTATTGGACTTGAGGGCAACATATTTAGAAAAAAATTGTGTACCTTTGTCTTTAGTTCCAACATTGTTATTATGTGACAGATACTGAGCGATTCCATTTGCAGTGAGTGATTTTATTTTTTAAGCACTACGCAATAAAAGTGACGTTAAAGCCTTTCATTTGCCAAAATATTTGCACGGAAATAATCATAAATAATAACGGTGGCAATTGAGAGTCATTAATGTGTCAAAAGTGGGTTTCTATTGCACTTTTCAGTTAAATAGTTGTTGTTAGTTACAGTAGTGAATGGCAAAAATGTGAAGCAACTAATTGTGAACGTCCGTTGCATGGACGTTTCGAAGCTGCCACATCGCGAAATTTACACAAAAGTATTGTTGCTTTTTTCGTTTGTGTGATTGTAATGTGTTTTCGGGCAGGAGCCATAATGAATAAAATACTAATATGAAATATATTACTCTTAAATATATTATAAAAAAATATTATTATTGGTATGAACTTAAGTTTTAAGTGAGAATAAATTTTATGGCAAATGAGTTTTGGTTTTAATATAACTGTGTTATTTTAATATATTCTTTCAAAAATTAATTATATTGTTATATTTTCAAAATGGTGGTATAAGCGAAGGTGTAATTTTAATACTATGTATAAAAAATGAAAAAAATTATGAATACCAAAAATATTCGAGATCCCGAAATTGCAACGCTTCATTCCCGAAATTTATAAATTCAGATGAAATACTTTAATATCATTTTTGGCATCATATGAATTTGTACCTTTGTGATTTTAGTACATCAAATTTCGAATTTCGAAATTTTTCGGAACTCAAATGAAATGGTCTGAAATGAGTAATTCAAAAATATTTTTCAATTTGTTTAAAAGGCCATTTCAATTAGCCATAAATTAGTAAACAACATAATTTGAATACCACTATAAAAAATGAATTTATAATTCTCCACGCGCGCCGAATTAATGACTGTCAAGTCGATATGCATAAAAATTTAATATAGTTTTTGCGGGCTGCCACAAATTAGAGCAGCTAACTTGCAATACTGATACCAAATTTGTTAAATTTTCATGTCAATAAATTTTGGAAAAATAAAAATTACAACAAATATGCTTTTTGTGGTTGTGAATTAAACTCTCCAAATGAGGACATGAAATACTTTGGTATGTGATTTTTATAAAAACCAACAACATAGTTGGTATGCGCGTGCAATAAAATAAATTTTTAAGTGTACCCATATGAATTGAGACAACGCGCCGCTGCAACAACTGGCTGTTTGTTCCGTAAGCGGAAAAATTTAATGCTCACATTGTTGTTATTATTGTCTGAAATATCTGAAATAATTTGTCACAACAAAGTGACAACTTTGCTATGGATTTTTGTTGAAATATTTGCGACAGAATGGAGTTATTTATTTAGAAGTATATTTGAAGTTACAGTGTTGTGCAAAAATTAAGCAACTGCATGCTTATTACATTTTTTCAATGGTAACATATGATTTATTATTAAATTGTTTAATAAAATTGTAAAATCTATTTTTAGTTTTCGGGATCCCGGTCACCATAATGTGAATTTAAACGAGATTTCGAAAATGCCGACTTTTTTACTCAATTGAAGAAAATTAGAAAATCATACAAAAACTACGGTTTTTTAGCTTAGAAATACATGCATACGTCCATGGGCTCACAATAAGAATTTCATTTCGCTGAATCCTAGATTAATACAAGTATTTTCCACAAAATAAAAAAAAACAAGAAAATGAAAAAAAATCGAATGACCCAACATGATTCATTTTTCAAAGCGGAAATTCAACCTGTTCTAAATTTTTTAACAAAAACAATCATCGAATCAAGCAATCTCACTGGAAAATAATAGGCAACACCGCCTGGGTGGCATGGCAAATCAATTGTGGTCTTAGGCGGCGAAAAAAATTGAATTTAACGAGCTTCGTTTGCAATCAGAGTTCAAATCACATGTGTAAGACCCGCGTGTGTGTGTGCTAATAAATGCAATATAGATTTGTATAATTGCATATAAGTGAACTAGTAGAGCAAGGCATAGCAGCCGCGATTATCTGGAGCTCAGAAACTGAGGCAATTAAATGCGCTTAATTGGTAGTAAAGTGAGCATAAGGACGGCCAATGGCTGAAATGGTGGTGGTATTAAGTATACGGAATTATTCTTTATTGAACTTGCAAAAAATATTTTAGCATATTTGAGATTAAAAATTCTTTAAGATATCAATACTTTTAAAATTTGGCAACACATTTTTACATGCTTACTGGATGGTATATACATATAATCGTATAGCTTGTTAAAATTACATTAGAAATTAAACTAAATTAACTTTGTTTTATTTAAAAATATTTATAAATACATTCAATGTTCTCTACATATACAAACAAACATTTCTTTAACCATGTCGCCCTCACTACTGAGCCAGCGCACATTTAGCAGGAGACTGCGCGTCTGACCTAACCACTTGCTAGATACTTTACATACCAATATTGATTGTCTTTGGCAGAAACAGGTATTTCTGCATTGTTGTTCTGTTGTTCCGAAAACAATGTGTAAACAAAATCATGACATGCTTGACCCAAATGCCTGGCAACAATAAGACATATAAACAATTGCACAGAATATACAGAATTAATATACCTACATATATTACTAGCTTATCCATGAATGTTTGTAAAATTACAAAAAAAAAAAACAACATTATAAATAAAATATAATAAAATACTATTTTTGAGAAAATTATTTATGAAATTATCAATGCGACAGACTGGAGAGTGAAGAAGAGTGTTTATTGCTCAATGCTTTTTGCATGCATGTTGCATGTAGCGGAATGCCAATTGCTAAGCGCAGTGATGCATTTGCTTGTCATATTTTTGGACTGGTGTCGAAACAAACAGAAGAAGGAGCAGTCTTGAATTGGTAGACAATTCAAAATGCAAATGTGTTTGTAATTTATATCTGATATCACATTGGTGTGTTTAAATTTGATTAAGAGTCGAGATTTTGTCGTCTTTATTTTATTATAAACTTTAACTCGTAAGTTATTCTGCATCTCTGTGAATTGGGGTTCGTTGCTTAAGTCTTTTAAATTCAACTCCACCATTTGCAGGAGAGAGGTTTCGAATCATATATTAATATTACCAGGAAGTACTATAAACCACTAAGCAATCAATTTTAGAACTAAATTACACCATTCAAACAGCTTTTAGTTTGATCTCCAAATCTACTTTCAGAACAAACAGCCATTTATCAAATTGAGTAAACGCCTATGTATGAGTTTGCAGTATTTTATGACTGATCAGATTTGCATATAAAATGATCAAAATGTCTAACCGAGGCAATGAATTAACCAACACCAACAGCAACAAAGTTTATTCCAAGGAGATAGAGTGTATGTGTGAATGAGTGTGTTGTGATTGCCATAAAATGATTAAGATTTGAAAAAGTGGTAATAATGGTACTTGAGAGTATGGCGTCTAGACACGCGATATGTAAATGTTATTTGCAATTCGCGTGTTGAATCATTGGAAATTGTCAACGTGCCGCAAACAGTTGTCTACAGATGTCGAAAAGTACCTATATAAGTAAGCTCGTATATAAGTAAATTTTATATTTCTTTGTTAGCCGAATTACAGGTGTGTAGGCCTGTAGTCGGGACTTGTCGCATGTTGAAGGTGGCTCACAAGATGCAAGCAGGCGATAAATATGCAAAAGTGTGAAATCAACAAGTGTCCCAAAGCATGCGAATGAGTGCCAGAGTGTTATAAAACTAATTTAATTATACTATATAAAAATTTATAAAGACTGTAGTAACGCCAGTTGTGTTGAAAAATAAGAAATTGGAGATTAAAACCTCCGACTTAAAAAATGATTTAAAAGGAAAAAGAATAAATTAGAGCATCCCAATGAAGACTTTTGAAAAAAAAGGTAATCAATACCATCTAGTTTTGCTTTCTTAACACACAAGTATACATACTTAGGATATCTTAACTGCAGTCAAAGTTTCAGTAAGGCGATCTAAAAGCTAAGAACATTTCAACAACAAATTATGGCAAACAGTTCGCAATAACAGTAAATGTTAACGACAACAAATAAACGTATCTGAAATCAGTTGACCACAGAGGGGAACAAACTTACATTTAAATGGGGTATAAATGAGTGCTGACATGATTTTAGATGCCTTTGCCAATGAAATCTACAGACTTTGAACAGATAACTGTTGACATTTTTATTATAATGACACTTCGCACTTATTGCCAATCGATGCGATACGAAGTGAGGACCATATGTATAATATTAAAGATCCTCTCATTTAAAAATAGTCTAGGGTCCTTTATGTAGATTTCTATATCACATCGTTCTGACATTGGTATGTCACAGCGCTCCAATGGGTATTGTCTTGAATCGATGTCGCCTACTGAATCATCAACGGCTTCGATGATTTGTCAGCAACTTACATATAAAACTATTGTCTTAAGGATAAAATGCATACGTACCACACAATCAGAAAACTTTTTGTTCGTTTATTTTGCAATAAATTCCACATTTGAGGGCGCACCTTCGCTGCTCGCAGCACATTCTTGTTCATATTTCGTGCGTGTAAATTGAATATAAATGGATTGTTGCTGTTCGTAATTTCGATTGCAATTTATCCTCATTGTCATTCTTTGTTATTGCTGCGTTCAGTGCTATTATTGTTCTGCTGCCATTACTATTATTGCTGATGGCGTTTGGCGCGAACGATTGACTTCTAGTCTTAAATATGCTCATACATTTATAAATAGAAGTAAGCCGACGCTTCAGTGTTGTAATTCCACTGCGAAATCCGGCTTGTAACGAGTTTGCCCGACTTGATGAACCAAAAACGAGTACTTAATAATAGGTATTCACTGCAAATATTTTAAAAATCGATAAATACCCTCAAAAATTGTCAGATGACAAATATCAAATGGAGTTGACAAATGTCTGGTGAACATGCAGTGACAGCTGTCAAATGAATGTCGACTAGTAGTTGTCAGATGAATTTCGAATGTGAGCTGTCACATAGATTTAAGATCCTAACACCGTCTCTAGCTCCACATAATTTATATTTCATAGCTGAACCTCACCGAACCCTATCCAATTGATAGATAATATTAAGTTGTTCTTAAGCCTAAGTCAGTAAATTTCTAATCTAGAAGAATTCTAAGCCACATTTTATTATTGATTTCTCTTAATATTATTCTCAGAATGTGTATTAATGTGTATTCTCAGAACTTCCCACATCGCAAACGGACCACCGCCAGTATTCGCCTTGTAATGGCAAATTGCGCTCTCAGCGAACAATTAGTCTCGCCATTTAATGACAAATAATTTCAACAACTTGCACGCATATAGACATATATACATAAGTATGAATGACAAATCGGAATTAAACTGGTGTCAAATTAAAAGCAGCGCGCCAAAGGCAACGTCAGTTACATTACAAAACAATTACTTACATGGCACAATATGTACAAATTTGTATTAATCGCTCCCACAAGTACACAAATACACTTACATCGCACTCATACGCATACATACTCGCATATGTCGGTGTTATGTTTTTATAAACACCCGCATAACGGCCGTATTTGGTCAAGCGCCGCCACAGACAACCAACAAAATTGACAACTCGCACGCTGGCAAATGTATATTGACATGCCTATGTCGCTGAGCACTGACATGAGCTTGATTTTTTTAATTGATTTCCTTTTCTTAGCAAACCAATTACATATTTAATTGTTAAACAACATTTCGAAAAAAAAAGAATTTTGTATTGTTGATTGTAATTGAAATACTACAGTTAAAAAGTATTGCTTAATAAAATTACTTTTGCGTCATTGAAGATTTTGACTAACTGGTTGTTTTAAAGTAGTAAAAGTGGTGATATCTCTTATACTTTTTGGAATTCTAACTGTTTTTAGAAATGACTTTAATTTTCGCTTGCAATTTTTTCCCGTCATTGATAACCTTCAACTTTTTGCCTTGCTTTGCTAGCCGAAAACTGGAAATACTGCTATTTGCAAGATTTGTTCTACTTTATATTAAGTTGATCTAAACCAGTTGTTGTTGTAACGGCACTAAATAAGTCATGAATACTTCCGAGTTAATTCGGATCCATTCCGGTAAAGCATAGTAGATCCGAATGTGTGTGAAATGAAGCTGTCGTTTAGAAAAGTACGAATCTGAAAACGAATATCAAAACCTCAGAATAGGGGACCTCTTGGAACTGAGAAGAATTTTAAGATTGTTATTACACATGGAACCGTCTGGATGTGTTGATGTACATATTTATCACTGATAATCCGGTCTTCTATCGTTTTGAAGCTGATGTTACCGAGAGCTTGGAATTCGCAGATATAGTGGATAATTCCTTCTGGCGTCTCTGGTTGCACAACATATTTTTCTTGAACAATATATTTTAAATGGAATCAGTACATATTTATTATCTGTTTGTATAATATATATATAAAATAAATTCACTGATTTTTACTTCATATCAAACTTTAACTTTTGTTCTTGTCAAATATTCGTACAAGTCTTATAAAAAATATATTTTAGCAGAGACCGATAACAAACATATACTATATACGTAACCATTATGCTACAAAGGCCTAAACAAAAAAAATATGGTTTAAAATTCCCACAATTGTTACTCATATGTATATTATCTCCACCACTATGAAACACCCATTTTGCAATTTAATTACACCGTCACCTGTTGGCGACCTATCAGTCGAGTTAGCAACTGTGTCATGCAACATTTTTCCAGCTGGTAGCGGTGACAAAGCTTCAACCACCGCATGGCTTGCGAATGCATGAAATAATTCAATTTACGCGTATGAAACTGCCAAAATAATCGCAGCGTGTTCCCACTCTGTGTGAGAACAAATGCGAAAATATGAAATATTAAACCAACGAAAAAACAGTTGTTGCTGTGGCGGTTACGCGGTTGAGCGCGCACGGTTCTATGCGGCGTTTGTGGCAAAGCGCGATCGCTTGAACGTAAATCATTGCAAATTATGACAGCCAAAAATGAAAAATTGCAAACGCGATGCGATTGCGCACAACAAAATGAAAACATATCTACATTTAAAAATGTGTGTTCACTAAAAACACTGTTAGTTGTTAATTTTTTTTATGCGAAAAACTTGTAATTAAAATGTAAATTTTTTACAAACATATTTTTGGCATCATTTTACTTTCAATTAAAAAAAAATATTTTGCCAAAAATGCAAATAATTAATTACTTAAATATTTTAATTAACAACAACTTTCATTAATTTAGCTGTATTGCAAAAAAGCATAAAAACAACCCCTTTGAATTATTATTTCAGCAATCATTAATTTTGTAATCTTCCGCAACTCCCACTTACCTTTAGTTATAAAATGAAAAACTCGCTGCCAAATGATGCATAATCATACATTCACCATTTCAGCGCACATTCTCACTAACATGCAGGCGATTTAATATAACGGTATATATTTATGGCTACATAACGCAATAGATTACAAATCACTGCCCACTTTTTCGTTCCGTTGGCAGCTTCATTAGTTAAAATTACAAAAACATTTACGTAACATCCTCATTTGAGTAGTTTGTAATGCTTTTGAGTTTAATAAAGTCTCAATGAATTTTTAATTAACCATCCAAATGCAAGCATTTTAGCTGATGTCCACTCATTGGTGTGGAAACAGATGTTTATGAATGATATGTGAAGCGCTTAAATGGCTTTAGTTCACACACTAAATTCTACTAAAGTGAATGGTTGAATCTGCAGTAGTTTTTGATGACAAACACATGGATATTTTTAAATCTTCTTGGGAACGAACTCAATTAAGTAATTGCTAATCATTTGATTTGTTCTTTATGTGAAATAATTGAAATGGTATATGAGTTTGAGTTAGATTAAAAAATGCAATATTATTGATTGACTTAATATTAATATTTATATTTTTAGTATAATCGAGAATATATGATACCAATATTTGATGAACAATTTTTCTACACATTCCAGATACACCGGAGACCAGTTTTGAATGGAATCAGTCTGGAAATAAATTAGTGGTGAGTTTTCGGAAAATAAATTTGATTTAAAACATTTAAGTTCAAATTTCAATAAAAAAAAAGTGTTTTTATACTCTCGCAACAAATGTTGCTAAAGAGAGTATTTTAGTTTTGTTTTGTTCACATAATGGTTGTTTGTAACACCCAAAACTAAACGAGTTAGATATAGGGTTATATATACCAAAGTGATCAGGGTGAAGAGTGGATTTCAAATCCGAATGTCTGTCTGTCCGTCCGTCCGTCCGTTCGTCTGTGCAAGCTGTAACTTGAGTAAAAATTAAGATATCTTAATGAAACTTGGCAACTTATTTCTTGGCACCACAGGAAAGTTGCATTCGAAAATGAGCAAAATCGGACTACTGCCACGCCCACAAAATGGCGAAAACCGAAAACACATAAAGTGCCATAACTAAGCCATAAATAAAGCTATGGAAATAAAATTTGGTATGAAGGATCGCACTATGAAGGGGCATATTTGGATGTAATTTTTTTGGGGAAGTGGGCGTGGCACCGCCCCCTACTAAGTTTTTTGTACATATCTCGCAAACCAATAGAGCTATATAAACGAAACTTTCTGAAGCCATTTTTTTTAGCCACTTCCTAATGCAGTCCAAAAATGAAAGAAATCGGATCATAACCACGCCCACCTCCCATACAAAAGTTAGGTTGAAAATTACTAAAAGTGGGTTAACTCATTAACGAAAAACGTCAGAAACACTAAATTTCACATAAGAAATGGCAGATGAAAGCTGCACTCGGATATTTTTACGAAATGAAAATGGGTCAAAAACCATATCTCAGGAACTACTCGACCGATTTCAATGAAACTTGGTTTGTAATAGTTTCCTTACAACCCAATGATATGTTGTGAAAATAGGCCAAATCGCTTCACAACCACGACTATTTCCTATATACCAGAACTTTGAAGACAATTTGAATCGTTTACTTTACAATATATAAAGTAAGTACTAGTAAAGATATCGGTGCAAAACTTTGCACAAATACTGTATTTATAGTGTGGCAGCCCATTTCTAAAAATCGCCGAAATCGGACCATAGGTTTTCAAGGCCCCATATATCGAACATGAGGACCTAGGTGCTTCTAACCTATTATTAGGGCTTCCAACTTTCAATGGACTTTATACAATATATATGACGAATATGTGGGTCAAATTATATTAATAAAGTTAAATAAATAAATTGCGAGAGTATAAAATGTTCGGTTAAACCCGAACTTAGCCCTTCCTTACTTGTTTATTAATTGTATTAAGTAATGATCTATACAAATGTTCTGCCAACACTATCTATATAATTTTTTATGTGCCGACAATTTAAAAGGGTTCATCACTGTTTCAAATGAAGAACACTACATGAAACCTCTGCTTCTAAATGATGCTGATCACTGATAGTAAAGCTGAACTACATTTAAGGAAAACCAGATCTCGTACTCCCAACTGAGCAAAGTAGGTGAATAGTAATTGTTAATTCTTTTGTATCTACTTAACGCTTTAATTCAGTGCCTTAATTTATTTATTGTCCTTGTCTTTATGTCGATTTATAAATTTTAATCGCCGTTGCGTGTTATTTGTTATTCAGCAGTTGGACACTGAACAAGTTTTCTAAATTGTTGGACATGACGTACAAGCATATATAAATAATTATTTGGTTGCGTGTGCATTACTTAAAAGCACTTGGAAAATATACAGCAAACTGTTCGAGTTCTTCGCATTTTTAGAATATCGTACAGGAGACAGAACTAACTGAAATACTCGTGGGACATCAATTGGAACTTTACTAAGATAAAATAACACAATTTTTATGAAAGATGTGCGGTCTGTATTATTGTTAATCTCAAGCACGCCTCTTAAACTTTCGTTGAAACGCATTAGCATATTGAACGATTTCAAATTCGAATTTGCATCGCCATTTGACACACGGAAGCACCATTAAATCCATTTATCTCGCCATCTTATTCACAGCAAGGCACTTGAGCGCTTTTCCATTTCCAACGGTTGCTTAGCGTTAAGACGCTTACATCAAGCACCGGCAGCCAAGTGACAACTGTTGAAAGTGCAACAAAAAGCGAAATGAAATCGTTAAACCAACAACCGTTAGTCGATTGACGACTTCATTTGCAGCCAAACTTATTGCTCGTGAGCCAGTGAAAATGCCCAGCATCGGCCGCTGATTAACAAGCGGTGGCAACAAAAAAACAAGTTACAGATGAAAAGTGAAAATCCAGCACACGACAACCTGTTGAAATGTATCCAGTGCAGCGGCTTTCATTTAGTGTGAAAATGTTTGCTAGGATTTGTCCACTAGACGCACTTGTTACGTATTGGCTGGTTAACTCATTGGCTGGCTGGTCGCCGCTAATCGTAAATCTCGCATTGCGTTGTGTAAACGCACAAATCAACATCGTGGCGTTCGTGTCACACACGACGGGCGGTGCTCCACTGGCCACACTGCGTGTTGTAACGGTGCAGTGAGTCACTGCCCCATTTCTGTAATTGAATTTATATTGATTTAATTGCAATCGATAGCGGAAATAAGCTGAGTTGCGTAAAGCAATCAAAAAAGTAGTGCACATTACATGTTAAATAAGATTAATTAAGCTGTTGGGCGAACGCATTTTTAGTCAATTATTTGATATCAGAGATTATTTTATAATTCTATTGTATGAAATGGATATAATGAAGGAAATTTGTATTTTATTATTTGATATTTTAATTCCTTTCATAGGTCCAATAAACTGTTATAATGTTTGATTATACATTCTGGCGGTATGAACTTCGTTATTGTAGCCAAACGTAACTTCTTCTTTTAAATTTGCTTTGGAACCATATATCATAGACATAAGACTTCTCCCTTTTGTGAACTACCTTATATGTACTTTTCAATCCTAACACTCCCAACAACTCAATTACGACTCCAAGCTCATATCCTTAACTCATCTTCACGTAATTTGTCGTGTAGCGAACATTATGCGCCTGTTGTGAATACTATACCACCAATGGCGGCAGCAATGACACAGCAACATTACATGTAACATTTCCCTTGCGATAAGTATCACAGCGGCACGATAGCAAAGTGACATTTGAAGAGCAACGCGAATAAAATTTGAAGAAGGAAAAAAGCGCACGACGCCACTAAACGTCAGCACCGTCGCTGCCACTTCAGGCGCAAATCGTGATTTGTGGGAGTGGCAGAATTTGAATAACCAACCAAAAAAGGATGGTAAAAAACCAACCAACAACAAGTGAATATAAAAAGTAAAACTGAAAATCAGCAACATGCATATAGATTTGATCTTATCAGCGGCGTTGACATGGGCGCGGGTAAAGCTATAGAGCTCTTTCGAAACAGAATTCATATGAAAAAGGCGCGTCAAGTCAAGAAGTAAGAAGTTATTCTTGTACTTTACCTGCTGTTTATACTACAAAAACGTGTAACAAAAATGTCATGGCTTCTGTGATCTTTATGATTTGCGTTTAAAAAAAAACACAAACAATAATAACAACAACCATAAAACAAACATGCAAAGCAAGTCTCGTTGATTTAACCTTAAATATGAACAACAAACAGCCACATGATGTTATTTATAATCACGAAACAAAAAGCTGTACAACCGCCACTGGCAAGCAACAATAATAAAATACGTTAAATATTTCGCCGAGAACCTTCAATTCGTTTTTGCTTCGCTAACTTCCTCCTGTGGCACACTCAGTGAGGTGCATGCAACGCTTCTCACTTTTATAGCTTCTTCATTTTACGTTTTTCATTATATTTCTGCTTTTTTCAGCAGCAGCCGCAATTAAGCATGATAATAAATCCCGTTTCCTTTTTCATGCTTGCCATTTTATATTTACAAGTATTCCGTTTTGACTTATCTGCCGCAGGATTAAAATTTAGTGCGTACGCGGTGGCGGGTTGTAAATCTGGTAGTTAAATGCATTTTATAGGGCATTTATTGGCATGTTATTGTGGTGCTTGAAGCGTTTTACCTTACACAATTGTCCATGGGAAACTAAATGCAAATGATCGGGAATATATGTAAATGTAAGTAAGTGCTCAATAACTTTTTGGTTGCCATTTGGATTTTTGGACTTTAATCCATTAAGCTCAGTTTCTCAGTTTCTGTGTTTAGAAAGTCGTTCACTGAATTCCTCTGTAGTAATAATAAAATAATATTCCCTTGTCGTCGCTCAGAGCAAGTTTATAGGAAATTTCGATATTTTCCATCGTATTATATTCATGAGCTCACTGGGAATACATACAACAATCAATTGTTACGAATCTCTTCCTGAATAAAATCTCAGGAATTATAAAGACATGAAATTATTATTTTTAATTTAGAACGGGCATATGCTTGTCCAAGGCCTACAAATACATTATAAATCTGGTATAAGATTAGACATAGTTAACCTTTAAGTGATAAAACGCCTTTTAGATGATGTATATTATGGAGGGAGTAGTGGCAAACACCGTTAACAATCAAGTTCCCAAGTTATATAGGTATCCTAATAGTCAATATACTCAGGACAAGTGGTCCTTAGGAGCAGAGAAAAATAATCAAATACACTAATTGAGTCACACTATATAAATCATAACTTTGAAGTAATCCGCTGGCAATGCGAAAAATATTAAAGAATATTTATTATAAATGAATAATATTGACTGTTGATATAAAATAGCAAATGTAATCGAATACATATCTTTATTAATTCACTAAAATTCTTAAGGCAAACGAAAATACAAATTAAGCTTTTGTAATTAAGCACTTATGGCCAGTAAATGAATTTGGTATTGTAAAATTATACACATTCAAATATTTTATAAACTTCATCAAAAGTGTCTTCAACTCACTTCATACAACATTATCAAATTCAATTAAATCACAATCACATTTCCCGTTATATAATTTCATTGACCGGATGTGGAATATATTAAAATGTTTTCTCTTATTCTTAATAAACATATTATTTCACATGTAATCATTGAGTACAGTTATGACCATAATATCAATCAAATGTTATGCGCTAATTACTATGCGAAGTACTGTTAACTGAAGAGCACTCCAGTTTTGCATATGTGATTGTACATATGTATATATGTATATATAGTTCCTTCAGTATTACATTGAAACATAATATCACTGCTGCTGCAGTTGTGAAGCCATAACATTATGAAATTGACTGCTCCAGCGATAAACGATCAATTGTTCAATTTGCAATGACTCTTTGCCGGTTGAGAGTTTTGCACTTGAACGAAGAAGTGTCGCTGACTCTGATTGCCCGCCAGCCTTCTTGCATTTGTAGAGCTTCGTTCGTTCGCATTTATATAAATTGTAATTATGTTATAATAAAGATTTGCAATTAAGAGAAATGGAAGTAAATTGTCAATAGTGATATTAAAGCATTTAACATAAATTTGAAATTTCTCCGACTGGATTGGTTGGTTTGCTTTGATATTTGGCAACTCTGTTTAATATTTAACAAAGTCTCAAAATGTGAACAGAACTAGAGACAGAGAAGGTGTCATCCTATATCAGTCGATGGTGGAAGAAGATCCAAAAGGCAGTTTCACATGCGTAAATAATTTTTCATTAAAAGTGCTGAAGACTACACTTGCATTCGCTTATTGCGCACAACACGTGTACAAATATAATTTCTCTTCGCCGGCAATGCAAAATTTTCACGGTCAACATAACAGGTCATACAAACACAAAAGCAAAGCTTTATATATACCATATATCATAAAGAACGCCGCAGCCAGAGCAATTTACTTTGCTCAGCGCTGGGATAATGCTGCGATTAGCCTTTGCTCATTATGGAAATTTATTATGTGCGGTGAGCTGGTGACGACGGCTGACTGACTGACGGTCGGCACAGCTGCTGCTGCAGCAACGAGCATACACATTCTTAATAATATGATAAGCAACGAGTGGAAAGCGAAAATTGCACAGCAGTCGCAGCCATAACTCCAGCAACAATATGTGGCAACAAAAATCACAATGGAAATAACAGTGTTTTATTGATGTTGTTGTGGAAGGTTTCCTGCTGATGATGCGGCGGCGCAACCAAACCATCAATCAGTGATGCTGCATGGCTGGCATAAATCAACAGGCCGCCGCACCAGCTTAACCAGCAAAGATCATCGTCGAGCCGTGAACTGTTGGCTGCCAGCCTGTGGCCTGATGTGGCTTTAGCGGGGTTCGACAGAAGTCCATGCACCTACCGTTGGGGGTATATCCTGTTGCAAATGATTGAGAGTGTTGTCAAATTTCTGCCTGCGGATCTTTTAAAGCCCTTGGCGTCTAGCACCAGTACTTACGTCTACGTGCGTCTACATGTACTTCAGCGTACTTTGCATAGTGTACTTGTGGTTGTGGTGCTTTCGTTCTCTTATTGCGCTCTATTCGTATGCGCAATTGATGCTTGAAGGGTACTTCGGTTCATTGAGGCTGTGTTCTATTACTATCACCTTCGTCTGGCTGTGCCTTTAAAGCGTTTTTCTTCTTCTGTTATGCTTTTTTATCTTCGCTCATGATTATGATGTTTATCGGTGGCTAAGGTAAATCAAAATTCTGAGTTTTACTAGCGCATAATAATTGCTTGGCTCTTCGATGTGGTATGTGTGTGTGCTTGTTATTTACAGAATACGTGGCTTTTTATGAAGGGATGGCAGCTGCCAATGTAGAACGATTGATAGTACAGATCCTGAGATCTTTCGAAAATGAAGTGTGACGCAATGAAAAACAATCTATTGTATTTGACGTTTATCATACATTAATCAAGAAAGTTCTTGATAAGAAGCCGGTGGTAGCATTTGAAGCAAGCAGGTTTGTAGGAAGTATTTGAAATTATAAACAAGGTGGTCGATCAGTTTTTAATGTTTTTTTACATTCCCTGGCTTTTATTGTTATAAATATAATATTTTATAAACTTTAACTGAATTTCAACTTAACTCAACTTAACCCCAAAATAAATAAAATATAGAATATTGCAATCTCCTAGGGACTCAACGACGAATAAATATATGTTTCCTGTTGCTCACATAAAAATATACAACAACAACAATAAATAAGAGATTTTTGCTAATAACTGCGCTAATTTTAGCTCAGCCGAAACGAACTGAATATGCCAAAAACCACACAAATTATATTTACTTGGGCAGGTTTGTGTCTTGAGTCTTTTGTGTGGCCGCTCTCAGACAATTTCACACAAATTTCCGACATTAGCTGGCAAGGCGGTTACTTCAAGTTGCTTAAACCAACAAATAACGCCAACTCAGACAGTTAATGGCTTAAAGACAGAACACACTTACATATATAATTTAAAAATATTTATATATTCAGAATAGAATGTAGAAATTATTGTTTGTACTTCAGCTGTTAACGTGAGAAGTTATGGGATTATTGTTTCAAAGTGACTACATAATAGCCACAGTTGAATGATTTGCAAAAATGGAAATTAACAACAAAAACAAACAAACAACACTTAAGTGAACTTAACCAAATAAAGCCACACGCACACGCGACTACTCAGCGAGTGAAAGATGAAATGAATCGCAAGATTGTTTATGATAAGCATCTGCGTTAAAATAAAAAAAAAACGCAAATAAATAAATAGCAACAATAAATACTTGGCAAACCGCACATTTGAAAGTTTGAGTCTGATCACAAAGTGTCGAATTCAATTAATCATCTTGATGTTTGCCGACATACGAGTAAAGCGAGCTGGCGTCGTGTTAGAAATATAACAATAATATTTGCATGCGCGGAGGTAAAATGTAAAAATCCCTAGCATTATTTCCTTTTTTACCGTATTTTGCAAGCTTATGAGTAATCACTGCCACCGTTAGCTTTATAAATTCGCTACAAATGTTGATCTTTCGATTTTTTTTAAACAATCAATATGTTGTATGTACTCACCTTTTGTATGTGGCTGAGTGTATGACATGCAGCTTTAATGATTTTGCATTAACATCGTTTCTACAACAAATTCGGATCAGATACTCTACTCCTTCTCATATTCTGGGTGATCCCTCAAGTTGTCTTTGTAAAACCACAAACCACGTGCCAGTGCATGAGTACTTACTATATTGTTTAGATTTTATTGAGTCACTTTGGGTAGGTGATTGAGCTTTTGCCGGGTTCAATGTATTATCATATTGCTTGTTTATTTTTGAATGTAGTGTGTTCTGTAGTTTTTCTTTAAAAAGTAGCAACTTTCAGTCACCGAATGAGAGGAAGAGTACTACTACTTCATTTGTAAATACCCACAAATATGTCACCACTTTTATATTCCTTTACCATCTTAGATTCTTTTAAGCGTCTTCACTATTTACGACTCCCTTTTATATCAATTTGTTTATATTTTTGGCAATAAAATACCGCGCTTTATAATAAATGTTTCCAAGCGAACATTAATAAGCAATTAATACCAAATAGAGTAGCCGCGTGCATTAAAGCCGGCAATAAATTTAACACAAGAGTAGGATTATTTATGACAACGCTAAAAGGATAATAGCAAGGCAGCGCACGATTAGCTTACTTGGATTTGTGTACGATTTTTTATTTTATTTGAAAACTGATAGTCTATAGACGCATGTTGTGCCAGAAGGGTGCCGAAAGTTTGCGTGTCGTGTGACTCCACCTTAACATTCCGAAAATCTGCTAACCGACGGTTTCGAGCATATATCAGGCTAATAAATTAGGTGCTTCTCTTTTGAGTTGTTAAACGAGATGCTGATTCCTTTGAAATTGCGTGGAACTAAATGGATGGCTGCGAGATCAGCAAATGGTTATTAATGGCACAGTTTATATTGTAGTTACTTTTGGATGTTATTTTAAAAATGTTGAACTTTTAAAAAAATTTAGCTCCTTGTCATATTTGACAAAGAAGGAAGATTTTTTTAATTATATAGAATATTTAGATGTATAGTAATTTAAGCATTTCTTATAAATCATTTCAATAATCCCACTTCATTTCATCTCATTTCCGCCTTCAAAGCTCAAAAATTGAATTTACCAATAGTCTTCCACTCATTAAAAATCACTAATATGTGCTTAAATACAATTTCAAAGAAAATGAGAGACATTACTAAAGTGATGAAGCGGTCAATAGCGGTATGCCTCAAATTTGAATATTTGATTAATGAATAGCAATTTCATGGTTTATATGTTTCCTAATACAGCGGAGATAATACAAAGCTGTGCAATGTTGCATACAAAGGCGTTCATGAGCAATTAAAAGCAAATTTGTTCAGCTAAGAGAAATGTGAGAATCGACAATTTTTTGTCTTTCCTTTTATTGTTACAGTAAGTCAAGTAATATGCAATTGAGTTGATGGGAATTTAATGTAGATAAATTGAGATGATTGTAAATTGTGTGACTTAAGGCAATGAGCTATAAAATGTATATACTATATATAAATGTATGGTAATAGGAGGGTATTATCTTATATAGAGGTAATGCCATTTATATTATATATATTATATTACTACACAATTGTTTAATTAAATATGATTACCTTCAAGTGTCGTTTTCGGTTTGTTATACAACCAGAGACTTCTCTTTGTCAGCTATTTGCGATGTTTTTCGAATAATATTTTTTGATGGAACCCTCAAAAGTTCTACTTACCCCAAAAATTAAATCAAATAATCTCAAATACTTATTTGCATGTCTGTATTTATTGTAATAAACCCCAGAATTTAGTATTCCCTTTATTAATAAAAAATAATAAATAAATTACAGCACGCATGAACACTTCACTGGCAAATAAATTATTAACCCTATTAATGTCCCGAAGCGCTCAAAAGCAAAACCTGTCAACAAATAATGCATTTAAATGTTGACCATTAGATAGACATGTCAACTTCTCTTTGATATGAGCCCACAAATGTTTACTTTCAAGTTTGTTGAACTATTTGTTGTACAAAAAAATCTCCCAATTTAATAATAAAACAAATAAATCTGACTGTTCGTAAATTAGGTTAATGCTGCACGCACAATAATATTTCGATAATTATACATTGACATTACCCGCTTTTAGCCTAAAGGGAGTTAATTGTGGGCATACCTAGTTCACAGCGGGCCAAGCGCGACAACAAATGTTTCAAGTGACGACTCATGACAGCAAGTGTTGATGGTTATCCATATACCATATGTAGATCGGTAGAAATGTATATACAATGTGCTGGGAATAATAATGAAATAATAAGCAATGAATAAATGAGCAAATCGCTGTGAACAGCCTGCGGCGCTAACGGAACATGATCTCTATCTGCGGTGTGAAAATTAAAATTGGTTTGAACTTGATATGTTTATGTTTGGTAGTTGACCCATATATCTTTGAGAGATGGTCAACTTTGATAATTGAAATTCTACTCAGGTGATAATCTGTTTGGAAATGAGCTTAGAACAGGATTTTGTTGTAAAAATATGCTCAAAATTTTTATTACAGGGACCATGTTCGTTAATAAATTGAGTTTACGTTTGGTAATACAGAATGAAGTATATGAAAGAAGAAGTTTATAGTCATATAATCAACGCGGTACCGACAGGCAAAATCCTGCATTTCTAAATCAATGATTGCCTACATTTAGGGTCGAATTGTGTAATTCTATAAAATATGTATATTGATCCATTCAAGTGTTCAGTGCTTTTGATTTTATATAAAACTAAATGTACTGAAACCCAAAAATGTATAGATCATCTAAATGTATGCTTAGATAATTTATATTTGTTGTGTTGAGATAATTTCTAGAATGAACTCTATGTGTAACCGTTACTCATAACCTTCAATTCATAAGCGTACAATGGACTCTATTTGGAATTATTTAAACCTAAACCAAAACAACCAACAACTTTATGTTACGCAACTTTAATCATTTATTCCATCTTTCATTATTTTAAACATTTATTTGTTTTTAGAAAATCACCGTTACTCAATGGTCTAATAGCCGTTAAATAAACCGTGGACTACAATGTCCGCAGCTCGTTAAACTAATAAACATATACATACTACATACTACTAGAGACAGATGGCAGAAAACCTGATGTTTGTTTGGTATTTAATCAATTAAATCACACCTTTCACTCGACAATGTTGCACCAATGGGTACGGCTATCATTTATCGCTGTTCGCTCGTGTGTTTTCGTTCGCAGTTCGTTGCATATGTCTGCAAAAATACATGTATGTGTCTGCATCGAAGTGTGTATTCTAGTGGAAGAAATAAGCCAGCACTAAATAAACTTACGACTTCTCTAACCTCACTTATTGCGCTGCGGCTGCCAGGTTATTGAGAGAGGTGTGGGAACATTTATTAGTCAAGCGTAATAAATATAATGTATCATTATGCTAAGTAGTTTGTGCGGTGGCGATGTGAACGCTACACAGGAACCGATGATGATCGGAAGTGGAGCGGTGGGCCAATTCTTAAGGAAAAAATTACAAACATATATATTTTTGAAATATAATTATATAAAAAATTACAAAAATTTTTGGGACATTTTCACGAATTTTTCAAGAATTGCTCCACTGTTCCAACGATTGCAGCCTTTAATGGTAACTGCACCCACGTGAAAGGGCAGCTTGCATTACCAGAACACCTACTTAGTGAGAATAACATTATTACTATGAGCTTCTACATCGTGCGTGGCATCCACATGAGCTGAGGCGTGAAATAGTAATCACAACAACTCCAAATTTTCAAATATTAGCCTTTATATACAAAAATATAGCTACAAATTCTCACGTCACAAATTTCTTCTCTCAGTCTTTTTCGCGTCTGAAATTGGTACAAAATTATCTTCTCAAACTCACCACCAACAGTGCATACCATTTGTTCATTTCTAAACAAAAAAAATGCCCATTTGTGCACCGTTAAATGAAATTAGTAAACATTTCAGTACCACTTCCGTACAACAATGCTCACTTAATGAATTCTTCAACACTTTCGCCTTCATGAAGTCGAAGCTGAAATTGTTGGACGCGTTTTCTTTTATCTAATTCCTTTTTGTCCGATTTCTTTTAGAGCCCCTTTCACTTGCTCTATTTAGCAGCGCATGCAGAGGACTGAGAGCAATCCGTCCAACAGCAGAGCAAGTTCAACAACACAAAAGTTCATTAAATGCGCGCAATTGTAGCGCCCTCGACACGCTGTGAAGCTAATTAAAGGCGTTCGGTTAAATAGTTCCTAAAAGTCATTTCCTTTGATACATTTGAAATGGAAAGCTGAATGAAGCTGTTAATGAAAATTTGTGTCCGGAGATCAAGCGAAGCCGACGACTTGCTAGTTCATTATTTTATTTGTTAATTGGTGGGGAGTAAATGAATGAAAAGAAAGTGAAGTTTGTGGCACTTTAACTTAGTAATTTTTTATTCAAAGATGTGAAATGTGTTCAGGAAACATAGAAGATTACAGAAAAAAAGTATGTAATAATGTAGAATAATTAATTTTAATTATGAAAAATTTTATGACAATAAATAGAGAATAGTGTACATAGTAAAAATAAACTATTACGCAAAAAATAACTTTGTGTCACCTAAATCTAATCGAACAAACGAAAAAGAATTGCAACATCTGCAAATATGATTAGACTTATCTAATATTTCAATGCTTCCGGAATCTGATCGGCACTTTTGGAATATCAAAAATCAAATAATCAGTTGTAATATGTTATACTTTAAAAACATGAACCCCTAACGAATATTTATATACAGTGTTGCATAAAACAAATTTTTGCTATCAGCAGAAAATTTCCAAATAAAAATAATGAAGCAAAATATCATATTTCGTTTGAAAATGAAGACAAAACATAATAATGCGGAAGAACTTATTTAATTTTTTCCTCAATGTTCCACATTTAAAATTCGTTATTTAAAATGCAAATTCAAATAAATTTTTAGTGTATTTTTGCACAAATTATTCATATTTTGCACAAAAACATTGATTTCAATTGGACACTTTCACATTTAGGTTAATAAATGTCAACCATTAATATTTTTATTTGTTCGCTGCTATTGTTATTATTGCATTTTTGCCTTTATTGAACCTTTGGTAATGCAAATATTTGCACATTTCATTATGTTATGCACATTCCTACCAATTGTTCCTTTATTATTATTTTTTTTATTTAATTCACAAGATTTTTATTCGTTTAATTTTATCTGGACACCCTTTATATTCGAAAATATTGAACTTTTATGGAGCAGCAGGAACTGCCTACAAAATTAGTTCATTGAAAATTGATATAGCATCAATTTGTCAATTGGATACATTCACTCATTCCACACGTACACAAACACACTGATAAATATAAAATATATAATCCACTTTGTGTAGCATTTCAAATCGTAATATTATGGAAATGAAATGAGTTGCCACGCGGTCTGTCAGGTCGCAATCTTCTAGTGACACCGAAATTTATTCATTCATATTGTTGCACCTGCATTAGTGTAACAAATTGTTTCGTCGTGCTTCCAAGCGAGCCAACGACGTACTCAACTGCACTGCACTGATTGTTATAATTCAAATGCAACAACAAATGCAAAAAAGTAAAATAAGCGCAAATTTTACAATTGGCAGTCGGTTAACCAGTGACTGGCGATAAGCTAAGAAAATTTTAGTGGAAAATGATAAATATTTATAATGCGCATTTCGCAGGTAATTATCAGGGGACAGCCAGCTGATTTATTTTTTAACATGCTGCAATGCATAAATATACGAGTACCTACTCGAGGTTTGTGTTTAAATGTATGAGACACGCCTCTAAAAATCACTATTATTACGTCTATTTACAGTGGCGAGATAATATTTCATTAATTGAAATTCATTCTATTTAGTTTGTTAAGTGTTGCCTTCGAAATAAATGCAATGAGGTAATTATACAATTTAATTACAACAATCGGTAATAAACATATATACTAATAAGTAGGTTACAGGGCAAAGAGCATCTGAAAAATCAGAAAAAAATAATAAATTAATTGGCAACAATAAAAATTAAAAAATATATATTTTATTTTATTTTAAAATCAAGCTAAATGTAAGCCTGATGGCAACACTTAATTCAGAAATTATAGGTGCTTATGTAACTTCAAGCATAAGCAATAAAATTTCAATTTACGACATTGACAACCTTTAATTTTTCTACCATTTCCGCTATGATCGTATGAATTGCTGAACATGAGGCAAGATCAAATCAGCGTTTGCATATTCATGGACAATTTTTCAATTTAATTGTGAACAAGACACTTAATAAATAAAAGAAAAAACTATAAAACTACAAATTGAACTCAACTCAATGATTTGTATGTGTGTTGGCTACAATGTTTACTCAGTTAAATTGAATAAACTGAAGTTCAAAGGAGTAATAAAAATTAAAAACAAAAAATTAAAACTTGCATAAAACATATCAAAACACATAAAAATAACAAAAAACAGAGAAATAAACAATAAAAAAAATAATAATAATAATAAAAGACATCTCGAACAGTGCCAGCAACAGTCTCCACGCGCCACCGCCACAATCGTTGAAACCTCGTCAAATTTCATATCACTCGCACAGTCTCGTAAAAAATCATAACAAATTCATAAAAGTAAATTCAAATGCGAATTTCAAAAACGAATTAAAATTTAACTGTAATTGTGCGTATCTGCGTTGGTGTGGTGGGTGCGAACAGTTTAAACGAATTCGTGTTATAAGAAATCAATTTAAATTGCATTTGACAGTTGCGGGCGTCTGTGACAATTGCGTCGTAGTGTTTAAGAGGTTTTAGGGAAAAAAACTGAGAACAAATTAAATAATTTTTGAGACACAATGATTGTAAAGATACAATATTGATGTGACTTAGAATTGAGTGAGGTAAGTCAGTTTAGTTGCAGTTAGTTTTTGAGCGGGTTTTCAAAATATATAGCCGTTAAAATCTAGTGTGGTGCAGAAATTTGTATTAGAATTTCGTACAAATATTATTTGAATATTTCTTAAATGAAAATGTCTAGAATTTGATATGAAATTGCTCTGCCTCATTAAGTATCCAAATACCCTCTGGTCAACTACTACATGTCTTAGGCTCAGTGGCTTTTAAAAGGAACTCGAGTTAGTAAGATTTGATTCAGGAGTTATCTAGGCACAAACTATGTGTGAAGTTTGTGAGAAAAACATATTCAAGAAACATAAAAATAATTGTTGTTATAGTCAAATAGAATATCAGGTGGCTCTTTGAGCAAATTTTTACACTTTCTCACTAACATATCTACATGCATAATAAATTTAAGAACACACCAGCACATTTAATGTAATGAATTGCGTTTATTTTGTAAAACTTCTAAAATGCCGTTAACTGTCAGATAAGCTAGAAAAGACGTAATCCACAAAAAGCCAGCTAAATACTACAACATACCTGTTGGATAAGAAGACATGTATCTTCCGAGTGTGGCATAAAAATCAGGCACAAGAAATGAAAAAAATAGCAGCATAAAAACATTTGTATGACGCATATGAGCATCTAAGTAATAGAGGAAGGCAAATTGCTGCAAAAAGTCAAATTAATATTTCTGCATTTCATTTTGTCTCTCTTTAGTTCTGGCAGCATTGGCAACGCTTGGTAGTGTATTTAATAGTTGTCTTAAGTTGAAAGGTTTTTGCTTGCTGCGCTTCTTAATGTGAACATTTCTAGTTGGGTTGGCATTTGATAAGGTTGCAGCCAGAATTGTGCCACAACAGACTGAGTAGCTCATAAAGTTCTGTATATGTGTACGGAAGTATGTGTGTTGATTTGAGTATGCGTAATTTGATTTATGTTTATACGATGTTTATCGCACTTTGTGTGAAGTATTTAAGATCTTCAGAATTCAGGTGTCGAGTTGTATGCTTTCGCATATGTAAAGTTTCGAGGCGAGTTGGACACCAAGATATACAAACATACATACATATATGTCCGGTTTTTGGTGGAAATGTTGCAGTGAATTCTAGCTCAAAATTTTTTATGTCCAAGCCAAATAAATTCTAACCAAATCAACTTAAGAATCGCTTCTTATACTACCTTCCATCTTGTTAAAATATAATATATTTTTGACAGCCATTCAAACATAACCTTCAATAGATGTTCGATACGCAGGCAGCCATATTTAATATTTACATATGAGAATAATTGTAAACACTTGACTTCATCGCCTGGCAAGTTGACTGCAACTCATTGGACTAATGATGCTTTTTCAATGCCAATTCAAGCAGCGCTTTGCAAACTCAAGCTGACAGCTGATACACGCCTCATGGCAGTAGCTATGACAGCTAAGCCGCAGTAGCATTTCAGCAATTACCCGTTTCATATGCTAACTCAGCAAATGTCAGCCATTAATTCACTATGACCAAACGAATTCTTAGCCACTAGTTGGGTAAACATGCGTTGCTGCGCTCAAGTGCTTCCTCGCCCGGTACGTACAAGTGATCGATCACGTACACTTACTTAGCATTGTTCCATCATTTACATTTCCATTTCCAAGCGATTGTGAGTTGTTGCGAACATAAGCATCTTGTAATTGAATGTTAATTTAATGGTATATTTGAGCTCCTCCAATGATAATAATACTTCGCTTAGTGGTGAGGATGTAAGTATATGTGTGGTTTTGAGATGGGGATTCGATACTCGAGAGAAGTGAGGAGAGGATATGTGGCTATTAACATTAAATTCCACTGTCATTGCTAGCTATTAATCTGAGTAGGTCAACGAAAAGTGTCACCCATTTGTATAATACAAATTGGGTGAAACTATTGGTGCAGTGGAGAGGTGCAAAACTCTAGAAATTTATTTAATTTAACTATTTAATTGATATTGCAAATTATATGGACATAAATGCTGATTTGATTGCCGCAGATAATTGCATTATAATGCACTTAGTTGGAATGTAATTTAATTGTTTTTGATTACAAATTCTGCCCATTAAACAGACTTTCTTCTTCTTTCTTCGCATGTTAATATTTCTAACAGCTTAGTTAATACTATTTACTATTTTTCTCTAAAAGCTTTTAAATATTGTTTCTTACAAACGCCTACACTTATTTCCATTGCATTATATTTTACCCAAGTATTATATATTAACCTCACCAACTCAATAACACATTTCTAACAACAATTTATGCAAAAGTACTCATAATATCATGATTATTCATAAAAGCTACTACCACACCATGTACATAATTATCATTGAATTGTTTATGGTATGTTGACATTGAAGTGCATCATCGGGTTTTCGCCACCATTTTTGCCAACGCAATTTGCTAAGTCGAGATTACCGCAATGACTACATACAGATACTCACATATCCACACATACATTTACTTATTATTAATTCAATAAGTTGTACTTATTAGTACTTATTATTAAATAAATAAATATTTGCACAAAAAAGTACACATTATTTTGCTGCTGCCTTTGTGTCCGTCAAAATATAAAAACTTAGTACTTCTACACTGTACAAATTTAGCTTCGTAAGCGAAAGGACGGTGGTTCCTGAATATGTTTGTCATAGTTAGATCTTTTTACAGGTTCTCGATTGTCCTAGCCTCTTAAGATTTTTAAACGAAAAGTTCGATGATTTTGTTGTGATGAAACCAAACATTGGAAAATTTATTTTTGAATATCGAGACCTCAGTTCGTAAATGGAAACAAATTCGGGAGCTTGATATGATGTCAAAGAAGTTTTTCCAAGTAATGACTGCTCTACTTATCAAGTCGATATACAAACAAATTGCATCTGATTTATGGTAGGAGAAGCTATATTTCAGTTTGTTGATCTTTTGGGTCCGATGAGGACATTGCCATTGTCTACTTAACAATTTTTTTAATACTACTAACTGTACCGTTAACATGCTCAAATTGGGTAAAATTAGTTGCTTGTCCTCCAGCACTCACCTCTCTCTCTCTCTCCTCAATTTTATGTAAGCGTCCCTACATTCTAAAACTCAATTACTCAATCTGCAGCAATACTGACATTTACAGTTGTTATCCTAAACTCGGCTGTGATTAATGACAATTAAAGTCTTAAGAATTTTAGAATATAAGTGTACGCTAGTCAGCTACGCTTCCTCATTCCAGTAAAGCATACAAGTATTCAAAACAACTAATAAGACAGGCTGAATATAAGTGTGAAGTGAATAGTCGCTACTGAATTTATGTATTCTTGAGGGGAAGTATGAATATTCTGGGTCAGTTTTAAAGAATTGAAGAATTACTCACCTGGTCCTTTGTACACTACGGAATTAAAATGATTTATATAGCACATACGAAACTATAATTTGCTTGCTAAAAATGTTCCGAAAACTATGGAACATAACTTTGTATTTTTTGAAATTTTTCCGCCTCTCATTCAGCTGTCAATTAAAAACGCTAAAATGCAAAAGTACAAATAATATAATAAATTAATTCCATATAAAGTCAAGTCGAGCAATCAACATACAATACAATTTGAAGTTATGACAATTTAATTTATACAACCAAAACACGAGTCAGCGCCAACAGTCGCACGGCGTTAAATAATCTCGTTTGAGTTGTTGCAACATGTGCAGTGGGGCAAATAAACATATGCCGACCCACGGAAATGCAACCAAATAATTTTGCATTTATACGAATATAAATGAATTACTGCAGACAGAAAATAAAGCCCGAGTAGACACAAGTACAACATGTAACAGCAAATACAGTCGACACAAAAGCGGAACGATGAAAGTAAAAAGTGTGTGGAGGCAAGTGTAACAAATGGAAGACAAAAACGTGTAAAGCGACTAATCAATTGCAAATATCAGGCAAAGTTGCAACATAATCTACAGACATAGAAATATATGTACATATATAAAAGTATATATAAATAGATATGTACGAGTATATCAATACGAGTTTCGCCAACGAGCTGAATCGATGAATGAATGTTATACAGTTGGACACATAAATAAACAATGCCACAAACATACAAACAAGTATTTTAATTGCTTTATATGTTTAACTGTCACAACATCTGTCTCACAATTCATTGCTTGACAATTTCTTATTCGTATCTGTGTGTCTCTTTTTCTCGAACATTTCCGCATAAATCAAATAGATGAGAATTTATGACAGTCGTTGAGTGGAATGACCAATGGGAACATATTCATATATATGGTATACATACGTATAAATATTACATGGAGAGATGAAAAAATCAGGTTGAATAAGACCATAATTAAGAAAATAGTCGCAGATTGATATAGTTACTGCTCGGAAGAATACATTTTTTATATAAAAACATACTCCAGGGAAGATATCCAATATGAACCAAATATACCCGAATGCAGTTGGTATCAGCCTTTTAATACAAATATTCGTCAGTGTCTTCAAAATAAACAATTTCTGATTGAATATGGGGTTCTTTTAACGAATCGAATTCTATCATTAATTACATTTTAAATGTCCAAATATCGAAATGAGATTATAATGATCTCTCTGGACCTGTTCGACCCAATCCTATTATCAACAGTTGGAGCTCTTAGTGAGCTGGTTCATTTATGTTCGAAAAAAATATTTCTCGAGCACTATTTTGTTCAATAATGGCTATGGAATAAAATCCATATTTATAAAAATGTTTACCTTTTACTATGAAGGAATTCCGTAGGTTGACATAATTTTCAAAAAATAGTTCAGCGGTTGAATTTCCGAAAATTTGTCACAGCTTAATTGAAATTCAGCTTTTAATTTGAATTTAATTTTAATTGCTCCTTTTGCAATGCCGATTTTCACCGACTCATTCATAATAACCATGCACCTGAATTTCTATTACATAGTCGAGGTCTTCAGCTGAAGTCATTAAATTTATTTACGCTCTGATATTGTCACTGCCAGATCCCAACAATAACATTGACATCTTCACTCACACATACAAATGAACATTTTTTCTTCACCTCAATTTTAGTTGCTCTGCCTAAGCAACTACGTCATCCATCACCAATAAAGTAATTGACCAGCGTTAAGGTCAAGTGTTTGTTGCTTCACGAACAACAACAGTGTTCAATTAAAATGGGATCACTTGTTCAACGACTTCATTTCAATTTGCATTGTCATTGGCAACTTGACCGCCGTAATGGGAGTATCAGTAAAATTGATGCAATTCTAAGCGACACGAGCGCTTAGTGACAGCTGCTTGAAATGAAGAGTTCCATTGTAGTTGTAAGCGACTGTTAAAAGTTGTTAGAATTCTTTATTATTCCAGTTTAGGTTTTTTAGGCGAACCAAAAGCCTACTTGAACTGCCCTTTGCAGCACACACAGGCTTAATGTCATATCAACGATCGTGGCTCTGTGGTGTAATCCAGTTCTGTCAAGAATTCTATTTGATTTCATTTCATTTCGCTTGCATTATTGCTGTCGCTAATTTCGTGGTTGTAGCTGTTCGCCGTCGCAGTTGGACTCTCTATCGTTGGAATGTATCAGACGTTGCCGTTCGTTGAAGAACATGTTATCGATCGTTTTTCAATTTTCAGATAAACACCTGCACCTCCAGTGAACGACACTGAGAATATTTATGGGATTAGTTTTTCTTCGAAAGCTAAAAATTGGTCTGACCGAAGCTCGTTCTGAAATTTGACCTTTTGACTAGATGTATACAATGTTAAACGGAAGTCAAAGCTACATTCTAAAGCAATTCTAAACTTGGATTTTCTTCTCCGTCGGTAGCTGCAAAATCACACACACAGCCTTTTCATTGATCTTTTCCACGATACACATCTCAATGACATTGGACCATACAATCTAAATGAATAAATATATGCGAGGTAAGCGGGCGTTTCCTTAATTTCAACCTCTTGGAACCACAGTCTCATAGATTGTATCAACTGATCCAACTCAATTGTAATTGTCGAGACGGAGGAAATCGGGTCAGAACAGAAGATCACGTAAATAAGATTTTGACCTAACTTGAAATAGCTATATTACAAACCACGGACAAATATTGAATTGCATAGAACAAGTAACTACTGACTACACTGGTTAAATGGGATTAAGCCGAACACTTGCCCCCAAACCAACAAATGTCGCTCATTCAATTATTCCTTGAAATTGAACTCCTGCAGAGCAAAAGCCGAAGAGAAAATGGGAAAGCTTCATGCCGTTGCTGTGATTTGCATCTGGTCGCACAGCGGCTCACACGAAGTGGTCGCGCATCTACACGCTGCGACCTAAATGGTGCAAGAAAATAAACCGAAACCCACGCAACCGAGTTGATTCGGCTGCTGTGATGGATACGCAAGCAGCAAGCCGAAAAAATATTGCGCCTGGAGATGTCACCGCGCCGTTCGCATACGCCAATCGGACTAATGGTAGTCATATTGTTGTTGTATTCGCTGACTGTCGCAAATGTCAAGCGCTGTTAGAATTTCCGCAACATGTTTGACGTTGACACTCGCTGACCACAGACGGCCGTGAGATGCTGGCAGATGACTCTGATGTGGAGAGGAGCAAGCGGAGAGAGGAGGTCGTTGGGGCGGTGGTGCGCTGCTTTGCCGCTGATCGACAATTTTATTCAAACTTCAGCTGAGCGCCGTATTTCTCTATTTGATTTATCTTTATAGCGGCATCACAGTTGTTTTTGTTGGTTGTTTTTTTTTTTATTTCGATAGTATTTTTCCGTCACAAAAGTCTATTGCTGTATGCATGTGTTATATAAAGCATTTATATAATTGCGGAAAATACACCTGATACCTGCTCCACATAACGAAATGCTGTACGTCCGCAGCTCCGTCGATCCACCGCTTTGACTGTCCGTTTGTTTGACAGTCTTTGTCTCGGCTTTATCACTGACATAAAATGCAATTAAAGCGCTCAAATGAGCAGCGGCGGCAACAACAATAACAACAATTCTGTAAATACTAGTATCCGTTGTTATTGTTGTTGCTTTAGCAGGTGTATGCAATGAACAAGGAAATGTTGCCACAATATGGGTGGACAGTGTTCCGTTAGATTTGAATACGCAAATGATTTGAAAATTTCGTTTTTTTGTTGGCGCGAATCTAAAGGAAGTGTTTACTCAACAAAATAAGGAAATATAATAACAACAAAATAAATAGCGATCATTGAAAGCACCGCCGTTGGGTCCTTTAAATACACACCTTATTATTTTCTTATTTTTTTTTATCAAAGTAAATAAAAGTAGAAATTGAATAATATGGTCATGTAATTATTTTTACATAGTATAAAACTGGTATATTTCGGGCCAAATAACGACAAATGAGATCCCGTGTGATTTCGAAATGTACAAACAATGTTACATCCCTTGGTTTTTTTTTAAACGACAGTTGACAATCTTTGGACTTACAGTTTGCCTAACCAATATTATTATTTTCAGCAATTAAGTATTCTCCATTAATTCAATAATTAAAACTTATCTCTGTTAAACTTTTTAAAATTATTTATTTATGTTTCGCAAAAATTTGGCCCACTCTTAAGCTTGTTATTGTAAGAAAATGTGCGTATCCATTAAAATACAACAACATTTTACATTCTCTCATTAAACATGTTAACAACAGCAGGTGTAACTGGTTAATTGTGCAATGGGTGTTTGCCATGTAATTGTTTCTATTTTATTTTTGAATAATTATTCACACGTTTATTCGCAACTCAATGGTGCGTTGTTTGCGCCACGCAAAAGACACGCGGCGAACGCTGATTTATTTCCTTATAAGAGATATTACGTAGGTGTTACGTAAGGGGCGTTTGCAAAGGCTTTCTATTTTTTTTTATTAATTTAGCTTTATAGTATATTACCTATTTTCGGCCTATCTAAGAGTTCATCATATGTCGAGAGGGCGTCTTGACAAGCGCTGTCGGTTAGCTTTGAAAGTTTTTATTAATTATGATAATAAATAATGAGGGAATGTAAGTTTATTAAATAAGCCTATTTATTATTATTTTTTTTATAATTTGACAAAAAGTGATTTTGGTGTCTTTGAGTTCTTTAGACATCCAATAATACATCCATTAATAGATTTCTTGGGGTTACCAGATTTACTTGATTTAATAGAATATAAGAAACGACTTGCTCAAAGTAGGATTCGAGAACCCTTTTTCTCAATTCAGCATGAATTCTTTATTCAGCAATATCGTATCATTACAACTCACTTCGATCTCTGAGTAGTTGTATGGTCGCGTCTTGTCTAAAAAATCCTGTGTACTTAGAAGCCCACACGTAAGGTAACGCCGGATAAGAAGCTCCGCCACAATAAACAATTGCCAATTTTCAGCTGTCAATACAATACAAAATGTCATAAGCAAAGTCAAATGGCAACAACAATAAATTAGGGAAACCCATAACCAAACTACATCACAATAACTACTACAACATTTGCAACATAGTAACAATAATAAACGAAGCTTACAACGCGACAAATTGTCTTGTCTGCCACATTGGTGCAAGTTGGAGAAAAACAATCCAACACACATACCCCTCATGTTCACCGACATGGAGAGGTGCAACATTATGGCGAAAATAAGTAAAAGTATTTGATTTTCAATGCGCATGTACTACACATTTGGGCGGGAAAATGTCAAGCGTGCGACAGCAACGTGCAACATGCGGCATGCAACAACATGCGACATGTATTGTCAGCACTTTAAGCGAGCGGCGAGCGACGGGATGTGACCGTTGTTGGCCGTGGTCGCGTGAAACTCGAGAAGGAAATGTTGCAAATCTTCGACCAGTTTTGATGGCAGGCAACCACAAGCACTATCGTTTGCTTCTGATATTTATATAGCTGGTGGGCAGCACCGATGACAAGCATTTACATGCGAAAAGGAAGGAAATGATTATTGTTCTCTCAGCAAATATGTTACTTTTGGCGCGCTTGTTTGTCTGTGTGTGTTTGTTATTGTAAGTGCTTTCAGCTGTCACACAATTGTTTAAGAATAAGAATCCCTCGGATGATATTAGCTTTAGGCTAAATCGTAGGTTGAGAACGGACATTATGAAGAAAAACTTTCGGCCAAATATTTTCTGTGGGTTGCAATGACAATTAGGCAGCTTTCACATGATAAGCTCAAATATTAGAAAACCAGCAGTTTTGATAAGAAGACGTTGGGCTATTTTATTTAATTATTTTTCATTTGGATACTCCTTATTGCAGATGAGGTGCTTCACGAAACCAGAGTGACCATTCCCTATAGCCCTATCTATCGCAACGGCCTGCTTCATGAGACTACCACAAATAATTATTTATTTAGTATGTGTATCTGCATAACAGTATTCTAAATAGCTAAAACACAATTACTTTTCAACAAAAACCGAAAATTGTTTAAATGTGTTGAATTAATGAATGAATGACGCCACATACCCCAAAGGTCGCAAAACTCAACCAAAAATCGTAAGACTTTCTGCAATTACTCCAAAGAGCGGTGTGACGCCAAATGGTTAAAAATTAGCGGCAAGACAGAAAAAGGAAAAAGAAAATGAAAAAGAAATCACATTTTGCTTAGCGCAATAAAATTACTAGAGAACTCAGCGATTTGCCGCGCAAAGTGCAATTAGTGTTGCACAATTCACAATAAAAAATTGGGGAAGGCAGCCGGTGGCCATTAAATGAAAATAATATTTAGTTGAGCGGGTGATGTGCGGTTTTATAGGTCGCCGGTGAATGCGCGCCGGCAACACACCAACTGCTATAGTTGCCACTGATGGTTGCAACATGGTGAGGGACACCAACGCAGCAACAAATTAGAAATGCAACGGTACATTTGTGTAATTAAGTAATTTGTACAATTTTGTTTATTTTTAAATTTAGTTTTGACTTTTTTTGCGAATTTTCGACTAGCGTGGCATCTACGTGCTCCGCGTGGTAGGCATTTGAAATATTTGCGCGCCGCTGCCACCATGTTGCAACCACCGCTGTGTGTCTGGCGTTGACCTAGCGTTCAGCAGCACTTGAGAACCATTTGCAAAAGCTCCTGCCGTTGTTGTGGTTTTTGGAATTAATTTACTCAATGCGCATATGCTTGAAAATTTGTCGAAATTAGTACTCAACTGTAAGTGTTTATTTGCTTTCCGCAGCAGCGCGGCAACACTTGCAACATGTCTTTGCGCTTGAATACCGTTGCATTTGACTTTTGTAATTACCGCAACAGTGTTGCACAGGATCACGCGCTGCTCTGGTCACTTGTAAATCAATCGATTTCCACTCAAGTTTCTGTTGCAACAAATCACGGATACAATTTGCAAGCTGAAAAACAACAACGACAACGATCGAACCTATGTATTTCGTAGTTGGAAGTGTAGGCGTTCACATATGCAACGTGCCGGTTCATGCTCATTCATACACACATATGTACTTAGTTATGTTGTTGTTGGTTATATAAGCATTTTACATTCATAAAAAACTGTACACGATTAATTACGAACTGTCGTTAATCGTGTCATTAATCGCGCTTGCCTCGCGTTGATTTCAATCCGACATAAGAAATTGGTCGTAAATTTGCAAATTACTGATCACGTGTTAGGAGGCTGAAGGTGACGAGGTGATAAATGTTGAATGCTTCCATAGTATTTACATTGCTATTTGAGATTGGTATATCCAAATCTCACCATTATAGACATTTTTTTAATGTCGATATTGAAATTAAAATATTAAGTAATATTCTCATCAAACACGAAAATATAAGAGAGCAATTTATATTGCTCTACAATACATGAGTCGGACACATGTTGGTAACCTAACAGTTGTGCTTTCAACAGGGAACGTTGCATGCCACATGAGCAGCAGACAGCAGCGTCAAGTGTTTTTCATTGATTAAGCGACGAGTAAGGCAACGCGATCGTGCAACTAAGATTGTTGAATGGTTCAATCGATAGGACTGTCAATATATGCATGGTTGCATATATGCAACAGAAGCAGTAAAGCGTGTGGCAAACACTGCCAGTCGGATATCTCGAGATGGTTGTGTTGGCAGCGATGTTTACAAATGTTGCAGTTATTAGGCGCACGTTGTTGTTCAAATGGTGTTGCCTCGCTGTCATGTTGCACAAACAGAAACGCGACTAAACGATGCCAGGCGACGGTGGCGCACCAAAACACTTCTAAGCGGCTGTAAATATATGAATGCGCCTCGTTTTTTGCATGATCAAGTCATGTTGCTTGGCGCATTTATGGCGGCACGGACAGACGGAAAATTTGATTGATGTGCCACAATGGGTTTGCACGAATCATACAAGTATATTGTAGCGGCTAGTAAGGTAATGGCACCAAATGTGGCACGTCGGCGGGACGCAGCCACACAGTTGCATCGTAGCTGTCAATCATAATCGTAATTTCATGCTGCAATATGGGAAATTTATTTGTTTCTTCCTTTTTGTGAAAGCGACTTCCATGCATGATTCGTGCGCTTTGAACTTATTGTTTTTGTTTTTGTCGTGGATGTGACAACTTTAAATGTGTTTGCAACACAAATGTGTCACTAATGCTATGCGGTAAGTTGTTTATTTTGTGTGGATGTATGTTAAAGTGAATTTTTGTATATAAAGGGTGAGTTTTTAGATCTATATAATTTATTTTATTTAATAGGTTATAGACCAATTTGATTAAAATAGTTGAAATATTCTAGAATCAATATTTTTGCCTCTACAAATGTCTATAACTCTTAAAAGGATGCCCTATATATTAACATAAACAGTTAAAGTATGCGAAGATATTCTTCCTGCATGCACAATTTGGTTTATTGAAAATAAATGTCTTGAATGTTGCTTGGCGAATAGCGTTAGCTTTAAAGTTAGTTGAATGACATTTAAAATGTGTCATTATCATAATAATTTCGCATTTGAAATTAGTTGGCAGTTCAATGGGATCACATCAATTATTTTCATTGACTTCTTTGAAGAAGCTACACAGGATTTCCTGATTGGATTCCTGATACATATCTTCTAACTTTTAATATAAGTGAATTTTCTACTTAGTAATCTGTTTATAATAGGAAGAATTATGCCGGTTTATGTAAAACACTTACTTCACTATAAATTTATTACACAATTTTATAATTCTTTTTTAATATTATAACAATTATAATATTGGATTGGGTCCATGACTTTTAAGCTAGCATTTAAAAAAAAAAATAATAAATAGACTCCTTCCAAGCAGGAAACCGTTACAACAGTAAACATTTTATACATCCCGTATTTCCCATTCGTTAATAATAACTTAATGTACCAATTAGATAAAAACATTTCCCCCTAAAATCCCTGATTCTTCTAACGAACAATCAATAAAAGTGTTTATTTTCGAAAATCGACGAATCAAAAGTTTTGCCTGCCAACAACATAAATCGACCCGGAGCTCATTGTAATTTATGCACCCATGCCGCAAAGGGCACATTTTCACTTTCACTGCTGCAGCGATTAAATCTAAAAAAGAGGAAAAGAAACACGAAAACAAAACCGAACGTTGATCACCTGCTGTGCTCAAACAAGTTGATGATGGGTCCGAGGCTCTCTCAACCATCTATGTGGAAAACACAAAGCATATTGCATGCAACACCCACCCACCGCAATACACTCGCTGGTCATAACTCGCAAAGCTAACTGCATTCGACATAACTGCAAACCGTGGCCTCGGAATATTGAAAATCATCCCGTTGAGTTATGCTCATTGGCATCTTCAATTGGTGCGGCTAGCCTGGCACAGCCCGTTCGAAGCCTAGGCTACTTGGACAGCGCGGCGAAATTGGTTGGCTCACCTTCGTGAAAGTTTTAAGATGCTGCACCTCATTGCATTTTATGTTTCTACTTTTGTTGTAATTTTATTTTTGGCTTCACTTTTTCGACTTTTTCCAGCGCTAGCCTACCTGTGGTGAGAGAGCTACTTCCGGCATATTTTGCGGTTTAACGGCTCTTCAGATGAGCTAACTAACTGGCTAAGTTTTACTTACGGTTTTAACCGCACACACAAACAAATTCACATATGCATATATACAAAATATATCTACCGCAAAACCGCTGCTCACACGTTTTTCGTTCAGAAATTTCTCTGGGAATTGATTTTGTTGTGGTAGCATGCACGAAATGGGCTGATCCCCGTTGCACTTTATTTATGCTTTATTCTATAGATTCATGCAGCAGGTGTGTGTGTAAACAGTACTTCGATTATATTTTCGTTTAATGCGAGTACTAAAAATATTAGTTATATAATGACAGCGTTAATTTACTGTTATATGCAATACAAGACTAACCGTTGATATAATATATTGGCAATGACCACGACAAAGCTTCAATTGAAAAAGTTACGATAGTTACTTTGTAGCTACTAAAACTTAATTGCAAAAACGATCAGGATGCTGACTTTTGGGTGTTTCGTGTGTAATTCTTTATTATCCGAACACTTATTAATTTCTAAAATAAGGAGTATAACGACAACAAGAAAAAGTAGTCTCTTTTTAGTCGTATACAAAACATTTAATTGTTTCCATCTATACCCTAAGTGTAGGCAACATTTAAGTGGTCATTTATAAATTAATTATTATTCTATTTCTGGAAGTCCTCTCTTTCCTAAATTCACGCTTACAATATAACTAATTTACAGGAAGGTTCTTAAAAAACAGAGAAATTACTCTTTATTTACGACTCAATCTCCTGAAAAACTTAGTTTGGTACAATAATCTGCCGAGTGTTTTACAGTGTAATTAAAAATAGCCGACCTGTGAAGGTTAGAAAATCACATAATGAAGAGGTGTTGAACCCGTAATAATTCGGTTAGAAAAGTAATGTCACCCTAAATGTAGGCAACGTATTAATCAGCGATATCTTATGTTATATTATATTTGAAAATGTAAATCAGAAATCAATAATTTTTAGATGAGAGCTAAACTTTATTTTAGTACTTTATTTTAGTTAGTTAGTTCGTTCAAATTGTAGTTATATTAGAAGTGGGCGTGGTTGTAGTCTGAAAGCGTGAAAGTTGACTTCACTTCACTTTACCCCTAGCGGTACTCTGAGTTACTTCTAACTTGATCATACTCGTTGGAATGTAGTTTTAGGGGCAAAAGCAGGCTTAGTTAAGGTTCAAGCAAGGTAATTTGAGGGTGAAGAATCAAAATATGGTAATCAATAATCAAGAGTGGTAATATGGTAGATCACCTGTAGCTATTATATGTAATATGTTTGCTATAAATATGTTATATTTATTATAGCATTAACAAGAATGTGACAAAAAATTAATTTATTTGCATCAATATACATATATTTGAAATTAACTCTAACATGCTCACTATAAACTGCAATCTCATGTTTACTAGTATTCAAAACGCTGCACCGCCACTGAGTGTAACCTAAAACCTTTGGTTGATTTTATTTTGCGAACCAATGACATCCTGATTACAAACGAAAAATTGGATAGATTAACTATAAAAATAAATAAGACAACGTGTAATGGGTTGATATGAGCAGAAACAACAAAGAACTGCAGGCTGGTTGTAGGCGTTTCGCAAAAGTTGTAAAAACGAAAATCAGTGAAAACAACGATCTCTCGCGTAGGTTGGGGCAGAAATAATGTCGGTGCCACAACATAAACTCACACACAACACACGGACACACTGCAGGCGAAAAAGCTTAATGCGCACGCGCGGCACAACACTTGTCGTTGTGTCAATAATAACAACAACAACGAAAACCAGATCTAAAATATACAACACTTGTTACACTGCAATGAATGGGCCATACGATTTTATTGGTACTATATTTTATTTTTTGAATATGTTCAATTTTTTACATACTTAAATGAATTTCTACAATTTACTACCTGTTTTTGTTGTTGTTGCTTTGATTTTCGCACATTTTCATTTTCATTTTCTATTTTTTTTTTTGCTTTTGCACCTTTTTTCATGAATATTAAAATCGCTTTAGCGGCTCTGTGCGCCCACTGCCTACGCAAAACACGCTGGCACAGCATGCCAAATGACAACAACAATAACAACTGTTATAGAAACAACAACCAACGCAATGCGACAATTTATGCGCCATTGTGGCAATTTAAAATCATACAAATCTACATTGGAGACACAAATCTACAAAGCAAAGTGCAGCGATTACGCATTTGTTTATTGAGTTTTAAACACCAACAACAGTTAACGGTTATTTATTATGTTTTTTGCGTAAAATAGCCGCAGTTAATTGTGTAAAAATATTTGGAATTTCAGATTAATGGCTGTGTTTAGCAGATTTATTGCAGAACATTTTCGAAAAACATGCTAGAAGTTATATATTTCTATATATATTTACACTTATGTACAGTTATATTATATAGTCAAAGCAAATTAATACTTATCTCAACTGCGTGCCACAAAATCAATAAAATTACCTCATTAGGCGTGACAACGACCCACTGCTCCGCCTATGTGTGTGTGCGCATGTACAGCGTGAAAACGCAGTGGCAGTCCACTCGTTAATTAAACACATTTCGCATGCACATTTATGCCATCGTGCGCAAGTGTCAACTGCACCCAACGCACACTGTCTGCATATGAAATTAATATTTTCCGCTGTTTTTGGCTTTTCTTGCTGATTTCTGTCGCCATTTCATTTCATGTTGTGTGGTCCGCTTGTTTTTCCAAATTACCAGGCAATTATGAAAAGCCTCGAGTTGTAGTTTCACACGCCAATAATTGCAGGTCGTTGTATGGTATATTAATTAATTTCGCATAGCAGATTGGCAATATAAATTTTATTGAGGTATACTTCTCAATAACTTCATATAATGTTGACAGGCAATAATCTCAAGTATGCTCTTCTTACATATTTCGTGAACAGAAGACTTAAGAAACGAACTTACAAGAGAACATTTGAAATAAGACCTTTTACGGAAGGGCGTAATAAATTTTTCCACTACTTTTCTGAAAGTCATGAACTATTTTGGACCAAATTGTATAATATAGCCATATGTCCACTTACAATCTCATTTATATACTTTATGTCTAACAGCTATATACAACGCGCTTCAGCCATTCAATAAAATAATTCCAAATCATTTGATAAACTTCGTCGATAATTTATGTCATGATAACATCTAATAAATTATTCTTCTGCTGTTTTTATGGAATTTTCTACTTTAGTCATTCAGTCCAAAGAAAAAATTTTCAAATGTGTCTATATAAATATAATACTCCAAATAAAGATTGAAGCAGAACTCGCCTACTGGGAATATATCAATCTCCAACATATTAAGTTCTATAGATATTTTTATACAATTAATTATAATCATCTAATCATTGTCTTGTATCATTCGATAAAATTTAATAAGCGATAGTAATCTGTGTAACAACTTTCTGAAACTATATAATTTCATTAGTCGCATGAAAATATATGAGCTACAAGGTGATTCAATACAAAATAGCAAGCTTTAGAAATCATCATCTCTCCTAACAAGCCATCGTCTTTCAGCTGCGGGAACTTCTTCTGCTGCGTAAGCACATTCCAACGCTTATGACGAACAGCTAATAACCGTAATGCCGATGAGCAAATACTATTAGCAGTTAAAACATGGTAATGGCAACGTAAGAGAAAGGCACAACGTATTTGTATTTTATGTCTTTCAATTAATTTGCAACAACATTGTTAATGCTATGCCGCGACATTCTGCACGCTTAAAATGTTCGCCACTACTTAGCCAATAGAAATAGTTTGGCTGTCGCAATAGGTTTTTCTTCTACTTCACCTCCTTTCGCATCCTTAAAACTTAGAAGCATTCGCATTATTAGAATTTATTCCTTCCTTATTTAAGCTTACTGGACGCTTACGACCATTCCAATCTGCAAGCTCTTCAATCGATTATGGTTGCTGTGTTTGTTGCAAGCAGCTGTGTTTGCGGTCGCACGTGCGCTGCATTCTTGAAAATTCACTTTAGCTGGTGGACACTTGTTGTCGTACATAGTTGCTTATTGTTTATATTGGTGTACATACATAATTACGGTTAACTTTTGATTTTTTATGTTAACTACATATATTATTTTTAATAAAGTACTGTATTTTTTTAATATTTATAATAAGTCATAAATAGAAAATAATTTATCAAGACCGTTTCTCATCAATATAAAAATTGGTTGTCATATCAAAAATATTTTTTTATAAATTCCGTATATAATAATGACATAATAATTTATACAATGAAAAGTATTATTTTTATATATTTATATAGAATTGCCATATTATTATTTCTATATTTCTTCATATTTATGAATTTGCATACGCAAACTTCTACAACTCTAACTTCACATGTTTTTTTTTCAAATGCTCAAGATCAAGATGAAAAAATACAAGAGATTCCGCGGCAGAAGCAATACACTCCTACCCATAAGCACCCCAGAGCGCCTCTACCTGTAGCGCGGTGCGAACGTACAATTGGAAGGCGTGCGTGAAATTGTGTGACCGCTACTTCACCTTACACTTCTTGCAACATTTTAACTACCAAATAATATTTTCTTATTATTATGCGAGGTTGTCTTTTCTTCTTCTTCTACTGCTGCATCTACACTTTGTTTGTCATTATTCAGTTTGGTTGGATTCTCACGTCAATTACTTGCAGTTACATTGTTGCACTCGTGTGTAAACGCTCTACGACACCACTACGCCATGCCCTGCATGCAACAATAACGCAGCAACAACACTCCCATTCAAACGCTCGTTCATTCATACTCACATTCGTTTGTCGGTATTTCCCAGTAGAGTTTTCAATTTTTTTTTTGAACAAAACAAAAATAACTCACATACATGTGTTCACCTCAATTATGTTGCACGTTTCCTTCCACGTAATGGCATTCGGAATGAATTTTTCGGTGTGTGCAACACGTGCAAACAACAATTACTGCATGTCTTCACCGCCATTAGTTTTCCAAAAACTTTTTCTTCTCTTAGTTGACATTTGGGTTACCTGCCAGCGAAGCGGCGCTGTCTCGCCCAACTTCTACGGCGTCCAAAGGTCACAAATTTATTTCAGTTCATGTGCTGCAAGCAAAGGGGCGAATTGTAGCAAGCGAGCGCTTGTTCCACCTTTGTGTTGTAATTTTGGTTGATAAGTTTTTTTTTTCTATTTGGGATTTGAGAGCATTCTGCACATTCCGATTTATTAGCCATGCAATGCAGGTCCGCTGCATTTCCTTTTTGGCAACTGTGTGACATGTGTTTGTGTGTGTATTTTGGGCCTTAATGGCATGCCTTTACAAGCTATTTGGACGGACAGACACCGCATTCAAGTGGACTTAAGCTATTAGCAAAAACATATGTTTGTAATGTGTTAATATTCTTAGAAAGCGTAGCATTATAGAAATATTCTTTCTTTAGAAGAGTTGTTGCTTTGAACCCATAATTTATTGGATTGACTTGTGTGACGCACAATTTCGAATTTTGGAATGCCGAAATATATTTCTCACCAACAGACTTCCGGGCGCTGTGTGGCGAGGAATACAAATTTTACAAGGGAATCGCTTTTCAGTTCAAATATAATACTGAGAGTACTCAGTAGAGTATAGTCGGATTCAAGTCGCTTTGACTTTCAGCGTCTAAGCGGGCTTATGAGAATGGAAGCTCCGTAAAGCGCTGAGAGTTGAGATCCTGCTTCAAGAGACTGGTCTACATTTCATGTACAGGATCTATCGGAATCTTGTAAGAATTTGTATTGTAAACAAGTTCCTCCGGATACAGAACAGAGAAGTCCTTTCAGAGTCATCTTTTTTTCACGACCAACCGATCTCAGAGCATTTTGATATAGATTTCCGCTAACTAGAATTCTCACTCCAGAGCAAAGTTCAGAGATCACTACAAATTAAGTAGTTTACTTTGCATTCCTTTACTCTAATGAAACTCAAAACTTCGGGTCCATGAATGTTTGAGAACAGCTAAAGTTCATCTCTACTGTAGATAACTTTGTTTGCTGCGTAGGACAAAATTCTACTTTGGGTCGAACTTATTGAGACATTAGAGAAAACCCGTATTAGCTTCTTATATTTACATATATTACATTTTAGAGTAATCTTACTGCTGATTCATTGGTTATGGTTCGAGACTATACTCTAGAACTTTCAGAACATGGATCTCATATTTAAAGAGTAAACTACGGACTCACGTATTTCCTCCCTTGACAGAATATTTCTAATGGTAGTAGACGTTCTCTAAAAAATAGACTTTGCTAAGTTTGCATTAAAGGCTTATTGAGTATAAAAAACTTACAAAGCTATTCTTGTTGCAAGCATTTATATTTATTTGATTAATGTATTTAATATATTTATATTACTAACGGCTCAGAGCATCATGTATTTTAACTAAAACAATTTAAGTAATAACGGTAAATATCATTTATTATATCCGGTAAGTGTCTTTTAAATATATATGTATGTATATACTATTTAGATGTACGTTAGAATTATTCATCAAGTTTTACGCGTTAGTCCTTTATATAGTTCCTTTGGTCTATCAAAACGAATGTGGGGTTCCAGCGATTATAATGAAAGCTTAATAGATATATTCCGGATAGATTGGTTTCATACGCTTTGGCAAATTTAATGGCGATTTCACTTTTTCATGGCATAAGGTCAACACTTCACGACATTTATGGCAATCACAAACATAAGGTGGCAAGCAGTTGCTGTTACCATCATCATAGATATGACAAGACTCAGTGAAATTACGGTAACAGGTTAAGCGAGGTGGGCAATTTGGTTTATTCATATTTATATTAAAAGCGCCTAAGAGAGTGATAATATAAAATTATTCGATTTTGGAAATTAAAAAATTTAAGTTTGACTCACCAACTTTACAATCATTGGGATCATCTGAATTGCTGAGGATACAATCCGAAAGCTTAAAACCTGGTCTTGAATTTTTAAAGTAACTATTTTTTTACTAATTACAAATAGTAAATAAAATAATTATACTTACAATCCGTGTGTGCTGCTGTGCAAGAAAACCAACATGAATACCAGCAGCCAACTCAGCTTAGACATCCAGTAGATATGCGAATGTGCATTAATACTGGGAGACATCATAGGCTCTTCAGCGACTACAATACAAGAACTTTTACACTACGCTAGTTCTTATCAATTCTTATTATCTCTTGATGCACTTTCATCAAGGCTGACGAAGCTTTTAATGGCTGTCCTTTGAGCTAACATATCCTTTTATAGCTGGACATGGGTCTCTAGTTTGTGGTTTAAATTAAATTAATTCAAATTTATGAAAGGTAAATTAATTATGCATTCCAAAGCAATAAGGCGTTTAATGAAATTATTAACCGTCAGTAGCGGTTGTCTGTTATAGCGAGGGTGTGAGTATTTATTTTAGTATTATTTGAAGAATTTGAATTTGTATATGAATTATTGAATAATAATTTGATGTCTTAATCGGTAATGGGGCTAGGTTAATGGAGTAGGTATTGATGGTAGATTGCTACTGATAATGGTATTGTTATTGGTACTGATGTTGATATTGGTATTTCTACTGATACTGGGATTGTTATCGGTATTGGTATTGATATAGTATTTATTTTTCATTAAAAGATAGAACATCAATATGTTGCGGAAGTATTAGCTCATATATTAATAGAGCCTAAAATTAATAAATCTTGAAATTATGACCCAATTAAATTAAATTTGACTTGAAGAAAAATCTTTCCATTGAAATAAATTTCATCCCTTTCAAAATATAGCAGCAATTGTTCATCATAATAAATTTTCATTCTTTCATACACACCATTGACCTACAGCAGTCTCTCCTTGATTGCCTACGCATTAATTCATGTCTTCCACTTCATTGGGCAATAAGTAGCGGTCAAGAATAAGATGACAATGAAAGTATGGCCACAAAACAAAAAACTGTTTGTGATAGAAAGTCAAGGCTGATTGAATTATTCAAAAGCATAATTTTGAATAAGAAAATTAATTAATTAGAAAATTGCATAAATTAATAATCAAGGATGTGAGGGAGTGAAAACCACTAGCGAGAGAGCTATAAAAGGATATGCTACTTGGAGGAAAAATCATAAAATGTATCAACGGCGAAAGAGTCAGAACAAAATATAGAGCTGAAAGTTTAAAAGTGTTTTTAGTAATATTATTTGAGAATGGCTTCTTATCACAGTAAACTCTCACACATCGGTTGGATCACCAAGCTCTGCTTGACGTTTATTCTGATAGTGGTTTTGCGACAACATGGAGCTAAGGGAATGTGAGTATAGAGTTATTAAAAAATATAAATTTTTATGATTTTCAATTCATTTATTTCTTTCTAACTTGTAAAGCCCTTCCTTCAATCAAGTCGTGGATTGTGGCCCCAAAATGTATATCCAGAAAGTTGCATGCACGGTATGTGAACTTTTCAGAACAATTTTGACCTTACTTAAATTCAATTTGTAATTTCATTGCATTATTTACAGGCAGTTTCGAGTTAAACTTCAACACTGAATTCTGTCTGCCACGCACACTCTGCTATACCGGTGAGGGTGAGATCTGCCGCAGGTATGGCAAAATTAGCGATTGCAAGCCGGGCTTGTATTGCAACTGTGACCAGCGCTGTGGTAAAAATTTGATTATCTGCTCATCGCAAAGATTTATTGGTTGGAATATGAGGAACAGGATAATGGAATTAGATAATAGGTTTTAAATTAATTTTATGCGCATAATGGTTTAGACGGCTCAGCAGCATCAGAAATACGCATTTATTCAGTAATTGTAGGTATATAGTTAATTTATAGTGAATAATTATTACGATATAAAAGTATTTGATATCTATAAAAAATAATATACCCATACATCTATTAGTACTATATTAAATGCTTAATCGTTCTACTGGATCAAATTATTAAACTGTTAATAAAATTTGTTTAAAATTTATGACACTAATACTGTAATGAAAATGTCTACGTAAATATATGAGCAAATATAAAAATTATTTTTTGTGTTTTCATTTTAATTTTATTATCATTATTTTTGATATATGAAAAAAGGCTGTGGCACCTTACTTTGATGCTATAAATTGTTTTAGAATTTTATCCTTAATTTTTGCATGAAATTGAATATTTTTTTAGGATAGTTAGGATGATCCGATTTAGGTCAAATTTTACCAATTTATTTGATAATTTTGAAAGTATGGGCCCCAAGCAAGCTTTTGGAGTTTCTAGCGAGTCATTATCGATTGTGCGGCAATTCTTCCAAACCTACAAGAAAACCTTCCTGTCAATCAATACTGCCTTGGTCATTGTTTGCTCCGGGTTGAGTTTGCACCGCGACTCAACCACGACCATTTTCGCCTGAAGTTACCGTAAGTGAACCACATTTCATCACCACTATGCATTAGCGTCAGAAATGATAATTTTTTTACCTTAACTTGTGTGTCATACGTACATAGATTTACTTTTGTTATCCAGCCTAATCGAATCGTTCCATGTGATTTGAAGCGCATTCTTTAGTTCGTGTGCGCCACGATTTGCATTATTCTATTGATATTTTCGACAATTGGCCATCCTGAGCGTGGTTCATTTTCGACTTCAAAATTAACTGTTCCGTTTTGATAAAAATAAGTCGTCTGTCTAAGAAATTTTATTTTTTATGAAATCGTAACTTTGTAAAGCTATATAAAGGTCTTTTAAAGTTAATGTCATCTATTGGAACATTATGGATTTGTGTTCAAAGCTTCAAGTAAATTTAAAATTAAATTCGGTCCAGAAATATATCTACTCTTTTCAGATAGAAATTTCAATCTAAGTTAAATTTATACAACGCCTGTAATTTTAGTTGCGTACTGATTGCGGCATTCTGTAAAGCGCCACCAGCGAAAATGTTAATGTAAAGTGAACCTGTTGTTTGCAGAAAATGTTAAAAAATAACATTAACATTATATGCTGTTGGTTATCAACTAACATAACAGCATAGTGTTAATAACAGTCCAATGTGAATAAAATAATTTTGTTAATAATAGCATAAAATTGAAAATCTCATAATGCTAAAATCAGCATAAAGTTAATAACAGCCTAATGTTAACAACAGCAAACAACTAACAGCTCCAATTCGTACATATCAAAGATTGTTATTTACCTCACTAAACAACAGTAAGAGAGCAATGTGCACCGGCTATGCACCTGTTAATCCAAAACGAATCAAACAATCGACCAGCCAGACAGTCGAACAAGTTGGCCAATAAGCCAACCATCGAACCGACAGCAAACACAACAAACAACACAACAGGTTAGTTAACTCTCTCTCACCTTAACTCACCGTTGTCTCAACCAGTTCCATCTCCATGCAAGTCGCCATTCGTTTGTGTCGTTTGCCATTATTCCAATGCCATTGCATTCCACCATTCAGGTATTCTACGCCAGTTCGGTCTGCACTTGTCTCTCGTCGACGCGGCGATTCAGTGTTGAACGAACTTTTGCTGTGTCAAGTCAACGTGAATCGGGAGTGTTGCCTTACGTCTGTCTTTAACGCCGTCTAATAAACTAACAACAAAAACAAAGTGAAGCATTTATCGTTGTCGTGTTTAACCAGAGTTTACGTTACTCGCTGGAGCTTAGTGTTGTTTGTGTATTGGTTTGGTTGCTCGCTTCGGTCGCCAGTTCTGCTGCAGTGAAGTGAAAACAAGTTTTGCGCCCCAACTTCAACGCGTCCGTCGAGTTGGTAGGCGTTTTTACCCCTCGCGCTGTGCACAGCATCGGTTGTTATTGTTGTTGCTCGCTGATTGAACACAGCTCGGTTTACCTGTGCCTACTGTTGGACGGACAGACAGTCTTGCAGTCGGTCGTACGCGCTCTGCGTTCGGTGTGTCGCTCTTGTTCTCTCACCGTTGCTGTTGGTGCTCCCAATTTGCTTTTGCATTCTCGTTCGTATATTTTATTTGCATCGCTCGCGTTTTTGCAATTGTTGTTGCCGTTACCGAGCACTGTGCTGCTGCAATCTGAGCCTTTTCTGTCGGGCTACTATTGCTGTTGTTGTTGCTGCTGGTGATTTTCGTGTTTTGAGCAACAGGTGAATTTAACTGAATGGACATTTTATTGTTTTCGGTTTCGGCTTAAGTTAGCGGGCCGTAAAATATATGTATATTCTAATTAATGTGTGGTTTTGTGTATGTGAGTATGGGTGCGCAAGTGTGTTTGCTTGGTGCGAAAAGTAATGAGATTAAAGCACTTGGTAATTTGAGTAGTGTTTTGAAAGTAATTGTCAATTTGTCTCGTGACAATTTGCGTTTAAGAACAAAAGTGAAAATGGTTCAAACATAATGTAAAGACAGGAACAAAATGCAGATAAAAACAACAATAACAACAAATGTATGCAGAAAGTGCAAAAACGGTGAATTTACTTTTGAGAGTTTTTATACCTGAGTATATTAAAGTGTGAAGCTTGAATAAACAAAAAGACCGTGCTGATAAAAAATTAAAAAAATTAGGAGCGGAATTTATGTGAATATTTAATATGAATATAAACAAATATTTTGTGACAACTTAAAACAAAAAAATTATATCGGTAAATAATTAATATGTTTAATTTGAAATTATTTGTACATTATATTTGTGGATAAATTGCCGACGAATGTGTTTGCTGAAAACTTGAAACTAAAATAATAATCAATAATGCCACAAATTACTTCAATTATTCAATGAATTAGCTAATCTCCTCATGCTCATATAACTGTTCTGTTCAATTACATTAAGCTGTGTTTACTATGAATTGCCATTAAAGATATGCAAATTTGAAAGTAAATTTTAAACCAGTATAACTACAAAATGAAAAACATAAATTAAATAACGTTGGTGGCATAAACGCATTAAATACCATAAATCAATTTGAAAAAAACCCAAATGCTTAAATAATTTTACAATAAAATTTATTTTGACTTAAATGGAAATATTAACTATTATTTATTGTGCGAACAAAAGAAAACCATGTGTTAAGTGGATATACAATACTTATTATAATGATTCCAAAAAATTACAAACAAAAAAATGTGTGTTTAAGTGAAAAACTTTAAGAAACAAAATCTTTTATATAATTTCGAGCCCAAAGTGATCTGAAAAATTGTATTTCCAATAAGTTGAAAAATAAAATTAAGGGTGTTAGTATTTGAAAAAAATTTAACGTTTCCAAAAACTGCTTTTTTTGTTTTAAATTTATGAATTTTAACTAATTTCCTAAAATATTGGTTAAGTTAATACGTAACCTGAAACTTAAATTAATATTAATGAAACAAATTCAAATCTATCAAATTGGCAAAATATTTTTTTGAAAATATTTGATTTGGAAAACAAAAGTGTTAAAGATTCATAAATTGTACACAACTGTTATTATCAAACGTAAATAAATGTGGAAATTATGTAAACAATTCCTCCATAGGCGAAAAGTAATTCGTTAAATACTACAAGTTAAAAAATGCATTATATATGCATTACATATAATTTTTCCAAAAAATATTTTTTTCCATGTTTCGAACCAGAAATAGATTAATTCATATAAATTACAATTAAAAAAGTACATTTATTTGAAATCATTCAAATCCAAATATTTTAATATTTCTAAATTTCCTGGTGCTATCGGTTTCGTATTCAATTTACAAAATAATTTAGCAAATACAAAGTTTTTTATTCAAAGATTCTTTATTAAATGGTGATATTGCATTTTTATTTGAAGTAAACATAAAATGTTTATAATTTTTAAGTGAAATTTAAAAAGTGATTAAATTTATTCTACTTTGTTGGAGAACAGGTTTCAGTTTTTTTAAATTTTGATAGAACATTTTATAACTTTAATATCACAACTCTCCATTTTAAACATATCAACCAACATCATTTTTATTAACAATTTTTTTTTTGAAAGTCGTTTTTTAGCAACATTCCAAAAATGTATTTATATATAAATAAAATAACTGCCTTCGAACTCAAACATCAAAATTTGTATTTTCTATGTGTTACTCAACAGTAATGCATAAAAAATAAAAAAATCTCTTTCCAGAGTACCAACATACGGGTATATAAAATAGTTTTCATCTATAAAGAAAACAAATATAAATTTCATTGGCAAAAAGCAGAATAGTAAATGCTTTGTAGAGTATCTAAGATGTGATAACAAGTCTGTAAACATTACATTTAGCATTCTCCGCACTTCAATAACCCACTTTACAAACTGCAAGAAATACCGAAATCACTGCACTGAAGTGCCTTTCTCCCAAAAATAATAAACCAAATAAAATAAATCGCGCATAAATCAATACCAATAAGGAAGCCTTTTACACTAAGCTAAAGAAGTAGTTGCAAGTGCAGCCGCAGTCATTAAGAAAGCAACAACAAAACCAGTGAAATAAACTATAAATACAAACAAAAATAGTAAACAAATAAATACAAGAATAGAAAAAAAAACTAATAAAACGTTGTCACACGTTCACGCACAGCTAGAGCTACGCGCATGCGTCAGACAATTTGCACGAGCTAACAGTCATCTAAACCCCGCTGCACGCTAATGACATTTGCCGAATGGCGGTCGAGACACTGTCATGGCCAGTGGTTGTTGGTCGCCATGCCGTTTGCTTTCTAACTGGATATTTTGTGTTGTGGCTTGTGGCATGCATCGCGGCGCATTTGTTATTAAAAGTGTGCGTACCCGCTTTCTAACGGTACATGCATGAATTTCTCAGTGTGGCAATGAAAATAAAGCTAACCGCAAAAACAAAAACAACAACACAACGTAATGGAATAATTTGGCTTTGAATCAATACAATAGCAGTTGCCACTTCATCGTTTTCTTCTTATTTGTACCAACCAACTTGAGGAAATTTAATCAATTCTTTTACCAAACTTTTTTGCTGTTATTATTTGTTGTTGCCTCTAGCATTGCCGCATGCACATTATTATATTCTATTTGCATTGTTTCGCTCGTAACTATAATTGTTTGCTGCGCTGCCGGCTGCCGGCTGCTACAACTGTTTATCTGCCTTTGCCATTTGTCGGCGCAGCAGTTGACCTCATTTCATGCTATCACCACTTGCCTGTTGGTTTATTGTCGTTAACCAGCCAGGCAGTCAGACAGCCAGCTTCAAGCGGCAACAAAAAGTGTGGCAAGCAAACAGCTGTAGTTGTGGCACAGATGCGTGGCCATTGCAAGCGGGTTTCGTTGCCACAAGCAACACATAAGATATAGTAGACAAACCGCATGCATAATGCCCAGCTACAACGTCTCCACAGACACTGAAAGTTCTCTTTGCTAATGCGCCACTCCGCGCTACCGTTGGCAAGTACAACTGCAAGTAGTTGTCAGACAACTTTTACTTAACTGCCGTCAATATTTTGCGAATTTTTACGTAATTTTGTTTTTATTATTTATTTTTCGGTCTTTCGCTTACTTTTTTCTCACACTCACATCAGGCTGACAACAACTCCGTGGAATTTCATTTTACTGTTGCGAATTTTGTTGTTTTTTCTATTCTCACCGCTTATTCTGTTACGGCTGCGACGCGTGGGTGTCTGTCTGCAATGCATTCATGAAATTCAAATGTTTGTTGCAGAGGGAGAATATTGATTTTTATGGAAATGTGATTTTGCTCTGTCACTTTTGCTGAGAGAAAAGTGGAATTTGTTGTTTGAGAAAATTGATTTTTACTTTTCATAATTCTGCATGCCTTAGCAACAACAAGATGTATCTTGTAACTGTTGTTGTATTGAGTTGCGCAACTGTGTAAATAGCCAAACCCATTTTCGGCGCTCATCTTCGTAGCGTGTAATTTTTCAAATTATGGTTATTTATATCTTGCTGTTGTGATTGTTGTTAATTTGTCGCGGGTTTTTGCAATGTGCTTTCCGTTAGTCAAACCACACTCCCTGTTTTTATTCGCTGCTATTGCAAATAAAGCATGCAAATAAATTATTAATTTTAAGCAATTTTTTAATGATTTTTTATAAAAGTATTGCTGACTTCATTAAAAATTTACAAAACATTTTATTTTTCATTAGTTTATACATTTTTTAATATCATTTAATTTATTTTTGAACGAAAAATAGGATTGTACTCTTATGCGTATTATATTTTGTTTTATTGTGTAAAATCAGTTGAGAGGTGAAACCATATTATATAAACCAGCATTTCTTCCAACATTTAAAAGATTCACGTGTCAAATAGTACTACATATGTATGAGATAAAAATACATTTCCATTAAAATATATAGAGTTATAACAAAACAAAAGGTCCAAAAAACTAAACACAGAACATCTAAAAATCTCAAATTGACTGTGTGTTCTCACTAAAATAAAATTTGTCTCAAATCCTTAACTTTATATGGAAAAGACACTTAAAAAAGAATATCCCAAACATGTGTGTAAATAAAAAGAATTACTAATTTATGAACCCACAGTCGGAGCAACACTCAAATTACATTAAAAAATAACAAAAGAATAGCTGAAACAAATCATATCACTAAATTCCATTACAAACGCTTCACTGCTGTGACACTTGGAATTTCTATGCACCCTTTATCACGCCACAGACGCCAAGCAATTTCATTTACTCTTTTTTATAGCCTTACCTGACGTAATATTGCTGTACCAGTATGTATGTATGTATTAATATGCATAAGAATGCTTGTACGTACATAACATATAATTAATGTGAATTTAAAAGAAATCCTCTGTGTGACAAGTGTATTATTCAAAAATTAACATTTCTATTTATATGCAGTGGCATATGTCTGTATGGTTGCCGGCATCATGAAATGCGTTTAAATTAAAGAATAAATGTGACTCAAAAGAAAACTGATAATCCAATGATAGTCAGGAAACTAGAAAGTGGTATGGATGAGAAGTCAAAGTGGGAAATGAGCTTCATTTGCAACTCAAAATGCACCACTATATAATTAATAGTAGTATATTTGTGTGTGCGCGTGGTTATACATTTTTTTTTGTACATTAATGCGAATGAAGTGTTATTTTGGCCTTTAAAATTTCGTATATGCAATATTTTATACGGCAACAAATTTATTTAAATGTAGTTATTGTTGTTGTTGGCAGCATTAGCATTAGGTGTTCAAATTATTAAATTTACAAACTTGTTTTCTCCAGCACAAGCAAGACTGCTGAGTGCATGTGGTTGCTGGCGGTGTGAAGATGAGCAATAAGTTGAATTTTTGACTTTTTATCGCAATTATATTATTTGTTGTTGTTGTATTTATTTATTGTTATATTTTTTATTTAAATCAATTTAAAGTTATACCATTAAGTGCGCTTTGATGCCTTTTCGATCGTTAAGCGCTTTAAATTGCCTTTATTAGGCGTCGAATTGTTACACTTGGCTAGGGTTGCGCCCACACTCACTTACACGCCGGCTTTTCTAGTATTGAGGTCTGCTTTGGCATTTAAGCTAGTTTTAAGTACCAATCGTAGTGTTTTGAAGACTTTTATCTTTCTAGTTAGGGGTGTTGAGGATAGAAGTCGGTAGGCTCTTGAAGATATGGATAAATTCAATAGTTCGATTTTTAAACTTAGATATTCTAAAAGTCCAGAATTTCTTATGTATCATATTTTATGTATCAGATATATATAAAAACCGTTATTCACAAACATTTTAAAATACCGTAAATTTTGAAATTTAAATTTTACTTTAATTTCTTCGAAAAAATTATCAGTTCATTAGCAGCTTTGCCGCGCTGCCACCAACCATTTACAAGCTATAATTAAAAACAATTATCAACCTACTCATCAGCGGTGACGGCGGCGTCGCTGGCAAAGACAACTGAGTTCAAATTATAGAATTCAATGAAACCATTCAAAAGTGAAATTTTCACTATTTTTTCTTGATTTTGTATGTTCTCATTTGCTCTTTCACTCACTTTCTGCTTTCGAAGATTTCTGGTTTTCACGTTCAACACCGCCTCACGCTGTCTCGCGGTTGTTGTGACGGTCGGTCAGTCATTGTGAGGCAAAAGCGACCACTCAAAATTCATTGTTTATCATTACTGTTGATCTCTTTCATAACTGCATATGACCATGCGCACATCATGTGTGAATATGTTTTTGTGGTTGTGTGCACTTGAAAGGGAACTTGTTGAACGTGACTTTGTGCAACAGTTTCTCCGCTTCTGGATGACTTGTGCTTGTTATTTTTATTTTGTGCCACACATCAAGTGTTTTATTTGTTTTATTTTGGTTTTCAAAAGCTGAAAAATTAAAGAGAAAACATAAAAAAGGTTAAAAAATATTTTGAAAATTCAATTAAAAATTATTTTTAAAATATATGTATTTAATTTAAAAAAGAAGAAATTAAATTTTTTTCAACTCATTGCATTAAAGATTAAGCTGAAATGATTATTTGCTGTCTATAAGAATTAATGAATATAATTATATAAAAATTTTACTAAAATCTGCAAAAACAATTTTCTCAAATTTTTTTAATAGACACATTTCATTAATTTAACATCCCTATCCCTTCAACCAAACCAGCACAAGTTCGTGTCTTAAGTCTTTTATATATTCTCAACTTCGCGTGACTCATCTCAATAATGTATTGCATAATTTAATCCAGTTCCCAGAATGAAGACAATTTATTTTTTCAAATTATATTAATTTTGTCTTAATGTCTAACAAAAGTTGTTTTAGGATTTAATTTATGACCGAACCAGCTGGTGATTCCCTGTTCTCGACAGCTGCCCGCTTATACCGTATTTGGTTTGGTCAGCGACAGTACATTAGAAATGTATATTACCCTGTTTATAACCAAGTGTAAAATTAAAAAGTTGATTATTTGTATGAGCTGCTCTGGTGATTCTGTTATTCGCAGAACTTCTCGAAAATAAAGTATTGTAATTAAGCTTGCAAAATAGCGCGGCAATCAATTTTATGCAGTCAAGCGGGTATCTGCGCTGTTCGATAGCTGTCTAAATTAATTGATTAAATTGTTCTTATATAAAATGTATTTTAAAACGATATATAAAAAACATTTTCAAACAGTTGGAACAGTGTTAAAATAAATGGCAAGCTTATTTAAAAATACTTTCTGTATCTAGCTTACTTCAACCTAAAATAGTTGACCTAAAAAAAGCTACTGCGTTTATAAAAAATATGATTTTCAATCACTCGAAAATAATTATATAGCCCAAACTGAACGATTTTTAATTGTACAACAAAAACAAAATATTTCTAAAACTAAAGTCGTTTGCCTAGCTATGCATTTACTTGCAGCAGTTTATTTCCACTTCTGTTCTAATTAGTTAGGAGTTTCCTAAACATTAGTTCCTCATTAACTGCGGCAATAATAATAAATACTTGACATAACAGTGGCAACTCGCGGCTGTTGGAAAAACGTGGAAACCGCTTAATTGTGGGAAATGCTGAAACAATTCAACACAACCGGCAGCCACCAAAACTACACACAAATCACTGAGCTGTGACACACAAACGTGCACATCAAATACATTTACGTGTTTATATGCGCTTGAGCGCCTAGAAGTATGTATGTTCGTAGTTTATTTGGCTCAGCGCCGAGTGGTTGCTGAATTTGTTTTTTCCACCGTTTATGTCCACCGTTCGCCACTCTAGTCATTGACCGCGACTAAAATACTAATAAACATACACTACACACAACATACAAACAAACAAATTTCTTTGGTGTAAATAGAAAAATTACAATTATAATTATGTTCATTTGCTGCGAGTGTTCTGTGTGTTTTCTGGCTTTTGATTGTTTATATTTTCCTATACTTTATTGATTGCTATTAGCTGGCGTTTGATCTTTTTTGTTGTTTTTCCACGGTTAGTGATTTTTTACAATTGTTTAATTTTTATTTGTTTTTACTACTGTTTCGTTTGCATAATAAAAGCTTAATTGATAATCTGTACTTTGTTAAACTGTTAATTGGATTACTGTAAATTGGCAACAATCAAAATATCAGATATGTGAAAGTTAGTATTCATGTTACTGTAGTTATTGTGATTCGCAAAATGACAAAAAAAGCTTGAAATTTTTAATGTTTTGTTCAACAAATAACTGTCTTTATTTACTTGCTTCCATAAATAGTGAGCTGTCACGTCTCAGTATCAAATATTATTATACTTTCCTTTACTTCTTCCGTTCACTGACAGCAAATGTGTGCTATATTGTACTATAATCAATCACAGATAAAAATAAGTTAACTTTATTTTTGCAAGCACAACATTTAACTAGACCACCAATGCCTAGTGACTTGTTCTGCTTTGCTGCTTCAACATTTGTCACCATTTATTTTCAAGCTTTTCTAAGTTATATATATTAATAAAATCGAAGAATCGGACATGCTTAGTTCTTTATTAATATTTTTTTGTTCTGTAGTATTTTCCGCGGGTTTACCATATTTAATTGTTGTATGCACCCACGCTGTAAATAATAGTATTTTAAAAAGTCTATTAGAATCAATAAGGGGCGCAAATAAAACAGATTTTCATAATTTATACAATATTAGAAATTAGCTTTGAAAGTGAGATTTGAAACTTAATTTGTTATTATTATAAGAAATGTACAAATGTAATGTTGTTTACAAAAATATTTTTGTTACGAAAAAACGCAATTTACTTTGGTTCAAATATTCATATGATTTTTTACTTCAAACTTTGTTTAATCGTTCTTCTTTAGGTTCACTAAATAACATTCTAAATGTATACGATATTTTTAAATATTTTAAATCCTTAGTAAGCACAAAGTATTGCCTACATTTAGGCGCAGTGTTAAATGTTTATTTATTAGCTGAGTTCACTAGTAGTCATCATAATACATTTTCTATATTTTTCGATTTATTGAAAAATCAAAATATTCTCAAAATTATGATTTCATACAAATTATAAGATAAAAAATAGACAGTTTATTTAAAAATCTAGTTTCTGAATAATCTATATGAATATATCACTAAACTTTTAATCCTCAGCTCAAGATATAATTTGTTTCCCGATTTGGATGTCTTTCGAGAGTGATATAGTAATTTGAGAAATTGACAAAAAAAAGTACCACCCTAATGGGCAATTATTTTTATGTATACATATACAATATGTAATAAATATTATTCAAAATCATATTTAGTTCAACTGGTTTTCATTCTGGTTTTCTTTTCAACACATAATACCATAATTTACAATACTTACTGCGCTCTAACTCTCAATGCAGCTATGCAACGTCATGTAATAAAACTAATGCCTCACTCAGTAGTTCTTCTACTCGCCGCTGGTGCTAGCCCAAACCGAATCGCTGCGCTTTTAAACCATGGTGCCTGCAGTGAACTTAATGCTTGCCTTTCTTGTCATTGCTCTTTTTCCACACGCTTCCTTTGTCTGTATGTGACGATCGCCTGCAACTATTCTGACCACTTTATTGACCTTAAAATATTTCAGCGCGTTGTGACCACAAAAGGCAAGCCGAGCAAAGTGGAAATAAAAAAAATTAATTCAGCAAAGGGGAAAAAAGCTGCGAGGCAGACCGCCAGCGAACGCCGTCGAGTGACAGGTGAACATGCTGTGCACGGCGCTGGGCCATGGCGTCACTTCGTGGCTGCGCATTTTTATGACTCTTTTTATTTTGTGGCTACCACATATTTTATTTACTGCAAGTTGCAACTTGAATTTAGGTCGCGTATGAGTGCGACTTTTAGCCGATTTTGGTGGTACCGCTACGTGTTGGTGCACTGTGATCACAAGCATTGGGGTTTTTTGTTGTGCGATTTGCGAGCGCAGGTTCCGCTGCAGCGGTATGTGGCAGCAGCAAGCTGCATGCAACTAACAACCGGTATATGCATAAATGAGTATCTGCGTGTGTGAAACTGTAACGTATTAGCATAAATGTGTGCCTGCAGCTAAACGAATCCAACTGTTTAATGGCTGGCTTGTCAATTGTTGTTGTGTGGCGGTTCGGCTGTCATTCGCTGCCAGGAATTCATTTGCATACCCGCTGAGCGCCGAATTGGGCGCTTTAATGCCACTTTAATGCAAGGGTTCAATTGCCGAAAAACACAGTGCGGCGGCTGAGTTGAGTGTGTGCAGCCGGCAAGCGCAGTTATTGCCAAGTTCCCAGTAATCAGCGGTAACTCATTTGCAGTTAGGAGAGGCTAGCTGTTTGGATATTCATTTAGGTGCAGGTATTCTCTTCCTCTTGGAGATGTGCACTGACATTACTATAAACAAATAAAAATGAAGATAAATGCCTTCATTTGAATACGGTATGTTTTTTCTATTTATTTTACATATTTAATTTAAAGACATTTTTTTATATATTTTGTTGCGTTTTTTCGAAACTTGTAAAATCGAGATAACTTTTACGACTGTAATAAAATGCAGATTAATTAAAATGTCTTTCTGTAATTTATTTTTTATGGACAATTGACTGTCGCTATAGACCTTTTTCTATCAAAAAGTTGAATTTTTAATAGGAATTTAATAACTGTGGGGGTCCTTCAAAGTCAAGTACATACGTATCGTGTATACAAGACATGTCTAGTGGTGAAGAGGTTACATAATGCATGTGTAGTGAGGCAGGAAATGTCGCAAACTTTAAATAAAATGTAATTTACTACGACATTAAATAGAAATTAAAGTCTTTAGAAAGCGTTAGAATGCTTTAGAATCAAAAAAAAATGTGTCGCTTGACCTCTAGATGTTTCAAGCAAATTACATTAACATCTCATTTTCACTAGAAATGTTCTTTGGAATTAAAGTAAACTACCGAAAAGATTTTATTTAATGATTCAAAATGTAAATCACTTGATCTTCTTATCAAATTTAAAGAGGTGTTTGACTTTAGTGAATGAAATTAAACAAATACAAAGCATAAATTAATTGCAGATTAAGAAATGTTACTGAAGTTAACGGAACTCCGAAAATAGCCTGTATTATTACAAATATTAAAAATAAATTATTTTTCCACAACTTAAGCCACGATGGAAGCTTTTTATGTGAAATCAGTTTATTTTTTGTATTTTATTTACTTGCAATTTAATATTTTTTACTCATAACCTACATTCCACACTTAATTATTTTAACAAAAAAAAAAAAAACAAAGGCAATAAAAAAACTCTTCAATTAGCACATTTTCGCCCAAATTGCTGTTTAATGGTTTTCACCGCCTATTATGGCTACAATTCTAAGTACTCTCACGCATAGAAAAGTACATATGTATTTATATGTATGTGCAAGCAAGTGACACAGTTAGCGGCGGCAAACAATTATTTAAATTATATGCAACTCATATTCATGAAGTACGTGCCAGCGCACAAAACCAAAATAGGTCAGACATCACACTTGCTCAAAAGAAATCAAAAAATACAAAAACAACAACAACAACAACAACACATGTATATACAAATATGATAGCTGATGCTGCAAGTAGATTTGTAGATATGTAATGTTTGGCGGTTGAGCTGGCGCCGCCTTTCCCGAATTTTATCTGTGGATCTGCGGCGCAAGCAAAATTCTGGCGCTGCTTTCACTTAGAGCTTCTTCAGCCACAAGTTGTTGTTGATACTTTCGTTTAAATATGAGTATGGGAGAATATTAGAGATGGGTTTTGACACATACATGCCTCTATATTAGTTGCGATGCAGCATTCTTGATTAGGATTGATTAATTTTTTTTCTTTGAAATTCTTAAGTGGCTTAGGCAGAAGCTCATACAGCTATGCGTGTTTAACGATTTTTATGATTTATGTTGAATAAAAGATTACAAAATATGAGTTAAGATATCTTTCTCAATTTCGCCTTAGGCCTATAAGTGAATTAGGCCTTCCAGCTTATAATATCTGGTATTAATTTAAGTGATGTACTCATACTAAATATGCTTTACAAAAACAACATTTTAATTATAACTTCCTGTACTTCGTATTTTATTTAAAACTTCCTCTCGCCGATTTTATATTTTAAAAAATTTTTGATATTTTTTAATACTTTATATTTAATACTTAAGCTTTACGAATCATATTTACAAAACGTAACTTGAACGTTCGTCATTTTTCATGCCCAAATTGCAGCTAATCAGCTATTAAAAAGGAAAAAGTCGGAGTTCATTCACTTGGCTTGTGCTTGCGTGTAGGTTCATTTTGCTGTTATTGCTTTTGTTGTTGACAGTCAAGACTACTAGGCTACCTAAATTGCCACATAATTCACAAAACAATAAAATAACAAGAACAACAAAATTAAATACATTTCAGCAATTGGTCAGCAGTTTAAGCTGCTGATTTTTCGATATTTCCCTCTATTTCACCTTTATTTCCTCACTTCTTTCGTAATATATATAGCCAACTTTTTGCTTTTGTTCTTATTTACGTAAGCAGTTTTATAAGCAACGATTGAGTTGTTTCGGTGTTTAAGTTACTTACACAATCGAAATTCGACCGATTTCCAGAATTATTAAGACTGATGCGGCATTTCCGCAGCTTATTTTTTATTATTTTGTTTTATGCTCTTATTTGTACTTTTTTATAGTAAATGTTATATTATTATTTTTTAATTCCGCTGCGCTAAGCTTATTTATTGGAGTCTTATATATATTTTTTTTTATAAAAAGAACTACCGTAGCGAATTGTCTTTGCTTTCTTTTATTTATTGTGTTGCTTTACTTCATCAGATTTTTGTTTTTATTTTTGTGTTTTTATTAGCAATTAAGCAAGATGATAAATGTCTTCCATCAATCAACGTTCGGTCATACATCTTCTTAATATTCTCGGAGTTAAAACTGCAGATTAGTTTCGATTGCCGCTACTAATAATAATATATTTTTTGTTATTGTGGAAATTAAGCTATATATGTATTTGCATGTGTAGGTTATAGACTCGCACTTATTCTAAAGAAATTTTCAAACATTAGCATGCTTTTTTACGGTAAATATGTGTTCATGTATTTTCATTAACTTTTTATGATTTGCTCTTTGTTGTTGTATTTTTTCAGTTATTTGGTTTGTTGCTTAGTATTTTTGTTAATTTTTAATTGTGTTGTTAACAAGATACAATCTCAACTAGCCGCACAATTTTAATGTTCGAAAATTCCACAGTTAATTACTAATTTTTTACACACACACACTCGCGCGGAGTCATACGTAAGTACATATGTACATCACTCATCCAAGTGAATTATGACTATTGAAACCAGTTTCATCTAAAGAGCCAACAATTAATGCACAAAAAATCAAATTTTGGATATTCGAATGTTGTGAAACTTACTTCCTACATTTAAGGACCACTCTATTTTATATAATTTATTCACACATTCAATAAACCTTCAATCCAATATTTGGATTTATTTTGTAAACGCTGCGCCCAACCCTTGAAAAATCTAACGGTTATAAAAACTGGAAATTAAATCAAAAACCAAAAGCGAAACGTTTCTCGAAGTGAATGGCTCACAAATGACGCTCATTAAAGCGCACTCTGCGAATATATAGCATTTACTTGTTGCTGCTATTATCGGATGGCTATATAGAAAAAAGTTTATTTATTAAAACAACAACAATTATCCTAAACCACTCATGAAGTAAAATGTTAAAAGGCGGCAGTAGCAGGGCTTTTTACCCACTAGCAACGTGCAACAACAGTGCGAAAAGAGCATAAAAATTTGGTAGCGTGTAGAAGAGGCTTGGGTGAGAATCTCTTCGCACAGACATACAGATTTGTATTTACTTGTTTTTGCTCTGTTAAGCACTGTTGTAAAGTACTGCAAGGGATTTTTTCGATACATTTTTTTGCAATAACTTTTTATATTTTTCTTAATTTTATTTTTATATATTTTTGTTAATCCCTGCATGCAAGCATATCTTCCTTATTGCTTATAATGACTGCTCATAAATTTTGACATTTATTTATTTGCGCTTGCTGGCCTCTCCTATTCCAGCATTTCCTTTTTATACGCTTCTTTCTAATTTTCGGCTGTTTTCGCTGCACCAAGTGAAAGTTGTCCAACTGAGCAGTCATTGACTAGACTTTGCGGTTGCTGTGCACCCAACGGCTGATGCGCCACACCGCTAGTCATAGGCAAACCAAATAAATGGCAAACTAAGAGGCAGCATAAAGCTCCCAGACTATAGAAAAAAACAAAGACAAAAAAGTTTAGTTATTTGGCGAGAGGATGCTATAAAAAACTAGTAAAGCAAAAGGTTATGAACTTTGTGGAAAAAAGCGTGGTGAACGGTAAAAATACAAATGTACTCATATAATACAAGGAAAGATGCTTTTACGTATACGTATATGAGTATATATATAGGTATATGAGTTGCGCTGTGTAAGGATTAGCAGTTGTTAGTCGTGTGGAATGCGACAGGACGCTGTGTGTAAGCTGCAGTGGTGAGTTTTCAAAAGTTAAGTTAGCAGATGGCATGTTGCAGATAAAGTTAGCAGAAAGCTAGTATTAGAAGTCGGTAAAACCCATCTGCAATTTTTACACCCACACTGTTTATTTGCTCACTGCTCAATGAAATGTTAGAGAAATTAAGTTCATGCCACAGGGCAAAGCACTCTAAAAGAAATGCCTGCATGCCTACCACGCCCCCTTTTGGGTATATTTTGAAATTAAGGAATTTTAGCCAGAAAGTCTTTTAATAAAGACAGATGCATCTTCTGGTACTTTCTTCTTGCTATTTTAATAGTTGATTACTAAAAAAGAACGATTCCATATACTAAAATAGCAAAAATCGTAGGTTAGGGCGCACAAATCAATGCAAATATAAATAAAAATTCAGGAAATAGTAGAGAAAATTGTCGATAAAAATTTACGAGCATTTAAAGTTTTTACGCAACAATAATAATATAATAAAAGTTTCAAGTAAGCGAGGCTTAGCAATACAACTACTGGCTGAGAAAATTCGAAATTTCTAATGCAAATTTTCTTCGAATAATTTTTTATTGCATTTAAGCCATAAAAACTATATAAAAAAGAATAAATTAACATAAAATTAAAAAATATGAAAAAAATAAATAAATTTAAATTAAATAAAGACATGAAAATCATGCTTTTTGTGCGCTGATTGAAACATAAAAACCCCTCACCGCACGACTGCAACAAAAGAAAAATACAAACGCACAGGCACACAAACAAAATACTTGTCACACAAACCTGACAATTAAGCTGACGATTCGGCGACAATTTCAATAAGCTACACGTCTATTATGCAGCCATTGTGGCAACAATGTGTATGCAAAGCTGATGCGAGTTGTCAGTCGTAGTTGTTTGGTGAAGCGCAACGGGCAGCGAGGCTTGTGCATACAGAAACACACTAGCAATAAGCAAGCAAGTCCGTGACTGTTGCACTATGCACGTTACGGCGCGAGCATCATTCGGTTGTAGTGGAGAGTTATGCTTGCAGTGAAATTTATTTTTTGTTTCAAACTTATTTCCCACTTTTTTGTTACTTTTTAGATTTATTTAATTTATTACACACTTGCAACATGTTGCTAAGAGATTAAAATAGTTTTGTACATATAATTGTTGTTTGTTTTTAAGGACCCAGCTATGATCAACATCTTCCAGATATTTTATTAAATGTAGAAAAAATTTGTTTTTTCTAAAAATGAGTCTCTATGGAAAAAAATGGCAAAAGCGGATTAATATTTCCTTTAGCTTCTATATGTTTGATATATGGATTTTCAAACTTCCGGTGGGCTTTATGCCGCATATATCGATTGATATGTAATCGCCACAATCTTATATTATTTTATAAAACACTTTATTTACAAACTGAATTTTTCTATACAAGACACTTTTGTTTTTTGAGATTACAAATTAAAAATTGAAAGTAAAATTTATCTTCAATTTTCAAAATTCCGAACGTCTAAAATTGCTAATTTATACTTATTTACTACATATGAACATATACTAATGGATTGCTTCAAAATTTTCTTTGTGATTGTTCAACTTGCTGCAATAGCTAGAATAAGTGTTTGCGAAGAGATATCAGATCGTTGCAAAATACTACAAACAACGGAAATGAAACGTATCTGCATTGGCAAATATCCTATGGAAATATATTATAGATATAGAGATGCACTAATGGATATCGGCGCAAAATATGCTATATTTCAGTTCATCGACAGAAGTGGCAGCCATTATTACATTGCACATTTTTCTAGTCCGTTGATGGGGTGTGTTAAGGCTAAGGCTATCAAACCACTAAAGTACAGCTGTACTACTGAAGATGACAAAACGGAAGAAATTGAAATCAGATCCGGGATTGTAATGTGCTTAACCGAGAATATGCACATGGCGGATGAACTGTTGACATTTTGTGGTAAAGAACAAATGAATCCATCAGAATTTGTCGTTTTGCAGTACACCATTGGTCCAAACTCATTGACTGCAAGTAGCACAAATGCTGTTATGTTTCGAATGCTCTCGTATCTCTTAGTAGCAACAATACTATTTGTAGTAGAATAATCACACTTTTTTATACTTTGATTTGGTCAACAAATAAATGTTTAATGAACTTACTTGAACTCTTGAACTGTTTAAATATACTCCTTATGTAAATTAAATTTGTTGGTGTTATCATCGGAGACTACCAAAGAATGCCGCTGCAGCGAGAAGCAAAAAAGTAAAAAATAAAAATATTTATAAAATTGTTTGACAAATGAGGCCTTATTTATTAAAATTTTGTCAATGAGACACAATTCCCCAAGCTTTGTGGTTTTCTTTTAGATTTATTAGTGAAAGTCTCACTTTTTGTGAACATCAGCTCAGTGTTGAACTAAATTGTCATATATCGAACACGAAGACCTCAGTGCCTGTGACTAACTTGTTGTCGTAAATATCATTATCTCTTTCATATGTACTAAGCAAATTCAGAGTAAATTTCTTACTTATAACAATGGTCTTATGCACTACGACAGTATAAAATGTTCCGATGCAGCCGAACTCAGGCCTTCCTTACTCGCTTCATTTTATTTTATTTCATTTATTGTTGTTGTATTTTTTTGTATTCATTGTTGTTTTTGTATTTTCTTTTCTTGGTGTATTTTCTGTTTGTATTATTTGTTGCTGCCTCTTTATGGCATAATCGACAAGCGCCTGCCGCAAAAGCATAAAATATTCACCAATTAAAATGCAACTGAGGCGGTGGCACTCTGTAAGCGGTGACAAAAGGCAAAAGAGACAGAAAACAAAAACAATACGACTATAGTAAAATCAAATAAAATTGTGAAAAAAGTCTCGCTAGTGTTGCTGCAATGAATAACAATATGTTGCAGGCTCACGTTCATACATACATATTTACATACAAATAGAGCTCTGGCGTGTGGCCAGACAACACCATTTGTGAGGCTTGTGCGATTACAGACATAAAAAATATATATTTACATCTATTTGTGCATAAATTTATAGTCTTCTATATTTTTATAGCAAATAACTTTTATTGCCTTTCTACTTACATAGTATTGTGTGTATGTAAGTGGTAGAACGGTTTCTTTGGACTTTGTGCGTTCTTATGTAAGTACTTTTGTACGTATGCAGCTTTTACATAAATATTTTTTGTGGCTCAACTTGAAACATATGTCAACCCTCCGCAACATAACCTAAAAATCCAAGACATTCATATTTAATAACATAATCATTTCAAAATAAATCGTTTCCGCAATACATGTGCCTTGCAACAAGTTACAGCAGTCACCAACAACAAATATTCTACGCAACTCACGCTGCCAACGAGACAAGTTAGACGACAGCGTTTGCCACTTAATACTCGCTTGCGGAATTGATATGTTGCCTAATTACGTAGCGAGTGCTCACTTGCAGCCATTCACATGTCAGCAACAACATTTTGAATATGAGCTCAGTGAAGTGCAATTTTAGTAGGTGTGTCCCTTAAATCGCAGCGACTAACCGCCGACAGCGCGATAGAATTACATTTGCGCACTTGCTTAGCTGCAAGTGGCTGGTAGTTGGATGCAAAGTGCGCGCATGGCTTACGTAAGCCCGACCACAGATGTGCTGGTACTGCTGTTGGCTTCTAATAGCACACCGTGAGCTCATGTGAGCATTCGCGGCCATAATGCATTTATAACCTCAAGACAAACAGTTGCGTTAATATTTTGCCTAACTAACTCAATGTGTTGTTGGGCTTTTATTAGTTTTCGTTTTTACTAGTTGCTTTATGTTTGTTGATTTTTCATTTGCTTTTGCCTCTTCAAGCTAATTTTAATGTCACGTAATTTATTATCACCGTTTGTCGTTGACACATTTCACAGCAGAACAGCGCGCACGACCCAAACACATACATACACTTCCATAGATACATACATTCATGCTGCCCTCGTATGTTACCGTTTGACAGTAATCACATAACGTGTCACACTCACCTTTTTGCTGTCTCTCTGTTGCCAAAGGGCGATTACATTTTGTCAACGGTCGCAGGAGAGTGCTCCGCTTTGGTAGCACGGGAGTCGACTTAGCGGCAGTTTAGCTGGCAATGATGAATCACGCGGAGCAGTAAAATATTGGCGCTGCCGGGGTAATGTCGTCGACACGCAGAGTTTGGTCCAGTTTTTTTTTAAGAAACCGATGTCTTTAAGAGTGTTTGTCGCTCAAGGTGCTCATTTCAGCTCGAAATAGACCACCACTTATCAAGAAGCATATTTCGTAGCAACTAGAGATAAGTGAGTTATTCGTTAATGTCTTAATTCTCTAGACTTCTGAGAATGCATATTAACACGTCCTGAAGAATAGCATTCCACAGTGGAATGAAAAATAAATATTTAAGCCATGGTTATAAGACAGGTAAATAGAACGGTAAACAATGTCAACAATTGTAACTCGAGAGAAAAAAATCTTTTCGATTGCTGTATAGTGCAACTTCACAATCCAAAACCCAAAAAATACAACAACACCAAATCAAATCACACTTTAAACGCGTCGATATATTTTTGATTGCTTAAGCATGAGACCAGCAAGAAAGCAATCTCCAATACGTAAACAAAAAAGTTCAGTGACTCTTTTAGGCTACGCATGAGATTTTGCTTTTTATTATCAAACATTCGTTTTTCTTGTTCTTGGACTTCTGCTTACGAAAAGAGCAACTTGGCACACCTCAACCGCGTTAAGGAGCTAAGTGCCACAGACGCTCAAGTGCAATACCAACGTTAGACGCTGGTTAGGTGCCACAACAAGAATAGCAGCACCACAACAAACAGCGTGTAAATATTTACGCTTTTCGACGAGCGTGTTTGTTGTTGTGTGGCCGACCATGAAAGCCTAAAAGCAAATTCATGTGTGTTGGTGAGAGGGAGCACTTTAAAGCAAATAATTGTTTTGTATACAAATATTTACTTTTATGTTAACGTCAAAGCAGTAAACAGGCAGTTAACATCTATTTATCTAAACTGATTTTTTTTATAAAAATATTTTTTATAGCTTTTTTTCTATGTATTTATAAAACTCACATATTGTTTATTAATTCAATCAGCGTACTCATAAGCATCTACATGGAGAATTTTCCGCTTAACGCTTTAAGAAGATTATCTTTCTCTTTTTCGGATTTGTTTCTATTTATTTTTTATTATTTATGCTCGATAACCAAATTCATGTTTATGTAGCTATTTATTATTATTTTTGTTTTTTCTCTACTTAGTTGTTCTTTTATGCTCTTTGGTAATCATAAATTAACTGTGTCTTTATACGAATGCTAATTTGTGCTGGCTGTCGCCAAAATCTTTTGCATATTAAGTGGAAATCGGCTAATCACCTTTAACATATACGTATATGTATATGAGTATGCTATACATATGTATATATGTAGATCGGTATATGAATATGTAAAGCCTGCTTTTTGGCAGCATGTATTAAGTCATTACTGCGCGTTCAATTTGAATATGAATGAAGTATCGAATTTTATGTCATTGAAAATGGCGACATTTTGTCATCTTCAATCTTTGCCACAAGCGTCTTCAGCTTTTGGTTCTGTCCCGCCAAAATTGTTGAATGCCTTATAGAAATAACTTTTTGATGAGATTTTTGAAACATTTCACTTTGTCGTCTATAATAATACTAGCTTTTTACCCGCGGCTTCGCCCGCAGTGGAGTCATTAAATAAGTATGAGAGATAAAGGGTAAGGGTATAATAATAGAAATGAGTCAATATGATGACTAAATTTGATTGTTTGCCTGAGATCAACAATTTTTAAAAATTACTACAGACAGAAGTTTCAACACTTTAATATATGCTTATTGAAATGCAACAACAAATGTTAAAATATATTTCCCTGTCACACAAATAAATAATTCTGAATTCTAACAATTTAAAAAAATAAAATACAAAGTATTAATTTAAGATATTTTTGTAGACAATGTTATAAGTTTTCCTGTCGCGTGCAAATATGTATGTGTAAATTCCTGTCATTAGATACACGTGAACAGGCTACATAAAGCTGACCATGAGAGAATCATGGGTTTTCTAAATGCACTCCTGATACCTGTAATGTTTGTCCTTGTGCCTTGTTTATAGTAACAGCAAAGCTAAGCTTGACGGGAAACTGAATCCTTTTAAATTGGAATGGAAAGTCAGTGGGAATAATTGGTATCCGAGGTATTATAACACTATTTCCCTTACCGACACCTGTTAAAATAGTAGCATCAAGTATGTTTTGCCCCAATTTTGTTATCCGAAGCTTTGTTCCATTACATAGCCTAGGAGCATCTAGATTTCGCATAAGCATTACTGGTACATTTAGTTTCAATTGAAGTTTATGTGACGGTACACCCGATAGTTCAAGTGAATTTAAAAACTCCACAGGATGTGAAGTACTTAGTTCCGTATCCATAATTGTATCCATTGACAAATATTCCTTCATTTCTCCCTGAACTTCGTTTAAAATGTCAGTGTTGATCCTATTAACGATTTCATTTCTTGGTGCTAATATTGCTCTTGCACACAACCACTGATCACTACACAAATTTTGTTTTAATTCCTTAAAAACATTAGCAATGAGATCCACATCACTTTTTACTAAATTACAAAATTCTCTTGACAGTGATATGTAGCCTTCAGCGTCAACGTCTAAACAACCATCACCAATTTTCAACAACATTTCTGCGTAAAGTCCTGAATCCACGTCATCTGCTGGTGTCCCCCTCTGAATCACTGGGAGGGTTTGACGGAAATCACCAGCCAATAAAACCACCATGCCTCCCATTATATCTGTACTATCTCGCAAGTCCTGGAGGGTCCGGTTTAAACCTTCTATAGCCTTTTTGTGAGACATTGTACTTTCATCCCACACTAAAAGCTTGCATTCTCGCAGCATTCTACCTCGTGAACTATTTTTACTAAAATTACAGATTGGCGAATCTTCCTGTGCCAAATTCAATGGTAATTTTAAAACGGAATGTGCGTACGACCGCCGTTTAATAGCGTCGCGGCAATACTTGACGAAGCTACGGCAACTGCTATTTTTTGGTCTTTTCTGACGGACATTAATAATAAGTTTAGTAAAAACGTTTTTCCAGTTTCTCCTGGTGCATCGAGAAAGAAGAGTCCACCACTACCGGAGTCTATTTTACGTAAAATTTGATGGAAAACATGATTTTGCTCTGGAAGTAATTGAGGAACTAATTCTGTCACTTGATGTTGCAGTGCTATGAAATCATAATTTAGCTCTCGTGCAATTTCGAGGAAAAAATAAATTTTTTGACAAACAATTGTTTTTTCTTTCGTAAACATTTTTTTATTAATATAAAGTACCCTATGTTGCTTCTAGTACCTTCAAGAGTATATGTACAAAGTTTCATGATGATCGGTTCAGTAGTTTTTGCGTGAAAGCGTAACAAACAAACTTACATTCGCATTTATAATATTAGTAGGGATGATATACTTCAAAATAATACGTATCATAAATTTTAGTGTCACTTCACCTGTACATGAATTTCAATAATTTTCTTGGAATTTCAAGATCAAAAGTTCATAGTAGTTCATTGCCAAAATTATGACTAACCAAGTAGCACCAGTATCATTCCTTTAACCTGCTAGACCTTCAAATAAAATCAACCGAAACTACGTCATAGCTACACTGCAGCTTCACCACAAAAGCTTTCGCTTCATCAAGATCCTCATTACGGCGCTGCCATTTCAGCAATGTAAAACCAAATCACTCACTTTCACTCGACTGTAATGCGAAAGCGAAACGAGAAATAAAATCAACTAAAATCCTGCTTTCATATCCAGTTTTGAAATTGCACTTTCTACTCAAACGCACAAGCAACACCAACCAACACACGTGGCATATGTTGCAGCATCCCCTTGCAACATGAAAAATGAAACCAGTTGAGAGACTGACATATGCAGACACCGCAAACACAGACTTAAGGTTCAACGGCAGCATCGGCCGCGACGACTGCAACAACTATTTATTTTTATTGCATTCATTGTTGTTGTTGTTGTTCGCAATTTTAAGCGTCAAGTTCAAGTGAATGATTGAACAAGGTATAGATAAGACGATATTTGCATTGATATTCCATTATTTTTTATCAAACATTTTCTTTATTCTACCTGGTTGAGGGGGAGGTGAACCTTAAGAGTTAGAGCCTCAATATAATATTGTCTTATTTTCAATAATTTTGTTTTGTTTTTAGTAATCTTGACATAATTTTACTTCATTATCCTAAATGTAGGCAAATTGTTTTTATGAAAAATATGTCGTTGCCTACATTTAGGTGCAATGTTTAAAGTTAGTAGAGGCACACACCCTAATGACTAATTATACTGAGTCAGCCATATATTCAAGTCTATATATAGCAGTAATGAAATTTATAATTTTAAAGCTTAACTTTATTTACCTTTTCTTATTAATGTTTACTATTTTTGGTAGCTTTTCGTCTTTCCTACCATCACATCACCAATCTCGAAAACAAATAAAATACAAACCATTTTAATTTCTGTGATTGTTCGCTTGCTTTGCTGATAGGATAAATAAATTAACTGAGCTCTCAAGCGTTTACATGCGACACATTAAAATGCTAATTAGATAATTAACAAGCAGCTAATTATGCGACAATAAAGTGAGTTTACGAAAGGCAAATAAGATAAAATTTGAAAAAATGTATAGCTAAATATAAAGAAATTAATAAAAATAGAATATAAGAATATAAGTTCAAAATAAAGGAGTTGAATTGTATGGTTGACGGAGGCAGTTTGTTATCTAATGTTAGGCTGAGCATAGAGTGTATATGATAAGAAGTTGCAAAAAAGAGTATGATATGGAAATATTGGCGATATTTTTCACTCAGAGTTTATATTAATAATATCTTATTGATATGAAAGGTACACAAACTAAAAATTCTGTTTTAAGTACTGATGTTCAGATGAGTGTTAAATGAACAACAGCTGATTGACCAAATGAGTGAAGTACTCATCAGCTGATCAATGAGATTATGTTTAAGTTTTGCTAATTTTTTACGGATACACATAAATTAATCTTCTTTATAAAGAATTCCATTTAAGATTAAGGAAATTGAGCACATTTATATGGCATTTATTTATTATGCTTTTATGTAAACGAAAACCATATGTCATTGAACATAATCCGGCCACTTTAAGAGCTGGAAAAATATGCTCAGAGTAGTATCATTGCATATTTAAATTCAAAATATAAAGCAAAGAGATCATAAATTCAATAAATTTCTGAGACGAAGCAGCTTAAAGCTATTACAACTATGTTAAGAAACCTAAGCTAACAAGTTTTTTATGTATTGTCGAGGTCAAGAACTCAGCTGGGAAAGATATAAAGCTCAGTTTAGCGATAGATATCGATACACACATGTATCTGCAAAAGCAATATAAATTCTTATTACGCTGAGTTTAAACTAAACCACAAAGAATAGTTACTCAGTAATATATATTTCACCATAAGAATGCCTTTTATATTTGCGAAATAATTTCAATTTAATTTATTGACAGCTGCTTTGCATACAATTCCATTGTCACTTGTAAGTCATGGCCGAAAATGGTGTGGCAAGCAAATGTGTCAAAAGCGGTGCAGTTGCAGGTAGCTACATTTATAAAACAACACCAACAACCGCACTGAGTGCTATGTTAGGGGGAAACATTTATCACTTACGGCGATCCTTATAAAGCGCGAAATGGGTTGGCTTCAATTCACTTGCCGATGATGGCATTGTTTATCAAGATGAACACAAAAACACAAGCACATACACACAATAATGTTGTTCTGATGTTGGAGAGGAATAGCACTTGGGTAGGTCCCGTTCTGATTTCACTGATTCGATGGTGGCGAGGCAAACTATAACAGAACAGATTCTGAGGGGTTTGGGGGTAAATGGTGACATTATTGATGCCACGCATAGATATGCGCGTCTGTCAGTGGCGGCGCGACATGCTGCTGATGCCACGCAGCTATCTCAGACACACACACTCAAGCAGATATTTATGCTAATTCAAGTGTGTCCCGTATGAGAATTGTTCGGCTGTCACGTCGGCGCATCATATAGCGATAAAGCAAAAGAAAAAACGATAACTTAACAACAACAACAACAGAGTAGCAGCAATAAATGTAAAGTAATATGGAAATAAAATAAAAACAATAAAATGATCCAACACTTTGTGAGGTGCCGTGGCCCATTGCATGCAAATTACGCTTTGATGCGCATGCGCAATCACAGCACCTCAATGTTTACGTGTGTGTGTGTGTGTTAAATGTAAATTGAATCAATTTCAGTGTGCCTCTCGTGTCGCCAAGACAAGCAAATCATTAATTTGAATGACAATTTTGCTGCTAGTGTTGTGTTTTTATGTTACTCAAGCGACAAATGATTATTGGCTGATGTCCAGTGAATTGATATCGGTCAACTTTTCTTCGCTTTTTGATTTTCTATGCTTTGGTTTTGGCTTTTTTATTTTATTACGATATGCCAATGTGCAGTAATAAAGTTGAGCTAATTAATCAGTTGGTGTAGCGCAGTTGAATGTTTCAGTTAGCATAAAAATAAAAAAAATATATATATTTCGAAAATGATGGCATAAACTTTTTAAGCTCATGCCCTATTAAATGTAAATAAAAGTAAGAGAAACTTGTTCTTTCCATACATCCTCAAAATAATACTATTTTATGATTATTAATAATAAATTTTTCTAATTAAACTGCATTACGAAATAAAAAGCTCAGTGATATATGAGGCGACTCAGCAAATTAACTTCTCTATTGTCATGCATTCCGCTGTCAGTGCAGCTGATTGTTTACATAAATAAATTTTTTATATATTTTTTTTGCCGCACACGCTCATAAAAGAGCATTCATCTGCATTTATAATACAATAAAATGATTAAATTTCATTTATCCAAGCGCATAAACATTAACAACAACAATGCAAACAAAAAGTAGGAAAGTATGAACATTTGTAAAAAGATACAGCGATAGAAAATGCAAGCGGTTGTGTATTAAAAAAGCTTATGCTTGAGTGTAGATTAAAGTAAACGCTGGTATGTACATATGAGTGGAAATTAATGTAATTCTTCTATGATGTTGTTTCTTCAGCGCATTAGCTCTTCGCATTACAACAAATCTGCATTAGCGTTAACGATTATGTGTGGGCTGTTACAACAATAAAAATGATTTAAATTAAATAATAAATAACTTTTTATAAATAAAATAGTAATAAGTCATAAAGCATCATGTTTCTAGTTCTGTAAGTGTGTGTGCAGGAGATTCATGAATATACAAATATATGTACACACATATATCAGATCCATAGCTTAAATATCGTCATTAGCATAGTGTTTTGAACTGAAATAAAAATTAGTGAAAGGATTTAAATGAGTATAGCTATAATAAGTTATGAAAAATATTCATCATACAATTTTTTTCTGATAAAATATGAAAACAATTAACTATCTCCATTGAATATAATAATGAAAAAAATAAAATAAAAACAAGTAAGGAAGGGCTAAGTTTGGGTGTAACCGAACATTTTATACTCTCGCAATTTATTTATTTAACTTTATTCATATTATATAATACACAATTTGACCCACATATTCGTCATATATATTGTATAAAGTCCATTGAAAGTTGGAAACCATAATATTAGGGTAGAAGCACCGAGGTCCTCGTGTTCGATATATGGGACCTTAAAAACCTATGGTCCGATTTCGGCGATTTTTAGAATGGGGCTGCCACACTATAAACATAGTATTTGTGCAAAGTTCTGCACCGATATCTTCACTAGTGCTTACTTTATATATTGTAATGTAAACGGTTAGATCGTCTTCAAAGTTCTGGTATATAGGAAGTAGGCGTGGTTGTGAAGCGATTTGGCCTATTTTTACAACATATCATTGGGATGTAAGGAAACTATTACAAATCAAGATTTTGACCCATAAGTGGGCGACGCCACGCCAATTTTCCATTTTGTAAAAAAATCTGAGTGCAGCTCCTATCTGCCATTTCTTATGTAAAATTTAGTGTGTCTGACGTTTTTCGTTAGTGAGTTAACCCACTTTAAGTAATTTTCAACCTAACCTTTGTATGAGAGGTTATTATCCGATTTCTTTCATTTTTGGACTGTATTACGAAGTGGCTAAAAATAACGACTACAGAAAGTTTGGTTTATATAGCTCTATTGGTTTTGGAGATATGTACAAAAAACCTATTTGGGGGCGGGGCCCCGCCCACCTCCCCAAAAAAATTACATCAAAATATGCCCCTTCATTTACGGACGGACAGATAGACATTCGGATTTGAACTCCACTCTTCACCCTGATCACTTTGGTATATATAACCCTATATCTAACTCGTTTAGTTTTGGGTGTTACAAACAACCGTTATGTGAACAAAACTATAATACTCTCTTTAGCAACATTTGTTGCGAGAGTATAAAAATTAAAATCGATTATTAATAACTTTAAATTTCTTTTCTTTTAATTTCAGATAAAAGATGTAAGTCTACAATAAAACACGAAAAAAATACAATCAAATGCGAAGAAAATCTAAATAAATAATAAAACCAACATACATATGCACCGGGGAATGCAAGTTAACCGCAATCGCATAAATTAGGAAAATAATCGAAAAATTAAATCGAATGTTGCACCGCATAGTTGTGTATAATTTTGCGTTGCCATATCATAAGTGAATTTCCATTAAAAAGATAAAAAATAAAGAAACACCACACTTGCCACATATTATGAGTGGTTGTGCATATAAGAATGTATGATTGTTGATTGAAAGCCAAAAAAAAAAAAGAATTCGAACGCAAGAAATCGCCAATAATTCACTCACTCGAGGTGAATACAGCGTCATCAGCAGCGCTCAAGTGCACCGCAAGTTAACCTACAACAAAAACAACTGCGATAAAAACTAGAACTAGTGTTTGCTATTGTTGTTGTGTTGTTCTTCGCTGTGAGGGTACACGCATTTCTCACCATATTTGGCATTTCGGCCGAGATTATCTCGCACACATCCTATTGCATCGCATCGCTGCAGTTTTGCTGATTGTATGGCATTACAATTTTAAATCAACAACACCTTTCTTTTTTTCGCTTTCAAAAGGTGAGTAACTGCAATTCTTTTGCTACGCATCGCATTGTTATTGCTCTTTATGTTATCTACTGCAATTGTTCTTGTTCTTACTTACATTACGTAGATGTATGCTAAATTTCATGTAAGTGTTGTAAAGTGGCAAAATTATAGTGATTTTCGTTGAGGAATTCACTTCATGTGCTAAAATGGACATATCTTCAATGCCGATCGGATGGGGTTAAGCAGCATATAGTACACATTTGGAAGATATAAGCTCAAAATTCGTGAAATATTTATTGTAATCGGAGATTTAATTTAAATAGGATAGAAATGTATGTATATATGTACTTATGTAACAGTTTTTTTTCTGATAAAATATAGAAGACGGGGATCTGCATTTGGTCATATGAATGCAATTTAACTCCCAAAAATATTGAAAAACGCCTCAAAGCACTCTCATATTTTAATTCGTAATGTTTCTCTCAATATTTCTCCCTTCCGACCATCTAAACCAAAATATAATAATATGCATAATAACACGTATAAGTTCCAGCTGAAAATAAGCAGTTCATTCTCTGCCGTCTCTCTTCCAAAATAGAAATATCGCTATTGCCATCCGAAAACTTTTCATTAAAACTATTTTTCTATTCTTCTACCAAGTTACAGTTCAATAAAATTTTCATTATTACTTGAATATCAATCAGCAACTACATATGTCACATTCCGCCATTTCTCACAAAAATTACTACAATAAATAACGATACCCTTGAAAATTTAATTAGTAAACCACTAAATCTAAGTCAGCCGCATTTGATTGTGCGCATTTTGTATGGAAATACAAATTTCATCTGCATAAACCCACTCGAAACGGCGAACAAAAGCCACACAAATCAACTAACGGTTGCCTCGAACTTCCCATGTGGGAGTGTATTTGGACGTTGTTATTATTGTTTGTTGTTGTACATTTGGAACATGATTTATATTTATTTACATTGTTTGTTTGTTTTTGTTGTTGGTGGTGGAAACCCGAACTTGACATTTTTAACCAAAACTAGCTAATGACAGGGTTCACTAATTGCCACAGCGGATGCATGCGAACAAAAGTGCAGTCGCATGCATGCTAAAGAGATGCCCACAAAAAGCAGACAACAAGTGCATAAGCGAGGGGAGACGTTGATCTTCATTTGTATGAGCTCTACGCCATAAAAATCACCATCAGCATGTAGGTTGCTGCTGTTGCACTCAATTTAAGTCGATACAACTAAAACCATTATTTTAATCAGCCGAAGCGCAACAACACAAAGAGATACCTATACATATATATGTTTGTATATGATTTGTGTATTAAAAAAGTTACATCGAAATTGTGCAGTAAATGCACGTTGGCCATCATCACTGTCACTGCCTCTTGGCCGCAGGCAATTTATGCAACAAAGTGTGGCTTGGATCTGTTCATATGTATAAAGGTGTGTACTGTATGATTTTCCGCTTACAATTTTATTTTTTTTTTGTATTTTTTATTTAATTTGTTTTTGCTTATATCCGTCTTTTTATACTATGATGTTCACGGCTTCGCTTCAGTTTGTCGACTCATCACAGCGACCGTTAGTCCATTAAAGCCCACTGTTTGTTGTTGCGACATTGATCAGCATTAAATGTTATCTAGATTTTTATTATCAATATCAATGTTTAGTTGCATCAACGGTAGGGGAAATGTGTTCACTTTTCGACATTCGCTAGTCGATAAATGCTGTCACGACAACTTGTTTGGCTGCAGCTTTTTGAAGGGAGGAAATAATACAATAAAAACGATTAAAACCAAAAGCATACATTTTCGTTTATTGGCACTAAGGACGCTTTAATTAGCGGTTATAAAAAATATGGACCAAAGTTAATGGATATTGATTAAAGGCACATCAAAATACGAGTATATCTGTATCAGTATGTATGTATGTGTGTGTGCGACACTTACTAGTTTACCATTGGCATTGGGATTTTATGGAATCGGTCAAGCGCATAATAACAGAGTCACATTATCATTTCGAAGCCTTTAAGAGAGCTTAAAAAATTAAATATATTTTATTTATAATATTTTTCTTATTCCCTTTTACATTCACTCCCACCTTTGCTTTTTGCTTCCTTATTCTTTCTAAACTTTTTGTTTATATTGCCTTTTGTTTTTGTCTACCTTTACATCCACATCAATTTTCTGTTTTCCTCCATTTACTTATTTTATTTAAAAACAAATTAACACAATTGTGCTTGTCTTTCGTTTGCTCGCCGCGTAGCAAAGTGCGGCGGCACGCTTTTGACTTTTGCGCTAACAGGAATATTTTAGCAAGGCATAAACACAGAGACAAAAACAATAACAAAGGCTCGTGTCCAAAAATCTGGTTTTGACGTCGATTACGCCTTTGACTGCCCAACAGACAACAACTGAGTGCTCTTGGATCTTTCGGCGCGTGTACTCACCGCGCCACGGCCACACGAGGTGTTGAACAACTAATGAATTTGCTTTAATTTGTTATTGTTTTTCACATTTATCGCATGTGTGGAAAATTGAATTGAAGAGCAGGTCTTTAGAAGGGCGAATATATTATGCAAATTTTTTTGCTGTATTTATTGTCATTGCTTTCCTATTTTATAAACTCAAAAATCTTAGAAATAACAACAAGAAAATCAACAAGCACAACAACATTTATTTTGGCAACCGCCGCTTTAAAAATTTAATTTCCTTATAAAGGAATACATTTGGTTCAATTTTGCCAATAGCGAAACTTGCGAAACTTTTATAAATTTGCGATATTGAACATGTACATGCGCATGCATGGTTTTGGTCCTTAAACCGGTGTATATAAAAATTTAATTGATTGCCAAATTAAGCTAAATTTGAATTGAACACAGATCCCGCAGGCACACATGCAACAAATAACGAATTGTACGCGGCTGAACCAAAGCAAGTTCGTTGCTTAAGTCGTTTGTTATGACATCGCGATTGCTTTGTGATGGTCGATGCATTTGAATGACGGGAAAAAAATAATATATTTTCACTTATAAAATTTATAAAAAACTATATATAAATAAATGAAATAAAATAACAATACTTTTATTGGAAATCTTTAAAAAAAAATATTATATACCAAACAAATTGTGTTTCAAAATAACAGATTAATAGTTTTTCATATATGTTGGACACAAAAACCTCAAAATTTCCAACTAAAAATTATAAAAAATGCTAAAATAAATAACGACTGCCAAAAGTTCTTAAAAAAAAATAATACACACAAAACTACAAATTATAGTTATTCGTCAAACTGTCAGCGGATTAACATTTTTGGGTGTGTCTGCCAACTATTGACTTTTAGCGTTTATTTACTGTCAATACGTATGTATATAGCCAAAAAGCACCGGTAGTTTTCTTGATATTTTCCCGTTTTAGGGTTTGTTTGCTTTAAAAGTTTTTTTTTGTTCTTACAAATATGGCAGCATTACATTTTGGTTTGAATTTTTTTGCATTTTGGTTTTGTTGTTGTTCGTATGTTGTAAATTAAAAAAATATAAAAACCTTGTGAATTCATGTCAGTAAAAATTAAATTTTTATGTTGCCCTTAAATAAATTAACACAGGCAAGCTTGTGAGCATCTCGAAAAACCTTTCGGTAATAAATATTAATTTTGTTTTTTAATAAGAGAGCGGTAATCAATTTAGGCATATTTTTAAATATATGTGTGAAGGTTGATGAATGTATGTATTATATAAAGCATGTTAGCATTCAAATATGGTAAATTAAAAGTTAATTAATTGAAATGTCTAATCTTTTGTACACTAACCTATTTTAAAAACCTTCAGACATGTTAGAGCTTAATAAAAGATTAATAACTGGTTGATTTAAACACTTTACATTTGATTAAATTTTGAATAATTTTATTTTAACTATTTGATTCTTCATTAAAAATTTAATTAAATTTAAGGTTTTTCATAGTTGGCAACTCTTTTCCAAAAAAACAACTTCTTTTATTTCTTTTAAGATTTTCTTAGACTTGTAACGCATGCTAAATATTTTTGTAATAAACTCATAATTTTTTTTATTTATTTGCACCGATTAAGTGGCGGTATGCACCACCTAAAGCACATACACAAATCAGCATAACAGCACACACACATCTGTGGCATGCATGCTCGTATCAGCCGACAACACTCATTTCAGCTCGAATGCGCCGACAAACTGCCAATTAAGCTTTGCAACAGTTTAACGCGCTTGTTAACTAACGCAACTGAAATCAAAAACCAAATCTGATTTGTTGTTTTTGTTGCTGTTACAAAAAATTATTTAATTTCTGCAGAGTTTAGCTGCAGGTGCCAACAAATAAATGCTGATTGCCATCAGAGACTCATTGGCGTATTTTATTTTTCTTTTTTTGTTTGTCTTTTGTTGTTGTTGCGCACTTTCATAAAACTAAAACTATAAAATAGAAAAAATATAAGATATTATAAGAGCGCTGAGCCACTATCGGTAGTTGCAATGGAAGTGAATTGTAGCAGAAGTGCGTGGGATAAATAAATGCACAAATGATTTTTGGAAAACGAAAACAACAACAAATATGCTTGGCCAATTGGCACTCTATTAATAGCAAATATTTGTCAATTTAATTTGTAATGTAAATATTTGCCTTCGAATAACGTTTCATTCACATATTCACCCATTTATTAAACGTACAAGCAAGCTATGAGTTAGTTTATATGCATTCAAACAAGTAAATCCATTTAAGTATCTTTGCTTTACGTATTCTTTAACGTTTGTGTACGCTTATGTGGGTGCGTTGGTGTAGACCAGCGCCATTCAAGCCCAGTTGTAATCGTATTACTTGCAAAGAAAATTTATTTGTTTCTAATAAAGATTGCGCACATGTGGCGGTAATTTAAAAACTTTAACCTCAAATCGTTTCATGTAACGAGAAAGCGGTAATCGTATTTTGCTGTCATTGAAATGGATTTGCGGTTTAAGTAGAGCACATTTTTGTGGGTTGGCATTTGATAGTATTGTTTTATTTATTTTTTTTTTTTTTGTTATTTGAGTGTTCATGGGCATGCGGATCGAATTTGTGAGCTACAATGTGAAATAAAACTTTATGATTAGAAGTAGTTATAGAAAATAATAAAAAATATAAGACATGCAAAATAATCTCACTATAATTACGTAGTTAATTTTCGAAAATAAGAAAAAAATGCTTGAAAAATAATTTACCATGGAAGATTTTTGAACATTGTCGTTATAAAACTTGTGATTTACCTCCACTGCGCTGAAATTTAGACAACGATTTTGCTTATGTAAGGTTTCTTAAGGGCCTCTTAGGCTAATTTTCTATTATAAGATCACAGACGAAGAAATCTTCATATCTGAGGACAATAGTATGAAGAATATACTTTTTTGTAGAATGTCAAAACTCTATTTGATGAGATGGTAACAGTTAATTCCGTCTGTCTAGCGGAAATATTACCATTTTCATTGCGCCAAAAGGTAGGCAACAATTTAATTAAAAATATCTTCAACTATAAAGTAAAGAATTTTACAACTAATAAGCGTTGCTACTAGAACAGCTATACATTTGGAGGAAAAATTTTAAACACTTATTATTTTCAACACAATAACTTTTATTCATTCTCATTTTTCCAATACTGAAAAAATGTATGTAATTGCAATTTCAGAAGTGCAAAAGTAAGCACTCAGCAAATCAACTAATTTATTGATAGGCCGTAAAATCGTCAATAATATATTTCTACTTCTTTTCCAATTTACTTCCCTGCATTATGACTCACGCCGGACAAAGTCATAATCCTCATTATACGCTTTAAATGTCTAAGTTGTGAAAATAAATACAAAAACAACAGCAATTGTAAATGCATTAAGGCAATGTGCAGCTCAACGTTTTATTTCGTCACTCTCGTAAGTGAAAAACTATTAAAATTTTACCGTTAACATGCACTAAAAGTGGGTCACCAAAACCAGTGAGTGTCAGAGCTAGGTACTTGTGTATGCGCTGAGCAATATAGATTTGTATGCACATAGTCGAGTCAGCTTGTAATAATCAAAATGTGTCACGCACATAATTTCTGAGTTATGTGGCATGTAAATGAGTGACCGCAAGTTGTTTTACAATTTTTTTTGCTTATTTTTCGCTTAATCTTTCTCACTTTGTGCCTTCACATTACAAAAACAAATTAAAAATCCATTTTTATAGCACCAAACCACGTTCCGTTTTGTGGTCGATATCTTCAAGTCTTCTTCTTTTTCCAGCGTTCATTTCTCGAACACATGCGCAATTTTAGGTCAACATTTGATTAGTCAACGTGATCTAAAAATAAGAGAAAATGTCAAAGCCGAAGAAACATAAATTTGTAAATAATAGTGGGCATGCTAATTCGCAGCATTTTTTTTTGTGTCTGCAGACACATGTATTGTTGTTACACGAGATGATATTGCGAATTTACCACAAAAAAGAGCGACAAGTTTTGGAAATAAGCATACATTTCAAATTTTCATTTGTTTTTGTGACTTTTTATGCTTTAGTGCATCTTTCTCTTTGTTAGTTTTAAACAAAAATGGTAAACTAATAAATTTATATTTGCATATTTAGTATGGTTTTAAATCTGAATTAATTCATACTGTCAATATATCACAATTTTGATCATGTTATGCAAAATAGAGCTTCAGGCTAAATTTGTTACAACTATAGTAGTAGGGCTCTAATGCACATTCAACTTTATGGAGATTATTTTTTGGACATTCTAGGTTTTATTAATATAAGTACCTCTGAATAATTTTAAAAACTGCCTTGTCTACTGCTATAGTTTTTTACTTTATTTCAAGTAATACAACTTTATAAAAGCGCTCCTAAATGTAGGCAATACTTTCATTATGATTTAAATTATCATTATCTTCCACTTCTTCCAGAAAGTCACAGTTTTTGTTAGTGGCGAAAAGAAGCTTCAATATCCCTCTTAAGTTTAACATGCCGTGCATTTGCGTAAATCTTTTCAATCGCCTAAATGTAGGCAACTCAATTTTTTATATTAAATCAAGTCATTTAAACTAACCTGTAACCCAAACACGTATTTATTTATGAGTTCCAAACACTTTTAGGAAACACACTCTAAATAATACCCCAGCCAAAGCTCACTATAAACACTGTTATATTCCCCTTCAAACAACTTTATATTCACAAAGACCTCACTCGTAAACATTTAATTCACAAACAATTACCAAAATCGGCATTTGACATACGAAAGTTACTGCAGACCAAATATCGGCCAATTGCAACAGAAAATTGAGCCACAAAAAACAATGAAAGTTGATAATGCCAAGAAAAGCCAATAATAAAACAAAATAATTGGTTGAGGAACGTGAGGCACACCCACACCAATGCACTAGCGATGAATAGCGGCTGCCTCTCACCCACAACCGGTTACTCTGGCTACAACAACAAATCAACAATGGCATTTCATTGCATTTCAACCAACAACATTCCTCAAAACTGCACGAAGCCAATCAATACCTGAGTTCACTTAGAAACCATTTCATTGTTGTTGTTGTATTTCAATTGCACTTTAAGTACAGAAATCATCGAAAGCTCAATCAATTGCACGTGAGTTACCACAGAAATTTATCTCCTCAACCAGACAGACAATCCGCCAACCAACCAGTGAGTCAGACAGTCTGGCTGTCAAACGTCGATGAGCACACCCACCTAACACGAGAGCGCTACAAATGTACACACACACTCAAACAAATAATTTCCAACAAAAGCAGCATGGAAAATAATAAGAGAAAACAATGTGGATTAGCGCTTTTCGCCATTTTCAGTCATTTGATATCTTCATTCACCTCCTAATGGAGTCTTCGTATGACAAAATTGATTTTTATGGGTTCCTGCCTTTTTGTGTTGCAGTTATTGTAAGTGGGATTTTGGTTTTTGGAAAAATGTTCACCAATACCTTGCATTCGACATGTGTTCGCCGATAAGGTAGTGACGCTGTGAGGCTAAAGTGCTTCGCAGATATTTCAGGCGCCCGCCAACAAAGACTCTAGTTTCAAATGCAAGCGCCTGTGCGTGAAAGCTCTTATTGTTTATGCTGATCGCATTTGAGAGGCTCACTTAGCTATGGCCACTCCCAGTTACTTCGCACTATTTTCTTGTGGTTGGAGTAAATTGTGGATAACAGTGGATTTGAACTCATGGAAAAAATAATATTTCAAAAAAATACAAATTTATCAAGACTTAAAATTGAATTAAAAAACTGAATATTTACAAACTGAATAAAAAAAATTATTTGAATTAAAAAAAAAAATTTCAAAAAAAGTAATGCAAAATTCCAATAAAAAAATTATATAATAAATAAATGTAAATGACAATTACTTTAACAAATAAGTAAACAAAGGTAATTATCGAATTTTAGTTAAAAAATATTATATAAAAAATAAATAAAGAAAAAAATATTTTTTATAATTCAGGAAAAAAATAAGTGAATAAAAATATATTCTTTCTTAAAAACATTTAAAGAAAAATCATCCAATACATCCAATAATCATGAACACAATAAAAAAGCAAAGCACTAACAATAAATAATTGTTCAAAAACTAGTAAAAAAATACAATTAAAACAACAAAAAACATTTAAATTGAATAATGACTGAAAGCGCGCCCCTGTTACCTTGGCTTTGTCTTTGCCGACTTTCTAACCTGCAGTGGCAAGCGCAAGTTTTTCATTGATCATAAGTAATGTAGTATGCTTGAGCAGACCTGCCCATGCTTCACTTGTAACAGCTAGATAATTGATATATCAATTTTCATTTGTACTGCGGTACGTGTTTCTTTGTACAAACCGTTTACCGTAATCATTGCCAAGTGCAACAGCATTTATGCATATAAGCTTACAGACCCACATTTATGTAGAAACATATGTACTCATGCGTATGCACTTGTATACAGGTTTTATGTGCGCGCATTTATCAATTATTAACTTTAAAATGACGCCACGCTTCGTGTATGCCAGGCATAATTAAAAATTCAGAGCATTCTATTACAAGAGCACAAGGTAGGAAGAAAAACTGGTTTGGTTGGAGAATTAAAAAAATATGAAATTGTATATATCAGTTAGTAGAGTTATTAAAATACACCTAGGCTTGGACAGCATAAAAGGTACAACCCTCAAACTTCTCTAGAGCTTCCTGTTTTATCCCTAACAACTTTGCTTCACATACAGACACATATAAAATAGAAAAGATATTCGTTTATTTCAAAACTCAACACTTCATTTACTAAACTATCGAAAGCAAATGAAATCGAAACCAAAATTTTAACAATTACTTAACATTCAAACAAAAGCGTTGACAAGTGTTGACTGCTTCTTTCAGTACCTTTGTTTTTGGTGTAGCCGCTTCTGACATATCCCTTTCCGGTAGCTAACACTGTCATAAGTGTCATTTAAAAAGAAATTTCTTTGATGAGAATATCATGAGCTGACAAGTAGAAAGTACTCACGTAGAAAGTCCACAAGTTTACATAAGCACGGACTCAATCGTGCTCAATCGCAGAGTGGTAAATATTGACAACTTTGGAAAAAAATATTGGTTGACGTTTTCAATGTAAATATGCATTGTATGTATGTATGGATGCACTCAGGTGCTTAACCTCAATGTATCTTCATGTCAGTGTTCAAGTGTCAAACGGAAGCGCTTGTCCCTGATTCAACAATTACAATAACAGTTGTTGTAATGTTGTTTAATGCAGTACAAAGTATATTTAGAGTTTATTTGGAGAGTTCTTGAGAAATTATTTGTTTTACATTTCACACAGAGTTTATTTGTTCAAATAAGAAGCTTGTAAAAATGAAATGTATCAGCTTCAAAATAATCAAAAATGTAGATCAGTGCACCAAATATTGTTATAGTAATAAATACTTATAACTTCCAATTCGGGATTTAGCTATTTCAATAAGTTTTACAAGTCCAACTGTTTACACGTATGTTCCAGAACTGTACAAATACAATTTTTTGTTTACCAACTAATTTATTCGAGATCAAGTTGACACAAATCTTCTTGCTCATTTTACCGTTGTTCTCTTAAACAAAAATAAAGTAATAGCAAATTTCTACAACAATATTTATAAATCACACTTACATAATTAGCTTGGACAACACATAACACATGGAGCATTCAGACATTCACCAGCGCTCGCGTTCTATCCAAAGTGGATTCTGCATAATATATAAGCCAAATAGAAAGCGCAACAGCAGTGGATAGTAGTTACTATAATCAACGAACCATTTGTTCATTCGCCACATTCGCTGGCCATTGCTGCTGCCTACGGCATTGCCTTCTTTAGCGTTTTCTGTTGCCAATTCAAAGCAGCTTTTCCGCTTTCTATGAGCTTTCATTGAGTCTGTATATATGTGTGCTACTTTCTGCCACAAGTCATTGCATCCATTCTATATGTTGTTATTTGTTGCTTTATCCCAAATTTTCGTTCAATTTGGCGCATCTGCCGTCTTTTTCGCCTCTATTTGTTGTATTTGTATATATTTTGCATTTATTTTATTTTTGTTCGATTTAATCTGCATGAATTTTTCGCCTACTCCATTTGACTTATAGCATTTGCAGTTCAAAGTGTAAAAAAGGTCTGCAATAGGTCAATGTGGCTTCCTAAGTTTTTTGGGTATGAAGATATTACTTAAATCGCATTAGTGTGCGCAGAGGAAAGTAGAAGAAATGTATAATTCATCACAAATGCTAAAGAAAAAGAAAATACTCATAGTTAGAAGAGCTACGTCATCATTAGCCAGTAGTACTCATGGCAAATCTGCCATCTTTAAGATTTTGAAAAAATTATCATAAAATATGATATGTAATCATATCATAAAATTATCATTAAATTAAAAATTTCTATTTAATTATATATCCAAAAAAATGTAATAGCTACCTGTATTGTAATACCCCACTGTTGCTTTAAAAAAATCCACAATTATAACTCATTCACCAATTCAGAGTCCAATAATTATCAAAATATCGAAATTCCAATCCAAACATATGTCTGTGTCGCCCACTTATGGTCAAGTCCCGTGGCGCATGTCTCCGTTGCATCTAATGTCAAATCATCACAGAACCTATCCGTCAATGTGATAGACAGCCATTCAGCAAGCCAAGCGATGTTTTGTTCAACACTGACGGCTCATTGAGCAAAACACTGCGAATGTGGCACAGTGCACATGAACTCATATACTTGTACTTATCCATATATATGTACACATGTGTTGTATTTGTAATTCCCAATAGATTTATTGCACACGATAATGGTACTTACCTATGGAAACTGCAACATTTATCGCAATTGACCAGATTTGTTAACTTGTCTGACAGCATGCTACCAGCAAGGAAAATAACAAAAAATAAAAAAAAAATATAACAAAAACAATAAAAAAAGTCGAAGTGCAAACGCACAGCGCCACCAAAAGACGCCTCAGGACACAGCCACAGTCGCCTCGCTATTCTCCAGTCGTGCCGCTTTGGGCCCGCTGGCCGCACCGATCGCGTCGCTAACCCCTGATCGATTACACGATCGAACTGGTGGTGCCGCTGTTGTTACCGACGCGCCAATGTTAATGCTGAATGCGGTTTAACCTGATTTCCGCTACGTTTTCGCCAATTTTGCATTAATTATGCGCCATCATTTTTTTTATTCCATTTCCACCATATTTGTTGTTGTTGCTTTTATTGCAATTGAGGCGAATAAAAACGGAGGAAATGCAGAAAAAGCGCTGAGTGGTTTTGACGAGTGGCAGAGTTGCTTGTAGGCGCTTTGTTACTACCCTCTTTATTATTTTTCTCTCTTTACTTTAATAGAGAATACTATACCATTCTACATAATTGCTAACTAATTACTCACAACAGCGCAGCTTACAACTCTACAAATTGCTGAAAATGTGTAATGTTGCTACGCTCTGTTAGTTTCGCCATTTTTTAACACTTTCACATTCATTATACTGGTAAGTACCTTATAACAACACTTTTCATGAATTTGCACATACAGATTTACAGTTTCGATTTCATACAAATATAGACATTTGTAAAGTACACATACTATCATGTGGTTTCGAGTATTTCGAACAATAATAACAATTTCAAATTATGTATGTATGTTAGGGCCTCATTATCGCGTTTCATTGTCCATTTGTTTGACCAGCTCGCATGATAGCCGTTGGCGTTGACACACATTTTTTCCGCTCGCCTAACTTTGTCAATTGATTTCATTTAAATTACGAATTACTTTTTCTAACACTTTTTGCTTTTTCACTGTGCGGTTTGCCAGTACAACATAATTGGTAGTTGGATAATAGTGGTGTGACCGTTTTGTTTACCATTTAATTTAATTTAAATGAAAACTATTGCGATAATTGCAATTGCATTTAACTTTCTTTAGGTTGTTATTGTACTTCCCGATCTAACATTTTTTACGCTAATGAAAAACTCGTTTCTATTATAGGTTAATACTGCAATGTATAAATATCACTTTGTGAAGAAAAAATGAAAAAGTTAGTTTAACAAGATTTTAGGTGATTTGTGAATAAAAATAGATGAATAAATAAACTGAAAAAGTAGATTCATAGAAGAAGTAATGAAACTCAATTCTGAAATGTTCCAAAGCAGTTTAAGATTGCACCAAAATGTTTAAGTATTAATTTTCACCTAGCTTTCACCTAGAGCTTCGAAGCTTTCACGTAGAGCTTTAATTTTAAGTATAAACCTATTAATCTCTCCAAGTTTCCATCACCAGCTTTCCATTCACATCAAAGAATGCGATTTGCTTATTAAAAGCAGTAAATATTGAAATCATTATTGATAACATTCAAATGCTAACTCATACTCAAATACAAACTTGCATAAAATCTCAAGTCGCCTCTTGGCAAAATCGATCAAATATATCACCATAAGTGCAACTTAACTCACCGAAACACAACTTAACTCAGGTAACATTAGAAGCCAATAAGCCATAATTTTTCTTTTGCTTTATGCATACAAAACAAATAGAAGCAGCACCTTACAACAAAGTTATTCTTTATAAAAAAACATACACACATAGAGACTCATCAATAATGCACTGGGTGGGTAATTTATATAACTTGCCGGCAGCTAACGGCAATATGCTGGCGCTTTAAAGCTGCCTGGATATTCGCGCATTCATTAAGAAAAATTACTGCCATTGCGAGTGCTGCCACAACTATGAGTGTTGCAAGCAAATGTCACTGCAGCACAGCAAAGAAGTAGAGACTGTGCTAAGTGGCAGCCACTGATGTTGGTCAACAGCCAGCAACTACAACAGCAAGCAGTACAAGAACATCTAGACAGCAATGAAACACAAATAACTAGCAACACCGTTAGGCACATTTTGCAAGCTGCTGCACCTGCGCGCCAACCTGACAAGAGTGTCGCGTTGGCAACAGCAACCACAGCCACAACAACAATGAGGGCAACAATACCACGTTAAGCCAATGCATATAGCATTGGTGAGTTGGAGATGATCGCCGTTGCATGCGAATATTTAGTTGAATTAATGTGCAACATTTGTTGCCGCGTGACAACGTCATTGCCGAAGGAGTGCTGTGCTGGTGCTGGTGGAAGAAGCTCCTAATGCATATTGGCGCATCTGCTTAGTTGGGAATGTTGAAAACCTATTAAAATATGAGAAACATGCTTTTTTTGTTGTTTTTTTCTATTGGCTTGCTGCAACAAGCAATTGTATGCGACGTAGTTGCCACACTCGTTTCGGCTTTTGACACCGAACCCAGCGAAAAGTAGGTAAACAGCTTTAAAGCGAAGTCGCATCACACGAACCAAATTGTGTAGTGGGATTACACGAACGATCGCGAGGCAGTGGTAGACAGTAACTTGAACTTTAACTTGATGCACTTTGTTATTGTTGGAGTTTTGTTGTCAAAATCAAAACCATTGGTTGGCACTATAGGAATAAAACTTTATTATATTAGGACAGAGCTAATATATTTCTTCTATAAAAATATTCTTTAAGTGAATCCCTTCTCGAAAATATTTCGAAAAAACTCCTTTAAGACCTGGGCGCACCATTATTATTGTTTAAAAAATTGTTTATTGTTCTCTGTCTGCCATGTTAAATTTTGTTTAATCAAACATCACTTTTAATCAAACTTTAGCTACCCGTTGGGGGTTAATGTTGTTGTCAGCTAAGCCTTCTTCTATTATTTTGCTATTTCTTGTTATATTCCTTTGCTGCACTGGAGAGACAGCGTGATTATTTATGCATGCAGCAAAACGAAGTGACACGAACGTATAAACCAAAACAACAAAAAGTAAACAAATAAATAGGTGATGCCTCAAAGAGCCAAGCACATGCCGCTTTGTTACATGCTAGAAATGTTGTTTTTCCGACAACGAAGCGCCTTTACCACAACATTCTTCATTTTTCATTTGTTGCATAGCGAATTTTTTAGAATCGTCTGCATGTCTGTCGTAACATTGAAGCGCCGCAAAAGCAGCTATTTACTATTAATTAACCGTTTGGCATCTTCGGTACATCAGTCAGTCTGGCACTAAATGGAGTTCGAACGAGCAAAATGAAAAGTGCAAAGTTAAGCAATTTTTAATGAACTTAAATTCTATGTAATATTTTGCATGAAGTTTGTCGCTTAAGTCTTTTGTATGCCGGGTTTTTTATTTTTCGCAACATCCAATGACAAGTTGTTTGAGTGTCAGGTCACATTGGCCTTCAACTGCAGACATTCAGCTGTTTATCACAAACCAAGCGGCAAAACAACTTTCAATTGCCACAGCTGTCACTGACATCGCAAATGAACCACAAACGGTGTTTGTTTGTTTGTTGTAATTCATGTATGTAGTTGTTGTATATGCCACACACCAGTGCTGTATATGCCGCCAATTACATGGTTAGCAGACCTTCATGGCTCATTATATTTCTGGTAATGCGTGAAATTGAAATTTCAATTATAATTTAATTAGCCGCGTCAAAGTTAATTTTTTAAGCTTTAAGGCGTTTGTTATTATATTATCTCAGTTTTGCTTTACGAAATATTATATAACATATACTATAATACGCGTGGTAAATTTGTTGGCATACTAGACGAAGGTTCCCTAGCGCGGCACAAATCATCTAGTGATTAAATTCGATTATAAGCGACCCAAATAGTAAATAATTATTTGTAAAGGTTAAGCAAATTCCGCTGCAAACGGTATAAAATGTTAAAATTTAGTTTTTCAAACGGAATGAAGTCTTTCCTTAGATTTAAAGCTAAACTATGAGTTTGAGATTATATTGACTATATATAATTTACAGTAATATTTAGTTTCTCTCATTTAGAACGCTGAAAAATGTTATAAAATATTCAGATAGCTTCAAAACTTATAGCAGAAATATGACTTTTTGGTCCTTGGTCAGGTTTTATTTGATATATCGAATGAATAATAAGACTTTTTTCAAATATTTTGCTTTCAAAATGATCTCAAACCAATCCTATTAGACTATTATTCGATTTTTTTCATAGAAAAAATATTTATCAATAGTAGATATTATCCTTGACACTCTGGAAACTTCGTATTATTTAAAAAAAAAAAATATTTTTTTTATAAAAATACGATTCAAATTCAGAACCCTGTAGGCGGAGGGAGGCTCCGGTAGTGTAATGTTGTTAGCCTGCAGTTGTTGTGCAAAAATGCTGAGCTCACGCCAAAGCCGAAATGTAGCGGACCATGGAAGCTGTAAGACATCGGGCGGAGTTTGCATTGCCTCACACAATTTATTTTTTCAGTTCATAGCTGCTGTTGTTGTTGCTTAAATTTTTTTGCCCGCTTGCAATTTTCTATATTTCAAACTCCATTTTTTGTTGTTATTACACATTGTTGCACTATTTACTGGCAGTCGCTGTGTTGTTGCAAGTTGCTAACTGACTGCTTCACTGTCTTGCTGACTGGCTCTTGGTTCCCGGCTGATTATGGCCCGTTATATTATGATTGCATTCCAGCTGCCACAATGCTGCAGCCTCCAACGCCCGCATGGTTACTTCGTTTACTCTTTGCAAAGTTCAGTTCACTTCGGTGCAATGAGTTTTTGTAGTTGTCGAGTTGAGTTGAGTTGTTCTCGTTAAGGTTCAATTACAAAGAATGCGAGTGCATTCTGTGGCTCAAAAGCGTTGCTTGCTATTGTTGTTGTCTACACTACATTTCATGTTGTTCTTGTATTATTTCGTATTTTTTGTTTTGTTTGTTATTTTTTTCTGCAATTTTTTTTTTGTGTCCCGCAAATATGTTGCAACAGAAATTCTGCGCTTTATTATTATTGTTGCTAATGTTGGTGTAGATATTGTTGCTGCTGTTGTTCTGTCTACTCGCTGCTGGCATGTTATTCTTGCTGTTTGTTGTTATTGTTGCTGCTGCTACTGCAATAATAATCCCTCAAGATGCTTAATCTTATTATTTTGATGTTAACAATGAGTTCTTTGGACACCGTTTCCGGGTGTTGTTGCAAGTAGCTGCTATATTCTATGTTCTGTTGTGCCTTTGGTGCTGCAAAAAGCATTTCGTTGGATAATATGGGGTGTTACGATTTTGTTGCAGTAACGCTTCATTAATATTGCTCACCACTGAATTAACTAATAATGAGCGGTGTGAAATGATTGCACAGAGGTTTTTTGTTGCCGCTAGAACTGGTGGATTTGTTTTGAGGAAAAATGAATTTTCTCAAGATTTATTTTCTCGCATAAATAGAACTGGTTGAAGTAGGTCGAAGCGGTGTGATTACAAATATAGAGTATATATGAAATATATATTTTTAAAAATCTGAAATACCTTTGCGGTTGCCTTTCAAATCATTGTTTTAGTAGTACCTATAAAAACTACTCCCAATTAATAAATAGCAATGTCAAGTCTAATTTTTAAATTATTGTCAAAGTTACCAAGTAGCAAAAATGGAATTATACTAAGTTATATTAATTTAAGTTATTCAATATCATGCTATGTTATGTCATGGAATAGAAAAGTTTAATTTTTGGAATGTCATTTTACATATTTTAAAGAAAATAGAGCAGAAAGAAATATAACATTGCCTACATTTAGGCGCATAAAGTAATTTTACTATACATTGTCCAAGTCACATACTTAATTGACATCTTGAACCACTGAGCTGTTGCTTCGAACTTGATTCCAACATCAGTTGCCTGATTCAAAGAAATAACGGCACATGATCAATAAAAGTGTGCCAGTGATGTCATCAGCACCGAAAAAATGTAACCGACCACGGCTAAATTATAAGCGTTGATGACACTAATGCACCAATTAGGCGTTAATGATGAAGAAAATATAAGAAACTGAATGAAGAGAAGGGAAGCTAATAAAGAAAACAAGAATCAGCCAAAACTGACACATCACGGGCTGCGCGCAAACCAAGCCTCAATAAAAATACATACAGACAACAGCAGCCGTAATGATGGCATGTGCTCTGCACTGAGTGAAGTAACTTAGGAAAACAACAACAATGCCAAAATGGAAAGAAAGTCTAACTGATAAGTCCGCGGTTGCAAGTATATTGCCGAGTAGGCAGTTTGTGGCATGAAATAAATTCTCCAAACACATAGGCTGCGCTTTCAAATGTTGACCAAGAACAGAGGAAAATATTAACAACAAAACAGTTAACTGAAAGCTAACGTGTGTTGCAAGCATTAGAAGCGCAAAATATATGAAAGAAAGGAGAAGACAGAGAAAGATTGTCAAGCGGCACTTGTTGCCTGCCACCTAAATAACCGATTCGCTAATAAATTCACTGAGTTACACTGCGAACAACAACTTCAACAAGTTTGTATAACTTAGCGAACAGTTGCTAGCACGTTTGTTGTATTGAATAACTGTACTACTTGTTAAAGAGCGGAGCTTCAACACCTGGAAATTTTCGTAGTTGCCAGCTATAAGTGACATCTTTATAGCTAATAAACAAAAAAATTTCAACAAATGTTGTCAAGGCTATGCATGCAGCTCTCTCTCATTTTGTTCCATCCCAACACCAATTTCATTCTATTAATTCTATTTTCCGCATTCTTTCTTCGTGTCAAATAATTGCAGCTTGCACGCACACATTTGCAACGCCGCCTCATAAAGCAATACAAATTTTCTTTCTCCATTATCTTCAATATATTTCACTTATTCGCCTCCAAAATGTTAAATAATTTTTAACAGTCCGCAGCATTTAATTACAAGCCAAAATGCTGCAACTGTAGAACTTTAGCAAAAATAACAACAACAAAAATATATACTCAAACTATCTTCTTTTGCTCTCACACGGTAAGTGTCTGCCCTTTGGCTTTGCTTGCGCTGAGATATTGCAACGGGAAGCCAACCGCACGCCGGTGTTACGTGCAACTTTTCATGAGCCAACTTTGAACAGCAGAAGTGGCACAACGGTATAGAATTAAATGCGCGATTTTACAAACCAAAAAATCTGATCAAAAAATAAAATGGCTAAATGGTAGAACCTTTGGTTGAGATACACTTCGTTTGCGGGAATTATTTTTAACATTATTATAATTTAAACAAAATTTGGAATTATTGTGACCTAGTTAAAATTATTTACGATTTTATTATATTTTTGAGAATTTTTTTGAAAAACAAGTTAAATACAAAAATCTTTGAAAATATTTCTTTCTGACAAAAAACCAGTATCCTCTCTAACTTTTGAAGCGGTAGCCCAAAGAATCCAATCTATTTCTAACCGTTCTCAAATTATAAACCAATTAGACAAAGAATATTCCTACTTTACGCTACTGAAAAACACACTCACACAAATGTATATATGTCAGCTTATACTCCATACTTAATACTTTCTAAACATTTTACGCCAACGATTAAATTAAATCTGCAATTCTAAGATTTCAATCTAAGTGCAACTTTATCGCGCTGTAACTCGTTTGTGCGCATTGCGTGTTGCATGCCGCTTGACACACATCGCCAGCAGCGACGGTGAATGTCTTCGTAACAGCAACAGCGCCAGCTGCAACTTTCTGCGCGTCAGCCACGTTTTGTTCCCAATTTGGTTATTTCTTACTCCATCTCTCTTTTCTCTGATATTCTCGCTGTCGCCAAGCAGCTTCAGTTTGCTTTCTTTCACCATTTACTCTTTCTTGCCGCTGATGATGATGATGGAGCTGACAGGACGTACATGCAACATGTAACGGCGTGCTCAGTTGCACGAGTGAGTGTCAATTGGTCAGGTGCAGTAGACAGCAGTCAAGCCACCGACAACACCAACAACAACATCACTTAGAGCGTCACAGTGGCAATGCAGCAGCCAGTGGAGCCCCTGGTAAACCGTTATGCGCGCTTTTACTCTGTTGTGTTACACGTGCGAATCGTTGCCAAAAGGAAATGCAGTCGAAAAGCAAGTAACAGTAAGCGAAACAGTGGCAATGATGGCGGGATGCGCTCTGCGGCGGCGGCGGCTGTCGGCCAAGACAGGATGCCGCATTTGTTGTGTCTCGCGCCCTTCATTTTTGTGCCACTTTTGTTGCACATGCTTGTTAGTTCTGGCATCTTTTTTGCTGCTTTTATTGTTTTTGTGATTGTTGTTTTTGTATGTGGTAGCATTTGCTGCCGTGTGCGCTGCCACAGTTTATCCAACATCCGCCACTCGTCGGCTTACCTTTCATTGTCTTAAATTGTTGTTAGTGTTATTTGTTATTGTTTTTGTTTATTTCATACTCCTCTCTAACTGTGCTCCCTAACTCTGCTGGCGCATTTCAGCTGTTTGCGCTTGATTTTACAGCAGATACCGTAATTGCGATGGTAAATGCACACTGCAGCAGCAACATTGTATTTGTGGCAACCTCTGTGCTGCTTTCTTTGCACTTTGTTGCTATTGTAATGCTTTTTCTTTTTGATTTATGTTCATACACTCATAAACTAAGGATCCTCTGGTGCACCGGGTCTTAATTCATACGATGTTTGTATGTATAAGAATGTGAGAAGCGTGTCTTCCAGTGAAGGAAACCTATAATTTTACAACAGAAACCTCGTTTAAAGTTATGAGCTTCTATGTTACGAGGTACTAGTCCTTGGCTGATCCTAAATTCACTAGTTTCACTCTGGGTGCTCTTTTTCTCACCTCGACCTCACAATCGCTCCCTATCAATGAAACAGTTTATTTATTTAAGGTGACATTTGCAAAAACGAGTATTGAACGGCGTGACCCTGACAATCAAAAACGCTGCGCTATTTTCCCCCGATTTTTGGTCACAAGCCGGCCGGATATAGTAAATATTGAAGCCTTTATACGCCGACACACACATTCCTCCACATTTTTTATAGATTCTTAAATTTATACCACTATTATTTTGTTGCTATTTTGTTGTCACAACATTGTATCACTCTCCGGTTATGCAGCACAATCGTATTTATGCACCCAAAATGGGTTGCCACTCTTGACCATATTCGGTGTGTGGCATATCTTTGAATACAAATAACATTTTGCAGAGCAAAGGCTTACAAAAACATTAACAATAACACACATAGCAACAACAACAGCAAGTAATAGCAAAGAACAGCGTTGGCATTACAATGCTCGCGCTGAGTGGCATTAACGATTAGCAATGCAACAACAACAGCTTAAGCAAAGAACAGCGCAAAAAATGCCTTTGAATTCACCGTTTCATGGGTGAAGTTGCATTAATGCGAAATGCAAAGTGGCTGGCAATAACGATTTGCTGTATAATCGCTAGATCATAAGTTGAAGAGCAAAAGTGCAGTGGAATATTGAAAAAAAAAAAAAAAATAATGCCAAAAATAACAACAAAACAAAAGCAAAGAACATTTATATGAAAAATTTTAAAACAATAAAAACACAAAATTTAAAGGTACAGATATAAAAACGTTTAAATACAGGGTGCTGAAAAAGTATTTGTTCTGAACTATAGTTGGAAGTGAATGTAGCCTATAGAAATGGTTCGAAGTTAAAGAGAATCATAAAAACGCCTGTTAATAAGCGAGACTTTTTATAATTTAATTATTTTTTATTAATTTTTTCAATTGTGTCTTATAGATTATTCAAGTAAACCCAAAAGGCAAAAAATACTTTATTTTCAAATACAAGCCAATGGTATAGATATGCACTATGTCAGTTAGAAACATAACAATATATGTGTATAGCGATTTATTTCAACGATTTGTACTTGAAAATTCTCACGAATCACAACCACCATTAAGTGGCGATTGTATTGTCCTTGAAAGCATATGAAAATAAATAATCACTAGACAGATATACAAATTTTTTTTAATATTCTTTGTGTATTTTCTAGGGCAAGAATTTTCAAGGCGTGAACTTTCTCATATTGTAAACTGGTTGATATAAAAATGATAATATAAATTAAATAAAGTAATAAATTAGTTAAAAGAACATTTTTAGAAAATAAAAATTTTTTAATGGAAAATATGATTTTTTGAAAACTTTTTCACATTTGGTGTATTTACTTCATTCAAGTAGCCGAAAGCATAGCATTAAAACATATCTTTCTTATTTGAAGACTCTAAAAATATATTTAGTAGGGACTTTACCATATTAGATCAATCAAATTTGACATATACGAAGAAAAATGTATTATTTTTAAAATTTTCTGCCGGAACATTTCTCTTCTTTTACCGTACACATTTCAATTCGATTAATATTATTTGATTATTTCCTGTGCAAACTTTAGTTATAATAAATTATATTTTTAATTTAACATAATTTCATTATTTATAAATTATTTTTTTTTTTATTTTCTTTTAAATTTTAGCCACACAATGTTAACGCCATACATTTCTCATCGAAGTGCAGCAGCAAGCACTGCGCGCTCGCTATTTTTATTGCTGCTTCTCAGTTCAAATCACAGCTTTGCGAAATGGGACAAACAAATGTTATATTGGATATTGAAGATAGTCGCGGCGATTGTAAGTAGAACTTTACACTAATAAAAATTTAAATAAAAATACAAAACGTTCAAGTTATTCTACTAAAATAATTTTAGATAATATATATAGAAACTAATATGGACTTTAGATAAATAACACAGATAGATAAATCACCTAAATATTAAAGTTTCCAATAAAAAAATATTCCCTAACCTTTTTCTAAGCTTTCCTTAATTATTTCCTGGTATTTAGGCCATTTGAAAAATGCTTTCTACCTAACTATAAAAAGGCTCACTTTTCCTTTTCATTAAAAACTTAATTACACCTTTGATTTCTATATTTGCACATCGTCAGCTTAATTGTAGTGACCATTTCGCACATTTATCTAAAATTATTGATTGCAATCAGCTTTGTAGGCCAGTCATTAAAATCTGAGAAAGCAGAAGCCCACTGCAGTTGTGTGATACCTAAAAATAAAGACAGGACTATATGTTAATTCAGGTTTTCACCAGCATATATACGCTACACCTTTATTTATTTCTAGCGATTTGCAGGGTTAATTAAATTTACCAGCGAATGCTACCCACCAGCAGCATAACAACAACATTTTTGCATACCACAGCTTGCTGCGCTGCACCGCCTATATGAGGCGACTTCCCCTAGTAATATAATTAAATGACTGCCATTTTTCTTCATCACTTGACTGACTAGACAGTGCAGATACGGCTTGCATATAATAACTAACCAGCTAACAAATATTTATAAATCGTTTGCTTGTTTTATGGCTGAGTTTCTGCTTTTTTCGAATTACTTTCCTTTATCGCCTGATCCCATCAATATATATGCAAACACATGGCACCTTTTTTTTTCGTAGGGCTAACAAGCATCATCAAAGTGGCATTGCAATATAATGCATGTGTGGGTCGATATCTGCCACAATCCACGGCAACAACTTGCACTTAACCACTCGTATGTTGCAAGTACTTGTGCGATTTACTTAGTGGCAAGCTGTGGTCAAACAACACTTTTCATAATAGTCATAATCAAATACATAATCGTAAAAGGTGTATAATTTTCCATCAACGAGAGTATAACTCTTTAACCTAGGTCTTTTGTTAATCGAAAAAAAATGTGAAGTATACGCCCTGGCGGACGCACAGCGAAGGGCCGCCGCAAATATTATCGCACAAAATCAATGCAGCCATTGCAACTGGAGCAATTTCGCACTGCAAAAAATGAACTTAAAGCACATATGCAATTTGCAACATGCTGCAGCAACAACAAAAACAAAAGCAGCAGTTACTACTTCGTCTTGAAATTAGTTGTTGAGTTGGCGTAGTCGCCTTGCCACTATATTTGGCTGCCAATAAATGAATCAGTTTCATGGCTATTTCAACAAGTAAAACAACAACAAAAATTACAATAATAACAAAGCGAATGCATAAAAGCGATGCAAAAATATGGCAACATAAATGTTTATATACGCTGATGATGACGCGTTGCTAGTTCTTGGCGATATTGGAACAACAAAAATAGAGGCAGGTACATTAAGTTGCACGTGACGCCATTTAAAGGCGTCTACCAATTCGCCGCAATTGCTAACATACAAACACACGCTAATGGCTGCGCTCATAAGTATTCTTCTTCTGCTCACACACAATCACATCACCTTCTTTGTGTTGTTTATCGTCTGCATCTCGTGTTGCAAGTGGCCAAGTGTTGTAGGTTCCAAGTATGTCTTGTATGTTGTAGATTATGTGCGTGCCACTGCTAGCACTATTATTAAAGTGTTCTGACTGTTCATTGTTGTTGTTTGTTTCACTGTAGCGATTGTGTTGCGATATCAAAAGCAGTGCAATTTACTTTTATGCGCCTGCCACTTCATTGTGGCAGTTGAAAGCACATAGAAATAAAACTCATTAAACGCATCTAGTCAAAGTATTATGTCTCTTCGCTTTTTCTGCGCTTCTTCATTCTCTTGGCGAGTCTTTGTGGTTGATGCTGTCATATCCTGCAGCTATTTTACTTGCCAATTGAAGATGTGGCTTTTGTAGTTCTGTGGCACAGTGTTTTGTGTATATAGTTTTGTGTAGAATTCTTTGATATTTTTATATTTGAAGTAATAGAGAATATTTGGAAACCAGATTTTTTGAGAGCGCTAATAACAAGAAATAAGCTCAACAAAAAAAATACAAATTAACACAAAGACGTCATAAATTTTTACTTATTTATAATTTTATACGGACAGTTTTCTGCAAAATATTGGTTACAATTAGGCGCGTCGTTCAATAATAAGCTATTTTTAGCAAAGTCGCACACCATGTATAGTGTGAATAAAATATTAGATTCTTAAAAAGACTTTCGATTCTCAAAATGAAATGAAAGAATATAACATTTTCTCAAAATTCCACGCAACTCACTTTCGTTCACCCAAACTAAACCACGGTGCCCAGCTGCTTCCTCGCTATTCAAGTCCTTTTCTTAACTTTTTGTTGTATTTTTTGATGTTTTTGTTTGGCGCACAACACCAAACATTTGCGGTTTGTCGGTTTTATTAACAAAGAGAAATCGTTTTTAAACAATACTTTGATTGTTATGCCATTGTTGAGTGCTACAAGTAGATATCGACAAAATCAATCAACAACAACAATAACAGAAAAATGCTGCTCACAGGTATACAAAGTCATAGCAGCAGCTATGCCAAACCAACGCATCAGCGTTGAGATCTTCAAATTTATTACAAGTATTAGTTACATACATATCTGCGCCTCCACACACAAATACACATATGGACACCCAGCATTACAGTACATATGTGCAGCGCTGTTATTCGCATTGCGTCTTTCCATTTTCATGTTGTCTTCCTCTTTGGCCATTACAATGGAAAATTGAATAAGCCATCGGCGATGAAATGAAAAATATTGGCGTGATTGCTGTTAAATTAAAAATTGCTTTTACAGGGTTTACCAACAAACACACACACATTCATACATAAACATACATTACCCTACATATATAAATACGCACATGTTGTTGTTGCTCTGCATATGATACTACCATCAGTACCCGTGCCATATAGTAATAGCTGTTTGTTGCAAGCGAAAACAATTGCGATAAACGATAAACACTGCGATTGCCATTTGCAGCAGCAACAAACACATACAACTATATTTCTACATATCCTTATATTTCCCCTTCTGCATTTAGTTAGTTACGTGAAAATTGCTTTGGCATCCCTCTCTCGACTCATATTGGCGCTCCACGCCGCATTCGCTGCCGCGAGCTACTTTAAGCAAACGCGCCACAAACTGGGAGGTATTTACTTTTTCATTGTTTGCAACGGGAAATTGATACCATTTTTCACTTTTCGCTTATATTATTGGATTCGCTATTTACTTATCGCCTTGTTGGCTGGCACTTTCATATTAGTTGAAGTTGTAAATATGTAAATAGAGAGATTCCCAATGAAAGATGTAGATAAGGTTGCTTGAACCGCAAATTAAAAAAAAAATACTAAGGAGATTTCTACACTACACCTCTATAATATAAGTTAAACCAAGTTTCCACAAATGTTCATGTAATAAATAATGTTCGATATATTGTCTTCGTTTCTCGGTTCCTTTGTGCGCTGACATTGTCATTTGGTGCGCCCATAAATATGCGTTGCTCGTCGCCGGCAACAGTGTCCTGGTTGCACACACTCCTCGCGGACTACTGAACATGAAAGTGAACTCCATGCGTTGCAGTTACAACGAATGTGCCGCATTAAATTACACAAAGTGCACCAGCGAGTCGAACGGGTGTGACGGCACAGATATTATTATTGCAGTAAATGGTGAAGTGACTTGGGTTACAATCAGACAATTACTTTGTCTCCATGTACACAAATATACTGCAAGTATCGGCGAAATGCATAAATAAGGCATTCCAAAGTGCCAAGAGTTCGATGTGAACCTCTGAAATACAAAATTGTTGGCGGTTGCGAATAATTGCAATGATTTTGATATAAAGTTGCAATTTGTTGGTGCGTTGTAAGTAATTGGTATCTGGTACCGTATCCTAAATGTAGGCAACGTATATTTTATATACTTCTAGGTTCATGTTCATCGAAGACGCGCACCAGAATTTTACTGCATTTTCAAAGTTTGTCAGTCAATAGTTTTACTTTTAAATATTCTTCCGCAAAAAATCTTACAGTGGAATCAAAAAAATTGGAAAAAACTTTCACTCCCGACACAAAGGCTAACCCATCTGAACGTTGGTCTGTCGAGTGCCATAAAAATCGTCCGAATGCGCCCACACCCATAAGTTCTTAGTTGAGCGGCGAGTGATCACTAATTTATGACGCCTGCAAAACTGTTTATTGAGCAGACAACTCTCTTTCGCCAGACAACAAATGTTCCGGAGCCCCAACACAAAGCACAGGGGCCTTCCACGGCATCATTTCTTGTAGGTTCTTATTAAAAATGCAAACTACGAAGTGTCAGTTAATGAGTACCGCGCTGGCAGCCGTACCTTACTGCAGCGACCGCCATCGGTGTGGAGACGCCACCGTTTGTTCTACCATTACTTTTTGCTAACGTCATTGTCATTAGGCGCTTTCGCGCGCAAGATACATGTCAAGTTGTACTCTGCCTTGCTAAGCTGCGAATCAGCGCCCGACTCTCCAGAGCCGGCTCTCGGTTGGGCAGCCAAGTTACTGTCCTCACCGTCCACTCGCGCTGTCTTCTTATAGTTCGTTGAGCTTAATTGTTCTACCGTCGATTGCCGGCGTTGTATGTTGCACCAGTGTCATAGTAATGAAAATTAAGTAAGAGTTAAATTTAAAACTAAAAAGTTGCATATCACCGTAATTGCTTCGGCAGCGGTAGTGATCTTTTGAATGCAATTCATCTCACGCATGAGCATGCATAATGTGTCAGTCGAAGAGATATAAATATTTCCGTTGTCTCACCACAGGGTTCTGTGTACGTTTACTATTTCATGCGTTATGTCTTGCGCAGTTTTATCGTAGTAGTTTTTGTTCCCCTTTTTTTATAAAATTTCGTCCATGAGAGTTATATCGAACTGAAGATGTTCTGAGTTTTACTAAGTGACGCCATACATCTTCAGTTTTGCCAGTGCAGCTTATTAAATACCATGGACGTAATTAGAAACAATGATAATTTGTCCGTTCTCCATTGTAAAATGTGCTTCATATACATATATTCACTTTATTCTTACAAACAGGTTATTAAGGCTCTTAATCAATCTTTCTAAATTAGTCCTATTTTGGATGCTGTATCGTTGTTTATTTCAATTTTGCGACCTCAACTTGGCTTTTCGAACTTTTGTTTTAGTTTGGTGAGCTTTCAATACATTTTATTAAACTTCCATAGCGTTTTATTGAGCTTTCATTTCATTTCACTGAACTTTTATTATAATTTCTATAGTTTTAGTTTCATTATAACTTATTAAGCTTTGGTTGTGTTTCATTGAGCTTTCATTGTAGCTTATGTGCTTTCCCTATAGTTTACTGAGCTTTCATCGAAGCTTTGTTTATTTAATATAAAGTAATAATATAAATCAATAAATAATATTTCAATCCCCCTACCCACGTGCACAACAACAATTATTCGAATTGCTACAATTTTGCTCCATCGCCAAGCACCAACCATTACTTTCGTATTTAAACTAAATATCATTTGCAACACTTGCTACCAACGATGCACTACCCCTCGAATCATGTTGCTGGCAAGCTTTCATTAAGATTGTTAATTTAAGATCTGTGGCGTAATTTAAGTTGCCACGTAAGATGATGGTGATGCAACTTGCTTCCAACAGTGTGTTGCAAGTTCTAAATACACACGATGTATATACATATGTAAGTATGTGTATGTGTTTGTATGTTTTAAATACAAGGAATGGGCAACGATGGCGATAAAATAGTTATGTCGCATTTAATATACACCGTCTCAGCTTGCTGGCAGCTCCAACAAAGGATATATTGCACTTGGAACATTTGTGCGAACACTTTTTGATTATAAGTAAGTAAGTACTTGGACGCTTCGGCGTGTGAAATGTATGCAACTGGAAATGTATGTTGCAATGTGTGTATATGCTGGTGTGGCAAGTATATGAAAATAGCATACATGCCATATACATATATACATATACATATATGCTGAATAATGACATGTTGTATGCATTCCAGCCTGCTGGCATTCATATTTCCTGCAGCATGCTACAAATAATCAAGTGCACAATACAATAAAGCTGCATAATAACAACTTACAATTATCATTCGTGTATGTATGTGTCTGTGTTGTGTTTGCCTTTTGCTGCGATTTTCGCTTCATAAAACTGTCTCAACGTCCATCACACCAAAGCATTCAAATTTGATTTTATACTAGCCACAGACATAAATATACACTCTACTCGGCGAGCTACCGCCGGAACAACGCAGCGAAGCAGCTAAATTTCCATCAACGGAAACACAACTCGTCGCGTAATTGTATTAAATGAATTGTGCAACACAAACGTGGCAAGTGCAACATGAAATCATGAGCATGCGGCAGCAAAAAATCTTAGCATCTTGCGACCAACAAACAGCAACCAATGTCGGCTTGACGGCAGCATGCAACACAAAATAATAATCTTTGCGGCATCACACACACACACACATACAAGTGGACACAGCTTTCAGATTGCGGCCGTCATTCCCTAAGACAGTTACGGCTGCTAACGTTTTGTTAGAATGTTGGGACCGCCCTTGCACTGTACAATAGACTGGCTGCCCATTGCCGTCCGTCCGTTGCATTTTATTTTATTCTGCCATTTTCTGCTGGTAATTATAGTTGCTGCGCCTGTTGCATCACCGGTGTTTCACAAGTTACTGCGGCTACCGTCGCTGTTCTTGCCACACAAATGCGCCCTATGCGCAAACCAAGTGCAACATTTACATCGGAGCGAAGTAAAGCAATGAGCCGAGTTGAATCAAAGCAAAAACAATTGTGTCTGCAACAAAAAGTGCAACAGCCGCAACAATAAGCGTGCAACATATTTTACATGTTGTATGAGGCAAGTTGCATGTATCCTCTTCATTTGCTCTTTAGTATTCAGTGCCACAATTTCTTATTTCATGCATTTTTATACACATTTTACTATTGTTGTTGCTGGTTTTTCATACACCACTTTCCGGCGGCACCAAACGCGGGCAAATCTCTTCCTGCCACAACGGCGGCAGCGCTCACCGTCGTCGGTGTTTCCTTTTTCTTTTGCATCTCTCGCTTTGTTGTTTTTGCTCTTGTTGTTGTTAGCTTGGCTTCCTTTCTGCTGTCAGAGCGCTACCTTAAATGCTTTGCTGCTCTTAGCAATCGAATATTATTGTGTTCTAATGCTCGGCTGTCTTTTTGCTTGTCATTGTGTGTGTGTATTATGCCGTTGGCTTTTTCTTTATTGTTGCTGCTGTTGTTTTCTGCGGTATATTCGTTTTTTTGCTTAACTACTTGTTACGACTTGTGATTCTAGCTTTAGTTTAAGTGTCTGATATAATGATTATAATTGTGTGGCACGAATGGGAAGTTGCACGAACATTCGTTATAGGAGTAAAGGAGGAATTCGGTAGATAGCTGATAAATGAAATAAAGCGCAACATTAACAGGTAATGGGAAATTAAAGCAGAACGCTTCAACATGTCGAGCGAGTGTAGAACACACCCTAAGGATATGGAATTTTAATAATATAGATCCATTAGGATAGGAAACAAAATATTTAAATTAGGCTGTGAACTTTCTCAGAATTATTCGAATATATACCATGACAATTTTCTTCAAAGACTCTTATATATTGAACTCTATTCTCTATTCTAGTTAAACACTCGTACTAAAGAAAAGTTAGAATTGTATTATGTCAATATTTTTATTTCTTGATTTCTTCGACATTTCACTCTACTCACCGTTGAGCTTTAGGAATGTGCTCTTGTTAAACATTGTTAAAATTATTCCTCATACATATGTCTTAGAAGAAATACCAAAAATTCCACAAATCGCAGAATATAAAAAAGAAACACCCATTAACCAACTCTCTCAACAGTAAACACGCTTAGTAACTCGTTAATAGTTCCTTGTTTTCTCTCAAACGATACTTGTAAAATTAAAAGAAAGCCCAACATGAGTCAAGTATTTGTGAAGATTTTAATAACTTCCGCATGTGTGTACAGCACCCCACACAACTTGCGAACCATAAAGCAACAGCACGCATTTGGAAGATCGTGCCGCCGAATTAATAATAACTCAATGTTTCCGATGCACTCGCACATTTTATTGGCCATCAAAAGCTCGTATGGGCACTTAAGCAAGTATGCCGTTTCAGTTTTCGCCGTTAAAAGCCGTTAATGCTCGGCTTAAAAATTAAACAAAAACTAAAAATAACTTTATACCTTATCCGGGATAAAATGGTGTATAACGGTAATTAATTGGGGTTTTACTTAAAAGTTTTTGAATGGGTTGAAAAAGATGAAATGAAAGATGCATGATACTATATTTCTAAAAAGCCTATAAGTGGCACTGTAGTCGAGTTAATGAAATCCATAAATGGACTCTACTGACGCATCTATCGAGATAAGTTTAAATCACTTTAGATACTTCCTAAGCTACAATACTTTATATAATATTTGAAGGTTATGTTCGATAGAGGAGCATTTCTTTAACATGCGAATTACCTTAAGAAAACTGCAACAAATCGTTTTAATGGAAACAAATTTGGAGCTACGCTTTTTCATTTAAACACAAAATTTTAAAACTATTTTTTTTTTATAAAAATCTTTATTTTTAAATTTAAAAATCTCTAAAAGTTGTCTGCTTATTTTTTTTTTAAATTTAATCATCTGCATCGCAAACTGACCATTCTTATCACTCTAGTATAATTTTTTTTCAATTTCCTTTTCATTCTTTATTATTGCTCTCGCTGTTTCTTGGGTTCACTAACTGCTACTGCATCGTTTATTTATGTATTTACAGTTATTGGTCAACAAACCACGCCGCCGGAGTTGCCAATTTACGGTGATCCCCACACGGAAATTGCACTGGATCTAGTCTTCCCAAAGGGGAATCCGACATTCTTGCTGGACGGCAAGAAATTGCAGCTGCTGCAGCCGCTCGATCGCGATGAGGAGAATCTGAGTCACATTGTTTTTCAGGTGAGTAGTGCACGAAGGTGACCACGCTTGCAAGCTCCAAGCAACTAAAACAAAGCTGAGCGCAAACTAAAAATGTGAAGAGTGTGTGTCTAAATATATGAGTGAGTGTATGTGTGTGACTGCATGCGATTTGGCACGCTAAAGGCGTACGGCTTGCGGTGGATAACATACAGCTAAACTGTGGGATGCTAAAAAGTAGGAACAAATGCAACAGCACTGGCAAAAAAGCCTGCTGTGAGATTTAGTTTGGTGAAATGTAAATTTTTTATGGCGAAATTTTACAGTTGCACGCCACAAAATGTGCAAAGTATGTAGAACGCTTAGTTAATAAACCGAAAGTAGTGTTCCTTATGGTTGCTTTACTTAGCCCATTTGGCATGTAGCTTAACAAATGTTTAAGAGCATCTTCCGCGTATGCAACCCACCAAATGGATGCCTCAATTGTTTGTTAGTGTATGTGTGTGTGACCAATTCTCTCAGCTTTAAAAATATTGAGCGCTTTTATTGGTACTTATTTATTTTTAATTTTTTCTATATTTAACTTTTTTGTCTTTCTCTCATTTCGCTGCACCACAGGTCTCCTGTTCGATTCACAACGCAACCAACAAGCGACACAGCATTCCGATTATTGTGCGCGTATCTGATGTCAACGACAATGCGCCGCGCTTCATGAACACACCCTATGAGGTCACCGTGGCGGAGGTAAGAAAAGAAAAATTAAATCTACGAAGAACATTAAACATATTTGTATGTTTAACTTTAATTTGAAACCACAAGCAGTCGCCGCCATCTTGATAAGATGCTTAGCGGGAAGCGACCTGCGTCGGCGCACTGGTTCACCACGTTCTTGCAACAAATGCATTTCCGCGCTGCGGAAATTTTTAACCACCAAATAAAGCAAACAACAACAAAATCAGCTCCACTGCGATCTCACTAGAATTGAAAAATACAATCATTGTGCCAACTCTAGCAATTAAATGTGCATACTTCTAAAGTTCTAAGGCAATATTACCACCCCCTCAGCAGATTTGTTACTTCTCCAACATTCACTCTCTCCAATAGGCAGTGCTCACAGGGCATACCAGCCAGCTCAGCCAACATGGTGGGTGGTTTCCATTGCGCGCAACTGGTTTTTCGCGCCCACGCACACTTCTTTTTAATATGAAATACAAATAACGCCAAAAGAATGGCGCACAAATTCTCAAACATTTGGAATTTGTTGTTGCTAGAATGACTTTAAATTACTCTCAAGTTAGTTTTGTGATATTGACGTTAACTGTGCCGCAAAAGTATGTTAGACATTGAATCGAAATTTCAAAAGACTTAAGCGACGAACTCGTTTGGAATACTTTATACGAGCTATAACCATACATTATAACATAAGATGGCTTTAGATTTATATAAAGTGTCTGGTTTTCAAATTGTTCAATACTTATTACGGCTTACTACAGTTTCCTAAGGAATATTTCTGATATATTGACACCAGTGCTCCTAGGTGTAGGCAACATTTAAATTTTCATTGATAATTCGCCTAAGTGTAGGCAATACTTAAGTTTTAGATTTTTAGAATTCAAATTTTCGCAAAGGAAATATTTTTTGGATCTTTTAAACTTAAAAATTCCTCTATTATATCATTAATTACAGCTTATCTTAAAATCTTATTAGAAACTCTCAAATATACAAAAAATACTAGTGAACCGGTTACTGAATCCACTAAGTATATAAACACATACAAACAATTCACGGCTCTTAATAGTTTGTTGTGTTTGCAAACACAACTGCATTAGTGCTAGCAACATGCAACAAGGAACAGCTGCCAGATTGACAGACATGCAAGCCGAACAACTTCAAAAGCGAGCGTCTCAGCTGTCAGAAATTACACATGCCAAGTCTTTTCAGTTCATTTTTATTGCTTTTTGTTTTTTCTTCTGGTTTTTTTTTTCTAATTATACTTTGTTTTTTCTGTTATTAAGCGTCTATCTGAACAGTACATTGCCCTGGAAAATTATTTTGCTTACGCACATAATCATATATGTGTATAAGTGCAAAAAATGCATGAAAATTGTAAAAAAAGCTTGTGTGGGTTGTGTTCTGAAGACAGTTTAAATTTTTGTGATTTTAATGACATATTGCATGCAACGGGTTGGTTTTCTGCTCTTGTTCTACCTTTAAACTAACTTTTTATTTGGATATTGCTTCTGGTTGGTTAAAACAAAATTAATATGACAATAGGCAATATGAGAATAAAAAGATTTGTTTTGCCTGAAAAGTGGACTAAACCTCGACCGATCGAAATAGGATAAAAAATGAAGATGAAGATGAAGATTACTTTTGCATACACACACACATAAATTTTGCACCCGCTTGTTGGGCGACCTTAATTGGCCAACCACTTTACAATCGCCAGCTATATAGTTGCCTGCCATATTTTAGTTGCGTAGTCCATAGCAACTGTCAATTGCCATCCCAAACAACAAGTAAATCATGTTGAAAACACGGGAACGCTGAAATCCAGCAACAGAGCCAGAGCAATCAATTATCTAGACAAGTTGTTCGCCGACGACGGACAGCAGTCAAAAACGAAAATAAATAAAAACGAAAACCAAAATACGCATCGACGTAAATAAAGTTCATAGGCAAAAACTAAATGCAAAATATAAATCACCGCAATATTGTGCGTGTTTTTATTAATTAAGTGCCCGTCCATCGAACGAACGGTACGTCGTTTGGACAGTTGTCAATTTGGCGCACTTTAAAGTTGATTTGAGTAGTTGCTGCTGCAGTTAGTCGTCGGCGTAAATACTTAGTAACATGTTGGTTTTAATGAAGCCAGCGTAGTAACATGTTGCTATGTTGCTGATGAAGCATGTCGCATGGCACGTAACATGTCTACACGAACGACTAGCGCCAATGGCTACATATATATTTATATATTATAATATTGGAAAATATTTTTATTTTTATATATTTCTCATAAACTTCCATTTCCTATAGCTTATTCCATTTTTATATTACATAGCACACTTATAAAGTGTTAATAAATTTATATATCACTTGAACTCCTGCTGGTTGTAAGCACTTGTTTATTTTATGTATATTTTCTACATTTTTTATAAAAAAGTGTAGCTGCCTAAGACACTTTCAATTTTAACCTTGAAATGCGCTGCGGTATCCATTAGAGAATTTTAATTTTTTTTATTTATTCTATGCACGTGACTACACATGCACACCAGCTTTGAATTGTGCATCTCATGCAGCGCACAAAAAGTACATATAAACATTTAAGTGAATAACAAATATACTTTGGTACCAAAATAGTGACTTTTAGTTCGCTTGTTTCTTATAATACATATTACTCTGGTTTTTAGCCTCCACTCGAGCTGCCACCTGCTTAGTCATTTCCTGTGTAAACAATTCACACAACAGTTACCCAGTTTATGATTTTCTCTCAATATTATTCCGTTTTTATATGTTTTAGGCACTTTAACTTAGTCAAAGCAAAGAAACCAATTTAAACGCTCTAAGAAAGTGTTCAATGTGGACCCAATAAGGTAAAAAAAAATCACAAAAAATGCAATTTCTTTCATTTGGTACAACTAATGTAAATATTATTTACAATCTGAGATCAATTTGCGCCAAGTAACTGTATTTTTAGTATTTCCAAGTGTTTAACTATAACTTCTCGAGTGTGGGTTTCACTAACGCGCTGCTGTTACTCGCTTCGCTTGCGTCTAAAAGTATTAGTTTCCCATATTGTGCGTTGTTGTTGCAATACTCAGATTATTTTTTCATACTCCGCATAGTTGTTATTAATTTTTATACATACTCCATGGTATGTAAAAATTCAAATTAGCAATCTTGTAAGCGGTGCTTATTTTAATCTTTTTATGAGGTGTTGTTAACTACCGACTGGCGGCAGTTAGTATTAATTAAAAAATGAAATGCCAGACTAAACAAAAACAACAAACTAGGCAAGTGTGTACAACACATTCGTTTTCGCTGAAAAATACAACTAATTAAAATTTATTTGTCTGCTTGAGAAGACTTTTGGTATTAATTTTTGTACTTTAAGCTCTTTTGGCAGCTTTAGAAGAAATAATCTAAGCTTAAATTGCATTTTTAATGCATCTGCATTAATTCGATTATCAATTGGTTTATGATTATTACACACATAATTCTTAATGAATGTGCTAATATTTGTAAGAGACTGTACAACTGTTTGTGTCAAAAGTCGTTAGTATTACATCTATAAACAGAAGCTGCTAGCATTTTTGGACATTTTTAGAACTATACTGTAATTATTATAACATTGGCTCCAATTTTTATGCTGATTTGTGTATCTTTAATTTTTTTAATTTTTTTTTTTTAATTTCTGAGAAAACATTTGCTATGGACTATACTTCTTTTGATACAATTTTTTATGAAGTTGTAATACGTAATAATAAATACATTAAAATAGTAAAATTGTGGCAAGCGCTGTGAACTAAGATACCCAAAAAGCATTTGATTTTAAATTTTTGGATTTTTTCATTATTTTTTTTTTTTTTGATTTTTTTATGCTTGTTTTCGGATTTTCTTGTTTTAATATTCGCAATATATATATTTGGAGTTATTTTGAAGCCTGTACATATAATTTTCGTATAAATCACTATTGAAGCCAAATATTTTGTAACTAATCCGGTGGCAAGAACTATTAAGATAAATGCAAGTTGCCGCCGGTTATACAAAAAAATTTGCAACATGTAGCATGAGTGGAAACTCCGGTTATTTTGCAAATATTTTTTTTAAACGAGTTGAAATGAGTTTTATATAATTTATGCATGAATTGCAGATATGTTATTTAGGAACAGCGATAGATAAATATGTACATATGTATGTATAAGTATAAACAATAATACAAAACCTTCAGCTGCATGTACAAAAGACTTAAGCAACAAACTTGCCAACACAAAAGCTTTGATTTCCGTAAACATTGCATGTGCATTTACATAAATATGGAAAATATCTTAATATATTCTCACTTTTAAGTGTGTGTGTGATAGTTGCTGATTTGGTTATCACGACAAGATTGCGGCAGCACGTGCGGTCATGTGTGAAGTGTGGCATTCCACACATAACACTTTGAATAAAAATGTAAATTAGCGGGAACAGATTAAGATCATTCAATACAGTCAAATAAAGACATTATTTAAAGCAAATATATAACTTAGAAACTTTATCTTAAGAAATGTGAAGTGTTTTAATAATTATATTAAAGATTTTTTTATTTTAGAGCCCAACTAGAGGAGTTTTCAATCTATTTCTTGATAGATTATTTATTTTTTTGTTCAAGTGCATTCCTTTATATGCCTCAAATGACGATTAAAATATGATACAAATTAATATTTTAGCTTCTTTAGTATTTAAACTGGTATTCTGCGCGCCACGTAAAGCCCACAAGCACTTCTCCATAAAACCAACTAACCTAATTAGTTAACTTCACATGACAAATTCACCGCATTTTTTGCAACATTCCATAAAAAATAACCCAGTAATAGGCCTTAATCTACTAATGCGGCTAATTAAGGCAATTAAAATCTTCTAACAACCCACTGATAAGTCTACAAATATAGCGCAAGATAACTGTACGAGTGAGTGATAGCGAGGCTGAGGACTGCAAATATTGAATCAAAGCAAAACTTGTTTCGCTAATTGTGTGTTAAATAAGTCACTAATAACCACAGCGGAATAAAAAGTAAACTGCAGACAGACAAAGGCAGCGGACAAACAACCAAAATTTGAGCAACCATGAAGGCAAAAAAGTCAAACAACAACAACAATAGGTGTATATATGTGTGTGTTGTTGCGTCACAAGATTCCAATTAATAAATACATAAATAAACAACACGCACCAAATGTGGTCGCGGTGAAATTGTCAATTCTGTCTGTCCGCCTGTCGTTGCTGACGATGTTGCTGCGATTGGCGTTTTTATTGCCACTGATGTTGTTGCTGTTGTCACTATTGCTACTATTTTGTTGTGGCGTGCCACAACGGCGACAACAGTAACAACAACAATGCAGCGACGATACGCATATTACCAACACACAACAACAACAACAAAGTGGCACAGTGACAAAACACCAAATCGAAGCTATGTTGTTGCCCTAACAAAGCCGGTGACAGCGCAGAGCGGATGCTGGTTGCAAGTGTAATCGCGTGAGTGTGAGCTTATGTGCGTAAGTTGAGCAAGCAAACTCAAACTGCAAAACATCCCCAGAGATGAAATTTGTTCTTTTTTTGTTATTTTTTATTTTTTATTTGAAAATTTGTTGCTTTTTTTCAATATTTCTATGTGGTTCTCGGAAACTGTGCCACGATTCGGAGCCAATTAAGTCCTGTCGCTGCTAACACCAGAAGCAACATGTTGTTGTTGTGTTGTACGATTGGTATTCTCTTTACTTTTGCCTTTCTTAAAGACATTTACTTTATTTTTAATGCCTGCGGCTAGAAATGGGTTCAAGTAAGCAGTTTATGTGACAGCGGCGATAGAAGAGTGCTTTAATACATACACACATACATATTTAAGTAGTTTTATTGTAAAAAATCTGAAATAAAAACAAACACTTGACATTACTGCATACACAAATATTCCGAGAAGACATCTAAGACTAAGTAGTAAGCCCCTTTCAAGGGCTTAAGACGATTCGGTTCGCTTAGAAGGTCAACTTAGTCAACTTTTTTCTTTCGCTCTTACCTTTTTCCACGCGAGTCTTAGGGAATAGGAATATAGGAATATTTTTTCCTCTTCTTATTAATTTAAAAAATGGAATGGACAAAAAAAAAAAATATTTACCAAAAATGTTTATCTGAGTCTCAATCTATCTGCAGAAATCAATTTTTACTTTCTTAGAGGCGTATTCTAGCAAATAGTTCTTTTCGTTGACACTATTTTGGAATATTCAACTTATTTCCAGCTCTGTCCTAATTGATTTCAAACTTTTTGTAGGTTCGTATGTCTGCTCGGGCAATGTTGATACATACTCAAAGTCATTAAAAATTGGCATATTTATTAGGCCGTCCTCGTACTTATAATAGAATTCGTTAGTTTCTTTAAAAGCATGAGACATACATATGTATACATATATAGCTTCCGCAAACACCATACCTCCACTAACTTCATTGCCACCGCAAAAACTCAATATTTATACTCAACACTTAAGTATTTACAACTCTTCGCACCGCTCTGCAGTCCACAAATCGTTTGCGCTTAACCTCCGTTTACTTCTATTCTGCGCTGCACTGCTCTCGTTTACAAATATAGCCAGCCACGCACAACACATTTCACTTGCCATTCAAGCCGCGAGTCAATTTATGTTAATTGCTGCAATGGCAACATGTAATTTTCCTACAACTGCTCCACCTGCAATGCATAGTAATGTCTTCAACTTGTGCGCCACTGCGTCATAAGGCTTGAGCAACATTTATATATGTTGCTCTTGTTGTTGCTGTACTTGTTGTTGTTTAATGTTGCTGGTGCTGCTGTGGCATGTGTACAACAATCACTTTACCATTTTTAGACATTTTCCTGTCAGCATCTCGTTGTGTTTTCTTAAGTACAATCTCTTTTATGTGCCAGAGAATTTTTCCCTTTGCACTAACACCAACATATGCATATTTGTTTTTATTGTTTTTTTCTAATATACATATTTTTTAAATGTTTTTCTTTTAATCCCTTTCATTAACTTTGTTGTTGTTTTTTGTTCGTTTCTTTGCAGAGCACTCCCGTTGGCACAACGATCTTCCGTAACATTCAAGCGCTGGACAAGGATGCCGGTGTTAATGGACTCATCGAGTATTTTATTATGGAAGGCAACACAAACACAACGGAAGATGAGACAATGACAATTGCCGATGGTCATGGTACATTTGCAATTTCCTTTCCACATCAAGGGCAGGTGAGTAGTGTTGGGAAATTATACAAATCGGATGTGCAAATCAATATACCTAGTTATATATATAGTTATTCTAGTTGCTTTTTAAAGAAGCATAGACTTGTTGAGATGTGTATTTATATGCGTGCTATGAATTTTTAATTTAATATACACTCATACAGTATATATGTATGTATATATATATAAAAACCTAGGTTAGGTTAGTTAAATTGTGCCAATAACGCATTGAAGATTCCTTCTTGCATATTTAAAGTCTTCTTAAGAAGAATTTGTAACAGACTCTTACATTATTGACATTAGTGAGGTTAGGATGACACATGAAGCGATATATATGGAGCAAAGGATGTAATGTGAAACATGTGCATCGTTCTAAAGAAAGACTTATTATTCAATATAAATAGTACACATCGAGGCCGATACAGCGATCAAAGCGATCTTCCATCTCGATCTAATTTTGATAGTACAATTCTTCTCTTGCTTCCAATTGATATCAGTATCCGAGAATTATCTCTTTACTGTAGTTAGTTTTTCTTTCAAGCCACAAAACTCTTGAGATGTGATAACAGACAAATGGTGCTGAAGACATGAGATGAGAATATTTTGGATATGGAAGCATTTCGAAACTCAGTTCAAACAACTTTCATATTATTTTCACTGGCTTGTAACGGTTGCAAATCAGTCGACTGTGATCTCGAATGGCCCCTCAATCAAATTTATCCTACGGTCATTCAAAATCATTTTAGTTTTCATTCACAAAAGCATTCTTACGTCCACTATATGATCATCTAGACCGAAGAGAAGTTTATCAAACCACAAGAATCAACTCTAATATTGTCATATTTTATTGAACCGTTTTTCTATAGATATAAATTTCTATGAAATTTTTAAAATGAAATTATCAAAAGAATTGTTTCATAATCTAAATCGTCTTATCATCCATCTAAGGAACACCGGATCATTCTCTTCATTATATATCCTTGCTATCTTCATCTATATCGCTATATCTATATTGAGACAAAAAATGTTACAAGAATATTTCATTGATTAGAGATCAATTATATACCAAATAATAGTATATTAGTTGATAGGGGGCGCTGCGATAGAAATACATTTAAAAATTCAAGTTTGTGCTGCCCTTCATAAATATTTGGATGTAGTAGATAGAAATAAATCCATAGTCCATTTCAATTCAATAGATGGTATTTGAGACAATTAAAGACTAATGGATATTGTCTCAGAATCAATCTTGACATTTCAAAATCAAATCAACTCCATGAATTTGCAATGAAATAAGAAGAAAATAAAAATATTTCAAATATTTCCAATACTAAAAGCATATTGAACTAAAAGCATATTGGAACTAAAAACCATACCCATCGGAGATAAGCACCAACTGCAGCACTGTGGTGGGTAATATGCCATGTAAATGCAGGCAATAAATCTTGTCACATTTGTATCGATGAATACTCGAACAAATCGCAAAATGCCAAACTGAACAATAACAACTACAGCAACATATAAAAATACCAGAAAAAATGTTGTATATAAGGTATACTCATACCTTTGCAGCGTCATGTTGCGTTGATGGCCTCAATCAATTGGCAAATTTATCTACAACTCTGATATACAATATGAGCATTGTTGTTTGGCTTATGCTGCTGCATATGGCAAAGCTGCCTGAACCAATGTATACTCGTATATGTATGTATATATGTTGATCTTCCACTGTCATTCATAGTCAGTAATCGATGCAATCCATCAAATTGCAGACCAAAATTACTTATATATACAAAGAAATTTTTATTAAACCGAAAGTAAATATATGCTCTGTGCAAAACAATTCAAACATAAAGATTAATAGATTCTTGATTCGCCAGCCTCTAATACAGATATCACCACACTATTTATGAAAAAAATAACAAAAACAAAGCTATATATTTATATTCGCAGGTGACTGCCGCTAAACCGCTGGATTACGAGAAGGTGCATAAATCCATAAGGCCTCCGTAAATATTTGGCCGCTGGTGTAACCAGGTGCTATTAGCACCTCGGCGTTCTTCTGTTTGCCATCGAGTTCATTGAGTGCTACGACCAGCGGTTGTTGGGCGAGCATAAACAGGAAATTAAAGTTCCTGATATAGTGCAGTTGGCTTTTCTAACGGGTAAGTGTATGTGTAATTAAAATCAAAAAGTATATTTTCAGAATCTTCATTGTTGGTTTCGGTCCATACGGTTCATTGAGCGGTGCTGCTAATTATGATGAGAATATAGAATTGAAATGCCTAGGACGCGAAAAACACTGCACGCGTTACAAAATTCTTTACGGATGGCTCATGCAACACATTACAAGTATTTTTTTAGAATCTCATACAATATCTATACACGAGTATATACCATATATTCAAATTTAGCTTTTTTAATTTACTATAATCTGTCGATATAACTTTTGAATATTGAATAAAGATTAAATTCTTTTAAAATATATTTTGTGGTTATTTTATTAACTGTGGATACTTATTTAAGAAATTGAGTATTGGGAAAAAATTAAAGAAATGGTGAGTTAATTGAAAACAGAGCTAAAATAGGATAGTTATCAGTACTAGATTGTCGAAATAAGCTACTTTTTCATGTTTGAGCCAAAAAAAAATAAAGTTGTAAAGTTTAAAGAGTCGAGTTTATATATGAAACATAAATTTAAAGAAAGTCTAATGAGAAACACGTTTTTGTTTTTGGTGTGCTCAAAACTCTCATCGACAGATATGAGAGGTGTTGATGCATAAGGCATTAGATAGTATATCAGGTAAGTACCTGAGGAGCAAATCTGTTGCACATCATTAATGTCGATTAGTAAATCTGTCACCACAATCAAAAGAAAACGATTATAGTCCATTACACATTAAACGAATATATTTTTATGTACTTATGGGATGTACCCTCAATGCTATATAGTACTTACAGATATTTAGTATTAGAAATATACATTGTGGGGATATTTATAATGAAACATTCCTTAATTGCTTTCCATCTTGGTAGAATTTTTCCATTTAGCTTAGCTCACTGTTCTAAAACTGGTTATGCTTGACATTTAAGTATTAACAAAAGGAGCACGGCTATGTCTCCCAGGATATCGTAATAAAAAAGCACAAAATCAAAAATTCAAATTTGCAGCGGAAGCTCAATAATTGGAAAAACCTGCAGGCAATTAAATCACTTTTGCGGCCTCTTATTCACATCACCCACTCATCGGTGAACGGTCTCAATTACGGCATTCGTTATGGCTGCCACACTCTATGATCTTATCAACAACAACTACTTAGGCAGCGGCCAGCCCCCAATAACACTACTCACAAGAATATATTAATTTCATTTAGCTGCCATTGCACTACATTGCTTTGAACCGGACTGGACTGGACTGTCATTTAGCGTCGCAGTTCTAGCCTTTTTCCGTATCATCGAGATGAAGTTGTCCAACATGTTAATCAAAGCGGCGGTTAGCTTCTGTCCCGTTAACCGAGCGACATGGCAGTGAAAAATCCGTTTCGAGGCAGTAAAAATTAAAAAGAAAGAAGAAATATATATGTATACATACGAAGTATTATATAAGCATTCAAATGCAGGCAGTGGTTAGCTGTTTGGATTTCACAAACAAAGTGAAGAGACGCTGACAAGGTTTCAAGCTGATCATCAGCCGACACAAGCACGTCATGGCATGTCTCTAAATTACGAGACGGCTTGTGTGACTAAAGGTACACGAGAAACCAAATAACAATTTCACCATAAGCAAATGGGCTGTAACACACATCCTCATAAGCAACTAGTTAGAACTAGTCACCGACGCAGTTGTTGTCAGAAGTTGCCACTCTTGGTGAAGTGACTTGCATTGCTCCTAAATATCGTTAAGCCCTTATTTTAACCAAACGGCAACATGTTGTGCATTAATTAGACAGCCAACTGTGAATGAAAAGGGTACAACAAAACAAAAAATAAATTGTTCCAGCGCTTCAACGTCGAAAAAAAAACGCAAAATAAGCATTTGAAAACATAAAAATAGAAAAGTTTAAAAATTACCTTTGGAACCATGGGTGGTGCACCGCAGCGCCACCAACAACGAGCTGCAAGTTTGTGAAAAATAATCAATTCGTATGCGGTGGAGTTGACTGCGTTGTGTCGGCGCTACGCTTATGAGTTTTTGTTGTTTGTGCATTGGGCAGTCAACGAGCATGGGCTGCCCAGTATTCTTTTTCGATTATCTGCAACTTGCAATCAAATGCAATTAAACAACGTTAATTGGCTATACTTACGTACATACATACATTGGTGTGTTCTGGCTCATTTCAGCAAACACTGGTGTTCCTAGTCGCAATTGTTCGTCGATAATTGTTCTTTTTCTGTTTTACTTTTTACTTCTTATTTAGGTTTTGGCTGTTTATGCGTTGCTTTCCGATTGTGAATCTTGATTAATCATCCAATTCACAATTGACTGTTCGATACACCTACAAGCCACACTGCAGGAACCAGTTAACGCCGCAGAGGTTTTATAATTCAGGTGACGATGTGTACTTAGTATATGACTTCTAGGATTGCTTTTTGTTCTAGCAGATATACATTTCGAGCAGATACTATTTCGATAATAATTCTGGTTGAGATTATTCAAGGACAGGAGCCTCATAGACAGCAACAATTTTATTTTTAGCTTGACTATTGCCCAGAGTTTGCAGCGATCTAAATCTTTTTTTTATCGCTTTTTATATTATATGCTAAACTCTTCAGTCTCTTTTCATACCGTAATGACTAACTGTAGCCAATATTTTATACATTATACAAATGAACTTTTTCAAATATTACTTAAATGGCTTAGACTTGGATTGAGATTTGTCGTACTTCTCATTTTGGAAACGGTGATGAACATCTTACGATAGAAGGAATTCTAATTAAAGGAATTTAATAATAAAGTGAATATTAGCGATTTCAAATTGTTCATCAAGGACCTATACTAAAAGAATATTTTAGGTCTGAAATCATACTATGTGGCATTGGTGGTTTTTAGCAGATGAGGAGGAAGTCATGATCTGAGTTATACTAGTCTATTGAAAGAGATTTTGGTTCATTTAACTTGAATTACTAATGTCCAGAACATGTGTCGATGTGTCTCTCTATCTCCCTTATAGGTCTCGCTTGAATTAAAGGCACTTTCAACAATAAATCTTGGTTTGTTTTAAATGTTTTCCAGAATATTTAAAAGCTTTTGTTAATTTCATGAGTAACAAGAATTGAGAAACAAAATTCTGTTCTAGATCACAAAATTTTTATGTTCGAAAAAATTCTTCCTAACATAAGATATATATGGTTTAGATTAATTCAAATATATAAAACAATTATTGGTCAGTTAGTGAACAGAACAACAATAATAAATAAATTATTCTATCAAATTTACACATTCAATGAACAATATAATTTTCTGACGCTCCACATACCTAAGTACCCACGTACGTGCCTAACTGCGCATTCCGCAGCGTTATGTTTGCTGCCTAAATTGATTACTGCCCTAACTACAAAACGTTCTTACAGTTAATGTGTTGTTATTTTCATTTGAGCTATGCACATATTATTTAAAATTTCTATATAAATATGATGGAGAAAATTTTGTAAGGTAATTTTTGTTAAAGTCTTCAATACCGAAACATGTTCAGAGTCAGTAGGGTAGCTTTTGTGCTATTATTTCTAGCAAGTAAGTGTAAATACTGTTCTAGTTAATTATTGTCCTAATTGATTTTCAATACGTTCCTAGTGTTTTTCATTCGTGGCGACTGTAGGCCACAGCTACCTCTTCCAGTTGATCAAACACTTGGCCATGTAACGGGTACTCTGACTGGTGCGGCGGCTGGGTTGCTCCTCGGCGGGGTGGCACAAGGCGCTCTTGCACCTGTAGGAAATTTGCCGCAAAGTTTGCCGGTGGTTGGCAGTGTTTTGAGTAGCTAACCACTGGTTTGTGGAAGGATAGGCATAAAGTGATTCTAATAAGTGTTAAGTTAGATACAAACTCCTTTAGGGAATGATGTATAACTGTTCTACGAATAAATATTATATGGTGTTCGGAAACACTTGTCGTTATTTTGTTTTGTATTACAGCTATATTTTGATGGTGAACCTTAATCCAGTGCACCACCGAAAGGGCCTATTGTATTTTGAACACAAAAAACATGACTCTACTCTATTCAAAGCCATAATTAGATTTCAGCAAATATAAAGGATTAATTTATTTTGATAAAGGACGCAGCAACAACTGATCAGTACCACAAACGGTTATTGAGAGTGAAAATGTCAAAATAGTATACGTTCGGTTTGGTTCTATAGGTGATCCCAGAGATCAAGAGGAGCTCATTAGAGCTCTTGTGATTAAGATATGTAGAAGAGATATTTGTTAATGAGACTATTCACTTTCCACAACTACCTCACAAAAAGTGTCTTCACTCTCTTTGAAAGCTCCGACAGGCTCACTGCAAAGCTTTTGAGTCCAAAATTTCACACCATGTATTTCTAAGACAAAACAAACATTTCATTGCGAAAGGAAACAAGTGCATAAAAGCGAATTTCTCAGCATTCAACTGAAATTAATATCCCAATAAATGCATTTACCAGCAACAAAACCAAAGCCAAATTGAAAGCGAAAGCGAAAGACACACATGCCACCTCTTCGAACCCAATACAGGTATATAGATGTGTGTGTTTGTGCATTAAAAATGTGCAACCGATACCTGCAACATGACAACAACAACTTCATTCATGCGTGGCCTGATTTCATCCGCCAGTGTCGTGAATGCGACATAAATGAGTTTCAGCGTGCGCCAATAAAAAATAAGAGCGCTACCAAAAGACAAAAACAATATCGCTGAACTCAAACAAACTGCAGCAATACAAAAACACTTCAACAGTGGATCAAAGCAGAAGCAGTACAGCAAATATGTGTATGTAAGTGTGTGTATATATCTATTTGTAAAACTTGTCAGTCATAACGGTAATCGAATAGTCGCACAGTACAGCACAGAGGAAGACAGACGACAAGTCACATTCCGCGGCATCAGGAAATATTACAGCGACAGATTTATTTACGCGTACAGCGAAATCAGAAACCAAGAGACACTCCATACATGCCCGCGGGCTAAACGCCCCTCAGTGTCTTGCAGAGCTTGGTGGCAAACAAGTACGAGTTGTAATCAATTCACGGTTCGGTCTTTAATCACCATAAACAATTAAACGTTTGTGTAATTTGTGAATGGCTGAGTACGTGCTGTTTTTATTGTTGTTATTTTATCTCAGCGTATTTGTTGGAGTGTTGTTTATCTAATCAACAACGACAACAGCGGGTGCCCAAGTTGCACGCGTGCGCACCACAACGACCGGTTGTCTTGAGGGAGACTCATAGCCACAAATGGGCAGTACTGTCTGAATTCGAAAATACGTGCAAAAAAAATAAAAATATGCGAAAATCGGCAGCCCAACTCTACACACATTTACACTTATAAGCGAGCATTTATTTGCGGACCGTCAATAGCTGCGCATTTATACCTAATTTGAGTTAATTTATTTGTTGATTTTTGCGCATTTTTTCTGCAGGTGCAGGTTGGCTTAATTGGAAAATTTCGCGAAAACAACAGCTCGTCAGCTTTGCGGAGGGGGTAGAGGAGAGGGGGTTGTGTCGCTACGGCACTTGTTAATAAAAATAATAAAGCACCTTAATGAAAATGAAAAGGTGACAACACTTTGCACCGTTCGACTCGACAATTTAAAATTTTTTTCGATTTTCTTCGAATTTTTGCGCAAATATGCAAATGCGTGGGCAGTTGACAGGTGCGCGTAAATAAATTAAATAAATAGACAGATAAATTACCGCAGATAGGCTTTAAAGACAATATGCCATGGCTAAAAGGTCGTTTATGTGTTTATCTCTAATTTGCTGACAAGTAGTTTGTTGACAAGAACGAAAAAATGTGCACCATTAAAGTTGTTACTAAAAATATGGTTTACATTTAGTTCAGATTATATTTAGTAGATGACAATTGTTATGTGCTTGTTGATAAAAAGATTATCTTGTCTTTTTCAAATGAACCGACCCGTTAAAAACGATTTTATTGCATTTTTTCTGTGTGTACATGCAGCGCCGAGAAATAGCGAATTACCTAGAATGCGTTCTCTATGGAAATCAATGAAAGACACACATCGTTATATGACATATTCAATTTTAATATAATTATTGAGATCGGAAAATAATAAGAAAACATTTGCAGTATATCGATGTTGTATAAGTTCTTTTGGCAATTGATCGCTGAGGAATATTGCTATTATACAAGTCATAATAAATTATTATGACATACACACTTAAGTCCAGTTTTTCTTAAAACTGTTTAACCATATTGTTGTAAATCATACATCATTATGTATGATTATAGAAAACGAACATAATACTCAAATTTATACTTTTTATATGTATATGGATATATGTACATGCAATAAGATCATCTACTAAGCGAACTCAAGTTTGCTTATATAAACGGAACTCTGTGCTTGTGTTGCTTAACGACATGTAATTAATCCCTCTTTATTTCAAACAAGATATTTTCCTCTGCTTAAATGCAGCCAATCTGTCTGATGCGATTTCAAGCGACAATCAAGCGGTAGTTTTATAACTAAAGAGACGCGACACATATACACACTAAAGTGCATAAATACTACCGTGATTGTATGCGTTCGTGGTGTCTTTTGCAATATACCCAACCACGCTGACGAGATTATGATGGCAGCGGAGACAAAGTGACGCCAGTCAATGCAGAATCGCCACAGCAACGCTGATGATGCAGGGGGTGATCGCCAGCGGTGAGGCTGTTGTAACCGGTTCGAATTGATGATGAAATTAACTGCGGATTGTTTTTGTTTTCTCATAATATTTTTACGCAGTTTGCAGCGTAGAGCAATGCACACGTAAGCGCATTTTAATAAATTAATTACATGAAATCGAGTTTGTGGCTTAAGTCTTTCGTTTGTGCCTGTGTTGCATGCAGGTTGTAATGGTTTGTTGAAAACTAAATCACAGGTCATAAAATGGCGAAGCTGTAAACTATTGTGATTTGTTATGGTTGTTTGCGTACTAAAAAATTATTACGCACATAAATATGTGTTTAAATAAAATAAAATAGTTAATTATACTCGTTGTATTTATTAACTCGCTGAATTAAAAATGACTTACATGGAATTATAAAGCGATATTCCAGTGTTGCTGCTGTGCTGATATTTATTTATAAGTTTTATATATTATATTAATTCTTAATTGTTGCGTCATATATTAGTATTAATTTTATTTTTAATTATACAGTGAGGTCAAGCAGTATTTGGTGTTCGAGTTTTTCTATAATAAAATAAGAACAATTTTTCAAAAAAAAAAATAAATAAAAATTGTATATCTGGGTTTTCTACTGTAGCTTACAATTACATTAAACCGTATCATCTCACTCCTTTGTTTTAACTGCCGCCATACTTATCGAACCTGCCGCAGCGCAGCCTCTTCTTTCTTTCACGCCACGCCCCTTGTCTGCCGCAGCACTTGAAATCATATAATTTCCAAAGTCTTCTACAATTTATGTCGAGTGAGAAAAAATTTATAATCATAAAACATGCAATGCGTGTTGCAGCCAACTTAGGCAACGTCACAGTGAAGATGCAACAATGCGAAGTTTTCAACAAGGAAATTAAGCACTTACGTGCATTAGAATAGTTCATATTTTATCGCAAAATTTACGGATATTTCAAAGTATTTTTGCTTTTACAAATAGAAAATGTTGTTACTTGAAATATTTGAGTTAGATCAGTTAATAAGTTCTACTGACTGAGGACGATGGGTACGGAAATCTTATATTGTGTATATAAGAGGCGCAGACACACCAAATATTTTGCCTTATTTATTAAAATTTCGCTATTCTTAAAGTAATGTCATATAAATTAGTTAGAAACATATTTAATTTATCAAGTGTGCTAATAAATATTTAAAGAATAAACATTTTAGATATCTTTTAATGGACGGCGCCACCTTAATATGACTTATTTTAAGAATATTGCAGTGTATTATGTCATTACAGTGCATTGTCGTTAAAAATGTCCTTCATATTTTATGTAATTACTCATGTTGTTGTATGACTTTTCTCAAATGTATGCCATTGTTGTAATTTTTGGTATTAAGAACACTAATTTGAGGTTATGCTTGCGTTGTTGGTCGAACAAAGGTGAAATGGAAGAAGATAATGCTATGACTTCTAGGAAGTGGTTTGTATAACCTATAATTTATATTAGTTCTCTATATGTCATTCTAAATCTTCAGAAGAATGTCAGAAAATAATAGTAATTTTGATTTTCAAGCTATGCTCTAAAACCTGAAACTATTCAAAACTAAATTGTTTCGACGAAAAGTCTTTGTTCTCTTTTCTTAATATACAGTTGTTGTTTTAGCACTTCAAAGATTAACTTTATTTACTGAACAATTCCCAGTGATCCCATCTCCCACCATCACTTCGAGTCACATTTGTGGGTGCACTTAAAATCTAATTGCGCACAATATAATCAACTTGCAACAAATGAGAGCAATTCATTCCGTATAAAATCACACACACACCCGCAATAATACCGCTCTTGGCGAAGAGGTTAACAAGCAAGCAATGCAAGACCACCAAGTTGTTCGAAATGATTTTGTCACATAAATTTATTGACAGCAAAACACTTTGTCGGCTACCAACGTTGAAACAAGCGCATGCGCAGGCACTTAAGAATGTATGTGTGTGTCGATATAAAAATATACAGTAGCAAATATGGCAATCGGTCAGCAATTTATCTGCAACTAGCAGCTGTGGCAAATAGCTAAAAGTTGGCCACAAAGTGCAGCAGCAACAACAACAGCAAGAAGGCGGCTTGAAGATTTATACAAGTAAATATCCTTTTATGGCATTCGGCTCAGCTTTCGAGCGGGTGCTTGGATCCGCAATAGTGGGTGTGCACACACATCGCATATTTATTTTTGCTGTAAGCGCATAGCTGGTGCATTGCTTCCATTAACAATTTGGCAGATCAATTTTTCTTTTGGTGAATTCGATACGCCACTTTCGGTGCGCTCTAACGACAGTTCAATTGATGTTTATTACACGGAAATTATTGACTTTCAAAGTAAGTCACTGCCAATGCGCGGTCAATAAAATTACTCACGACAAATTATTCGAGTAACGGTTTTTGTTGGATACTGATATGGTTGTAAATGCTTAAATAAGTTATTGGTGGTGCGCTAAGAGCTAGAATTCATGTTTTGAATTATTATATGTTGTGAAATCAATGCATATTTTGTATTTTCGAGCAGTTATGCATGTATAATCTGTCTCCAAAACGCGTGAATTTTAACATTTCGTTTTTTCAAACATGTAAGGATAAAATAATAATTTTTTTGTTTTTATTTATAAAGTATTTAGTTCGATCGTGGTTCTATTTCTAATCGAAATCTTCAACTTCCATATATAAAACCATATATTAAGTGACCAAAATCAACTGAAATGGCATAGCATGGCATGGCATATAGTCAAAAATCATACTGAAAATATGAATATATTATATCTCTCATTATATGTATCTCCAATTCTAGCTACTTTAAAGTTGATTAGATATTCCCAGAGCTAGTAACATCAGCAAATGTGAAATTGAGATTACTCTCCGAGGCTATTTTTCAGATATCTATTCTCATCCAGTATTCAGTAATTTATGGTGCATGAATTTATAAACTTTTAATTAAATTGAATGGCTTTAGAAGGTGTTTATTCACTGGAAACTTTATGATAGTGTGATTTTGACCTTGAATATAACTTTATAATTTTAGAGTCGTCAATCCCAGATATTAGCAATTAAGTGGAGCTAGTTATCGAAGAATTTGTCAAATTTAGGCCTCGAAAAAGTACATAGCATTGAAAATGGAAACACTATTCTAATATAGTACGTATATTGATATATTGATACTTTCAAAATGCTAAAATATATATTTCATCTAATTCAATCAATTTAAAATGATCAAAAAGGAATGAAAACTAAGAAATAATTGTTGAACTGGAAGAGCAGGTGTTGCAAGAATAATCCACACTTTTTGCAATTTTTTTATAGAAAGTATCAATATAATATCTATATTAGAATAGAGTTTCGATTTTCAATGATATGTACTAATTGTTTTTACTGACACATTACTGTCAATAAATAAAACCAAGCTATACTAATACAAATATTATCAAATAAGCACAGTCCTATTTTTTTATTAAAATAATAATGTCCCTATTACACATACATACATATACACACATACTATAAGCGCTAAAATATTTCGAAACATTTATAAGAAATTTCAAAAACGTAATTTTTAAACACAATGAGTATTATGTTTTCTCAAATTGTTACACTACAACGAAAGTCATCAATAATGTCGTTTCACTCTACAATTTATGGTCACATATTGTTAAATATGCGTTTTCCCCAGCTAATATGCAGCACTGAAACATTATTCATAGCGCTTAAATTATCACCAGCGTTTAAAAGCCACGTATGAATATGAAAATATATTGCATACATATATCGCCATGAACAACGGTACACAATACAAAGCAGCATGCATGCAGATATGCGCACGCAGTCAGAGACAGAGAGGGGAGTTATGTGTTATGTGAACTTCATGTTGCACAGCTGCAGCAAAGAGCCCGTGTCAAAGCGATTTATGTTCACACTTGTTGCCACCTTTAATACACATGTAGATACATACGGACATAGATTTGCTTTGGAGGTACAAGATTATAAGCAACGGTTAATGGCTGCTTGCAATAAACGCCAAACATTCGCTGTACTGCCATTGCTTATCTCACACACGTACATATTCTTATATGTGATTCGCAAGCTAGCGAAGGTTGAAATACTTAACATTAGCATGCATGCAACATGCAACATTTGCAACATGCGGAGACGTTAGTTGTCTCTTATACGGATTAGTTGAACTCTTGCTTGCTTTTTAGCAACTTCAGTTTCTATTTTTTTCTTTTCGCTACTTTGTTGTGCTTTTGTTCTTAAGCTTGAGTTATTGTGATTATTTTTGCTGCTTTTCATGCATTAGAAGTGTGAAAATGTGCAAAAATGCGTAGGTTGCATACGAATGAATGTGCCACAATCAGTTGCATATGTTGCACGTACGATTTTCATTTGTATGAATGCACGTAGCGTTCGCTTGAGCTCGGGTGGAATTATTGATTTTTCCAATATTTTTGCTGTCGTTGTTGGTCTGACTTGTAGCGGCTGCTGTGACGGCTGTTGCGGTAAATTGTAATGGTACCGAAGAATCAGGTCAGAAATGCATATTCAGGCAAACAAACTGTAACTGGTGTATAACCCACAAAAGCTCGCGAATGTTTGTACGAGTATGCAATTACACGTGCTAATGTATGTTAGTTGCAGAGATTTGGTTGGCAGATTTAATGTTACATAAGTGTTCAAAAAAGGGAAATAATAAAATTGATTTGGTCAAACTTGGCCGGACATCTCTTTCAATGTGCATTCAAAAAAGCATGAAAAAGTAACCTGAATTGGAAAAGACTTGCTTCCTTGACGACAGAACGTAAAACTCCTAGTAGCAAGACTCGACTCAGATGGTTTTACGCTAGAATATTTACTTACAAAATTTCATTCATCATTATTTATACAATGGATCTGAGGACGTATTATAATTAATTTAGTTATCAGCCATACCTCCATATCAGAAAATCAAAGCTATCGTGCTCTTAACTATGCTATCCATGGATTTTATTCTTCATACTTGACAATCTTTGGAGAGTATTAGCAAACATTACATTAATTTTATTCATAAGCATTCTTAAAAGCAACTTCAAATTCAAATAATCGGTTGCATTATAATCGTCTGAAAATCCTCTATCTATTGTTAGTCTAGGATTGAACCCTGTAGAACGAAATATATAAAAAAATTCAATACAAATCTTTTCCTCACCCTCAACAACTCAACAAAGTTCAATCACATTCTAGCACTTTGCCTTGCAAATTGTCACAAAGATCAACACAGATTAGTGGGGATAAATTTGGTAACGATCAACAATTTCCCAGCATAAATAGAGTAAATCAAAAGTAAAGTTCACTTTCAATATTCCAAAGGCAGAGTTGCATATAAAGTTGGCATTTAAAGTTGGGAATAAGAATAGTAAAAGTGAGGAAAAAGTAAAAATCAAGCAACTAAGTTGAACTCCTGACTAAGTTGCATCTTGAACACTTTCGCATGGGTCACAAATGCGGTTGTCGGTCAGGCAATTGACAGTTGTCTGCATTGCTTGCCAAATCGAATGAAAGTCTATCGTTTGTGAACGCACTTTCAAGGTACATCAGATACGCATATATGGAGGCATTATGTCGCCTTATAAGACCCGTACAGATATATACACATATTCATACTCAGATCTGTAAATGTGTGCGCATAAAAACCGCAAGCCAATTTTCACGCATAGCGGAACAGCGTAGCGAGTTTATCAAAGCCGACAGATCACTTCAAGTGCAAGTGCGATTATGGCGAGCGAGTTGTGCACAAAATTATAAAAAGTGAAAAATCCGCCGATACATACAAACACACAAGTAAACGGTTTTATTATGCGTTACGCATTGAACGCACATGCGCTTTGGCAGGCTGTCGGCTGTCCATTATATTCACCACACATTGTCCGCATCTCAATGTGGTGTGCGCCTTTTACGCCTTTGAATTGTGTGCAAAATAGCAGGGAGATTCGATATTCGGAAGATAACAGGAAAAAACGAAAAGAAGCAGTCGGAAAGCACTGCACAACGATGTGTACGAACAGACAATACAAAATGCAAATGCATGAGGCTGCATTGTATGCCGGGTGTTTAAAAATAGATATGGGCTAACGAGTTCGTCGCTTAAGTCTTTTGTTTGGTCGCTGCATATTCCGGTTAGCTTTTGTTTGGCGGCTTTACAAATACATTTTTCCAATAAAAACAATAAATAATAATTCGCGAGACAGCTGTCAATGATTTGTTTCTTGATTTTATACTGGGAATGAAGCAGGGTTTGGGAGAGGACATGTATATTCTACTAGAAATATCTTACATTATACAAATTTATAATATCGTAAGCCAAATAAACTATTGGTTTAAATTAACATTCTAAAAAGGAAACAAGTTGAACTAAAACATATACAGAGATAACTAAGCTTGACTTTAATTATTTTCATTTAACCGCTAAGTTGACTACACTTGACCTCTTCTGACCTCACATTAACTCTAGCTTCACCTAGCTTTATATCTAGCTTCTACTCCCTTCTTCCCTGTTTGAACCTAAATTGACCATCACTAAGGATCACTAATGTGGCAACTAGCTCTTCCCTAACTTGATTTTATGTGACTTGACCTCATGTCACCCTCAAAACGTAAATAAACCTTTGGGCGAGGTCAATGACCTTTGACCGGGTTTGTTTACCTTTTGGCCGAGGTCAATGACCTTTGACAGGAGTTTGTTTACCTTTTGGTCGAGGTCAATAAGGTTTCACCGGGTTTGTTTACCTTTTGGCCGAGGTCAATGACCTTTGACGGGGGTTTGTTTACCTTTCCGGCCAAGGTCAACGAACTTCGGCAGGGGTTTGTTTGAGTATAGCCTGAAGGGAATCTTAGGTTTGTGTACGTCTCATGGAGTCTGGTCTGGTTTCCTTTCACTTTGGAGGATTATGTTGGATAAGGTTTGTTAAACTTTTGAAGAGTCATGTGAGGTCAAGTTTATTGAGATGTTAAAGGGACACGTGAGGTTAAGAGAGTTCAGATGTTGAAGGGTATTAGTAATCATGGTAGTTTAAGTTAAGGTTGATTGGAGGTCAAACTACTGTGGGAAGGCGAATGGCGATTAAGATAGAGTGGTGAAGGTTGGAATAATCTCGGACACTAGTGAGAACCTTGGAAAAAATTAGGCATTTTCTTTACCACAACACAAAGAAGATTAACTTTAAAATATTATTTATTAACATGCATTAATTTCCGATTTCACAATGAACAATAAACACTTTATTAATCCCAGTTTAGTGAGTCGATAAACAAATAAAAGTATATGACTTTATGAAGACATAAAGATTTCTTAATGTCACAAGTATAAAGTTGAAATAATATGTGAATCTCTCTGCCGCTACTGTTAAAGTGCGAATGGTTCTTCTTCCATTTTTTAAACTTAAATTAGTTGCATGACAAGCAAAACAACTTTGTAAATTAAGTAATCTCGAAAGATAATCGCCAAAAGTATAAAAATCTGTAGAATAAACCAGAATAATGCCTCCACTGGCAACAAGAGTGCTTCTAGGAGACATCTGCGATTTATATGAAAGTTGGGTCATATATTCCGAACTTTACGACAACACTAAAGGCAAGTGAGCAAAGGCTTTAGAATGCTGTTAATGTCAAGCGCTGAAAGTAACTCACAAATACTAGAAAGCTTAACACTGTTGCCTTTAATGTTCGTTTTGTGGCTCAGAACAGTTAATGCGTCGTCCGAGTAACGGTCAAACTGCTCCTACCGTTGCAGTTGGTTGCTACAAAGGCGTTCATGAGCCACACCTGCCACGAATTCGCTGCTGACTTGTTGAAATTTCCAGTTATGACTCGCCAGTTTGTTGTTGTGCAATTTACAATTTTGTGTAGCTGCTGCATGACATAGGCACATATTTATTACCAATGCCTAGCTTAAATTTCAGTGACTCTGCTGAAGTTTGTATTGTTGTTAGCCTTTCTGCTGGATCAGGTGTTCGCGACTATGAAAAATTGCAAAGCATCGATTTAAGAAAGAATGTAAGGAACGTTGGGTTATCGCACAAACGCTTTTGAAGGATTTATACACTTTTTTGAATGTTTATATCCGGTTTCGTTATTAAAAGAATGGTGTACCTAAGCTTAAATGAAGTTAATTGCAATTTATATTTTTAAATGTTATTTGCAATTTGTAATTAGAATTGAAATTTTATTTATAGTATTTCAAATTCTACCTCTTCATTACTCATAGCGACAATTTCAAGTTTTCATTATCGCCAAAAAAATCAGAATATAGGAAGGTACTCACTCACCATAATTTCTCATAGTCAAACCAACCACTTCTGTGCCTTCTATACACGAACGAAGTATGCAAGTGATGAGAGTACGCTTATCGCGAAAATACATTGTCTGCAAATGGCTCTGGCGACAATGCATTTGCATATTTAGTTTATGATGCTAAACCTGCGCTGCTGATAAGCGACATTCGCACAAGCACGCAATCATGTCCAGTCATTGCCAAGCTTGTGTTCGTTTCCCAGCGCCAGCGTCATTACGCGATTCCCTCCATGTTCTGGGCGTATCGACAGACAAACAATTTGACATTTTAAGTGTAAAATATGTTGCCATTACAAATTGGCGGCAGCAATGGCATAGCTCCTGCGCTTGTGAGTGGCTTCGATCGCACTTTCACGTATCTGCACGATCGCTACGTTGGGTTATACTGCTCTCGCGCTTGATGTTAATTTCACTGTTGCTATAATGTTTATTGTACTCCTTTTACAATCGATTTTTTCGTTGGCATCGGCTACTGCGTCCATTTGCATAGACATTAATATACAAAGACGTTTTTTTGCTTTTGTTTTTGGCAGTAGTGGTGGAGACATGCCCGTGCTGTCTTAACAGTTGGCAAGCGTGAATGGGTGGCCACCTGCTGTGAATATAGTTGAGACAGGTGACAATGTTGTTAGATAAACAGTGCTGCCGTATTTCATTTTGAATGCATGCATTTGATTGTCGGGCATTGCATATTTAGTGCGAAATGAGGAAGTGTTTTCGGGAGTTTCAAACAAATTTTAATTAATGTATCATATTTAGGAGACAAATGGAGTTAATGATTGAAAATTAAGTGCAAATTAATCATTTAAATATATTGTCCTAAAATCAGTGTGACTTTTTATGAGGTTAATAATGAATTTGCTTTCAGAAAAATTTGGAAACTGTAAATCAGACTAATCACTATTTTCTTACAAAAATAAAATCTGCACGATGATTCCAAAAATATTAATTCTAATCCTCAAGAGCACATAATGAATAATATTTATTTTTTAATAAATGCAATTAAATTAAGATTAAAATAAAAGACTTAAGTCACAAACTTGATATGCAACTACATCTACATATACATATCTATACATATATAGTATTAGTGTGTATTTTTCGTTTTCATACCACATTCAATGGCTTCTTTTCTATACAATATTTGCATTTTATAGGTGTGTACTAGAAGGAATTCTAGCAGTCATTATACAAGCGAAGCTCAACCCACCGCTGCTGGGCAATAATACATACGGTATACTGATTATTTCGCAAGAATAAAGCAAGCAAAGCTATTAAAAGCGGGTTTGTGGCTGATTGAGGCACATGCAATGTCTCTAATGGCTTCCTAAATGACTATAAAGCTGATCATTTGAATCAATGAACTGAAATACTTACCACAAACGGGTAAAAACCTTACGGAAGAGTGGGTGGAGCGCGCGATGTGTTAAAAATAAAGACTTTTTCTAGTGAAGAAAATGTATCAGTTAACCTCGTACTGCCCACAGCTAAGATTTCGGTGTCAGACAATTGCCGCGCCACTAAAACCCACCACAGCACAGTCTGTGCAGTTAATGTAGTCTGCAGAGCGGTGTCGCTTCTTCACTTAACAGCCACTTGCATGCATTGATATAATCTCAGCGCAAATCCGGCATCTCTAAATGCGCATGTAACTAAATGCGATTTATTTTATTCTTATTGTTGTTGCTGGTGCACTCATGTTAATTAAATAATTTTAATTGCCTTTGCGTGTTTTTTCTGCGTTCACAGTCAGACACGGAGTACATTTGGATTCGACTAAGACGATTCACCATTGTGTTTGCGGAATGCCACGAATATGACTAGTAGCTGTGTCCTATTGTTGTAACTTGCTAAGATGCACATACAAAAACGTTGACGCTGACATTTATCATGTAAGTGCATTTAATGCGCGAACGGAACTGCTCTGCACATGAGTTCTTAGAGGTGAGTTGTGTATGTGTGAGAGAAAAATTGTTCAAATACTTAAGAGGCCATTTGGCTTAGATTAACAATAATGTTTTTGCCAATTTTCAAATTTTTTATTATGAATATACCAAATTTATACTCGTATTTAATGATGCATATCAAACTTTTTATTGCATTGAAGATACTACGTGTTTAATGATGGATTTATGAAATTATTTAACAAAAATATTAAAAACTATGCCATTGCCATGAAATTTTCAGCGAGAGCTTGGGAAAAAAGTGATTTTTACTATTTAAGCTGTCCTGAGCCATGCCGCCAGGTTCTGACTTTGTATGGTATTTAAATGTCTGCCCGTAAAGTTGTTGCTAAAGATTGTTGTTACACCAGCAGTCTACCAACACAAGTATTGCCATCACTGATGGACACAAATAACGCATTAGCGTGTAATAGTACAATGTTCGGCAATAATTACACGAAGGTGGTCAGGAGTAGTGAATATGCGAAAAATGTCTGCAAATAAAAAGGCGAAAAATGAAGCACCGATTTTCAGCTTGACAACAAATTTAACCCTGCAAGCCACAGCTTGTGCGTTGTTGCGCAGGATGCAACACGGTGTGCAGTGATGTATTTAGTACTTGATCCATTTTTCATGTTGCATGTGAGTTTTGCGCAGCAATTCATGCAACTTATTTTTTTGTGGCTCGTCTTATAATTTTATTACTTTTTACTTTATTATATATGTGTGTTTTCGTTCTCATTTTACACTTATTTTTTGTTAACACATCAACTTAACACGAATCCCTTCACGGCCGGGCAACAATTTGTTGTTGTTGAAAAATTATTTATTTTTTGTTTTGGTTTAAGCGGTGGTGTATGCAATGAATCATGAAATGGTTGTAGGTTAAGGCTGCAGTGTTAAGCATTTATTGACAACAGCTACACACATATAGACAAATATACAAGCAAATACGTTGTTTTTTTGGTTATTTATTGAACCTTTCATACTTCATGTTCGACTTTAATCACGCTATGAAATCTTCGCGCGTACATGTTACTGCAACATGCAACATATACTCAATTACATACATACATACAGATATTGCTGTCTACTACGTGATTGTTTGCATGTTGCGATGTTGTTTTCTCCTCAGTTGCGCATAACACACGTGGCACGCAAGGTTGCAACAACGCAGCAAAGTGCTGCCATGGATTTTTAATGTTGTGGTAAGTACTCTTAAACATTTTCTACTTTATTTTTAATATATGGATTAGTGATGAGTATGCGATTCTTCTGGATTGAAATTGGAAGCTGTGTAATGTTGAGAGATAATTCACTACCTCTCTTCTCCATCGCTTCATTTCAAAAGTACCCAGTATAGGACATCATAGTATGAAATTCAAACCACTAGGATACGTTCATTATTATCTGAAGCTCTCAGTAAAGTTCCTTTACAGTCTGAATCAGTCCTTCATGGAACTTCTTGAGAACAATTTTCATCAATCTGCCTGCAAGAAGTCATTATATGGTTTTAATTTCCCTCCACCATTGAGTTCCCTTATTAGGGCCCTGAGTTTAATCAGGATTCTAAAGCCTCAAATTTCCTTTAAAAAAATTCCAGCAGCTGCGGGATAATTCGAAAGGACGGGATTCCCTCTCTAGGTCATGCATATGCACAGCTAGTACTCATGTATGTAAATATGTTTATATAAGAGGGGAGCTAGTATTTATCTGTTGGATTTCATGTTGTTACTTATCATTTAACGCTTTTGGCTATTAACGACAATTAAAATACTAAATGTATTAACTTCGCATGTTTTCATTGACTTGTTCGGCTAATATGAATCTCTTGACAGCGTTCACTTCCTGTGTTAAAAAGCGAATGCGAATGGTCTGAAGTATTTTCTAGGAATTTGTTTATTATTTATGCTAATGTGTAGAAAATTCACATTCAGACAAATTTAAGCAGAACCAACCAAAACTTTTCAATCGCCTTAGTAACAAAATACGGCAATTTCTCATTGCATGCCATAAATACCACCTTCTTATCACTATCATTGATTTCACTGTCATCCATCAATTCGGATAATAACCGCTGTGTCATTGAGTGCACAGGCGAAACAAGAGAAGCGGAACCACAAGAAAAAGTGATGATAAATCCTTTATGTGTGGCAGACAACCCACACAATCGATGTTGCACGCTGTCAATGAAATTGTTGTTGCTGAATTGCCATTTGTTTTGTGGCATGCGCGCAATGCTAGATGCAATATTGCATGCGTCACATACAAACATACATAATCGGCAAAAACTGCAAATCTCCAGCACCGAAACATGCAAATGGCAATGGTTAAAGGAAATCGATATAACGAAGTGTTGCAAATGGCAACATTGAGAGTTGCAGCCATGGCAAGCTTTTATGTTTTTAATTTTTTTGTTTTTTCTTATTTTTCGTTTTCCTGCTTTCACTTTATGACAAAATAATTTGAATTTTGATTACCCACAAAAACCAAAACTAAATTGTCTAAATACGCCAAAAAGGAGGAAATAATAATGGAAAATTCGCGCATAATTTCTTACTTTGAACGAGGTAGTGAGGCGAATACACGAGCATTTAAATAATATTTGCAGTTTATCCTCAAACCAGATACAAACGTGAAGTGTCAGTGAAAGTGGCGGTGTGAATTACTCATATCTTGGCTATTGGTGATTTCGGTGAATTTTTTGAGATGGAGGAAAATGCACATAAATCGTACTCACTTACGCGGCTTTTAACGTAACAATAATGATAAGTGCCTGGAGGGGATATTAAGGAGGGAGCGAAAGGGATAGTTAGGATGATAAAGTGTTTACGGATTGTCCATTTTAAGAAAATTAGTTAAATGATCGGGGAAGGTGAATGAAGATTGGAGATTCAAATTTTAAAAGCAAAAAAAAGGTTAGATAAAATATATGTGTGAAGTATATTATAGATATTTTTGCACTAGATAAGTTAAAGTAAAATAATTTACTCCCGCGAAACACACATTTACAGGAACCTTAAACTCGAGTTTATTTAAATACAATAGAAACATAAAATATTTTTGAACAAAACTCAGAGTTTCTCAAACACTCCAATTAGACGACTAAAGAATTATTCATAAACAGAATTTTAAACTCGAGTCTGTGTCTGTGTCTGTGTACAAATGTATGTACTAGTAAATATTTTCCCATGTGATGTGTATACCTACAGGAAGAAATAAATTCGTAATATTCATTTGATAACTTGTTGCTCCAATTGAATTAATATAAAAGTAAATTAAAAGAATTTATACACTTCAAAAACATTTTCGAAGATAAATGAATATTGTGGATGATTTTTCATAATTTTCATATATCGTTTTATGTAATTTATTCTATTAATAATTTATTTTACACTTTTTACCGCAATATTTCCCACTTATGGCATCCCACTCCCCAGCGTTCGTATCATTCAGTTTTCATCAATAAAATTAATAAAAGCCACCAACCAGCAACAAATAAATATCTAGCGGCATATTTCTCTAACATTATCAGTAAATTAAAATCAATGAGAAAGCGATGTAACACCTACGAAATTTACTATATTTTCACATTTCATAATAATTTTACAGTAAATGTGCAGAAGCACACGCGCACTTGCATTTCAACGATTATTAGGCCACACTTCGCCTTCGAGTTACACGAAGAGTGTTTTTGGCAAATTCAAAGTGTTTGTTCGGAACCAAGAACTAACTGCATTGCAATCACGCACTCAACAAACCCAATTGGGTGATCGGTGAGCATGTAAATAAATATCCTAACTAACGCCGGTGTATTTACTTACCTCTTCAACACCGCTAAGCGCGCAATTTATCAGCGTTATCATTTCGATCAGCAACACGCCAAAGCGCATACATACTCGCACTTCGAATCACATTCGGTTACTTTTGCTTAATGCAGTTGTACTTGCGCCACGAATCAGCGATAATTCATCTAGCTAAAGAGAACTTCAAATACTCGTACAGTGTGGTTGAATTCTTATTTTTGCAGTTTTTTTCGATTGAAGTAGAATTCTTACTTTGTTGTTTCTTATGCACACGGCTTCATTATGTTTATGTTTTAGCTTTTCGTTGGGTCATTGGTTCGGTGAAGAATACTTATTTGTTGCAATGAAGCTTTAAAGGTCGCATTCGTAAAGTCAGTAGTTGAGACTTGGTATAACTTTTATTGGTTCTTTTGTTGAATAACAGTTTGATATCTATAATTTTATTTGGTAGATAAATTGATGGTCTTCCATTTCTTGTTCCGTAACACGGAGGGACTTGAGATGAACGTCGTTCACATGAATAGCGAATCAGAGTAACCAAAACCAATCAGAATTTACCATATCACCGATACAGTTTTATATAACAATAAAGGTCCCTCAGCGCAATCAAATATCGATCAAACACACTATAATAGCAAACTAACTGCCACGCAGCAATAAAAGAAGTAATGGTAAAACAAAACCAAATTATTATACACTGCTTCAGCAAGTTGCAACTTACACATCAACTTATGCGTCTCAATTGCCAACCAATCATCCAATGAGTCGATAGCGTAATTTGTGTTATTTACCGTGCAACGTTATGTGACACACAGCAACAGCAACAACAAAAAGACATAACAATAACAAAAAAGCACCAGTCAGTTTGTTGCTGCGTTGCGTGGAATGTTGCTAGTGAAGTTATTCATGGCAACCTGTTGCTCAACAAATGCTTTGACACAAAATTGCAATGAAACGATAAACAAAGCCGACAACAACCTTATATTTGTTGCTCGCAATTAGATATTGACTTTTGTGCCTCCATATGTTACACTTTGCGTGTGCGTCTGTGTTTTGGCTTTGTTTATGCGCCTGCCGCATGGCAGCGCTCTTTATTAGGCACACAAAGGATATCAAATAAATAACAATTCAATGTGCGCCGATTTCCCCCTCCATCTTTTCGGCCGTATTTGTCTTGCGGCAGTGACAGTGTTTCTTTGATTTTTATTAGACCAAACAGAGCGAGCTAGTGGTGCCGACCGCTAGCAACTGAAGCAAATTATACACCAATAAAATTTTAAAGTATATAAATAAGCGTTTAAGTCGCTTGAATTTTGAAAGTGATTTTGAAGCATTTTGTTATTGTATTCGAAATTTAAACTCTATTTTGCGCACTCTATAATGTTTTCAATAAATAACGCAGTTGGTGGAGTCGATGGATAGTAGTATTTGTTGTTGCGCTTAATATCCGTGAGAAAAGATATGTATGTATAGCTGGAGTTTTAATGATATGCATTGTGTTTTCGTAATTTAAATTTTAATTACTTAAATGTCTAGTAATCAAATACTTTTGGTTTAGCTTGGAAATACATTATTTCACAGTATGTCTGTCCTTCTTTATTAAAGTGTTTGCTCGAGTCTACTCCGATATAATTTTTTTACATAGGTGAAACCTAACGAAAATTCAAAAAATTTTTAGTTTTTCGGAATAGGATAAAAAATATCTGTAAAATAAATAAATGGACCAAATACTAAAATAACTTAAAAAGCAATCAATTAAGTATAATTTAAATAAAATTCGAACCAAACATTTGAAGCAAAAGTAGTATATTTATACAAGCATTCCACTTTTACACTTACTTCTTGTGCCTTATAGTAAATCTTCTTCAGTTATTCACCTATCAAAATTACGTTAAATACCAAATGTCAATAGTATTGCGCAATTTCCATACACAAATTGCACCGTAACAACCGGAGAATATCACATAAGCCTATCTTGCAACAAATGTTCAAACCTACATTGGGCATACGAGTATTGTCCGAAATTTGTCACTCTGTCGCAATACTCAAAATGACAACAAAGTTGTAAATCTTCAAATGACATACACAACAAAAAGGTTTTCCAACCAAGATGCAGCAATGGCCACCAAGTGTTTTACCACGACCACTACAAAAACGGCATTGCTCAATTTGTTCGAATACTCGAAAAACCAAAAAACGAGAGGAAATAAAAATAACGAAAAGCCTTCAAATACCTTCGCGCTTCCAAAATATTCATATCTGCGATTATTTGCGAGCTGTGCAGTCGTCAGTAGCAGCCACACACATTTTGAGTGCCATGCGCATCTCATTCATAAATTATTCATGTCAACTGAAAAAGTAGAAGTACTCGTACTCAGCTAAGATTACGAATAAATGAAAATGTGCAAGGAAAAAGACTTGAAAACCACAACAGAATCAAATAAAAATTGAAACTGAATTGACTGGCAGCTGCTGGACAACTTGCTCAAAAGCCAAGCGCATCTGCTGCGCTTCGTGTGCCGACTGGCATAGCTGGCGGGCGAGAGAAGCTCTCGCGTTGTATGCACTGCTCCGAGTTGCACTTTGATCTTTAGCGAGTTTAGTTGGCTCTCTGGAATTCTTATATTTTGCTGAGTAAGTTTGTGCGATTCGTTAAGCAAAAGATTTTCCATTCGAAGCAGCTATGCAGTCACTTACAGTGAACATATTATTAATGGATGTGAATATACACTACTGTTTGAGAGATATTTATTAGGATACAGAGATTTTCATAGAAAATAGAAATATGGGACCAGAGAATTTTTTCTTCTAAAAAGATAAAACATAACTTTTTCGAAATTCTAAAAGAATTATTAGAGGAATTTAGTGTTTTGCGGATTTTGCTAGGAGGTGTTACATACTCGTAAGTGACAAAACCCTGAGAGATGAATGGGATAAATTAATTCATGAACAATTAAAAAAATAATATTAAAAAATGAAGTATAAAAGTACCAAATAACGCCTTGGACAGAACACCTGCACATTTCTCAAGTCAATAAGTGAAATTAGCAAAAATTCGTTTGTTTTGTCTTTCCGCATTGTAGGTTGGCGAAGTCAGAAATTCTAGAAAAATTCCGCCTTTGTTTCCGGCTCTTTCACTTTTTTCTTTTTATTTCATCTCTTTATTTGTGCTTGGTGGCAGATACTTGCTTGTTTGGTAAGTGGCAAATTCATATTCTTTTTTTTAATTTTTGAATACTATTAAAATATGTTGCTACGAATTTTTCATCTCCGAGTCAGCTATTTGACGCACATTTGGCTTTTCAAAATATAATAAATAAAGCAATCATATTCAAAATACTCATTTAACACATATTACCAGCTAACTGTTATTTACAGTTATGTCTCCATTAAAATATTCGTAGCTGATGTTTAACCTATAACTAGCACACACACAGCTACATAAAAGCACTTGCAAGCCGACATGCAACCGCACTTGTGAACGCATTATCAACGTGTAAGCAATTTTTCATGATGACTGTCATAATGTTATGCCATGATTTATGCGCACATTACGTGTCGGCATGTTGCCGCAGACAAGAAAAAGGAGCAAAAAATCAAAAGACTTAATGAAAATTTACTAAAACAATAAATAAAATAAATACTATGAACAACTATGTATGCTATCTGTTAGCGTTTTATGCATAAATTTCCAGCATAATATATTTTTTATTAAGTTACGAACAAACTTCCAACAGCGACATATTTTCGCGTCAATGCAAGACGCAGGGACTTTAATGCCCGGTTTCACAGTTCGTACTTAAGTTGTGCCCAAATAAAATCTTAGCTAAGCATTGTTGTTGACTGAGTAGTCATTTGCGTTTCACAGTCGATGCTTATTTTCTATAAAATTCTATTATGATATATGGCAGCACAATGAAAAACATTTGTTTACAAATACCATCTGACAAATTGAAATTATTGTTGATGAAAAATAACTTTGCGACGAATAAATTTAGAAACTGGAAATGGATGGAAACAATAAAAGGACACTGAATTTCACCGCAAGCGAGTGCGGGGCACCTATTGCAACTCGCAGGAAAGCATATAACCCTCATTGAATGCAAGAGATTCCAAAAAAACTTTCAGCAAATAATTTTTATTTTTTTTTTTTTACAAATAAGTCAATATTCAAAACAAAAATAAGCTGTTACTTAAGCACTGCTTAAGTCTCCAATTTTCAGTACTTAAGCAGAACTTAAGTATGAACTGTAAAACGCAATATTTCTGTTTTATCTTAAGCACAACCTAAGCACTGACTGTGAAACCGGGCATAAGTAAATAAACAAATCATACATTTGAACTGCTACAATGAACACACAAATATTTCTGCATATGAGTCCATTTTGTTGCATTACACAAATGTCCAGCGCGACAACTGCCGCTGACACTCGACAGGTGACACAGGTGACAGTCCAACATGAATATTTTCCAAATTTAAATCAGTTTGCACTGCGCACTCAGCTGTTTGTGTTGCACTAATGAGCTGTTTGTTTATTTTCGGTTTTTTTGTTGTTTTTTTCTCCTGAAAATATGCACTAATTAGTGTCAAGCATACTTTGCATATTTGCTCTCAATGACATAAATAAACCAGCACACGTTTTTTCGAGTCAAATCATGTTATGCAGTGAAAAATGCCTGAAAAAGTACATAACTAAATATTTATTGATTTTGAATTTAAGTATTAAGGCAACTAAGTCCAATATTTTCATTTGTGTTATCAATAATCCGAATTATAGTGGTTATCGTTGGAAATCGTACTTTATTATTTTTTGAGGATAACATATAATTCTTATCTAATCTATGAAGAGCTTCATTTCTTTTATGACTCCTTATAAGTATTAAAAGAGCTATCTATAAGAGCTCCTGAATAACTTGTACTGACACACTCGCTGCTTGAACTTCGTTATGATTTATGCGTGGCTTCCTGTATTTAAATCTTTATGTTTATAACTGTGAAGATGCAAAGCGTCATTTTAGATTTACGATCGTCAGCCGTTGAAGTAACAGCCTTCAATAAAATCATTCAGACACCGCGACGTCATTACATAGGTATTTTCTTTGCATTTGTGGTTTTAAGGCTAGGGCTGCTTACCATAAATTGATCCTTTTTCAGAAGTTAAAACTAAATCCTAATCCAACGCAGTATTTTTTTCAAGAGTATAGCTTGTTAAGTAGTGCTAATGGAAATTATATATATTATAAATGTATATATGTATTAGGATATAGAATATTTTAAGGCGAGTAATATACCAATAGGACAAAGCTGAGATGAAATTTATTACTCTTCGCTTAGAAATGCTTTAAGTGTTTGCCCGTTTAACTTAGCGAATAGGCTATAAAACATTTAAATATTTATATTTATAGGTGGTAAGCTGTGGAAGGGATGAGTTTTATAGTCCTTTTTCCTACTTCTGAAGAATTGCTAAAACTTATTAAAATTACGCTCTTTATGACATGAGATAAGCCAAGCTTTTGCAAAGAAAAACATAAGTGCGAAAAAAATTATTGCAATATTCTTTATACGGCAATATGCTTTATTATATATTGCAAAATACCCCAATGTTGACAGTTCTATAAAGGGTGCGATGGGTGTTACGAAGAATCTAGGAAATTCTATATCTCGTTGTATTTCTCAACTAAACCTTTGCTAAGCATATTTATTATCAATAACAATAACAAAATAACTGCTTAACTTTTTTTTTTAATCTGCTTGTTCTGTCGAAGGCTTTCAATAGGACCAGCATATAATTTATTATAACTAGTTTATAATTATGACGTTAATTATATGATTTAGACATAACTAAATGTCAATAACAATATTGTCAGTAGAAAATAATTCATACAATTCCAAACCATAACAACTAATGAGCTGGTATTTATTGCAAGTAGCGGTGGCAATTAAATATTACAATGGCTGCTTATAAAGCGTGTCAATAGTTAAGTTATTCATAATGACTGTTTGAGAGAACGAAAATCAAAAGTATTAATTTATTTTGTTTCTGCTGGATATCATGCAAATCAATAAATCTTAACTGCGAATGCAACGCCTTTTCATTGTTTATTAGTCATTTGTTGTTGTGCACAAACATTTAGCATAGCAGTGAATTAGCCGACACTAATAAGAAAAGCGTGAGCCCCTGAAAAAATGTCTACATGAATTCTAATGAGAATAAAATAAATTTTTTGAGAAACATTATGAGAAAAACTTACATATCAAATTACCAGAACTTAATTATGTCAACGATTGGCAACGCGACTCAAAATACGAGTTCAACTGGAGGTTTTTGGTTAAAAATATATATTTTCATAGATATATTTGTAGTGACATAAATTTTTCATATTTTTGCTGTCAACAGCTTTTGTTTTTAGGTAGACATATGCATGACTACATATTTATATGTCTGAACTGTGAATTATATACATTTCACAGGTGTGGAAAGATCGTGTTTACAAGTGAGACAAAAATGTAAATTTTTGAAAACTTTTTTGCAAAGCTATACCAGTTCTGTTAATTATTCAAACAGCCGTCGGAAAATGTAAATATTTTCTTAATGTCTAAAATTTAAATTAATGGGCTTTAATAGTGAAAAATTAAAAAAAAATTATTAAATTCAAAATATACTTCTCGACATGTAAATAAAAAATGATGGCAGTATTATGCTAGTATATTTTATAATTCAAATTTTCATATAAAAAGATTTTCAAAAGCTTTCATAAAGCTTATTGATTTGGAAGCTAAGCAAAAAATCAAGAAATGTGTCGAACAGTATTGAACCGATTTGTATGTACATATTATTTTCATTTTTATCGAAATTCACCATATAGCTACAAAAATAGAATGTAATTTTAATTAGTAACAAACAATCGGTTTACAATAGATTGCCAATCAAAATCAAATTTAGAGGCCGTTCATAAAAAATATGCAAGTCAGCTTAGTGGTATTTCAAAGAAAAGAAGCTCGAAAGCAACATAAAAGCCCCATATAAAAAATGAAGTTAATATTTGGTTGTTATACGGAAGTAACATGCTTCTAATGAATGCATACTAAAGCTGTTTGCCAATCAGTGTCAGGGCGGGAGTTGAGTGAAAAATGCTGTAACTATAAAAAGTTGTGGCAAATAGCTGCTTTCTTCCTATTTAGTAGTGTGCTGCACTAGAATTAATAGGTGAATGCAATTGTTAAATAACGGTAACAACGGCGAACAAACAAAGGAAAGAAAGAAAGGCTGGCGAGCGTTAGAAGTTAAAAAGAAATGGGCCAAGAATGTGGTTGAACACAACTAAGTGGAGGCGGTGTGGCTTGAGCCCAATTTTTACAACTGTAAACTACGTTAATCTTTTATCTTGCTACAATTGCATATAATTTTATAGTGGCAAGTGGCCGGCGAGACGCGCCCTCTCTGCGCCTGAAGGCGGCTAAGAACAATTCATCATAGTTGCTGCCGACGCTACCGCAGTTGATGTGCCGGTAAATGAGTGCGCTCGAATGCTTCCCGGAATAAAGTCATCAAAGACGTTGCTTTTGTAGCGGCAGATCGAGCGACAGCGACAAGACAGAATTATAAATTATTATTGCAATTCATTTGAGCGGAAATTGCCGCAGCCACACATACACACCTTAACATAGGTAGTTGTTTGAAGGTTCTGGAAGGAAAGCAGCTGACTGCTGACGACTCATTTAGTGTTAATTTGATAGAGAAAAGAGTTGCACAGTGTCTAAGATTATGTACTCTCTAGGAAAAGACACTAATTGGAATCTTGTTAGTTCCATACCCTATGACATATTTACTAGAAGAAACCTATGATAAAAATTTGAGAGGTATGTTCTCAGAGAAGATTTTAACGGAACACATATTTTGTAAGTACCGTGTTGCTCTGTAGGTTTCTATTCATTAGCTTCCCTACATCCATATTCTACTAGATTTTGTTCTATTTCGACAACGAGAATATTACCAATATGACCTTTCCATAAACAGTGTTTCCCTGCTTCCCTGTTAAAAATAGCATTATTTAGTAATTCTCACTGGGTACTTATTCGTCATATAAAATAGGCAGCCAAGTGAAGGAAGAAAAAGAATATTTTGCCGCAATGAAAAGGCGCTCTAAGCACTACTCTTGTCTCTACAGCTTAATTATTTTACTACATGGAAAGAATTTTGCGAAATTCTACTTGGAAAATAGATGATAGACAACGTTCGGGCTTGTCTTGAGCAATGGGTGAATACTACGGTAAAAGTGACATGCCACAATAAAGTTGCAAACAAAGTAACTCAGATACGAGCATCGGTTGAGGCACTCTGGAGGCTGGCTGCCTACTTGAACTACCAATGCCACTTAGGCTGCGTCCTCTCAGCAGCAACGTTTTGCCAAATGTGTTTTTAATTACACCACCATTTCGATGGATTGCAGAATTTATAGACACAATGATGGGCTCATTCATCATTTAAAGATGTGCAGAAGAGTGGAGCTGTCTATAGCGCTGTAAGTGATTTAAATAAGCACTTTTGCTTAATGACCGCTTTTATCGTTTTATTTAACTTCGAGTTTAATTCGATATTCGGAAAAATGAGGTATTTAAGGTTAACACAGAAGTTTCTGAGTGGTGTATAACACATTTTGTTTAATGTTTAATAATTCTCAATGTTGGCTTTTATTCTCACTATAGATGCTCCAAACCCGAAGTAGAGGTATTGATAAGTGCTTAATAATAAACAAATATGAAATTCTTAATGTAAAAACCCCCGAAGGCACAACTGCCCTATACTTAAACACCGACTCCACAATTATGAAACAATTATAAAGTGCCCTAAAATTAGAGGGAAATTCAACACATAAAGTTGGTTAAATTAGCAAATAATAATTCAAATTGCTAGCGCTGGAGTTAAGGGCTTGTAGATAAGCCATAAGCCGCAAGAGTCGGCGACTTGGTGATTTTTATTCCCTCCACCAATATCATCAACAAGCGTGTATCTAAACGGCAACCACGCCCGCTGGAGTAATAAATACATCAAATGTGCAAGAAATCGAAATCGCAGTGCTAGTGGCTGGCAGGCGGCTACTTCCTTCTATCGGCTGGACATAATTCACTGTCAATTTCGTTGCGATGGCAATGGATGAAAATCACACCATATAATTAAAGGTGTAAAATCACATCCATTATTATTATGGCGCGCCGAAGTTTTATTGCCGCCGCAGCAAGATGGTAATTGCATTCGGGGAGTCAAAATGGATTTGCGATGGAGGCGAGAATTGCTGTGGGGCAGTTTTTTTGGATATATATAGTATGTATGTATGTGACGTGTAAAAGTAACCTGATTCAGACAGTAAGAGCTGAATTTGCTGTATTTTATTTTAAAAAGTGTGGAAAGGCACATTAGGCGTCTTAATCGAATATCAATTTTATAGAGCACAAAAAAGGACTCTTTGAGGTCAGGACAGGATATGACCTCATACTCTCAAAAATCGAAACACCGACCCATTCTGATCTACTGAATAATTTATCAGTCCGTTATTAAATACTTCAAAACATTTATATGAAGATTTAGAACTCTTAGCGAATTTTTCATAACCCCATGCATTTTCTGAACAGTTAACTACGAATAAACTTGAAAATAGAATAAGGCACAATGAAAAGAAAGCACTTTCAACAATTTTTACAAGCTTTTCAGCACCCCAGCGGCTGGCAAGTGTTACCAAGCAACAACATTGTCACCGGAGCATGTTCTTCAACGCCCTCTTTGAGTCAGCATGACTGTATGCTGCATGCTGAATGCCTTTGCATGTAGTATAAATTTAGCTGTGCTCGCTGCTGCTCAACAACTTGATTTATGTTCTACATGACACCCGCTGCTCGAGCCATCAACATTGAATGACCAACGGCTGCTGGTTGCTTCAGCTTCCTTAATAAAAAAAACTTATTTTTGCCGGACAGTGACTACTACCTCAATATAGAAGTGTATGCTACTCAAGGTGTGCGCTCAAGTGCACCTGATTGCATGTCAGCGACTAGCTGAGATTACTTTCTTGCCACCTGCCTTAGTAAGCGCTGGCATTGTCAGCCTTACTTGCCGCAGCCGCACACTGTATTTATAGCTATTTAAAATGCAAATTGAAGATCAGAACTTTAATGTGGCACAATCACTTAGAGCACAGCACATAGCATAAGATGGTGCATGCAAAATGCCACATGTGCCACCTGAACAGCACACATGCCACTTTTGCATCGGGTTGACAGCATATTGCCACATGTGGCACAGACTACAGGCAACTGGCGTTCTTCCGCCTCAGCGCGTCCAACAACAACTGCATTTACATAGAAATGTTATTAACGTCATTAGCATGGCATTTGTAACGCGCTGCTTTACAAGAGATATCCGCCGCATCCAGTCTCCTCAGTAGACGCATAGACAACCTCATTTCTCATTCCCTCAATGCCATTTTCCGTTTGCTCACATTTTTTAAGAAAATTTAATTAAAGTTGCCACCAAAGAGCATTATATTGCATTAAGCGCAAAATACTTGGGTTTACGTCTGTAGGTGAATTTAGTTGCTTTTTGTATGAAAATTTCTCTACGTAAACAGGTGTTGAACTGTGAATACATTGTTATAGTTTTATATTTGTTGCAACACATATATTAATAACTGTAAATGGGTTGTTTTTATTCAAAATTTTTATTAGGTACATATATTTGTCCACACATTGGTAATATATCGGCTAACATATTTGGGCTTTTAGTATAAAAATACATTTATATATGTATGTATACACCTCCAATTGTAAGCATTACCTTTTCAATAACACTTCGTTAGTCAAACAATTTAGTAATCAATTAGAAAAAACGCATCCACATATTGTTATACACTCTTGTAGCTGTTGCGTTTGGCAAGCCTAATGAACGGTACAGCATTCGCGTTGTCAAAAGGTCTCGACAACTAAAAAGTCAAACAACATTTATCAACCAATTGCTCGCACATCGTCGCAAAGCGGTACCTTAGTCGTGGGACTTTCAGCAATTACGAAATACTTAAAAACTATTAGCAAAGCTATGGTTGCCACAGTGTAAAATAAATAAAAAGAAATGAAAAACCAGATCATAGTAATTTAAAGTTAACATGAATAATATGCCTAAGCGCCTAAATGTGGGCAACTGTCTTTTCTAGGGAATGAGTTGACTCATTTGTTATTGTTGGTTTTATTCTCTGTCTCTCCATACCTGTTTGGTTCTGATATCAGTCTTGCATACAATTGAGGACTTTGGAGCTTTATAAGAAATCTGTTCATCTGGTGTTAGTAAGAATAAACTAATGATAATGGTTCATTAAAAAATGTCGAAGATTCTCATTAAATTTAATAATTTGCTTCGTTAAATACATAGTTTTTTTTTCATGCGAACTATTCGTCTGAATGATTACTTCATGGATTTTGGAGTCCCGAATTCCTATAAATTAACTAAGTGGGCTTTTTTACCTAGATCCACGCACATATTTCAGCTATAAAAGCGTTAGCACGCTTTTAGTCGTACAATCACAAACACTCGAAGAGGAAACTGAAAGACGTTACAGCAAGTTCACAAGTAAATAAATTAAATATTACAAAAATATGGCATCTTACGGAATTACACGGTTTTCATTACTACCGGGAGTAAAA